>NC_091987.1:120129318-120729318 GCF_044704955.1 Pristiophorus japonicus | reverse complement strand
TGCGATTGGGCCTAGCGAGGAGGGAAAACATAAAAAATATTTTTCAATGAAACAAAAAATAAAAAAATCTGAACACATTCTCAAGACCCTTTTTAAACTTAATCGCCGTAAAAGAATGATTAAAAACACTAACTTATCTTTCTTTGCAGGAGTACTTACCTACCGCCCAGCTCCGGCTGCTTTTCGTGGGCGTTTTTTTTTATCTTACCTATTGGTCACCAACGGTGGGTGGTAGCGGATTTTTCGGCAGTGCACGTGGGCAGTCCACTCCCCAGCGATATTTTGAAAACACCGGCAGAACTCTTTAAAAATAGTGGAAACTTTCGGCAGGTGGTTTTCTGCCGAAAACGAGCAGTACTACCGAGAAAACCGCCAAAAATGAAGAGGAAATTCTAGCCCATGGTTCTCTGCTGGTTACTCATTCCTCAATTATACTTTGATTAGATTACTTTCAGCCATTGGAAATTTGATTGCTAATTTAACAGACAAGTGATTATGCTACCTAATTACAGTGCCTAAAGTTATTTAATGCTTTGGGGCCACAATTTCAGGTGTGATGATACAGATGCACACTTAGGGACACGAGAGTTTTAATGAAATAGATAGCTTATGTTTGAGAAATCAAGTTTGCTAAAATCAGATTGAACAAATGGTTACCTTTAGCATTAGTTAGTTTTGTGCCACTTCCCGATTTTTTATTGATAGCTGTTTGTTGTTTGCTGCTAGTTCATTTGGTACTGCAGGTTATTCAGGGCCAGAGTGATCTCCTGGACTAGTTGTCATCGCCTAGTTGGGTCGGAGAGAAATTTCCCACATTTTTTCCCTCAATTGGCCTGGGTTTTTAAATCTGTTTTTTCGTCTCTCCCAGGAGATCACATTGTTTCGAGTGAGGTGGAGAGTTTCGAAGACACTAAAAACATTCCAATAGTGGATAATCAATGGGCTATAGGGAAGGAGGCACTTAATACAATCACTAAAGAAGTAGTACTCGATAAAATAATGGGATTAAAGGCAAACAAGTCCCCTGAACCTGATGGCTTACATCCAAAGGTCTTAATAGAAGTGGCTGCAGAGATAGTGGATGCATTGGTCGTAATCTACCAAAATTCCCTGGATTCTGGGGAGGTCGCAGCGGATTGGAAAACCGCAAATGTAACGCCCCTATGTGCCACCAAGCTCATGGTCTACAGGGCTGTAGTAATACCTACCCTCCTGTATGACTCAGAGACATGGACCATGTACAGTAGACACCTCAAGTTGCTGGAGAAATACCAACAATGCCTTTGCAAGATCCTACAAATTCCTTGGGAGGTCAGGCGCACCAACATCAGCATCCTCATTCAGGCTAACATCCCCAGCATTGAAGCACTGATCAGCTCTGCTGGGCAGGCCACATGTGTCTGGCATGCCAGACACGAGACTCCCAAAGCAAGTGCTCCACTCGGAGCTCCTTCATGGCAAACGAGCCAAAGGTGGGCAGCGGAAACGCTACAAGGACACCCTCAAAGCCTCCCTGATAAAGTGCAACATCCCCACTGACACCTGGGAGTCCCTGGCCCAAGACCACCCTAAGTGGAGGAAATGCATCTGAGAGGGCACTGAGCACCTCGAGTCTCAACGTCGAGAGCATGCAGAAATCAAGTGCAAACAGCGGAGAGTGTGCGGCAAACCAGTCCCACCCTCCCTTACCCTCAATGACTATCTGTCCAACCTGTGACAGAGTCTGTGGCTCTCATATTGGACTGTTCAGCCACCAAAGAACTCACTTCAGGAATGGAAGCAAGTCTTCCTCAATTCTGAGGGACTGCCTACAATGATAATGATGATTTTTTTAAAAAGGAGGCAGACAGAAAGCAGGAAACTATAGACCAGTTAGCCTAACATCTGTCGTTGGGAAAATGCTGGAGTCCATTATTAAGGAAACGGTAGCAGGACATTTGGAAAAGCATGATTCAATCAAGCAGAGTCAGCATGATTTTTATGACAGGGAAATCACATTTGACAAATTTGCTGGAGTTCTTTGAGGATGTAATGAGCAGGGTAGATAAGGAGGAACCAGTGGATGCAGTGTATTTGGATTTCCAGAAGGCATTCGATAAGGTGCCACATAAAAGGTTGCTGCACAAAATTAAAGCTCACGGGGTTTGAGGTAATATATTAGTATGGATAGGGGATTGGCTAACTAATAGGAAAGAGAGAGAGTCGGGATAAATGAGTCATTTTCCAGTTGGCAAACAGTAACTAGTGGGGTGCCGCAGGGATCGGTGCTGAGGCCTCCTATTTACAATCTATATTAATGACTTGGATGAAGGGAGCGAGTGCAATGTAGCCAAGTTAGCTGATGATACAAAAATGGGTGGAAAAGCAAATTGTGAGGAGGACACAAAAAAATCTGCGAAGGGACAGACAGGCTAAGTGAGTGGGCAAAAATTTGGCAGATGGAGTACAACATGGGAAAATGTGAGGTTATCCACTTTGGCAGAAAAAAAAAAATAGAAAAGCAAATTATAATTTAAATGTAGAAAAATTGCAAAGTGCTGCAGTACAGAGGGACCTGGGGGTCCTTGTGCATGAAACACAAGAAGTTAGTATGCAGGTACAGCAAGTAATCAGGAAGGCAATTGGAATGTTGGCCTTTATTGCAAGGGGGGAGAGAGTATAAATGCAAAGAAGTCCTGCTACAACTATACAGGCTATTAGTGAGGCCACACCTAGAGTACTGCATACAGTTTTGGTCTCCATATTTAAGGAAGGATATACTTGCATTGGAGGCTGTTCAGAGAAGGTTCACTAGGTTGATTGCGGAGATGAGGGGGTTGACTTATGAAGATAGATTGAGTAGGTTGGGCCTATACACATTGGAGTTCAGAAGAATGAGAGGTGATCTTATCAAAACATTTAAAGATAATGAGGGGGCTCAACAAGGTTGATGCAGAGAGGAAGTTTTCACTATCAGGGGAAATTAAAACTAGGGGACATAGTCTCAGAATAAGGAGCCGCCCATTTAAAATTGAGATGAGGAAGAATTTCTTGAGGGTTGTAAATATGTGGAATTCTCTGCCCCAGAGAGCTGTGGAGGCTGGGTCATTGAATATATTTAAGTCAGAGATAGACAGATTTTTGAACAATAAGGGAATAAAGGGTTATGCGGAACGGGCAGGGAAGTGGAGCAGAGTCCATGATCTTATTAAATGGTGAAGCAGGCTCGAGGGGCCAAATGGCCTACTCCTGCTCCTATTTCTTATGTTCTTATATTGTGATACACAAGGTATCGCAATTGAGAGAGAGTCAGGCAGGATGGACCAGAGGGTCTTTACCTGTTTGTCAATGTTCATATGTGTTGTGTATCTGTAAAGCATGCACTCCCATGTTCCGCCACCAGGGAGCTCATCCCCTGAAGTCCCAAGGGATCCCAGCATCCCTTGGGAGCACTGTCTATAAGTCGGCCCCAAGGCCTGTTCCTCACTCTGGAGTGTCAGACACTGTTACTTCAACCTCCCTGTGTGCAGCCTCATCTGTGTTAGGAACACAATAACTGCCGACGAGAATACGAATCCAACGCAAAGATGCAGCAAACTGTGGGCATCCTGGAGAAGTTCTCGGAGGGTGAGGACTGGGAAGCCCATGTCGAACGGCTAGACCAGTACTTTGTAGCCAACAAGCCAGACGGAGAAGGAAGCACTGCAAAAAGGAGAGCGGTCCTCCTCACTGTCTGTGGGGCACCGACCTACAGCCTCATGAATCTTCTGGCTCCAGTGAAAGCCACAGATAAGTCGTATGAGGAGCTGTGTACACTGGTTTGGGAGCATCTTAACCCGAGGGAGAGCGTGCTGATGGCGAGGTATCGGTTCTTCACGTGCCAGCGATCTGAAGGTCAGGAAGTGACGAGCTACGCCGCCGAGCTAAGGCGATTTGCAGGGTAATGTGAGTTTGATGGCTACCGGGAGCAAATGCTCAGAGACTTTTTTGTACTAGGCATTGGTCACGAGACCATCCTACAAAAATTTTTGACTGTAGAGACACCGACCCGCAGTAAGGCCATTGCGATAGCACAGGCGTTTATGTCCACCAGTGATAACACCAAACAAATCTCTCAGCACACACGTGCTAGTAATGTTCAGAAATTAACTGGAACGGCATTTGAGAGCAGAAATGTACAGGACAGAAACCACGAGTCTGCAACTGCCAGCAGGCCTCAGATGACAGAGTCCGCAACAAAGGATGAATGCAAGGCAAGTCACACCTTGTTGGCGTTGGAGCCTTCCATTCAGCCTATTCATGCCGCTTAAAAGGGTATGTTTGCAAGAGCTGTGGAACAATGGGGCACCTCCAACGAGCTTGCAAACGAGCTGCAAGCTCTGCAAAACCTGCTAACCACCACGTGGCAGAGGAAGATCGGTCCATGGTGCACCAAAGCAATTTCGAGCCTCAGAGGAGGCAGATACTGAAGTACGCGGGGTGCACACATTTGAGACGAAGTGTCCACCTATAATGCTGAACGTAAAATTGAATGGCTTACCCGTAGCCATGGAACTAGACACTGGCGCTAGCCAATCCATCATGAGTAAAAAGATGTTTGAGAGACTGTGGTGCAACAAGGCATTGAGCCCCATCCACACGAAACTGAGAATGTACACCAAATAGCTCATCATTGTTCTGGGCAGCACCGTGGTCAAGGTCACCTACGAGGGCACGGTACACGAACTGTCACTCTGGATTGTCCCGGGCGATGGCCCCACATTGCTTGGAAGGAGCTGGCTGGGCAAAATCCGCTGGAACTGGGATGACATCCGAGCGCTATCACATGTCGATGAGGCCTCATGTACTCAGGTTCTTAACAAATTTCCTTCCCTTTTTGAGCCAGGCATTGGAAACTTTTCCGGGGTGAAGGTGTGGATCCACTTGGTCCCAGAGGCACGACCCATTCACCACAAGGCGCGAGAGGTACCTCACATGATGAGGGAGAGTGTGGAAATCGAGCTGGACAGGCTGCAACGCGAGGGCATCATTTCCCCAATGGAATTCAGCGAGTGGGCCAGCCCGATTGTTCAAGTACTCAAAGTGATGGCACGGTCAGGATTTGCGGCGATTACAAAGTAACTATTACTCGTTTCTCGCTACAGGACCAATACCCGTTACCTAAGGCAGACAACCTATTTGCGACGCTGGCAGGAGGCAAGATGTTCACCAAGCTCGACCTGACTTCGGCCTACATGACGCAGGAGCTGGAGGAGTCTTTGAAGGGCCTCACCTGCATCAACACGCACAAGGGACTGTTCATCTACAACAGATGCCCATTTGGAATTCGGTCAGCTGCAGCGATCTTCCAGAGAAGCATGGAGAGCCTACTCAAGTCAGTACCACACATGGTGGTCTTCCAGAACAACATATTGGTCACGGGTCGGGACACCGCCGAGCACCTACAAAACCTGGAGGAGATCCTCCAGCAACTGGATCGCGTAGGGCTGCGGCTGAAGAGGTCGAAATGTGTCTTCATGGCAACAGAAGTGGAGTTTTTGAGGAGAAAGATCGCTGCGGACGGCATTTGGCCCACAGACGCCAAGACAGAGGCTATCAGGAACACGCCCAGGCCACAGAACGTCATGGAGCTGCGGTCATTCCTGGGACTCCTCAACTATGTTGGTAACTTCCTACCGGGGTTAAGCACCCTTTTAGAGCCCCTACAGGTGTTATTGCACAAAGGTGAGAACTGGGTATGGGGAAAAAAAAAAGTAATTGCTTTTGAGAAAACCAGAAACATTTTATGCTCGAACAAGCTGCTTGTGTTGTATAACCCGGGTAAAAGACTTGTGCTAGCATGTGACAAGTCGTCGTATGGAGTCGGGTGTGCATTACAACAAGCTATCATTGCGGGGAAGTTGCAATCTGTCGCCTATGCTTCCAGGAGCTTGTCCAAGGCCGAGGGCCTACAGCATGATTGAGAAAGAGGCATTAGCGTGTGTGTTCGGGGTAAAGAAAATGCATCAGTACCAGTTTGGCCTCAAATGTGAACTGGAAACCGATCACAAGCCCCTCACATCCCTGTTCGCTGAAAACAAGGGGATAAATACTAATGCCTCAGCCCACATACAAAGGTGGGCACTCGCGCTATCAGCGTATAACTGTACCATCCGCCACAGGCCAGGCACCGAGAACTTTGCGGGTGGTCTCAGTCGGCTACCATTGCCCACCACGGGGGTGGAAATGACGCAGCCCGCAGACTTGTTGATGGTCATGGAAGCATTTGAAAATAATAAATCACCTGTCACAGCCCGCCAGATTAGGACTTGGACCAGCCAAGATCCTCTGCGTCCCGAGTTTAAAAAAAACTGTACTGCATGGGAGCTGGGCCAGCATCCCCGTTGAAAGGCAAGAGCCAATCAAGCCGTTCCAGCGGCGAAAGGATGAGCTGTCCATTCAGGCAGACTGCATAGTGCTACCAAAAAAGGGCAGGGCGAAGTTCATCTCGGATCTCCACAGCATACACCCAGGTATAGTAATGATGAAAACGATAGCCAGATCCCACGTGTGGTGGCCCAGTATCGACTCTGACTTTGAGTCCTGTGTACGGAAATGCAGCGTGTGTGTTCAGTTGAGCAACGTGCCCAGAGAGGCACCACTAAGTTTGTGGTCCTGGCCCTCCAGACCATGGTCGAGGATCCATGTCGACTATGCGGACCTGTTTCTCGGTAAAATGTTCCTGGTGGTGGTGGATGCTTTTTCAAAATGGATTGAATGTGAAATAATGTCGGGAAGCACCGCCACCACCACCATTGAAAGCCTGAGGGCCATGTTTTCCACCCACGGCCTGCCTGACATACTGGTCAGTGACAACGGGCCATGTTTCACCAGTGCTGAAGTTAAAGAATTCATGACCCACAATGGGATCAAACATGTCACCTCGGCCCCGTTTAAACCAGCCTCCAATGGGCAGGCAGAGCGGGCAGTACAAACCATCAAACAGAGTCTCGAACAAGTCACAGAAGGCTCACTCCAAACCCACCTGTCCCGAGTACTGCTCAGCTACCGCACGAGACCCCACTCGCTCACAGGGGTGCCCCCGGCTGAGCTACTCATGAAAAGGACACTTAAAACCAGACTCTCTCTGGTTCACCCCAACCTGCATGATCAGGTAGAGAGCAGGTGGCAGCAACAAAATGTAAACGATGGTCACGCCATTGTGTCACGGGAAATTGATCTGAATGACTTTATGTATGTACTAACCTATGGACATGGTCTCAAGTGGATCGCGGGCACGGAGATAGCTAAAGAAGGGAATAGGGTGTTTGTTGTCAAACTGGACAATAGACAAATTTGCAGAAAGCACCTGGACCAAACAAGGCTGCGGTTCACAGACTGCCCTGAACAACCCACAGCAGACACCACCTTTTGAGCCCACAACACACACCCAAGGATCAACGACACTACGCCGGACCAGGAAATTGGACCCATCATGCCCAGCAAGGCCAGGCTCACCTAGCAGCCCTGCAGGACCAACAACACACAGAACAGACATTTGTACTGAGGTGGTCCACCAGGGAAAGAAAGGCTCCCGACCGCCTCACCTGGTAAATAGTTTTCACTTTGACTTGGGGGGGGCGGGGGGGGAGGTGGAAAGAAGGAGTGATGTTGTGTGTCTATAAAACATGCACTCCCACGTTCTGCCACCAGGGAGCTCATCCCCTGAAGTCCCAAGGGATCCCAGCATCCCTTGGGAGCACTGTATAAAAGCTGGCCCCCCAAGGCCTGTTCCTCACTCTGGAGTGTCTTAATAAAGACTGAGGTCACTGTTACTTAAACCTCCCTGTGTGCGGAACACAATAGTATGTACTTTTTTTAATGCGTGTTCTGTTATATTTTGGGTGTCACAGATTTGTTCTAGATGCAAGACTTTTAATTCCACACCTAGCTAAACAGACTATTAACATTGCACAAGAGTCATTATAAACAGGAAATGAGTGCAAGCCCATCTGTTTTCATAGATTGGCCCTTCTCACCATATCCATTAATTCCCTCTCTCTAGAAACACATCTGTCTCTTGAATTCAACTATGACCTGTGTTATTCCACAATATATTATTCTATAGTTTAAAACTTGTGACCCAGATTGCTTTGTTACTCCGAATGCACTCACTTTTTTTTTTAAACTGGTGTCTCCTGGTATTTGAATCCTGCAGAGTGAACAGTTCAAATTTTATCACTTCCCTTCACAATCTTCAATTCAAAATCTCCTCTTTCCAAAGAAACAAGCTCAGATTCATTAATCTTATTCATAATTTAAAACTCCCGACAACCAGAATCATCCTTGTAGCTTGCCTCTGTACTGGCAGTCATCTACTGCTCAGGGTGACTTCTGCAAAATTATCTAAATTTAATACCAGAGTGTTGGGCAATAAAAAAAGTGCATAAAATAACTCAATTTGAACATTTTGAAAGGAGCTGTAACAGAGATACATTGGAGTTGGTAACTAAAACAGTCATAGTGAAGAAAGCAGTCCATAAGTTACTTTAAAACGGAAGTAGACAATGGTTTGTAAAATGAGAAATATTAAAAAGGAGTGTGTGAAGTGACCAGGAGAATTGAATTGACTAGATGGCTCATGTGGAAAAAAGCATTGGTACTGACTTGACAGGCCAAATGACCGGTTTCTGTGCTGCAACATATATTTATGTATCTAACTTATAACCCCTGGTTTGACATTACCCAAGCTTTAGTTTCAGCTTAGACCAGGCTGAATTCAAATGAGGTGCCAGAGATGAAAGGTCAGTATTGGCTTAACCCACTGTATCAGCTGTGCCTCTTCAGCACAAATAAGAACGAAGATTATTTATATAGACCATTTATGTGGTGCCTTTCACAACCACCGGTCATCTCAAAGTGCTTTACAGCCAATGAACTAGCTCTGAAGTGTAGTCACTGTTGTAATGTTGGAAATGCGGCAGCCAAATTGCACACGGCAACTCCCACAAACAGCAATGTGATAATGACCGGATAATCTGTTTTTGTTATGTGATAAATATTAGCCTCCTGGACACCGGGGATAACTCCCCTGCTCTTCTTTGAAATAGTGCCATGGGATCTTTTACGTCCACTCGAGAGAGACAGCTTAACACCTCATCCAAAAGACGGCAGTCTGACAGCACTGCACTGTGCTCAAGTCTCAGGAGTGGGACATGAACCCACAACCTTCTGATTCAGAGAGTTGAGGCAAGTGTGCTATCCACTGAGCCACAGCTGACACAACTAATGTCCTTAGTGTACTGTCTCAAGACAAATTTGCGCTTTTAAAATTGGCTCATTATTTTTGAAATGTCCATTTTTGCTGCAAGTTGAGGGGGTGCACATTTGGCACATTAACCATAAACACATAAATGGATAACTCTGCTTATTAAGCTTAAAAAAACAGCACGAGTACAGCAATTCACTTACAAGGTTCATTGCAAAGAGAGATTTGGGTCACTTTCTGTGTTGCTAATATATTTTGCCACAAGGGAAGTCATTTATTATTCTGTCCTTTACCTATAACACCTCAATTGCTGTATGCCAAGAAGCAGGGGAGCAGGAGGGAGAAAAAGGATAGAAAGACTAATTTAATGCAATATCCACTTGGCTGCAAAGGAATGTTATTCTAAAAGAGCATGCAACCACCACACTGTACACTTTCCTGTGAAATTCTGACTACAAAAAACAACAAAGATCATGCAAGTCATTTTTATTGCCAATTAAAAAAAACACAGGTATTTCCCGTAAGTGTTTTTCAGTTTCTATTTTAAGCATCAAAAAGGGTGAAAACACAGGGATAAATTTGGCAAAAGTCACTACTTATTTGAACATTGCTAAAAAACTTAAGGAAACAATAAAAGGATGTTTTTTTTATTGTTTTATTGATAAAGATGGAATTACTGAGAGAACTCTATGGGCTTCTGGGGAGCGAAGGGGTTGAAGACGATAGCAAGTAGGGTTGATCTTTGAAAAAGAACTAGGCTTGTTGAATTTAATGGCAGCCTCCTTTTCCTAAAGCTTCAGGTAATGCATTTGGGGAAGCAAGGGATACTAAGAAGTGTAGAGGAACAGAGTGTGTGTCCACAGATCCCTGAAGGTAGCAGGACAGGTAAATAAGGTGGTTAAGAAGGCTTTCGGGATACTTGCCTTTATTAAGTGAGGCATAGAATATAAGAGCAGGGGGGGTTATGCTTGAACTGTACAAAAGACTAGTTAGGCCACAGCTAGGAGTACTGTGATTGCACTAGAGGGTGTTGCCAGGACTGGAGAATTTTAGCTATGAGGAAAGATTGGATAGGCTGAGGTTGGTTTCTTTGGAACAGAGGCGGCTTAATTGAGGTGTATAAAATGATGAGGGGCCTAGGTAAAGTGGACAGCAAGGACATATTTCTCTTAGCTATACAAAGCCCTGGTTAGACCACACCTGGAGTACTGTGAGCAGTTCTGGGCATCACTCACACCTTAGGAAGGATATATTGGTCTTGGAGGGAGTGCAGCATAGGCTTACCAGAATGATACCTGGACTCCAAAGGTTAAATTACGAGGAGCGATTACACAAATTACGATTGTATTCCCTAGAATTTAGAAAGTTAAGGGGGTGATTTGATCAAAGTTTTGAAGATATTAAGAGGGACAGATAGGGTAGATAGAGAGAAACTACTTCTGCTGGTTGGGGAGTCTAGGACTAGGGGGCATAGTTTAAAAGTTAGAGTCAGATATTTCAGGAGTGAAATTAGGAAACACTTCTACACACTTAGGGCCCAAGTTTCCACGTGATTTGCGACTGATTTTTAGGAGCAACTGGTGGAGAACGGACTATCTTAGAAATCGCAATTCTCCACATTTTTCTTTTGCAGTTCTAGTCAGGTCGAAGAGTTCTACTTTGGAACAGAATTTTTTCTTCAAAAAGGGGGCGTGTCCGGCCACTGACACCTGATTTGAAAGTTTCCACAGTGAAAACGTACTCCAAACTAACTTAGAATGGTGCAAGTGAAGATTTTTGTAGAACTGAAAAAACCTGTTCTACACATTAAAAAAATCAGGCGCAGGTTACAAATTAGGCGTCCAGAACGAGGTGGGTGGGGGGGGGGAGGGAAGTCATTAAATTCTACAATGAATCCTTATTTATACTTCTACAAATATTATACAAATAAATCCAACCTGAATAAACATTTATAAGCAAAGAAAAGATTAAATAAACCATCTTCCTACCTGTGTGAAAGTGCTTCAGTCAGCTCAGCGATGTGGCGTCGTTCCCGCGAATGGGAGGGAGGGGCAGGCAGGTAGTAACCAGGCAGCAAGCGGCCTTCCACTTGAGGTGGAAGCCTTACAGAGAGCTCAGCGATGTTCCCGCGAACGGGAGGGAGGGGCAGGCAGTAACCAGGCAGCAAGCAGCCTTCCACTTGAGGTGGAAGCCTTACAGTCAGTCGAGGAGGCGGGAGCTCGGAGCAGCGCGAGTCCGGGGTCGGCGAGAGGCCTATAAAGGCCAGCGGGAGTCGAGCAGTTCGAGAATTCAGTCGAGGAGGCGGGAGCTCGGAGCAGCGCGAGTCCGGGGTCGGTGAGAGGCCTATAAAGGCCAGCGGGAGTCGAGCAGTTCGAGAATTCAGTCGAGGAGGCGGGAGCTCGGAGCAGCGCGAGTCCGGGGTCGGTGAGAGGCCTATAAAGGCCAGCGGGAGTCGAGCAGTTCGAGAATTCAGTCGAGGAGGCGGGAGCTCGGAGCAGCGCGAGTCCGGGGTCGGTGAGAGGCGTACCGGTGCAGCTACAGGGAGAAGGCAAAGATACAAAGGTGACGTCACAGCCTAGGGGGTAAGTGATTGGCTGGTGATTGGTGAGTAGTTTTTCTTTTTTTTCTTGTATTGGTCAGTAACTTTTAACATTGTTATTACCAGTTTAAGTGTATCTAAGGGTTAAGACATGGCAGGAGAGCTCGGTCGGGTGTTATGCTCCTCCTGTACCATGTGGGAACTCAGGGACACTTCCGGTGTCCCTGACGACTACGTGTGCGGGAAGTGTATCCGCCTCCAGCTCCTGACGGACCGCGTTGCGGAATTGGAGCTGAGGGTGGATTTACTCTGGAGCATCCACGATGCTGAGAATGACGTGAGTATCACGTGTAGTGAGTTGGTCTTACCGCAGGGAAAGGGTCCACAGCCAGATAGGGAATGGAAGACCAGCAGGAAGAGTAGAGCAAGGAAGGTAGTGCAGGGGTCCCCTGCGGTCATCCCCCTGCAAAACAGATACACTGCTTTGGGTACTGTTGAGGGGGATGACACATCAGGGGAGGGCAGCAGCAGCCAAGTTCATGGCACCGTGGCTGGCTCTGCTGCACAGGAGGGCAAGAAAAAGAGTGGGAGAGCGATAGTGATAGGGGATTCAATTGTGAGGGGAATAGATAGGCGTTTCTGCGGCCGCAACCGAGACTCCAGGATGGTATGTTGCCTCCCTGGTGCAAGGGTCAAGGATGTCTCGGAGCGGGTGCAGGACATTCTGAAATGGGAGGGAGAACAGCCAGTTGTCGTGGTGCACATTGGTACCAACGACATAGGCAAAAAAGGGATGAGGTCCTACGAAACGAATTTAAGGAGCTAGGAGCTAAATTAAAAAGTAGGACCTCAAAAGTAGTAATCTCGGGATTGCTACCAGTGCCACGTGATAGTCAGAGTAGGAATCGCAGGATAGCGCAGATGAATACGTGGCTTGAGCAGTGGTGCAGCAGGGAGGGATTCAAATTCCTGGGGCATTGGGACCGGTTCTGGGGGAGGTGGGACCAGTACAAACCGGACGGTCTGCACCTGGGCAGGACTGGAACCAATGTCCTAGGGGGAGTGTTTGCTAGTGCTGTTGGGGAGGATTTAAACTAATATGGCAGGGGGATGGGAACCAATGCAGGGAGACAGAGGGAAACAAAAAGGAGCCAAAAGCAAAAGACAGAAAGGAGATGAGGAAAAGCAGAGGGCAGAGAAACCCAAGGCAAAGAACAAAAAGGGCCACTGTACAGCAAAATTCTAAAAGGACAAAGGGTGTTAATAAAACAAGCCTGAAGGCTTTGTGTCTTAATGCAAGGAGTATCCGCAATAAGGTGGATGAATTAATTGTGCAAATAGATGTTAACAAATATGATGTGATTGGGATTACGGAGACGTGGCTCCAGGATGATCAGGGCTGGGAACTCAACATTCAGGGGTATTAAACATTCAGGAAGGATAGAATAAAAGGAAAAGGAGGTGGGGTAGCATTGCTGGTTAAAGAGGAGATTAATGCAATAGTTAGGAAAGACATTAGCTTGGATGATGTGGAATCTATATGGGTAGAGCTGCAGAACACCAAAGGGCAAAAAACGTTAGTAGGAGTTGTGTACAGACCTCCAAACAGTAATAGGGATGTTGGGGAGGGCATCAAACAGGAAATTAGGGGTGCATGCAATAAAGGTGTAGCAGTTATAATGGGTGACTTTAATATGCACATAGATTGGGCTAGCCAAACTGGAAGCAATACGGTGGAGGAGGATTTCCTGGAGTGCATAAGGGATGGTTTTCTAGACCAATATGTTGAGGAACCAACTAGGGGGGAGGCCATCTTAGACTGGGTGTTGTGTAATGAGAGAGGATTAATTAGCAATCTCATTGTGCGAGGCCCCTTGGGGAAGAGTGACCATAATATGGTGGAATTCTGCATTAGGATGGAGAATGAAACAGTAATTTCAGAGACCATGGTCCAGAACTTAAAGAAGGGTAACTTTGAAGGTATGAGGCGTGAATTGGCTAGGATAGATTGGCGAATGATACTTAGGGGGTTGACTGTGGATGGGCAATGGCAGACATTTAGAGACCGCATGGATGAAGTACAACAATTGTACATTCCTGTCTGGCGTAAAAATAAAAAGGGGAAGGTGGCTCAACCGTGGCTATCTAGGGAAATCAGGGATAGTATTAAAGCCAAGGAAGTGGCATACAAATTGGCCAGAAATAGCAGCAAACCTGGGGACTGGGAGAAATTTAGAACTCAGCAGAGGAGGACAAAGGGTTTGATTAGGACAGGGAAAATGGAGTACGAGAAGAAGCTTGCAGGGAACATTAAGGCGGATTGCAAAAGTTTCTATAGGTATGTAAAGAGAAAAAGGTTGGTGAAGACAAACGTAGGTCCCCTGCAGTCAGAATCAGGGGAAGTCATAACGGGGAACAAAGAAATGGCGGATCAATTGAACAAGTACTTTGGTTCGGTATTCACTAAGGAGGATACAAACAACCTTCCGGATATAAAAGGGGTCAGAGGGTCTAGTAAGGAAGAGGAACTGAGGGAAATCTTTATTAGTCGGGAAATTGTGTTGGGGAAATTGATGGGATTGAAGGCCGATAAATCCCCAGGGCCTGATGGACTGCATCCTAGAGTACTTAAGGAGGTGGCCTTGGAAATAGCGGATGCATTGACAGTCATTTTCCAACATTCCATTGACTCTGGATCAGTTCCTATGGAGTGGAGGGTAGCCAATGTAACCCCACTTTTTAAAAAAAAGGAGGGAGAGAGAAAACAGGGAATTATAGACCGGTCAGCCTGACCTCAGTAGTGGGTAAAATGATGGAATCAATTATTAAGGATGTCATAGCAGTGCATCTGGAAAATGGTGACATGATAGGTCCAAGTCAGCATGGATTTGTGAAAGGGAAATCATGCTTGACAAATCTTCTGGAATTTTTTGAGGATGTTTCCAGTAAAGTGGACAAAGGAGAACCAGTTGATGTGGTATATTTGGACTTTCAGAAGGCTTTCGACAAGGTCCCACACAAGAGATTAATGTGCAAAGTTAAAGCACATGGGATTGGGGGTAGTGTGCTGACGTGGATTGAGAACTGGTTGTCAGACAGGAAGCAAAGAGTAGGAGTAAACGGGTACTTTTCAGAATGGCAGGCAGTGACTAGTGGAGTGCCGCAAGGTTCTGTGCTGGGGCCCCAGCTGTTTACATTGTACATTAATGATTTAGACGAGGGGATTAAATGCAGTATCTCCAAATTTGCGGATGATACTAAGTTGGGTGGCAGTGTGAGCTGCGAGGAGGATGCTATTAGGCTGCAGAGTGACTTGGATAGGTTAGGTGAGTGGGCAAATGCATGGCAGATGAAGTATAATGTGGATAAATGTGAGGTAATCCACTTTGGTGGTAAAAACAGAGAGACAGACTATTATCTGAATGGTGACAGATTAGGAAAAGGGAAGGTGCAACGAGACCTGGGTGTCATGGTACATCAGTCATTGAAGGTTGGCATGCAGGTACAGCAGGCGGTTAAGAAAGCAAATGGCATGTTGGCCTTCATAGCGAGGGGATTTGAATACAGGGGCAGGGAGGTGTTGCTACAGTTGTACAGGGCCTTGGTGAGGCCACACCTGGAGTATTGTGTACAGTTTTGGTCTCCTAACTTGAGGAAGGACATTCTTGCTATTGAGGGAGTGCAGCGAAGGTTCACCAGACTGATTCCCGGATGGCGGGACTGACCTATCAAGAAAGATTGGATCAATTGGGCTTGTATTCACTGGAGTTCAGAAGAATGAGAGGGGACCTCATAGAAACGTTTAAAATTCTGACGGGTTTAGACAGGTTAGATGCAGAAAGAATGTTCCCAATGTTGGGGAAGTCCAGAACCAGGGGTCACAGTCTGAGGATAAGGGGTAAGCCATTTAGGACCGAGATGAGGAGAAACTTCTTCACCCAGAGAGTGGTGAACCTGTGGAATTCTCTACCACAGAAAGTAGTTGAGGCCAATTCACTAAATATATTCAAAAGGGAGTTAGATGAAGTCCTTACTACTCGGGGGATCAAGGGTTATGGCGAGAAAGCAGGAAGGGGGTACTGAAGTTTCATGTTCAGCCATGAACTCATTGAATGGCGGTGCAGGCTAGAAGGGCTGAATGGCCTGCTCCTGCACCTATTTTCTATGTTTCTATTTTTCTATGTTTCTATAACTCAGCGTCGTTCCCGCGAACGGGAAGGAGGGAGGGGCAGTAAGCAGGAAGCCTCAGTGCTGATGGCAATGTGGTTTTATTAAAAAATGTTCAAAAATTAAACAGCTACAAAGTACTACAAAAATGGCCGAGTGCCAATGTTTCCTTCACACTGCGCATGCGCGAACGCTCCAGCGCGCAGCGTTGCTGGCAGGAAAAAAACTAATTTAAATAGTACCCGCCCCCTCCCACTTACAAAATCGGCGTGAGTGTAGGCTCCGCCCCCCTGGGCGACACGCCAAACAGACAAGGAGCTGCAGGGCGCTCCAGAATCGTGTGTTTTTTTTCCGGCGCAGTTTTAGGCGCGAAAAACGGGCGCCCAGCTCGGAGGGGCGCCCGTTTTTTATCGTGTGGAAACATGGGCCCCAAGAGTGGTAGAAGTTTGGAACTCTCTTCCGCAAAAAGCAATTGATGCTAGATCAATTGTTCATTTTAAATCTGAGATTGATAGATTTTGGTTAACCAAATTAAGGGATGTGGTGTTAGGTCGCAGATCTGCCATGATCTCATTGAATGAGGGAACAGGCTCGAGATGATAAATGGCCTACCCCTGTTCCCATGTTAGCAGAAAGGTCAATAACCAAGGGGCATAGATTTAAAGTAATTGGTAGAAGGATTAGAGGGGAGTGGGGGAGCATTTTTTTTTTCACCCAGAGGGTGTTGAGGGTCTGGAACTCACTACCTGAAAGGGTAGTAGAGGTAGAAACCCTAATCACATTTACAAAGTACTTGGAAGTGCTGCAACCCACAGGCTTATGGACCAAGAGCTGGAAAAAGGGATTAGGCTGGATAGCTCTTTTTTTCAGCCAGCATGAATTTCGATGGGCTGTATGGCCTCCTTCCGTACCATAAATTTCTATGATTCTTACAGTCTGAGACATTGCTCAACCTGAAATGGCTTCAGTCTTGTACAACTCACTTGAAACATTTTTATAAATGAAGAAAATCACATTGCTAATTTAGAGAGCCAGTTAATATGCTATGGCATATTTAAACCATTTGGCCAGAAAAACAGCACTTGTCTGCACTGCATTTGAAGATTTCTGAAGATAACAAGCCCTCTAATTAAGATGGTGCTGTCTGGTAAGAGGAAGAGGAAAAGCGCAGGGCAATCAGAATACTTATGGAGCCCTGGGTGTAGCAAGAATCAGGTGATTAGACAATGAGTATTGACACAGATCATAAAATTAGTTGGAATAAGGTGCCCCTGTGCAAAGAGATTTATAATAATAAAATAAATCCACTTAAAAGCCAATGCTGCTGTTTCTGAACCTAATGTATTTTATTTACCACTGTATACTTTCAAACCCTCCCTAATCCTTTGAACACTTTAAAGCACTTTTAGTCTGCAGGATATCAAGATTGCAAAGGGCTCATTTAGGTAGATTATTTTACCAAATTTCTCTTGCTAAGCCGGTAAACATCAATTCAATCTTTCAGACAGAAGGCAATTTTGCCAAGTAACTTTACTCCTTTAATAGTCATCCTGATAAAAATGGTCTCAAGGTCTCAAAATTCATGTTTTACTTTGTTTTGCAAAAGTAAACTAATAATTACCGTTGCAAAAGGCAAAATACTGTTTCTCTCTCCACAGATGCTGCCTGACCTGATTTCCAGCATAATTCATAATTACTGTTATAGCCTGTCAGCTTGCTCACTTCAGAAATTGTACGGGTTATCTGCAGAGAATCAGCTGATAAAGAAAGACTTTCACGATCACCGGACATCTCGAAGCGCTTTACAGCCACAAAGTACTTTTTGAAATGTAGTCATTGTTGTAATATAGGAAACGCGGCAGCCAACTTGCAAACAGCAAGCTCCCACAAACAGCAATGTGATAATCACTAGATAATCTGTTTTAGGTGATGTTGATTGAGGGATAGATATTGACCAGGACACCGGGGATAACTCCCCTGCTCTTCTTCGAAATAATACCCAAGGGAGCAGACCTTGGTTTAAAAGTGTCATCCAAAAGATGGCACCTCCAACAGTGCAGCACACACTCAATACTGCACTGGAGTGTCAACCTAGTTTATTGTGCTCAAGTCTCTGCAGTGGGACTTGAACGCACAACCTTCTGACTCACTCAGAGGCAAGTGTGCTACCCACTGAGCCACAGCTGAATGCTGGGAGTTTTCTCCAGTCAGACTGCGCTATGCTGGGAACTGTAGGCATAGGTGCTTGCTGGTAGTTGTACTAGTCTCTTCAGCTGACAGACTTTGGGAAGAGCATTAACTCTAGGCACAGGTATCTCAGAAAGGTATCTGCCACGGTAATACTGCAGAAAATACCATTGCATACTTAAGTTTGACTTTTTTTTGTTGCAAATATTGTAGTTATTTATGTCTTTACTATGCTAAAAAATGTAATTTCCTGTAATAAAATTTCTCAGCTGGCA
This sequence comes from Pristiophorus japonicus, assembly GCF_044704955.1. NCBI lineage: Eukaryota > Metazoa > Chordata > Chondrichthyes > Pristiophoridae > Pristiophorus > Pristiophorus japonicus. The sequence continues at coordinate 120,710,924 of NC_091987.1, read as the reverse complement.
AGAAAGATTGTGGAAAATAAGATTTAAAAAAAATATTTGTTGGTGATTTCACAATCGAATTTTTTTTAAATTGCTGATTGCAACATGTTAATTTGCACATTCCATATCTGTTCAGTTGCTGTTTTCCAAATATGAAATTCCAACCAATAAATTGCAAAAAAACCACAGGTGATGCAGGAAATAAATGAGACATGCCTATAGACCACCCCCTCCCCCCATGGAAGTGCTGTGAGCTGGAGAATACACGGTTTGGTTACAGCACAGATGTTGTGCCCATGTACTATCAGGACCACTGATTTAGTGACTGAATATATCAAATTATGTGTTTATTACCAGAATATTTTGGAATTTTTAACCAGTGATCTACAAATTGAATTCCATGATTCTGTTCACTTTTCCATGAAAACTGCAACCCAGTCGCTTAGAAACATAGAAAATAGGTGCAGGAGTAGGCCATTCGGCCCTTCGAGCCTGCACCTTCAATAAGATCATGGCTGATATTCCCTCAGTACCCCTTTCCTGCTTTCTCTCCATACCCCTGGATCCCTTTAGCCACAAGGGCCATATCTAACTCCCTCTTGAATATATCCAATGAACTGGCATCAACAACTCTCTGCAGTAGGGAATTTAACAATTCTGAGTGAAGAAGTTTCTCCTCATCTCGGTCCTAAATGGCTTACCCCTTAATCATTAGACTGTGTCCCCTGGTTCTGGACTTCCCAAACATCGGGAACATTCTTCCTGCATCGAACCTGTCCAGTCCCGTCAGAATTTTATATGTTTCTATGAGATCCCCTCTCATCCTTCTAAACTCCGGTGAATACAGGCCCAGTCGATCCAGTGTCTCCTCATATGTCAGTCCAGCCATCCCAGGAATCAGGTGAACCTTCGCTGTACTCCCTCAATAGCAAGAGCAGATTAGGAGACCAAAACTCAACACAATATTCCAGGTAAGGCCTCACCAAGGCCCTGTACAACTGCAGTAAGACCTCCCTGCTCCTATACTCAAATACCCTAGCTATGAAGGCCAACATGCCATTTGCCTTCTTCACCGCCTGCATGCCAACTTTCAATGACTGCTGTACCATGACACCCAGATCGCGTTGCACCTCCCCTTTTCCTAATCTGCCGCCAGATAATATTCTGCCTTCGTGTTTTTGCCACCAAAGTGGATAACCTCATATTTATCCACATTATATTGCATCTACCATGCATTTGCCCACTCCCCTAACTTGTCCAAGTCACCCTGCAGCCTCTTAGCATCTTCCTCACAGCTCACACCGCCACCCACTTAGTATCATCTGCAAACTTGGATATATTTACACTCAATTCCTTCATCTAAAATCATTTATGTAAATTGCAAATAGCTGGGGTCCCAGCACTGAGCCCTGCAGCACTCCACTAGTCACTGTCTGCCATTCAGAAAAGGGCTCGTTTATCCCGACTCTCTGCCAACCAGTTCTCTATCCACGTCAGTACATTACCCACAATACCATGTGCTTTAATTTTGCACACCAATCTCTTGTGTGGGACCATATCAAAAGCCTTTTGAAAGTCCAAATACACCACATCCACTGGTCCTCCCTTGTCCACTCTACTAGTTACATCCTCAAAAAATTCTAGAAGATTTGTCAAGCATGATTTCCCTTTCATAAATCCATGCTGACTTGGACCGATCCTGTCACTGCTTTCCAAATGCGCTGCTATTTTATCTTTAATAACTGATTCCAACATTTTCCCACTACTGATGTCAAATTGACCGGTCTATAATTACCAGTTTTCTCTCTCCCTCCTTTTTTTAAAAAGTGGTGTTACATTAGCTACCTTCCAGTCCATAGGAATTGATCCAGAGTCACTAGACTGTTGGAAAATGATTACCAATACATCCACTATTTCTAGGGCCACTTCCTTAAGTACTCTGGGATGCAGACTATTAGGCCCCGGGGATTTATCGGCCTTCAATCACATCAATTTCCCACCTAATAAAAGGATTTCCTTCAGTTCCTCCTTCGCACTAGACCCTCGGTCCCCTAGTATTTCCGGAAGGTTTTTTGTGTCTTCCTCTGTTAAGACAGAACCAAAGTATTTGTTCAACTGCTCTGCCATTTCTTTGTTCCCCATTATAACTTCACCTGAATCTGACTGCAAGGGACCTACATTTGTCTTCACTAATCTTTTTCTTTTCACATATCTATAGAAGCTTTTAAAGTCAGTTTTTATGTTCCCAGCAAGCTTCCTCTCATACTCTATTTTTCCCCTCCTAATTAAACCCTTTGTCCTCCTCTACTGAATTCTAAATTTCTCCCAGTCCTCAGGTTTGCTGCTTTTTCTGGCCAATTTATATGCTTCTTCCTTGGATTTAAGACTATCCTTAATTTCCCTTGTTAGCCACGGTTGAGCCACCTTCCCCATTTTATTTTTACTCCAGACAGGGATGTACAATTGTTGAAGTTCATCTATGTCACCTTTAAATGTTTGCCATTGCCTATCCACAGTCAACCCTTTAAGTATCATTCGCTAGTCTATTCTAGCCAATTCACATCTCATACCATCGAAGTTACCTTTCCTTAAGTTCAGGACCCTAGTCTCTGAATTAACTGTGTTACTCTCCATCTTAATAAAGAATTCTACCATATTATGGTCACTCTTCCCCAAAGGGCCTGGCACAAGAAGATTGTTAATTAGTCCTTTCTCATTACACATCAACCAGTCTAGGATGGCCAGCCCTCTAGTTGGTTCCTCGATATATTGGTCTAGAAAACCATCCCTAATACACTCCAGGAAATCCTCCTCCACCATATTGCTACCAGTTTGGTTAGCCCAATCTATATGTGGATTAAAGTCGCCCATGATAAGTGCTGTACCTTTATTGCACGCGTCCCTAATTTCTTGTTTGATGCTGTCCCCAACCTCATTACTACTGTTTGGTGGTCTGTACACAACTCCCACTAGCGTTTTGTGCCCTTTGGTATTCCACAGCTCCACATCATCCAAGCTAATGTCCTTCCTTACTATTGCATTAATTTCCTCTTTAACCAGCAACGCTATCCCACCTCTTTCCTTTCAGTCTATCCTTCCTGAATGTTGAATACCCCTGGATGTTGAGTTCCCAGCCTTGGTCACCTTGGAGCCATGTCGTCGTGATGCCAATTATATTATATTCGTTAATTGCTGCCTGCAAAATTAATTCATCCTACTTATTACGAATACTCCTCGCATTGAGCCACAGTAATTATGGGTTAACCATTTACTCAGCATATGCATTGGTCAGCTTCGCTCATTGTGCCTCTGGTGCAAGTGCTACCAATGTTTTGGGCTCAAACTGACACTTCAGTGCAGTACTGTTAAGAGTGCAGCATTGTTGGAGGTGCTGTCTTTCAAAGAAGATATTAAACCGAGGCCCTGTCAGTTAGTTGGACGTAAAAGATATTATGGCACTGTTTTTGAATCAACATTAAGATAGATGAATGATTTATACATTTGATTTGCTGTATGTGGGACCTTGCTGTGCACAAATTGACTGCTGCATCAAAGTACAAAATAACAATGCCTATACTTCAAAAAATAATCTGTTTGCTGTAACATGCTTTGGGGGTGTGCTAGCGACATGAAAGGGAATATATAATTCAAGTGGTTTCTTCATACCTGGGGAAGGGATAAAAAGGCTTCCAGCATATGCTAGTAAGAGTCTTTGGAAATTTCAGCATAACTTGCCAATGGGTGTAACCGACAAGTTACGCTGTTTCAGGAAATTCCAGGCAATCTTGGGGAATGTTGTCTAACTGACCGGATCTGAATGTCAGTAATGGACTCCCAGTAGCCTATTGACTTTACTCGGATATGGAAATAACAGTACTTGGAAAGCCTACCTCCAATAGGAGTGTCATCATCACAGAAGGAAATGCGCACCTAGGAAACAGCATCATTAAAGAGTGTCAAGAACTACTCTGCTTCCAACATGGCCCCCAGTCCACATCCAATGGATAGAGGGCTCTGGCTCCAGGCACACACAATGGCCTTCTCTAGCCAGCTGGAGTATTTACAAGTTGTATCAGGAGCTGAAGCAGTTATTAATGTGCATGTTCGATAACTAAGTGCCATTCAAGAGAGCTACAGCCCTTGGGCATTCTCAAGTGTTTGTTCACCTGGCCTGAATTGGAAGATCTCTAGCTGCATCGAGTAAGCCTACAACTTATATTTCGATGAATGAAACCCTGCCTAAACCTCTCCGCCTCTCTTTCCTCCTTTAAGACGCTCCTTAAAACCTCTCGGTCATCTATCCTAATTTCTCCTTATGTAGCTCGGTGTCAAATCTTTGGCTTGTAATACTCCTGTGAAGCGCCTTGAGACGGTTTACTATGTTAAAGGCGCTATATAAATACAAGTTATTGTTGAAAGAAAATTTTCAAAGAAAAAAGCGAGAAAAGCAAAGAACTTGCATTTATATAGCACCTTTCACAACCACAGGACATCCCAAAGTGCTCGTCATAAACAACCAGGCCTTTCTATGGAGTTAACAATATGTAGCAACATCTACAATGCAAGATTACGGTGCAATGATTTTAAATTTACCAATTGCATGTTATACATTTTTGTTGATTTGCCGATTACTGGTTGAGCCAGTTTTCAATTTCACCCGCAATACCAAATAAGAAACACCATTAATAAGAACCCAGATCACGATTAAAACACTCGAGGTTTTATTTCAGTTGCATCTTGAAATGTTTTTTAAAAATCTAATTATGTTGATTTAGAAACGCAAAAGAATCGTTTATACAGAAGCACGGTCGAAAAATAACCATTTCCGCCGACAGCCGGCGGTCTGGCAGGAATGCTTTCGCGATGTCCCTGGGCAATGGGGTGGGGGATGCGGATTGCGCAGACATCTTCAGCTGGAGCTGGCGTCGTCGCGTATCTTTTTTCCATATTAAATCTTTTTGCAGAATTGCAGCCTTAACGACACGACGCACAAACATCGCGGGCACTCAACTGGGTTCAGGGCGCTAAACTGCCCAAATGCTTGGTATGCATCGTTCCGGACAATTAAAATAAAAGCGCAACCTTGTAGCAAAATGCATTTAATCGCAATGTTAGCTCTCAGGGGGCGGAGAGGGGAGTCCCGTCAGCATTCAGCAAGATCCCGCCGCATTGCCGGCACGGGCGCGCAGCCCGCCGATTGCGAGCGATGTTAGCGCCGGCCGGCCGGCTGGCCAAGGTACGGCGAGCGCGGCGGCGGCGGCGGAATTGTTACATTTTCAAAGGTTCGCATTGGAGCAACAACAAAGCGCGACATGTTAAAAAGGGCCGTGACGTCACAATGATCGACTCGCCACCCCGCCAGTCCGGAACGCCGAACGCCGCGAACGTTCGGAAATGGTACGCCGCGTCGCTGAACGCTCCAATCACACGTGCGCCTGGGCGGGCCGTCCGCCCGCCAGTCAGTCAGTCCGTCCCAGCGCTGAGCCAAGCGTTTGCGTCTTGAGTGCATGAGAAAACGCCCTTTAACCGTTTCCAGCCACGTTGTAGAGATGGAAAAAACACATACACGCACAGTATATGCAGTGACCGTTGTGCGTTGAGCTAAAACAAACATTCAGCAACGGCAAGCCGTGCGAAAAGACAAGGGAGGAAATGAAAATGGCCTTACCGTTTGTGGCCGACATTGTGCGTTTGCTGACAGTCCCTCTCCCCCCACCCCCGAGACGGGCTGCTTGCACCGTCTACTCTTTCCGTCCTTTTGCAGACGCCGCTCGAATGGCGCTTTAACGGAAGAGAGACACTCAACAAAAACCCCTTTGTACACTCCGTCCAATGACAGCGGCGCGACGCGAAGTCAACACTGCGCAGCCGTTGACTTCCCAACGCCGGCAGAATTGGACGGGCTGAGGGAACACCCAAACCCCCAGCATGGAGAAACGCACCGCGCGGTGCCGCCGTGCAGCCCATTCTCCGCATCGCCTTCATTAACCAGCAAATGAGACGTTGCACAGAAACGCCTGAGGCCAGGGTGCCGCTCAGTAATCCATTACACGCCCATCGCTGAACACTGGCAGCGCATCATTGCGTTCGCACATGTTTTTACATCTGTTTTACTGATTAAAAAAAAGGCGCTGGCTGCCAAACGTTTACAGCGTTCGTGGCGTCAGAAAGTATCAATGATAAACTTTAGAAGCCGTGGACTATTCAATCTAATCTTGAATATGCGTTCTATCGCAGTCTCTTTCAATGGCAACATCTAAAATTGCTGAAATTAGTTGGTAGAAACATGTAAAGTTTATTGCCGAAATTAAAGCAAAATTACAGTACTGGACAGTTGAACAACTACACTTAGGAACTGCAGGGTGAATCGCGACAGGTTCTGTTTCAGAATCAACATTAATACATTTATCAGTATATGTTTAATTCATAATATACACTTACACATGCTTCTTTCTCTGAGGAAAAAAACAGGGTCACAAGGTAATTCCAGACGAGGAAGGCGATTCAGCCCGTCTTAATTAACTTATCCAGAAACTACCCTACAGCCTTTCTACCTAAGTTGCTATAGTCCATCCATGTGTTGATCATTCTGCGTGAAGAAGTGCTTCCTGATATACCAGTCTTAAATTTACCATTGACTAATTTAAACCTTACTTTTGAAATGTAACTTGAAATAATATTACAAAATTATCTTTTATAATATTACTACTTATCTTGTGTATAAAACCATCTCTCAGATGCTTCCTCCCTAGGCCGAAAAATCCAGATTTCTCTGTATAGATTTCCATATAGCACAGACCTTTGTTTCTCAGAAAACAGGAATACATACAGTATCCAAGGTGCAGACTGACCAGAGTACTGTTCAGTTTAATCATGACTTCCTCCTTCTAAATTAGTGACTAAAAGAAAAGCTATATTATACAAGAAAACTTAAATCGATAAAAGAAAAATGGCAGGAGTATTGAATATTGTCTATTCTGATGTGTTACATTGTGTTCTGTAACAACACGAGTCTTCAGGAATGTAATTGTTCTCAGTATTTCCAATTATTTCAGTTGGTATCTTGTTTCCTTTTGAGCAAAACCTGGAATCTCCTGTTTGAAGTTGCTCCTGTTTCTTGAATGGAATGAATCAATTTAATAAAAAACAAGTTCAATCAACCATTGTTTTCACCCCAAGAATTCAGCTGAGAGGGAGGGAGGGGCTGGGGATGTTAGAGTAGAGTAACTTAATGATGAGCTGGCTTTTATTGCTTTGGTGCAAAATGACTTGAAAGGGAGCAGTGCAGTTATCTCCTTTCAATGGATTAGGAGAGAGGTGCGCAGGCTGTGATTAATTTATTTTTTGTGCCAATTTTCTCCCCCTCATAGGATTTGACTTGGCTGCGAAGCCAGGTCGCTGATTGCAGTGTGGGCAGGCACAGCAGGAGGGGCGAAGGAGCGGCAAGAGTTTGTAGAGGGAAGTGACCGGGGCCGAGGAGAGGCGTGAGTTTGGGGCTCAGAAGAGGTGAGGGCCCAGGGGCAGCACGGGCCAGCCCACACTGCGATGTGTGCACGCTAGATCCATGCAGCAGAGCTGGTCTACAGCCGTCTTGGGTAATCCTTGCCACTGGACCAAGCCCTAGCTCTGTCAAACCCGTGTGGTGGCTGGTGTACAACAGCCACCGCACGTTAAAAAAATCCACGCACAGGCATCTTTCATCCTTCAAGATGTAGTTCGGGATCTGTAATATTAGGTCCTTCATTGAAACACCTGTGAACTCATCCCTTTTTGGCGTGGAAGCAAGTCATCCTCACTTCAAGGGACTGCCTATGATGATGATGATGACGACTTATAATTGTACTGTTATAGCTGTGTAGTTCAACTTTGCTGCTCTGCATTGGTTGGACAAGTTGCCTGTCGAGTTTACTGAGACTCCTTGGTCTTTTTCAACTTCATCCTTAGCTATTTCAAAACCATTCATGGAGTAATTTGACAAGGTAAAGGGCTGCTACAAATTTCAGGTCTGCTTTAGATAGGCTCTCATATCGCATCATTGACATCTCTTGTAAGCGGATCCTGCGTTCCTTATGATGGGGAGTTTGCCGCCCTATATAGAATCATACAATAGTGTTGCCGGGGGCTGCAACAATGAAACTCAGTGATAAATTAACTGGATACTGTCATTTGCAAGTGGCCCCAATGTATGCTTCTCCAGTCTTCAAAAGGCAGACTGATAATCACTTTAGTGAGACCAATGAGAAATCAAGGAGCTGGTTTATTTTACCGATTATATGTGACTGAACAGAATAATAAACCCTGAACTTTAGCATACTTTGCAATGCTTCCTGTAGCTAATAAAACAAAGAAACTCACAATGTGTCTGTTAGCAGGCTAGAAAGCACTTTTTGAACTTTTCTCTGGCTAGTTAGGCCTGTTCTTCTAGAAGGGACCTTGACTCTCTAAGCTTATCTTTCCCTTGCCAGCTCTAGCAGTTCATGGCTGCAGAGGAAACCAGCAATCTGACCTCTGACCCTCTCCTTATCGATCAGTAGGGATGCCAGTTAAACTGGCTACTAACACCAGTTGGGGGGCCCTAGAATCTAGCTCCTGCTGTTTGTCAATGAATAGGGCATTCCAATTGCCAATCTTCAATTGTTTGCCAGGATGTTTCTTAACAAACTTCCATTGTCTCAATCAATCTGGATTGTCTAGCTGCTGTGGGGGTATTTTAATTCCTTGTGAGCTCAATTTAACTTAATAGTAACACGGTAATTAAAATCATACCAAGATCTTTGCTTGACAAAATAAAATTCTACAATTTGACAGTTACAGGGGACAAGTTGGTTGTGATTGTGACGAGTCATATAGAAACCAAGTCTTGCAATTATATAACACCGTCATTGTAGTGTCTCTGCACCTTGTTACAAACTCACATGAAGCATGTATATATCAGACATGGTCACTCTGTGACCTTCACTTTATTCCCAGGACCAAGGAGTGCTGACCCTGGGTGGGACCTCCCCTTTTATACCTGGAAACCCAGGTGAGGAGTGTCTCCCGCAAGCTCACCCCCTGTGGTCAGGGTGTGCATTTCAAGGGTACAGGTACAGTGTGCATGAGTTACAGTTACATAACTATTGTCATTGCAAGATGGTGAAATACATGACAGTCATGACCTCAGGCCATCCCAAAACGCATTACAGGCAATGATATATTTTTAGAAGTGTAGTCACTGTTGTAATGTAGGAAACATGGCAGCCAATTTGCTCACAGCTAGATCCCACGTACAGCAATGTGATGAGGATCATAGGGGAACGGTAGCATAATGGCTATTTTACTAGACTAGTAATCCAAAGGCCTGAACTAATGATCCGGAGATGTGAGTTCAAATCCCACAGGGAATGAAAAAGCTATTATCAGTAAAGATGACCCAGTAAAGGTGACCATGAAACGACTGGATTGTCATAAAAAAAACATCTGGTTCACTAATGTCCTTTAGGGAAGGAAATCTGCCGCCCTTACCTGGTCTGGCCTATATGTGACTCCAGACCCACAGTAATGTGGTTGATTCTTAACTGCCCTCTGAAATGGCCTAGCAAGCCACTCAGTTGTCTCCACCTTCTCAATGGCAATTAGGGATGGGCAATAAATGCTGGCCTTGCCAGTAATGCCCGTGTCCCATGAATGAATAAAAAACATGTCCAAATGCTGTATGAAAACAACTAAACAATTGCAATTATCAAAAACTACAAAAAAAACAGGAGAGTTAATTAAATCATTCAAAATAATTTTTGAAAATCTTTTCAGCTGCCATCTTGCTTTCTCTACTAAGCTGAGACTTTCTACTGAAAACAAGGTTTTGCACATAATTAAGGCATAAAGTATTACAACATTTATGAGAAAAGGATTAAATGTAATTATAAAATAGCATTTTCTATGTTTGAAATACGTTTAACAAAATTTTCTATTAGAGCCATGCATCCTTCTCAGAAGTCTGAGACTTAAGTTCATGAGGTTAATGAAACATCTTTATCAACTGAGGAGGTTTAACAACGTAGAAGGTTATAACTTCTAGTCTGCATCTGTGTCCACAGATACCAGATGTCTTTCTTTTTTATGATTGACAGCAAGACTGGCCATTCACAGATTACACCAGGTCTAGCTATTTATAAACCCACCCCTTCTACTGCTGCAATGCATCAAGAAAGAAAACTGCCAAATAAACAATTTTTAGGGTCACTCGTGTCTCTAAAGTGTTTTCAGTCCAACTACTGAAAGATAGGAGAAACACAGGTGAGAGCACATGTGAATGACATATCTAGTTAAAATCACAATGGGGTACTATTGTTAGATGCCCGAGTTATGCTATCACATGATTAGATATTGGGGAGTACGTGCACATTCCTGAACATAAGATGTGGAGACTGCTTATGAGAGTGACTGGCACTGCTGAACCAGAGAGAAGGTCTAAGGCAGGCCCAACATTGCTACACCTGCCTCTCCTGCTTTTGATTCGTACATTCCCTACCTACCCATTCAATTGTGAATTGTTGTGTTGTATGGCAATGCAATTTGAGGCAATTGGGTGTAAATGTGCTGCATGCTCTGCATGTCAGTCATAGGAGATAAAATATATCTTCAGCAGGGTGCAAAATGGGTTGTAACAGATCTGATTTTCTATTCTATTGAAATTAATGGAAAGGAAAATTAGACAGGGTGTATAATGGGTGGCTGATCAGCTTCCACCTGTTTTTGTGCCCATGATGAAGTTGACTCATCCCCATATGCCTGAGGTGCGATAGACACAGGATGCAAGACACATATAATTGGTATACCTGTGCTTACTTCTGTCTATCATACCCTGGCATTACAATTTGTCGACTGACTGAAAGTAAAATGTCCTCCAGGACATATGAGTTAATGCTGAGAAAATTTTCCCTGGCTGAGGAGTCTAGAACATGGAGTCACAGTCTCAGAATAAGGGGTCGGCCATTTGGGACTGAGATGAAGAGAAATTTCTTCATTCAAATGGTTGTGCATCTTTGGAATTCTCTATCCCAGAGGGCTGTGGCTGCTCAGTCGATGAGTATATTCAAGATAGAGGTCGCTAAATTTTTGGGACCTAAGGGAATTAAGGCACATGGGAATCGTGTGGGAAGGTGGAGTTGAGGTAGAAGATCAGCCATGATCTTCTTAAATGACAGAGTAGGCTCGAAGGGCCAAATGGCCTACTCCAGCTCTATTTCTTATGAGTTGTAATTAAGGGAAAATGCCTAGAAAACTAGCAATGAGAAATTACTAAGGACTTACGAAACCAACCAATCCTCAATGATCATTCAGAAGAATAAGTAGCATAGTAAATAACATTACTACGCTACTTGTAGGCAGAGTCAGCATAGATTTATGAAGAGGAAGTCATGTTTGACAAATTTGCTGGAGTTCTTTGAGGATGTATTGAACAGGGTGGATAAAGGGGAACCAGCGGATGTGGTATATTTGGACTTCCAGAAGGCATTTGACCAGGTGCCACATAAAAGGTTACTGCACAAGAAAGAAGTTCACGGGGTTGGGGGTAATATATTAGCATGGATAGAGGATTGGCTAACTAACAGAGAACAGAGAGTCGGGATAAATGGTTCATTCTCTGGTTGAGAACCAGTAACTTGTGGGGTGCCGCAGGGATCAGTGCTGGGACCACAACTATTTACAATCTATATAACGACTTGGAAGAAGGGACTGAGTGTAACGTAACCAAGTTTGCTGATGATACAAAGATGGGAGGAAAAGCAACGTATGAGGAGGACACAAAAAATCTGCAAAAGGACATAGGCAGGTTAAGTGAGTGGGGCAAAAAGTTGGCAGATGGAGTATAATGTTGGAAAGTGTGAGGTCATGCACTTTGGCAGAAAAAATCAAAGAGCAAGTTATTATTTAAATGGAGAAAGATTGCAAAGTGCCGCAGTACAGTGGGACCTCGGGGTACTTGTACATGAAACACAAAAGGATAGTATGCAGGTTCAGCAAGTGATCAGGAAGGTCAATGGTAGCTTGGCCTTTATTGCAAAGGGGTTAGAGTATAAAAGCAGGGAAGTCTTGCTACAGCTATTGATGAGGCCACACCTGGAATACTGCGTGCAGTTTTGCTTTCCATATTTAAGAAAGGATATACTTGCTTTGGAGGCAGTTCAGAGAAGGTTCACTAGGTTGATTCCGGGGATGAGGGTGTTGACTTATGAGGAAATGTTGAGTAGGTTGGGCCTCTACTCATTGGAATTCAGAAGAATAAGAGGTGCTCTTATCGAAACATATAAGATTATGAGGGGGCTTGACAAGGTGGATGCAGAGAGGATGTTTCCACTGATAGGGGAGACTAGAACTAGAGGGCATGATCTTAGAATAAGGGACTGCCCATTTAAAACAGAGATGAGGAGAAATTTCTTCTCTCAGAAGGTTGTAAATCTGTGGAATTTCATTGAATAAATTTAAGACAGAAATAGACAGTTTCTTAAACGATAAGGGGATAATGGATTATGGGGAGCAGGCGGGGGAGTGGAGCTGAGTCCATGATCAGATCAGCCATGATCTTATTGAAGGGTGGAGCAGGCTCGAGGGGCCGTATGGCCTACCCCTGTTCCTATTTTTTACATTCTTATTACATTACAAAGAGACTTTGATAGATTAAGTAAATCGCCAAAACTGTGGCAGATGGATTTCAACACAGGTAAGTGAGAGGAAATCCATTTTGGACCAAAAAAGGATAGAACTAAGTATATTTTAAATGCTGAAGAGCTAGGAACAGTGGAGGTGCAAAGAGATTTAAGGATCTATGTACACAGTTCACTAAAAGGTCAGGTATAAAAACTGATCAAAAATGCTAATGAAATGTTATAAGGGGAGGAAGTTTTTCTACAGCTATATAAAATCTTGGTTAGACCACACCTGGAGTACTATGTACATTCTGGGCACACCTTAGAAAGGATATATTGGCCTTGGAAGGAGTGCAGTGGATTTACCAGAATGTTACCAGGGCCCCAAGGATTAGATTTCAGGAGAGCTTACATAAACTAGGCTTGTATCCCTGGAATATAAAAGGTTAAGGAATGATTTGATTGAGGTTTTTAGGATTTTGAAAGGAATTGATAGGGTCGAGATAATTTTTTTCCACTGGTGGTGGGAATCTAGGACAAGAGGACATAATCTTAAAATCATTCAGGAGAAACACTTCTTCATTTAAAGGGTGAACTCTCTCCCACAAAAAGCAGTGGATGCTAGCAAAATTAATGATAGATTTTTGCTAGCCAAGGTTATTAAGGGATATGGAGCCAAGGCGGGTGGATGGAGTTAAGATACAGATCAGCAATGATCTAATTGAACTGTTGAATAGGTTTGAGGGGCTGAATGGCCTACTCATGTTCCTATGGTCTTAACAGTAAAAGAAAAAAGGCCAACCAGTCAAAATCGCTCAAAGTACTTTTTGAAAATTATCTGCCATGTTTTCCCACTCAACCACCTGACTGTAATAAATTGCTTTGTGTCTTTGAGTATCTTAATTAATTTTTTTATTTGAAGCCGAAGCCTCTCTTAAAAGCTTGGGCTTGTATCTTGATATTTTCCCCATGGCTATTACTGTCAGCTTAAGGGAGACGCTGCAGGTTTTTCCAGCATGCGTCAGTAGGACTAAGTACAAAGAAATAAGAAAGAACTTGGATTTTTATAGCGTTTTTCATAATCGTAGGATGTCCGAAAGCACTTCAAAGCCAATTAAATATTTTTGAAGTGTAGATACTGTTGCAATTTAATAAACAGCAGTGGCCAATTTGCGCACAGCAAGGTCCCACGAGCAACAATGAGGTAAATGACCAGATAATCTGTTGGTTATGGGATAAATGTTGGCCAGGACACAGAAGAAACTCCCCTGCTGCTCTTTGAAATGTGCCGTGGTATCTTTTATGTCCACCTGAGAGAACATAAGAACAAAAGAAATAGGAGCAGGAGCAAGCCATTTGGCCCCTTGAGCCTGCTCCACCATTCAATAAGATCATGGCTGATCTGGGCAGAAAGGGCCTCAGTTTAACGTCTCACCCAAAAGATTGCACTTCTGACAGTGCAGCACTCCCTCGGTACTGTGCTGGGTGTCAGCAAGTGGAAGAGTATTCATGATGTAAGATCATTTCTGAGTTTTTCCTAATGATGGCAACCCTCCGTTGCCGGACCTCCATGTAAGTATCACCTCCAGGGCATTCATAGGACGGGGACAGTCCTTTCTTCTCCGTCCCCCCGGGCCTTTGCACTGACCTCAATCATCTGTTCCAAAGCAGGCTGTGCAATTTCCCCAGCAGCAAACGTAAATGCCATTTTAAAGCACGGTAGCAGCTATTTAATTTTGCTGCTGCACCAGTAAAACTGCCCTTGTGGGCTCTAAGAAAGAAGACTTGGATTTATATAGTACCTTTCACAACCACCAGACACCTCAAAGCGCTTTACAGCCAATGGGGTACTTTTGTAGTCACTGTTGTAATATAGGAAATGTGGCAGCCAATTTGCGCACAAGCAAGCTCCCACAAACAGCAATGTGATAATTACCAGATAATCTGTTTTTGTGATGTCGATTGAGGGATAAATATTGGCCAGGACACCGGAGATAACTGCTCTGCTCTTCTTCAAAATAGTGCCATGAGTACTTTAACATCTACCTGTGAGAGCAGACGGGGCCTCGGTTTAATGTCTCATCCAAAAGACGGCACCTCCAACAATGCAGTGCTCCCTCAGCACTGCACTGGAGTGTCAGCCTAGATTTTCTTTGTGCTCTGGTCTCTAGAGTGGGACTTGAACCCACAACCTGCTGACTCGGAAGCGAGTGTGCTACCCACTGAGTCACAGCTGACACAGAACCCAGTGTATTGCCGAATCCTGGCTGGGTGTGCTAAATAATTCTTAAAAGGAGTGGACCTTGGAAAATCTCACAAGAAAATGAAAATTGCTTTCTGTGTTTCTATCAATGTTTTCCATTAGAGACCTGCCCTTCTTTGAGAAGTCTGAGGCTTGAGTTTAAGGGGTTTCCAGAGATATCACTTTGTCAGCTGAATGGCCAAGCTCAATTGGGTAGCAGATTACAACCCCCGCAGAATCCATCAGTGACATTCTATGACCTGCAACTCAGAATACAAATCTACCGTTCTTGACATTAAGGCACACCACCACATTTTGGACCTGGAGCAGGTGCATCACACGTCAAATGTTTTTTTTAATGATTCCCTGCGAGATGTACTGTTTGTAGTCCTGTCCCTCTCCATCTATCCAGTATTTACAGCAGAGTTGGTCTCCTGCTAATTGTAACGTCGGTAGTCTTCAGTCCGAGTCCTGTGAGAGTGCTCTAACATGGCAACAAAAACCCAAGACTGTGTTACAATTTTGGCTGTAACTATCTAGTGACAAAAATGATTACATGTCAAGTGATTGGTACAGATACTGAACTACACACTTCCTCTTATATTATACAGAGCAGTGATGACTAACCTATTGCACATGTGCCCAAGGTGACAGGTATCGCTATTCTTCTTCTGAGTATCATTCAGACACACAGCAACAAACTTGGTTGGTTCTGGGGCTGCCAATGAGTTCAACTTTTGTTTTGTATCATGACATTATGCTACACACTGAAAGCCCAAGGTCATGCAAGTGCAAAGTGCAACATCTGGCTAATGGAGCGTGAGTAGATGTGTGCAGAAATGGTCACAATTTAAAAGGCAAGTGAGTTCAGTAGTATAAAACAACAGGCAGCTCTTTCATAGTGCTCAACAAAAATATATTCCAGTGAAAAAGAAGGGCGGTAAGAGAAGGGATAACCAGCAGTGGATAACCAAGGAAATAAAGGAGCGTATCAAATTAAAAACCAATGCGTATAAGGTGGCTAAGGTTAGTGGGAAACTAGAAGATTGGGAAAATTTTAAACGACAGCAAAGAATGACTAAGAAAGCAATAAAGAAAGGAAAGATAGATTACGAAAGTAAACTTGCGCAAAACATAAAAACAGATAGTAAAAGCTTTTACCGATATATAAAATGGAAGAGAGTGACTAAAGTAAATGTTGGTCCCTTCGAAGATGAGAAGGGAGATTTAATAATGGGAAATGTGGAAATGGCTGAGACCTTAAACAATTATTTTGCTTCGGTCTTCACAGTGGAAGACACAAAAACTATGCCAAAAATTGCTGGTCACGGGAATGTGGGAAGGGAAGACCTTGAGACAATCACTATCACTAGGGAGGTAGTGCTGGACAGGCTAACGGGACTCTAGGTAGACAAGTCCTCTGGTCCTGATGAAAAAGTTATAGCAGATGCATTCGTTATAATCTACCAAAATTCTCTGGACTGTGGGGAGGTACCAGCGGATTGGAAAGCAGCTAATGTAACACCTCTGTTTAAAAATGGGGGCAGACAAAAGGCAGGTAACTATAGGCTGGTTAGTTTAACATCTGTAGTGGGGAAAATGCTTGAAGCTATCATTAAGGAAGAAATAGCTGGACATCTAGATAGGAATAGTGCAATCAAGCAGACGCAACATAAATTCATGAAGGGGAAACCATGTTTAACTAA
This sequence comes from Pristiophorus japonicus, assembly GCF_044704955.1. Lineage (NCBI taxonomy): Eukaryota > Metazoa > Chordata > Chondrichthyes > Pristiophoridae > Pristiophorus > Pristiophorus japonicus. The sequence goes on along the minus strand of NC_091987.1, from coordinate 120,694,368 downwards.
TTTACTGGAATTCTTTGATATAACGAGCATGGTGGATAGAGGTGTACCGATGGATGTGGTGTATTTAGATTTCCAAAAGGCATTCGATAAGGTGCCACACAAAAGGTTACTGCAGAAGATAAAGGTACGCGGAGTCAGAGGAAATGTATTAGCATGGATAGAGAATTGGCTGGCTAACAGAAAGCAGAGAGTCAGGATAAATGGGTCCTTTTCGGGTTAGAAATCGGTGGTTAGTGGTGTGCCTCAGGGATCGGTGTTGGGTCCACAACTGTTTACAATATACATAGATGACCTGGAAGAGGGGACAGAGTGTAGTGTAACTAAATTTGCAGATGACACAAAGATTAGTGGGAAAGCGGGTTGTGTCGAGGACACAGAGAGGCTGCAAAGAGATTTAGATAGGTTAAGCGAATGGGCTAAGGTTTGGCAGATGGAATACAATGTTGGAAAATGTGAGGTCATCCACTTTGGAAAAAAAAACAGTAAAAGGGAATATTATTTGAATGGGGAGAAATTACAACATGCTGTGGTGCAGAGGGATCTGGGGATCCTTGTACATGAAACTCTTTTTGGAGTTCACCTGCAAAAACATAAAACATTAAACGGTGCCACCCGACCTGGGTGACACTCCAGACATTTACAAGGCCCTTTTTTTTTTTTTTTTGGGCACTAAAATCACAATTTTCCCCAGTGCCCCCTATAAAAGGGAAGGGGGACACTAAAAGCACCGGCAATTAAAACAAATTAAACTTAAAAACGTAAAATCAAATTAAAATTTGGTTGCCGGGCGTGATGATGCACTCCAGTCCCTCCGGTGCCCACCTCTCGCGGAAGGCCGCGAGCGTACCGGTGGACACCGCGTGCTCCATCTCCAAGGACACCCTGGACCGGATGTAAGAGCGGAAGAGAGGCAGGCAGTCAGGTTGAACGACCCCCTCGACCGCCCGCTGCCTGGACCGGCTGATGGCACCCTTGGCCGTGCCCAGGAGCAGTCCTACGAGGAGGCCTTCGGACCTACCCGCTCCCCTCCGCACAGGGTGCCCAAAGATCAGGAGAGTGGGACTGAAGTGCAGCCAGAATTTCAGGAGCAGCCCCTTCAAATAATAAAACAGGGGCTGCAACCTTGTGCATTCCATAAAAACATGGAACACGGACTCTTCCAGACCGCAGAAATTGCAGGCGGCCTGGGAGTCCGTGAACCGGCTTAAAAATTTGTTGCACGGCACTGCTCCGTGCACCACCCTCCAGGCCAAGTCCCCGATGAATAGTGGGAAGACCCCTGCGTAGAGTGCCCTCCATCGGGGACCCCCGCCTCCTCCGGACGGCAAGATGGTACGCCATGGCGTGTCCGGACGGCCGGTGAGGATGGCAAAGTTGAGGGTGTGCAGGAGCAGCCCGTACAGGAAACCCCTCCGCGCGGAACTGAAAGGCACGGAGGGGATTTCCCCGAGGCGGCTCAAGTTGTGAGGCGCCGGCCCCCGAGGGAGGTTCCGGGGTTTGGCGCCGATGAGGAATTCCGTCCGGACGGGGGTCAGTTCTGACGGGATCTCCCCACGTGCTTGAGCCTCCTCGATGCACCTAACGGAGTCAGGGCCCAGAGCTGTTTTTAGCGACTCGATGGCATCGGCCGCGTGGCGGACGTTGGCAGAATTTAGGCGCCGAGCCAGCGTGTCTGGCGCCATCCAGCCCGCTCCTCCGCCATCGAGCAGGTCCCTGACCCTGGTCACCTCACCAGCCACAGCCCTCTCTTCCGACCGCCACATAAAACCTCGGCCATGGAGATACGGATTCCCGAGCAGCGGTTCCAGCAGGACGGCCGCCACTCCAGCCGGCGGAGAGCTGCGCTTGGTGGAGACTTTGTTCCAGACCCTGATGAGTTCCCTGTAAAAGACAGGCAGCTCCCGGAGGGCGGTCCTGGCACCCCCCAAGTTCACAAACAGGCATGAATCCCAAAAAGTTAGTTTGCAGGTGCAGCAGGTAATCAGAAAGGCAAATGGAATGTTGGCCTTCATTGCGAGAGGGATGGAGTACAAAAGCAGGGAGGTCCTGCTGCAACTGTACAGGGTATTGGTGAGGCCGAACCTGGAGTACTGCATGCAGTTTTGGTCACCTTACTTAAGGAAGGATGTACTAGTCTTGGAGGGTGTACAGAGACGATTCACTAGGCTGATTCCGGAGATGAGGGGGTTACCTTATGATGATAGATTGAGTAGACTGGGTCTTTACTCGTTGGAGTTCAGAAGGATGAGGGGTGATCTTATAGAAACATTTAAAATAATGAAAGGGATAGACAAGATAGAGGCAGAGAGGTTGTTTCCATTGGTCGGGGAGACTAGAACTAGGGGGCACAACCTCAAAATACGGGGGAGCCAATTTAAAACCGAGTTGAGAAGGAATTTCTTCTCCCAGAGGGTTGTGAATCTGTGGAATTCTCTGCCCAAGGAAGCAGTTGAGGCTAGCTCATTGAATGTATTCAAATCACAGATAGATAGACTTTTAACCAATAAGGGAATTAAGGTTTACGGGGAGCGGGCGGGTAAGTGGAGCTGAGTCCACGGCCAGATCAGCCATGATCTTTTTGAATGGCGGAGCAGGCTCGAGGGGCTAGATGGCCTACTCCTGTTCCTAATTCTTATGTTCTTATGTAATTCCCAATGGTATCAATTAGTTACAAGTCATATATTACAGATAAATTATCACATTGCCATTCTTGGGTATGAAATATCAATCATGCATGTAGTGAGATTCAGTTTATCTTTTTAAATTTATTTTTTTGTACTTCAAAATATATATTGTTCTGATGAAAGGTCTGGATTTTGCCGGGTCCCACCGCACAGTGCGGGTGGTCCCGGGAGATGGTGGGAAACCTGGAAGGTCGGGATCCCCGAGCTTGCATGCAACGTCAGGGGCGGGTTCCCGCCCAAAAGGCAGCCTGATTGACAGGCTGGCTTTCAGTCCTGCGGGGAAAGCAGAGAAGGAGGCCGCAGCAACAGGTAAGTGCTGGGTCCAAGATGCTCGGGGGTTGGGGGAATTCCCTGACCCCGGGGCCAGATTGCGATCGGGGGAGGGGGGGTGTTCTAGGACCAGAGGGGGTCCAATCCTGAGGGGGGGGGGGGAGGTCTAAACCCCAACCCTGGGGAGGGCCAGGCTGATGGCGCAGGAAGCATTCCTGCTCCTTCTGGCCCATAAGCATTGCTCCCCGAGGCCACGGCCGCCATCGGTAAGCCCGAACCCCGAGATCCCAGGCCGCCTGAATCTCACTACATGCATGATTGATATTTCATACCCAAGAATGTCAACGGTTAAAGTAGAGGCTTCAGGCCTTATTATAATCTGTAAATTGCCAACCCGCTGCATCCTGGCCCCCCCTGGTCCCGCCTGAGTGAAGGTGAAAGTGGGTGGGTTGGGGTCAGGGTTCACATTTTTCAACTCGCACTTCCCCCCACGCCTCCAACCCACATGTTCTTATCTCTGAAAATGTCGGCCATTAATTCTGTTTCTCTCTTCACAGACGCTGACTGACATGATGAATATTTCCAACATTTTCTGTTTTTATTTTATATTATATATTGTTCACCTTCCTTTATATCATTCCATCTCATTCACCATGCCCAACAGTAATGACCTACTGCCAAATGTCTGCCGTTGCAGCTCTGGAATCAGCTCCAGAAGGTTCATGACAGTAGTCAGGCCTACTGGGCTTGCAGCTTCCTCTCCCTCCCTGTGTAGAAGTGACTGACTTCCACTCACCTACCCTCTGAATAGCTTGGCTGTGCTCGGGACCTTAAGAGTATGGACAGTAATCTACATCCATACCAATTCATAATGTGATGTGATGTAGAATGCTTGTGTGCCCTCAAACCATACAATTCTTCCAAATCAGCTGGTTGGGTGCACATTAACCCATTAAAAAAAAATTTAATTTTCCATTTTCCCTCTTAAAGACTATTGCTTTGGCTATGGTTCTATGGATGCTGGCCCAAATGGCTTTTCTTCAACTATGCAGCCAGACAGTGAATGTGGGTAGGGCATGTCACCATGGAAGTGTCACAGCCAATCCTATCTTGATCTGGTGTCCACACATGTGCACATTCCAGAAAGGAACACAAAGAGTAATCAGGAGTGAGAACTTGGGCTGTGTTCTTCACCTCCCTGAGACTAAGAACACTCATTGCTGCTCCAACTGAGACCAGTTAATGTTGCCCAGACCAGGGATCCAAATTGGAATCTTCCTGTCAAATAAAACTTTTCAATGGCCTTTTTGCTTGAGCATAGTTATCACAGTCAAGTGCCTGAAATATAATAAGGACATGTTGTAAATCCTCGCTCAAATGGAATGATATTTCAAATCAATGTTTGCTCACATGACATTTGAGCTAACAGAGTAACTTCATGGACTGTGTGTATAACTGATGCAAAGAATATATTATGCCTCCTTGTGGATCCTTCTGAATGCACAGAGGTAAGTGTAAAAGAGTTGAACCATTGGAAAAAATAGTTCTTTTTCTGCCGATCCAATGCAGTCACATTTATTGTCAGGCTCTATGCACACTGTCAAAGCAGCCAGACTTGACTGGCCAAATGTACTGTACTTAGGGAGAATTCACAGGGAAAGTTTCACAATTTTTACTAAAAATAAATACAAGACTTAAAAGTGTTGCACAGCTCTAAAATATACAAAGGCTTAGAAATTAATTGTAAACTTTGAAAACATTTTACAAAAAAGCATCTCGGCATTTTAAAAAGTCCATATTTACAAATATTACAAAAAAATTATAAAATGGCTGCAAATCCATAAACCATTCTTGTCTTCCAGATTGAACTGGTTCTAGTACCAATACAGTTACACTGTAACCTTCTCTTATATTTATTTTTATACAATAAACCAAAACCAATATTTTGTAACTCTGCCAACTATGCAGTTAAGATGCATTCATTCAACCTTTGGCAAAACCCTAGGCATAATTCTTTAAGAGACCGTATACATTTTTATTTAAACTGTGCAGAACCTTGTAGTTGTCTTATATATGCCAAATAAACAGAAAGAAAGCCTATATAAATTAGGAATCATCAGATGCTATAAGAAAGTAGCTGCAGAACTTCAAACACTCACTGTCTTACACTTCAGTGCAAACAACAGAACACACATATTGGAATGATGATTCACAAAGGTAATTTGTACAATATAATTAGTTCACCTTATTCAAAGATGGCAGTGCTGTCAGAGCATTCAGTATTTGTGTGAGTGCTTTAAAAAAACTAAGCAGTATCTCTCGTAACTATGCATCATATATTTTAACAAGTGAATTGTCCAGAAGAATCTTTTCTTCGTTTCTAAATATCTTCATGTAGCCACATGTTCTAGGGGGAAAAAGATATGGCACTAGGCTGCTGATATTGTAACTGCTTGCCAGTTGATATATATTCTTTTGCTGAAGAACACGCTCCGTTTTTCATTGAGTGCTTTGCACGCTAAGTACCTGAAAACCTGTATGTGTTGCTTAATTCATATCTGCCTGCAGTGGTACAAAGCACTCATATTACACAAGAAAATGTGCTCATTCATAAAACTCGGATTGTTTCAAATAATGTAGGTTTGACAAACAGGAATTAAATATCTGATATCACAGAAGCAATCTTATCAGTAAGCAGAAAATGCTAATAATGTAAGATATTCGACTAGCCTCCAAGTTTTTCATATACTTCAGGTTCATCGGCATCTGAAAAAACAAGGTTAACAGTTTCGGCGAGGACCCTTCTTTACCAGAGGATCTCTCTTGAAATGCTAACGTCTTATCAAATGCTGATCGGTCTTGCTGTGCATTTCCAACACTTTCAGTTCCTCTTCTCCAATTCCATCATTTGCAGTTTTTGCTGTTATCTGTTTCTCATGTGATTGTTGCTTTTGTTGGAGTCTTGATCTGGCCAGATATGATAGCTGTGACTTTTGTAACTGTCATTTCCTTCTAACTGAAGTTGACCAAGGCTGATGAGTAAACACTCAAGTAAACAGATCAACAGTGCTTTGTTCTATGTTACATAGTTCATCTAACCAAGGAGAATCAACTTGTGGTGCTAAATATACTTCCAGTTGTTTTTGCGCAAATAGTGTTTATAGCTTTATCACTACCCTTTCCTAAAGTTGGACTGTTCTCAGTCTTCAGTGTAGATATTTCAGTATCTACACTGCTTTCTGCATTTCTTCAGCTTCCATTGTCAAAGTGGGATTACAGTCTTCTTGGCAAAATTTCCTTACTGAACATCTCTGGATCAATCTGCACTTTAAAAATATCCCATTTTCTTACCCATTCGCATATCATTCATCTCTAACGATTATTCATCTCTTCTCACATTTTGAATATTACATTTTCAATACACATGAAATGGCTCCTCTATCTTATCCATTCTTTGAGTTTACACCGTCACCAATTCCTTCCCAAACCTATGGGGGGTAATTTTAAGCTAACTCGCCAGGCGGGAAACCCACAGAATCGGGTGGAACGCTGATTTTACACCTCGCCCAATATAACCCAACATAAGTGACTTAGGTTAAAATTGCCCCCATGCACTTACTGCTCTTCTCACCCTTTTTTATTGAAGAACTTAAAACTACAGAAAACTTTTTTTGTCTTTTCAGTTAATCCCATGTTATTAACATCTGTGCATTATACACTTGTAGTTCACACACCATTTACAATACTATGGTAAAGTATCTTAAAAAGTATACCATACCCTTGTTAAAAAGGCTCACTGTTTTTCTCACCCCCCCACCCACCCACATTGTGGTTCTGAAAATGCTTATATATGTTTTAAATGATGGCATTTTTGCAAACATGCAATTCTTGGTGTCTACACACCTAATTCAACTTTAATCACAAAAATAATCATTTGCTTAGGTTTCTTTTTTATGTTTGTACAATATAATGATCTTTAGTAAGTTTTTTAGAAAAACACATGTTCATGATTAGGTAGTACAGTATTAATCCTTTGAGTGTAATCCTACCTCTTCTGTAAACAATAGAAGTTAATTAAGGTCTAAGCTGTAGTGGAAGACTGCTTGAACAAATGTATAATTTTAAACTCTTTGAACTGGACCAATTATATTTATACATCCATGTATATATAAAGCCCCCTGCCGATCTTATGAGGACATAAAAGTTATTTTTCTTTCAAACTAATTATCATGCCAGGTATCTCAATTATGATTTGTCGATGACAAGAAGCCACAAACTCAAGGTGGTCATTATAAGGAATAATATCTGGATTGTATTATGATCTAGAGTTAAGACCGTATTCACAAAATTCAATTTTGAAAAATATGAATTTTGAAAAAAATTAATTTGCTCTTTTTTTGCCTCACCCATCATTGCTTTAGTCTTTAAGGTACAGTACTATTTCTTTCCCAGAATGCTCTGATGGTGCAAATTACAAAGAGTGTGTATTGCTCAAAGGATTAATACATTTTTGAAATTGACTAAAAATTATGGTATTTACATTAGTTTCAAAGTCTGTGCTGTGCATATCATAGATATTTCATTTCTTATTTAAAAAATCATCTTTCAATACCAAGAACTGCACTGTACGTTTCTCACAACTGCCCCATTGCTTCAGCAGCGGTGTGATCATTCCAGGAAATGGCACTCCCTAATAGCACACGAAAAGGAACAACCATGCATACAACTTTGCAAAATTCATCTTCGAGCCATAAACAGAGTATTTGCCCAAATTCATTAAACACAGCCTTTGATTTTCTTTCATTAAGGAGTCAAAAATCTCTCGTTTCATGGTTTACTCTGGTTACATTCCAAAAAGTAGCTTATTTAATCAAAGTTTGTGTATGCTAAAAGGATCAAATCTCTAGCAGTTTTGGAGAAACATTTACGGGATCTAGTACTTCAGTAGTTTTTTTTGTTAATACCTTGGGCAGCAATCTGTTTTTTTTAATTGTTTAAGACCTGCCCTGCTTTTGATAAACCTTTCAGTATAAACATTGCTAAACTAAACCACATGCACGTTTATGTTTGTTTTACAAGTGTTGCCTCCCCAGACAGTTATTGTGTGCCCTGCGAGGTCCGATCATCATGTGGGCTTCCATCCGAGTTTTCTGCTTCCCCCTCGGAGATGACCTGCATTGGTGCGCTGTGAAGGCGACTGCGGACACTGTAGCGACTGCTGCCCGCTGCTGGTGGGGCTCGCGATCGACTCGGTCGGGAAGATAGTGAGGCGGAGAAGCTCCTGGAGGAGATTCCTTCTGTACTGAACCTCGGGGAGTACGGTGAAATGGGCGACTGCATTTCACATCCAGAAGGGAAGGGGGAGGTGTCCTCAGAGTCTTTAACCTGGTCTGGGGAAATGTCTCCTGGGGACTTGGGAGATACTGGACTCGCACTTTTCAATATTTCGGTTGCAGACAGTCGATAGCTGGAGTCCGACCGGCTGCCCTTTTTCAGCAGTAGTAGTTTGAACTCTTCGTGGGAGGTGTTCGATTTGCGGACACTCCTATAAATAGGGCCAGGCTGTTTCTGAACAGCCGGAGGAGTCCCGGGGGAGCTGCCAGGGGATGATCTGGGTTTGTTTACATTCGGCCCTTCATCGGAATCTTTTCTTCCCAGGAGTTTCCTCTTTGACCTGGAAGGAAAAGAAAATAGATAACATTCTAACATCATTCTTCAACTGTATTGCAAGTCATTGGCTAAAATGGATGTGCTGTTACACGATTTTGTAACGACTGGGAAACAGGGTTACCAACTCTGGTTGGATATATTCCTGGAGGTTTCATCACATGACCTCCCACCTCCAAACCCACCGCCCAGTCAAACAGCCTTTTTTCCCCATCTGCAATATTTTATAATTTAATAAACAAATTAAACAAATTTTGATACTCCTCTGATACTCCTGGGTTGCTTGCAGCGGTCCCCAGGAGATTAATCTTTCATTCCTGGAGACTCTGGGACAATCCTGGAGGGTTGGCAACCCTACTTGGAAAAGGGCAGGTGGGGCAGATGGCTAGTTTACAAATGCAATTCACTACTGAGTGGTACAAGGTGGAATTCATGGCTTTTCCCACATCCATGTTATCAATTACAAAGCTGGGAGCAGGAGTCTGCCCAACACCTCAGCAATGAGTCAGCTGTGGCTCTGAGTCAAAAGGTTGTGGGGTCAAGCCCTACTTTACAGACTTGACCCCATAATTTAGGCTGATACTTCCGTGCAGTACTGAGGGAGTGCTGCACTGTCAGAGTTGCTGTCTGCCCTCTCAAGTGGACGTAAAAGTTCCCAAGGCACTATTTCAAAGATGAAGAGAGTTCTCTCAAGTGTCCCGGCCAATATTTATCCAATAACCAACATCATCAAAACAGATTATCTGGTCATTGCTGTTGGTGGGAGCTTGCTGTGAGCAAATCGACTGCCATGTTCCCTACATTGCAACAGTGAGTGACTACACTTCAAAAGTTCTTTATTAGCTGTAAAGTGTTTTGGGACGTCCGGTCGAAAGACACGATATAAATGCAAGCCTTTCTTTCAATGTAGCGAGGGAGGGACCTAAAGGAGAGGGTAAGATAGTTCTGAAATGGATATATAAGTGTTAAATATTTGAAAGGATACCATTGTGTTTATCAGTAACACATAAGGAGCAAATTTGAAATCCAATCGATAAGGGTGATTTGTCCCTTTTTGTTATGCCTATTTGTGAAGTACCTTGGGACATTTTATAAAAGACTTGGATTTATATAGCGCCTTTCACAATTACCAGACGTCTTAAAGCACTTTACAGCCAATTAAGTACTTTTGGAGTATAGTCACTGTTGTAATGTGGGAAACGTGGCAGCCAATTTGTGCACAAGCAAGCGCCTACAAACAGCAATGTGACCAGATAATCTGTTTTTGTTATGTTGATTGAGGGATAAATATTGGCCAGGACATCGAGGATAACACACCTGTTGTCTAAATGCAAGTTATTGTTGAGTCCACAATCCGGTGTTTCCAGCAGGGAGCAGCGTTCACAGGGCGATGCACCTCCTTTTATAATGGACCCAAAATCACAAGCTGCTTCCCCCAATTTCCCAAGATGCGTTGCCTGAGAGCATAACTCTCCGGGAAGCACCAGATCATGGATGCACCCTTGTAATCCATGAGCCATATAAAGATCACAGCCAAATCTCTTCAAGGGATTCTATTTATACTAGACATAAGTAATTCAAATGAAAGAGAGAAAGTAGATGCAAATCTGAAATGTTTTCCTCAAGAGCCATCTGTTCTCAGCTGTGGCATCCACATGTCTGGTTTAATGTCTACTGATCGTGATTTCTGCCAAAAGTCGTTGGCTAGACTCACACATGAAGAACAACAACTTGGGTTGCTGCGCAACTACAACCGTATTCCAGCATGAATCACAGGAAAGGAAGAGTTTCGAGGGAAACCAGCTCAATCTGTGATGGTGTTATCCAATCATCATCATAGGCAGTCCCTCGGAATCAAGGAAGACTTGCTTCCATTCTTAACATGAGTTCTTAGGTGGCTGTACAGTCCAATACATGAACCATAGTCTCTGTCACAGGTGGGACAGGTAGTCGTTGAGGGAAGGGGTGGATGGGACTTTTTTGCCGCACGCTCTTTCCGCTGCCTGTGCTTGATTTCTGCATGCTCTCGGTGACGAGACTCGAGGTGCTCAGTGCCCTCCCGGATGCACTTCCTCCACTTAGGGCGGGCTTTGGCCAGGGACTTCCAGGTGTCAGTGGGGATGTTGCACTTTATCAGGGAGGCTTTGAGGGTGCCCTTGTAACATTTCCGCTGCCCACCTTTGGTTCGTTTGCCGTGAAGTAGTTCCGAGTAGAGTGCTTGCTTTGGGAGTCTCGTGTCTGGCATGCGAACTATGTGGCCTGCCCAGTGGAGCTGATCAAGTGTGGTCAGTGCTTCGATACTGGGGATGTTGGCCTGGTCGAGGACGCTAACATTGGTGCGTCTGTCCTCCCAGGGGATTTGTAGGATCTTGCGGAGACATCATTGGTGGTATTTCTCCAGCAGCTTGAGGTGTCTACTGTACATGGTCCATGTTTCTGAGCCATACAGGAGGGCAGGTATTACGACAGCCCTGTAGACCATGAGCTTGGTGACAGTTTTGAGGGTCTGGTCTTCAAACACTCTTTTCCTCAGGCGGCCGAAGGCTGCACTGGCGCACTGGAGGCGGTGTTGGATCTCATCATCAATGTTGTCCAATAATGCTATATTATATAGCAAGGAATTTGATTCAACTGGTAAACTACAGCAAACATACTGTGTACTTAAGACAAGGATGGTGCAGAAAGGCTAGGAATTAAGGCAGGTTGTAAGTAAAACTGTTATTTTAATGTAGTTATCAAAAAGCATATTGCTGCACAAAACACTGCATACTTCTGCCAAACATAAATTAATGACCTTATACTCAGACCTGCTGCACTATATTCATTAAATAATGTTCCCGGCACATTATTCACTGTTGCTCATGAAAACCAAACAGTATTCTTGAAAAATCTTCCTGATGTTCCAAGTGTTCTCAGTATTTAGTAAAAAAAAATAATGGAGATAGGAAAATACAGTAATATTGTAGGAATGCTCACGTGCATTTCCACAGGCCCCAGTTGCTATTATGCAGTTAGCTAAAGTTTGGGGCAGATTTTCTCCTGCTTTGCACCTGGGGAACTATCAGTTATAAGGCATAAATCTGAGAGAAAATGGGGCAAAGTCCTGTGACACTGAGTCTTGCCCACTTTGTATTGCCCTGGGATTTCCAGGGTATCCTCAGGGAGTGGAGTACTTGCGCCTAGTGCAAGCGCAATCTAGAGGTACTATTCAAATGAAGCAGGAGGGACCTAACGGCACCTCCCATCTCAATTCCCTGCCTCGAGGCCAGGAGGTTGCCTATTTGGAGGGATTCCCACAAGAAGTCATCCCTAGGTCCTGCGACCAGCCCCACTGAGATTGGAGGACCTGAGTGGGGTCTGGATGCAAACACTTGGCCAGCCACATGGTTTCCTTCGAATGGGCCATGTGCATTGGCACTGTTTCTGGAGAGCTCTAAAACCAGAGGCCATGACTGCTGCTGCAGGCCTATCAAGCATAGTTGGATTTCCGCCTTCAATTCCAGGATCAAGCACTGTAGGCCTGTGATTTCCCAACCTGCGCCACCTGTGTGCGCCGCTATTCACAAGCAGCGCTCAATTGGGGAATCAGCCCTCGAGTAACTGCTTTTATAGTTAACTAAAATCAATTTGCTTTTACAACAGAATCTGCTAACATATAATAATAAGGAATTCCTCTGTGCATATTCTGTTAACAAAATCATAATCTTGTTTGTAAACAGTGAATTTATGTCATTAACACTTAGGAACATAGGAACAGGAGTAGGACATTCGATCCCTCAAGCCTGTTCCACCATTCAATTAGATCATGGCTGATCTGTACCTCAACTCCATTTACCCACTGTGATATAGAGCTCCCCCTCATGGAACTGCTCCACCTAGTGGACTACTGTGGTAATGCAACTACTGATGTATAACAAAGTCACATGATGTATTAGAGCCACTTGTAAAGTGTGTTTGTCCGTGATGTCGTAAAAATATATCACACCTGCCTTTCTTTCATGTCCCTTGATATCCTTACCCAACAAAAATCTATCGATCTGTCTTGAAATCTGCAATTGTTCCAGCATCCACAGCATTTTGGGGGAGTGAATTCCAGATTGTTACCACCCTTTGTGTGAAAATATTCTTCCTGAGTTCCCTCTTAAGTGGCCTGGCTCTAATTTTGAGATTATGCTTCCCTATTCTGGATTCCCCACCAGAGGAAATAGTTTCTCTGTATCTATGCTGTTGAATCCCTTTGTCATTTTCAACACCTCAATTAGATCATCTCTCAACCTTCTAAATTAAAGGGAATACAAGCCGAGTTTATAGAAACATAGAAACATAGAAAATAGGTGCAGGAGTAGGCCATTCGGCCCTTCTAGCCTGCACCGCCATTCAATGAGTTCATGGCTGTGTATATTTATGTAACCTGTCCTCATAATTTAACCCTTTAAGCCCTGGTAACATTCTGGTGAGTCTGTACTACACACCCTACAAGGCCAATGCATCTTTCCCGAGGTTTGCTGCCCAAAATTGAACACAGTACTCCAAATCGGATCTGACCAAGGCTCTGTGCAACTGAAGCATAAATTTCACACTTTTAAATTCCAATGCTCGAGACATTCAACCTACGCTCAAAGGTTAATCGAGAGGACCACAATGACCACTTCAATTTCCAAAGTAATTGAAGGTGTTGAGGAGACCCATTTATGCTACATCACATTAAAACTCCTGCGCAGAGAAATTCTTGAAGAAGACCACCTCAATATCCTTGTGCATCCCTCATATTCTTCGGCAATACTCAGGAATCAGTAATGTACAATTTAGTTATCTGATGCTACACAGCTTGGTTTAGACCAAAGGAAAGGTGACTTCATTATCTTGTGTAATGCTTTTAACAGCATAGAATCATAGAATGGTCACAGCACGGAAGAAGGCCATTCGGCCCGTCGAGCCTGTGCCAGCTCTCTACAAGAGCAATTCAGCTAGTCCCACTCCCCCGCCCTGTCCCCCTAGCCCTGCAAATTTCTTTCTTTCAGTTACTTATCCAACTCCCTTTTGAAAGCAGTGATTGAGACTGCCCCCACCACCCTTTCAGGCAGTGCATTCCAGATCCTAACCACTTACTGCATAAAAAAGTTTTTTCTTATGTTGCCTTTGGTTCTTTTGCCAATCACCTTAAATCTGTGTCCTCTGGTTCTCGACCTTTCTGCAAATGGGAACAGTTTCTCTCTATCTACTCTGTCCAGACCCCTCGTGATTTTGAACACCTCAATCAAATCTCCTCTCAATCTTCTCTAATCTAAGGAGAACAACCCCAACATTTCCAAGAAAGAATGTAGGAGAAATGTAATTCTGAACCCATCTATTATATCTATATATATAGGTTGAGCGTCCAGAATCCGGAGTTTCAGAATGTTCCGGACTCCGGACCGATTGGTGGCAGGGTCGTCCGGAATCCATAAAATGTTCCGGAATCCGGACCCGTCGACCTCGGGCCCCACCGCTGCCCGACCTCGGGCCTCACATTGCAGTCGCTGACCTTACCCCACTCGCCGCTGCTGCCCTTACCTCGGGGCCTCGTCACTGGCCCGCCCCAATACCTCCTCTGCGACGGGGCCCGCCGGCTTGAACACTTCCTCGGCGGCGGGACCCGCCCAATCAATTCCTCGGCGGCTGGGCCCTGCCCAATCAATTCCTCGGCGGCTCGGCCCTGCCCAATCAATTCCTCGGCGGCTGGGCCCGCCCGATCAACTCCTCGGCGGCTGGGCCCTGCCCAAACAGCTCCACGGCGGCTGGGCCCTGCCCAAACAGCTCCACGACGGCTGGGCCCTTCCCAAACAGCTCCACGGCGGCTGGGCCCGCCCGACGACCTCCTGGACGGGACTGGCGACCTGAACAGCTCCTCAGAGAGCAACACCGCCACCTTTCAAACGTTCCGAAATCTGGAAATACCCGAACCTGGGCTCGAGTGTTTCCAGATTTCGGACATCAGAAACACGTTCCGAAGTCTGGAAAAACAGAAAACTGGCTTGGCCTCGGTCCCGAGGTTGCTGGATTCGGGACACCCAACTGTATATATTAAAGATCTTGTGTATGCATGCACTTCCTGCCAACAAACCTTTTTTTCCTGTTTTCACAGTTTTTAAGTCAATTTAACATTGAAACTTCCTATGTAAACACTTATAATGGGAATTTCCTCGTAAACATTTCCTTGACATAGTATAGTTGCAAGCCTCCCATTGCCACTCGCACTGTGCCCCTCTCCATTTCTCCCAGTTTTCCCCCTCATTGCTTCTTCAATCTCCAGCCCTATTTCTTCACCTGCTCCTCGGTCTCTACCTCAGACTGTGTTTGCTGCCAGTCTTGGCCTTCTCCTGTGCCCCACTTGACCATTTGAACTGTTATATGTCCTGCAATCTCTTGGTCATCTATTCCACCATCCTTCTCCTGTGCCCAACTCAGCTGTTCATGGCCTTCTCCTTTGCCTCACAATTTCTCCATCATTTGTGAGCTGTTTGCAACATTTTCCTATGCCTCACTCAGCTGTTTCCTGCCTCATCCTGAACTCTGTTCGGGCCATTATTAGTTCCACTTTTAATCCAATTTATTTGTTTTTCATTCACCTTTCTCCTACAGCTTTATCTTTTTTACAATTAGCAGGCTCTCCTCCCATTAATTTAGATTTTTTTTTGATGTTCTTAACTTTTTCTGCCAAGTTCATCTCTCTCGCTCCTTCGCCCAATTATCACCAAAAGGATAAAACACACATTGCAGGATACAAAAACACATGGGGGAAACAGGCACAAAAAAGACAAAATACAGGCAAAAAGTGCTGGATTTTGGGCTTTTGCGATGTTGGGGCGTTAAAGATAGCACCTGAAATAGTTAGTGCACGTGACTAAAAGTTTCGGCAAAAATGTAAGTTGGAGGAGCATTGGCGTTAACTCAGGCGTTGCACAACGGAATTTGTGCGTCCGAGCTGAAATGTGCAGCAGTGAAGAAGTTTCATTGTTGTTTAGTGTCCTGCAACGTAACGTTGTATATTGTGTGGTTTTATTTTGGTGGGGGGAGTTTTTGTGACTTGGTTGCAGTAAAATATATGAAGCATCATTTGCTATTGGTGTCTTGTGCATCATTCCAACGTTCACCGGAGATGTGCCTTTATGGGGCACATAGAGTGTCCAGTATTAGCTCCATCCTTCAGTTTCCTCCATTTAGGAAGGAAAGCCGGTCCATTATGAGCTGGCGATGTGCGAGTGTTGGTCCAGCAGCATCTCCACGCTGCCTCCCCCGTGGCTATCCAATGGAGGCCTCGCTAGGCTCCTCTTCATCATCCTCCTCCTCCTGAGGTGGGCATCCAATCTGCACTGGCAAATACTGGCCCCTCATGATGACCAAGTTGTGCAACATGCAGTGCACCACACTGAATTTGGAAACTTATTGAGGGGAGTAATGAAGGCTGCCTCCAGAGTGGTGCAGGCATGGGTCTGCCTGTAGGAGCTGGCATATCTCTGTCAGCACTTCCTTTCGGAAGCGCAGCCTTCTCACACACTGCTCCTCAGAGAGCTGGAGGTTTGAGGGTTGGTACCTGTAAACCCGTGGGGGCTAAGCCTTCCTTCCTGAATGTCTTCGGCCTCTCATCATCCGTGGGGGCGACATGGCCAAGAGTCCTTCCTCTAGCTTGACACTGTCAGGCAATAGCATGGAGCATGATACGCTGACGAACTAGTAATGCCCCCATTACATTTTCTCACTGAAGTTGTAAGGACACTGTAATGGCAGATAAAAGTGAAGTTTGCAAGTCGGAGCTTCACGCAGCATGATGTGCGCAACCGGTGTAGTCAATGTGACCTGCGATGTAGGATCCTCATCCCTCCATTTAAAAATGCTGCCAATACTGCCTGCTGCACCCTGGGACCGCCTGTTTTTTTCAGGTGTTTCCTGGGGCGAGCGTTAAATGAGGTGTAGGGTCGAATGTTCCATCCGGGGCGTTAGCGCTGCGTTGCATGGCGATTAACGTCATAATCTCGGTTAGAATCGACGACGGGGCAGCAAGTTTTTATGCCGGCTCTAACTAGTAGCCGAATCTACCGGCCGGTGGTAAATCCTGGACGCCCGGCATTACGCCCAAAAACAGCACTTAACGCCCCACTGGGGCGCTAACTGAGATACAAATGAGCCGAAAATCCAGCTCTAAAGTCTTTAAAAATGAAAAAGAAGAACGTGTTTATATAACATTTTTCCCAATCTTAGGATGTTCCAAAGTGCTTCCCAGCCAATGGAGTTGAGGTACAGATCAGCCTTGATCTAAATGAATGGAGGGGCAGGCTCCTGCACTATTGGCTAAATTTGATTGGTCTCATCTAAATAAACAGAGGGGTTGAATGGCTTAATCCTGTTCCTCTATTGTGTATGTGGCACTTTGATAGGTGGGTACTGTGACAGGTAATTTAAATGTTAAAGCTCACATAACTTGCCCGTCACATAGTGCATAACGCCTGGCGTGACACAATTGCTGCTATTTTTTAGTAAGTATATGCGATAAAAAAGTGCTTTGAGGTGGCATGCAGTTGCGTGCTCTGGCCACCAGGTGACACTGTGTGCAGTCTTTCAGGGACACTGAGCAGATCGCTGCCATCTTGTTTTCTGGTAAAGGAAGTTTTACTTTTAAATTTTATCCTTTTTGTTTTACAATTTTTTTACAGCTTAAATTGAAATGATTTATTTTCTTTTTTTTAATCTTTTTTCTTTTCAGTCACCTGCTTCACCTGAGGAAAATAAGGGGTTCCCTGCCTGATCCTCCTGGACAGCCCTTCACTCAGTGATGAGGCCTCCGGGTCCTGACCGCAATTTTATTTGAACTTAAATTAGTTTTCAGTTCTCTTTATACTTAATAAATATATGTACACGTGACAACATCACATTTGGGCCTAGTCACATACCTCCCTGTTGATTGTGCTTTGAAACCACTCTACTGCCACCTTGGCTGATACTTCGCACCCTGCAGCTCTCCTGCCATACTGGCTAAGTTGGAGTGGCCTCATCAGCTGGTATCTCTGCCCCATGCACTCAGCTTAAAAAGTATTAACATAGATACATAGAAAATATGTGCAGGAGTAGGCCATTCGGCCCTTCGAGCCTGCACCACCATTCAATAAGATCATGGTTGATCATTCCCTCAGTACCCCTTTCCTGCTTTTTCTCCATACCCCTTGATCCCCTGAGCGGTAAGGGCCATATCTAACTCCCTCTTGAATATACCCAATGAACTGGCATCAACAACTCTCTGCAGCAGGGAATTCCACAGGTTAACAACTCTCTGAGTGAAGAAGTTTCTCCTCATCTCAGTCTTAAATGGCCTACCCCTTATCCTAAGACTGTGTCCCCTGGGTCTGGACTTCCCCAACATCGGGAACAATCTATCCGCATCTAACCTGTCCCGTCCCACCAGAAACTTATATGTTTCTATGAGATCCCCTCTCATCTTTCTAAACTCCAATGTATAAAGGCCCAGTTGATCCAGTCTCTCCTCATATGTCAGTCCAGCCATCCCTGGAATCAGTCTGGTGAACCTTCGCTGCACTCCCTCAGATTAGGAAACCAAAACTGAACACAATATTCCAGGTGAGGCCTCACTAAGGCCCTGTACAACTGCAGTAAGACCTTCCTGCTCCTGTACTCAAATCCACTAGCTATGAAGGCCAACATACCATTTGCCTTCTTCACCGCCTGCTGTACCTGCATGCCAACTTTCAATGATTGATGAACCATGACACCCAGGTCTCATTGCACCTCCCCTTTTCCTAATCTGCCGCCATTCAGATAATATTCTGCCTTCGCGTTTTTGCCCGCACAGTGGATAACCTTATACTGCATCTGCCATGCATTTGCCCACTCACTTAACCTGTCCAAGTCACTCTGCAGTCTCTTAGCGTCCCCCTCATAGCTCACACCGCCACCCAGCTTAGTGTCATCTACAAACTTGGAGATATTACGCTCAATTCCTTCATCTAAATCATTGATGTATATTGTAAAGAGCTGGGGTTCCAGCACTGAGCCCTGCTGCACTCCACTAATCTGCCTGCCATTCTGAAAAGGACCCGTTTATCCCAACTCTCTGCTTCCTGTCTGCCAACCAGTTCTCTATCCACATCAGCATATTACCCCCAATACCATGTGATTTGATTTTGCACACCAATCTCTTGTGTGGGACCTTGTCAAAAGCCTTTTGAAAGTCCAAATACACCACATCCACTGGTTCTCCCTTGTCCACTCTACTAGTTACATCCTCAAAAAATTCCAGAAGATTTATCAAGCATGACTTGGACCGATCCTGTCACTGCTTTCCAAATGCACTGCTATTTCATCCTTAATAATTGATTCCAACATTTTCCCCACTACTGATGCCAGGCTAAACGATCTATAATTACCCACTTTCTCTATCCCTCCCTTTTTAAAAAGTGGGATTACATTAGCTACCCTCCAGTCCATAGAACTGATCCAGAGTCGATAGACTGTTGGAAAATGATCACCAATGCATCCACTATTTCTAGGGCCACTTCCTTAAGTAGTCTGTGATGCAGACTATCAAGCCCCGAGGATTTATCGGCCTTCAATCACATTAAATTCCCTAACACAATTTCCCGCCTAATAAAGATATCCTTCAGTTCCTCCTTCTCACTAGACCCTCGGTCCCCTAGTTCTTCCGGAAACATAGAAACATAGAAACATAGAAAATAGGTGCAGGAGTAGGCCATTCGGCCCTTCGAGCCTGCACCGCCATTCAATGAGTTCATGGCTGAACATGCACCCTCAGTACCCCATTCCTGCTTTCTCGCCATACCCCTTGATCCCCTTAGTAGTAAGGACTACATCTAACTCCCTTTTGAATATATTTAGTAAATTGGCCTCAACAACTTTTTGTGGTAGAGAATTCCACAGGTTCACCACTCTTTGGGTGAAGAAGTTTCTCCTCATCTCGGTCCTAAATGGCTTACCCCTTATCCTTAGACTGTGACCCCTTGTTCTGGACTTCCCCAACATTGGGAACATTCTTCCTGCATCTAACCTGTCTAAACCCATCAGAATTTTAAACGTTTCTATGAGATCCCTTCTCATTCTTCTGAACTCCAGTGAATACAAGCCCAGTTGATCCAATCTTTCTTGATATGTCAGTCCCACCATCCCGGGAATCAGTCTGGTGAACCTTCGCTGCACTCCCTCAATATCAAGAATGTCCTGTACACAATACTCCAAGTGTGGCCTCACCAAGGCCCTGTACAACTGTAGTAACACCTCCCTGCCCCTATACTCAAATCCCTTCGCTATGAAGGCCAACATGCCATTTGCTTTCTTAACCGCCTGCTGTACCTACATGCCAAGCTTCAATGACTGATGTACCATGAAACCCAGGTCTCGTTGCACCTCCCCTTTTCCTAATCTGTCACCATTCAGATAATAGTCTGTCTCTCTGTTTTTACCACCAAAGTGGATAACCTCACATTTATCAACATTATACTTCATCTGCCATGCATTTGCCCACTCACCTAACCTATCCAAGTCACTCTGCAGCCTCATAGCATCCTCCTCACAGCTCACACTGCCACCCAACTTAGTGTCATACGCAAATTTGGAGATACTACATTTAATCCCCTCGTCTAAATCATTAATGTACAATGTAAACAGCTGGGGCCCCAGCACAGAACCTTGCGGTACCCCACTAGTCACTGCCTGCCATTCTGAAAAGTACCCATTTACTCCTACTCTTTGCTTCTTGTCTACCAACCAGTTCTCAATCCATGTCAGCACACTACCCCCAATCCCATGTGATTTAACTTTGCACATTAATCTCTTGTGTGGGACCTTGTCAAAAGCCTTCTGAAAGTCCAAATACACCACATCAACTGGTTCTCCTTTGTCCACTTTACTGGAAACATCCTCAAAAAATTCCAGAAGATTTGTCAAGCATGATTTCCCTTTCACAAATCCATGCTGACTTGGACCTATCATGTCACCTCTTTCCAAATGCGCTGCTATGACATCCTTAATAATTGATTCCATCATTTTACCCACTACCGATGTCAGGCTGACCGGTCTATAATTCCCTGTTTACGCTCTCCCTCCTTTTTTTAAAAGCTGGGTTACATTGGCTACCCTCCCCTCCATAGGATCTGATCCAGAGTCTATGGAATGTTGGAAAATGGCTGTCAATGCATCCGCTATTTCTAAGGCCACCTCCTTAAGTACTCTGGGATGCAGTCCATCAGGCCCTAGGGATTTATCAGCCTTCAATCCCATCAATTTCCCCAACACAATTTCGCGACTAATAAGGATTTCCCTCAGTTCCTCCTTCTTACTAGACCCTCTGACCCCTTTTATATCCGGAAGGTTATTTGTGTCTTCCTTCGTGAAGACAGAACCAAAGTATTTGTTCAGTTGGTCTGCCATTTCTTTGTTCCCCATCATAAATTCCCCTGAATCCCACTGCAAGGGACCTATGTTTGTCTTTACTAATCTTTTTCTCTTCACACATCTATTGAACTAATCTTTTTCTCTTCACATATCTATTGAGCTGACCTAGGTCTAAATATACTGCCTTGACCCAGGTAGAAATGTACTGAGCTGACCCAGATATAAATAAATACATGTATTTCCCTGACCCAGCTTTAAATAAATAAATGTACTGTCCTGACACTGATATAAATAAATACACATACTGTCCTGGCAACAGATGTAAGTAATAAATGTATTGCTCTGATCCCGGTATAAATAAATAAATGTACTGGCCCAATCCAGATACAACCGTAAGTCTGCACGCACTTTCTGTTTCAATTTCCTACATTCCAGTGTCCATATTTATATTGGCAACTGCCTATGTAATTTGTCACACTGTAATTACACCCTCTCGTCAGTAGTGGTGCTATCCTACCTCAGCTCTCCAGCTCCCAGCTCCTCAACCTGTCCTGCTGAGAAATTCTTAGGTTGCAACCAACTCTATTTCTCTGCTTCTCAAATGAGCATAAGTTTTGTCAAAATATTATATAAACATAAGGACATAATGTATGGTTTTAAAGTAGAGACTGTATTATGTTTGCACACCTTGGTGCAATTATTCCCAACCCCCCTTTGAGCTGAAGAATACGCCTGGTTTACACATCCCACATGATGTTTTATCATTACGTTTTCTGTGTCAACTTGAGAAATTACACTTTCAGCACTACATTTTGTTAAATGCAAATTTATTCCACCTTATTTGTTCACACGCCATATTCATAAAACAATAAATTGGAACTCTAACTCTTAAGCAGTGATGAAAATCTACCAATAAAAAAGCAATACTGAACAAATCAAATCACTCAAAATATGTTTTCAAAATGTTTGTGTCCACCTAGATTTTTCTTCAGCCAGCTACTGCACATGGGAATAAAAATGTTTAAAATAAGTGCTGTAACATAGTAAAGACCTTTAAGCAAAAGACATATTTCACAATAGCATGAATAAACTTACATTTTGTGTTTCTGAAATAAGTCAGGTCAAGAATGCGGAGTCAATTAAAGATAAGGACAAGAATTACAAAAGTGATTTGAAGAGGCTGACAAGAACCAAGATAATGGAAGGTCAGGGCTTTAAGCCGATAAGGATTCACGAATGAATTTTGGATGGTATCAGTATGATTCTCTCTGCTAATCTGTGCACCATCTCTTTTTTTAGGCTAGAACAATAATTATAAGTTTGTGTATCCAAATAATTTCAAAACAAACTGGACTATTGACATGCCCTGACACATTGTTCTGAGTCTTCCTTGAAATTTTGTTTGGTAACACTTCTGTGAAGCACCTTGGGATGTTTTACTGCATTAAAGATGCTACATTAGTGCAACTTGCTGTTGTTCAATTGACCTTCTTTCCCATAGCTGTCCTTCACCATTTTACAGACTTATTTATATGTGTAACCTTGGTACGTGAAGGGGAAAATGTATTTATTTACTTGCAGTGGGTAAAGAAACCATTTTTTTTATTTTCAAGAATCAATCAAAAAACATTTCCTTCAGTGTCTCTGAACACATCTCCCACAACCTTGTTTCCAAATCCTTTCAGCAGATTTATGCACCCTGTCACCACTTCCAGCCATCTTGAAACAACATAACCTTCAACTCACACGAGCAATGCCATGGGCCATCTGCTGGTTTTTGAGTTAAATTTGTTGACAAATATATGTAAATATTTTCAAAAGATTCTGACCTGTGAATCACAGCAAAAAGGTCCTCTGTTGTGCGGAGTTTGTTTGGTGATACGAATACATTATCTTCATTAGTCTGAAGATCCACTGGAGAAGTCAAATAACTCTCACCCTGTCCCACATCTGCATTTGAGAAATACAAGTGGCGTTTCCTTAGTTATTTTACTATAAAAATTACATTTATTTTAGCAGGCTGCACAAATTGCATGAATCTTTCATGGTGTGGACACCTTTAATGAGATTGTACTATGGTTAAATAGGAGCCATAAAAAATTGTATTAAAAATCTAGCGTATGCAGCATTTCTAATTACTTATCCAGACCATCCCATTAGTTGAGATGTTTTGATATTTGATGAAAATCATAATGGCAGATGTTGCAAATTTGTGTCTGCCATAGATTCTCAGGTAGAGTGGTGTCAGTCACTTCTGTAAGCAGCTTGAGTGCCTTTTATGGAGGTTGACTCACATTGCCTTGTATCTATGACCGGGAGTGTAACAATAGTACACTCCTTGCGACCTGAACCCAAAAATGTGTGTCCTTTAGGGGTGTATTTCCTCAGTATCTCTGAAGGCATTCTGAGAAACACTTCATGAGGTAAGGCTCAATACAAATCGTTAAGCTGTTTTATTTCACATTGGGAGCAACAGTTCTAACCAGATTCACTTAATTCAATCTGTACAACTTATATTTGTATAATGATATATAATCACAAACATCAGTGGGTTGTCGTACTTGAGTTAAGCAGGTGTCATCTACCTATTCATTCAGAACTGCTGACTTTCTGAACCTGCCTAAACTTTTGCAGCTCTCGGTTTAACTGCCTTTACAGACTTTATGTCAGAACATGCTTTTCACTGTGATTACTTAGACAAGCTAATGAATTGCTTATTATTTAGTCTCTGGAAAAGTCAACTTCCATTTAGCAGATAAACAACCTTTGTTGAGCTGCTTTTTCTTAATTTGTAAGAAAACATGTCATTTAAAAGGTTCAACATTAAAAGTACGTCTTATTTTCAAATTGTTTCTGTGGAAAAATGGTATAAAAAAAATCACAAAATGGGCTAGCAGTTATACGGGAATCTGTGTTAAATATTTGTTATATATTATTGTTCTCAAAATTAAACAATATAAAAGGCCATGCTCCAACACAACTCTTAAACTTATGATTAAACAGAAAATGATAGCTTCAGCATGCCCGGGGTCACGTTATACATCAATACTTAAGGACGCCACATAGAAGTTTGTTCTCTTTTGCAACCAGGATCTATCAGCATTGGGACTAAGGGGAGATTGGCATCTACATATTACAATAAATTAGCACAAAAATGTACTTTTTGTCTACAACTTAGAATACATTCAAAACCCATAGGATGAGAAATCTATGTAAATAGGCCAATGGGTGGCATTAACACATGCATTGGTGTTTTTTGTTACTGTAGCACTACCAAGCAGAGAGGTTAGCAATCTCACCCTACAATTTGATGTGGAAATAAAATGAGAAAACATTTACCTAAGTGCCCTTTGTAATGCCCGTCGCTAGGACTCTCACACAGATCTTCGGCAGTTTTGCTGTGACCATCAGCACTTTCCGGACAACCATCTCGCACTCTTTCGGCTATCTCTTCTGTACTGTCTTCGTTGAGCTTCTGTGCACCTACTAATGGTGGTTGAATTTTGTCCTGGGGTGCAGTTTCATCATCATTAACTGAGTCAAAGTCGAGTTTTCTTTCCAATTTCTCTGCAGTTTCAGGTCCCAGTACTGCTGCTGACAACGTTTCTGTAACTGTGTTGCATGGTGAACACACACTATCAGGTTTCTCTTCATTCCCTGTTTCTTGTTCAAATACTTCATTCCGAACCTCTTTGTTGGAATTACTGAAGTGTTGTTTTATTTCCTGTAGAGCGCTCTCCTTTACTGAATTCTTTTCACAGATATATTTGCAGCTGTTGGAGATTGTCTGACAGCCTCCTGTTGCAATCAGTTGGTCATCTCCAGGTTCTGTGTTCTGTGGACTCTCGTTAGATACTGTGAGCTGTGTTAAAGACTTTGCTACTGTAGGAACCAAGGGTAAAGGGGTCAGACTCTCTTCACTCAGCTTATTTTCCAGACAAAGTGAAACATTGCTTTCCAACTGTGAAGCGTTTAGGTTTGTTTCTGTGGAAGATGATTTTTGTAACTGTTGAGGTGGACTGGAAAATTCAGTGCACTTGTGTGTTAATGACCTGTTATAACCGTATGGTTCAGTTCTGTTTGGGGGAGTGACAGTCTCTGTATATTTCGGCTCTTCTCTTATGTCAGGTACTTCTTGGCTTTCTTGTTTGGATTGCTTGGCTTTACTAATAGAGCGAAGCTGTACAGACTGTAGAACTGATGGGGTTATGGCAAGGGAAACTGGTGGACTGTTGTTGGTTCTTTCAGCTGTCTCTCTCTGTTTGCTCTGATTTGAGATATGCAATTGGTTTCGGTGAGCTAAAGGCTTGCTTTTAAACAAATTCTGAAGAGCACTTAGGTCAAGATGTGTTGGAGGTATAGTTGGTAGTTCGAGGTCTTTCTTTGTGACATTTGCATCCTTTGTGGAAGACTGCTGCAGCGAAGACCTCCTCTCTGGAACTTTTGGCTTCCGTTTACCACTGCTTGGAGACAAGGGGCCAGGAAACAGAGGTGTAGGCAAAGTTGAGGTCGGTGTTCCAGACTGGCTCGAGTACCCACTAGATGGCGATGCCAAACCTGCCAATTTATCGGGAGAGGACAGCTTGAACTCATTATCGACTGAGGGGAGGGATGGAGTGGTAGCGCGTGATTCAGACTGGGATGTTTGTGACTCCGAGCCTTCTGGAGACTTTGTGCACTCTATGACAGTTGTACCCGTAGCAGTACTAGAGTTTGATAATGATCTGTAGGGATCATTAGACTTTAAGTCATTTAAGAGCCAGAGACCTGCATAATCTGATTGCACAGCGCCTTCATCTTTAAATGACGGTGTCTCTGAAGGGGTGAACTGAGGGTCTGATAATTCATTATCATTTGTATATCCGCTATGACTATCCCAAAGAATATTCCTTTTACTAGGTAGCATGGAACCTTTGAACCTGTCAGATGCAAGACTTAGGTCAAGTTGCAATGACTTCTGTGTATCTCTAGAAGATACAGTGCTATCCTGTCCATTGTTTGTCTTTGGTTCATTCTGGTCTTTCTCATTTGTACAACTTTCATTCTTCCTCAAAGACGAACTGCGTTTTGGCGGGGCTGGTTTTGCCTTTGGTTTCTTGAGCGCGATGCTCTGGCCCCGATGCCTCTGCTTTCCCAACTCTAAATGATCCGATTGAGGGAGTTCGCCAAGTTCAGGAGCATTTTCTGTGCTCTGGATTCCATCGGAGCTTGTGGATGCATAGTTAAAAATATAGTTTCTAGTAGTTCTTAAACCACAGTCAAAGTGCATGGAGGTATAATACCCTTCAGTATCCACAGAGAAATGTGAGCCCGAGTCAGTTCTGGAGGAGGATGGTCTCTCAAGAAAGCTGTCACATGTACCCATGCTAGCAAAACTTGGACATCCCAAGCTATTCGTCCTTGAATGCCTTGGACTAAAATCTCGATGGCAAGATGCATCGTGGCAATGGTGTAAATAGTTCCATTCAGCGTCACTTGTGTGACTTGTATTGAGATCTTCAACAACATCCGTCCCTGTGGAAGTAAAAGAGTTTGTCCTGTGACCTCTGACTTTATCTCCTTGATATGTGTACTGTTCCAGTAGGAAACCTGGTGAATCATAGTTTGTGTGAGCAGGTGTATTCAATGATAATTCTGAGTCACAGTGTGAAGATCCTGTCAGTGGTGGTGATGATGCCGTATGGATGGTCTCTGATGTCTGTGAGGGGCATGTTGAATTACTCCCACTCCAGTTTCCACTGGACGATTGATGGTCTTCCTTTTGATCTATCTGACTACTTAAGAGAACCCCTGCACTAGAGATACTGTTGACTGGACTTCCAAATGTATCTGAATTTGAAGAGATCTCACTGTTTCCCATATCTCCCTCTGGCACAAAGTTAGACTTTGCCACCTGGCCTTCATGCTCTGGATTTTGCTCTGGTTGAACAGTAACGCCTTTGGAATGATGTTTTTGTGGGCTCGGAATAAACAGGCTGGCTTCATCTTCCTCCTCCTCTGCCCTTTCTGGGTTTGGCAGGTATTTTTCAGGAGTACCAGTGATGCTTTCGACGCTATCATCCTGACTTAACTCATGTGATAACAGTGAAACTCTAACGCCTTCTCGTGAAAGGCTGCGTGAGCGAACATGGTTGTCGATTGGTGTAAGAAACATTGTGTCTGAGTCATCAGCCAGGGTTGTGATATTCCCAGCCGAATGTGACAGCGAAGATGTGATGCTATTGCCCCTCTGGGCTCGGATCCGCCTCACTGATGGTGCAGCAATTAAAATATCCTCTGTCTGGCACTCTGAGTCCTTGGTCCCAGATCGCCCGCTGGTTGAAGTCGCCTCATCACCATGGAAGTCCAAGTCTGGGTTAACATGAACGATCACATTCCTTTCTCTAGCCATGGAAGATTCATCAGAATCTGCTAGCCAAATAAATAAAACATAGAATCAAGGCTTATACCATGAAATGACAATAAAGATAGCAGAATATAAACAAAGGCCTAGAATTTCCTTACGGCCAGCGTTTATCCAACAGGCAGCAACTGGTGGGGCCGGAAACGTGATGGGGTCTCGTAACACCAGGTCTCCGCTCCAAAGAATTTTATATTTAATTTGAAAGTGATTTAGTTAAATCCGAAACTAGGGTCTTAATTCTAAACAATGCAAACTATGTAGGTATGTGGGGCGAGTTGGCTAAGGTAGATGGGAAATTACATTAAAAGGTATGACGGTAGACAAGCAATGGCTAGCATTTAAAGGATTAATACATAATTTACATCAAATATACATTCCTTTAAGGCACAAAAGTGGTCCAACCGTGGCTAACAAGAGAAGTTAAAGATAGTATTAGATCAAAGGATGATGATTATAAAGTTGCCACAAAGAGCAGTAAGCCTGAGGATTGGGAGGATTTTAGAATTCAGCAAAAGAGGACAAAGAAATTGATAAAGGGAAAATAGAATATGAAAATAAAATAGCGAGAGATATAAAAACAGACTGTAAAAGCTTCCATAGGCGTGTAAAAAGTAAAAGATTAACAAAAGTAAATGTGGGTCCCTTACAGTCTGAGACAGGATAAATAATACTGGGGAATAAGGAAATGGCAGAGAAATTAAACAAATACTTTGGATATAGAACCTGCACTTTTGTGATTATCGCCCAAAAATGGGTGATATTTCCGGCATGGGCGTTAAAAAAGGGTTTTCAGATCGCCGGCTTCTCACCCGTTCTCAAAGCATCTAGTTTCCACTTTTGAAAGTGGGCATTACCGCGAGCAAAATAAAATGGGTGGTAGAGTGACATTTTTTTGACCTTCTGCCGTAAAGTGTGGCTGTCCTTAGCAACGGCATGGCAACGCTCGATTCCCGCGATTCTGGAGGTCAAGGGTCATCATGACATGCACAGGAGGAGACAGAGAGAGAGGGAGCTCAGACGGACTGAAGGGGTGACTGGGTGTGGTGTGGCTGCTTTGGGAGGAAGGAGGGAGACTTTAGAGTTTCACAGCAAGTAAGCAAACGAAAAGTAGCTGTTACCAGCGACATATTTGACCAAATTTGGCCTATAATGGAGAGAGAGAATGCATCACAGCACGCTGTGGAGACTGACGCTGGAGAGAGCAGTGAGGTTGGAGAGGAGTACATTGGAGGACGCAAAAGAGCCAGGAGGTTCCCGGATGAGGCCAATGCCTTCCTCTTGCAGGAGGTCGAGTTACGCTGGGGTGATTTGACACACGGCAGGCTTGGGAAGCCCACCCCAAAGGCCTACCAGAAGATAGGGACCGAGATACGTCTTTAGGTAAAGAATGATCATTATCATAATAATGATGATTACATCTGTCGGTTATGTGTTGTATCTGTGTCTGTGTCTGTGTCTGTGATATCTCGCAATGATCTCATGCCATGTCGTCCTGCCACCTTTTACAGAAGAAGCTATCGACGATGAGATTCGTGCAGAGGCAAACGGGTGGGGGGCCACCAGTCCCCAGCGACATCTTGGAGTTGGAGGAGTGGGTGCTCGTACTCGTAGGGAAGCACCCCTGGACAGCCACGGACGAATCTGCAGACCCTGAAGTGATGCCACGTGAGTAAAGCTTACACCATTGCATGATGTAAAGACAATAGATGCCACACCCACTCATATCCGAACAATCATATATGATAGATGATTTCTAAAATTGTCATATAAATAATGATGGCCTAATGAAAATCATTGGAATGCAAATGTGTTGATGGTCATGAAATGTGATGTCTGTGATGATTTTGATAGCGATAGTGCTTTTGTTGTGCAGATGCTGTGTGTAGCGCTGGACTCACCTTGTCACCCTAGCACCCCCTTCTCCTCTAATAACCTAATTTATGTTTTGCAGCTCAGCTGCAGTGCGTCCCCAGGCAAGACCACAGAGGCCAGAAGGAGGGAGCGCGGGGCAGGAGTTGGCGGATGATCCTACTATATCTGGTGCTGAGGAGGTCCGATTCTCGCCCGTCAATCCGCTGGGTCTGTTCTCCACGGATGAGAGCGCGGACTTCGAGGAACTTGCATTGCCACGCTCCAGAAGCCATTCCACCCCAAGGCCATCTAGTGGTCCTCTGGTCATTCCGGCCTGCACTCTGGAGGTACCGGGCCCAAGCACCTCGCCACAGGGTACCACAATTGTCCCCAGGACGGCGCCGACCCCGCGGAGTTTCCATTTTGTGGCTAAATGGGCGATATCTGGGCGTTATACGTCATTTCAGCAGTAAAATGGACATTAAGTGGGCATTAAGCATGCAAAAAAAGTGCAGGTTCTAACCCTTTGTGTCTATCTTCACAGAAGAAAATGCAACATAGTGAAGGACCAAGGGTCCAGTGAGAATGAGGATTCTTCAAAATTCCATAGATTCTAGAATGGATCCCGCGGATTGAAAGATAGAAAATGTAACCCCATAATTTAAGAAAGGAGGAAGAGAGGAAATGGACAACTACAGACCAGTTAGCCTGACATCAGTCGTAGGGAAAATGCTAGAATCTATTATTAAGGACGTGGTAACAGGGCACTTAGAAAATAATAAGAGGATTGGGCAGAGTCAACATGGATTTATGAAAGGGCAATCATGTTTGACAAATCTGTTAGAGATTTTTGAGGTTGTAACTAGCAGAATAGTTAAGGGGGAGCCAGTGGATGTGGTGAATTTTGATTTTCAGAAGGCATTTCATAAGGTGCCACGCAAGAGGTTATTAAACAAAATTAGGGCTCATGGGATTGGGGGTAATATACTAGCATGGACATGGATTAGTTAACTGACAGGAAATAGAGAGTATGAATAAACGGATCATTTTTGGGTTGGCAGACTGTAACTAGTGGGGTGCCACAAGGATCAGTGCTTGGGCCTCAGTTATTCACAATCAATATCAATGATTTGGATGAGGGAACCAAATATAATATATTCAAGTTTGCTGATTATACAAAGCTAGGTGGGAATGTAAGTTGTGAGGAGGATGCAAAGAGGCTTCAAGGGGATATAGACTGGTTAAGTGAGTGTGCAAGAACATGGCAAATGGAGTATAATGTGAAGAAATATGAAGTTATCCACTTTGGTAGAAAAAATAGAAAAGCAGAGTATTTTTTAAATGGAGAGAGATTGGGAAATGTTGGTGTTCAGAGGGACCTGTGTATCCTTGTACACAAACCACTGAAAGTTAACATGCAGGTACAGCAAGCAATTAATAAAATAAATGGTATGTTGGCCTTTATTACAAGAGGATTTGAGTATAAGAGTAAAGGGGGGAAAATTCGAGTCGTTTGCACCTCCCATTGACACTAATGGGGCACAAATGACTTTTCGTCCTGGCATGGTGCCACTAACGACTCACGCTAAATTTCAGGAAGGTTTAGAGGTGGCGGTAACCAGTAGCATTCTACTCCACTGTGCCGGCAATGACGACATCATCACCGTGAACAGCGACTCGTTTTTGCTCCAGAGCGAAAATTCAGGAGCACCCCCTGAAGCTGCACAGGGTAATGGCAGCAACACCTTTAGGGAATGCGTACCGGGTTGTAGGCACTACTTAAAGGGGAGGTAGCGCTCAGAAGAAAAAGAAAATCGTCCGACTTACCAGTCACGGTCCATTGTATGGTGGATCGCAGGGTCTGTACTGCGATCTGGCAGCCCGGCACTCCGCTTGAGTGCCGATCTGATCCCATGGCACCACGGTGGTTCAGGTAGGGACCCGCAGAGTCGGCAGCTTGACCCTCCCCTTTAATGAAGAGGCGGGCCCTTTCTACGTGGCAGCGCTGTGCCCCTCTCGGAGTCCTTCCGCCCCGCTCGCACTCCACAGAGTGGGTTATTTTGCGCACAACTTGCTCTCGGGGGCGGTAACCCCAATATCGTGAACAGGGCAAAATTTCCACACCTGACGCAGGAAATCCTCCCTTGCAGCTGTTACTGTCCCCAAACGGATTGCTACGCAATTTCCCTCCCAAAATGTCTTACTGTAATTATAGCGGGCCCTAGTGAGACCACACCTGGAGTATTGTGTACAGTGTTGGTCTCCTTACCTAAGGAAGGATATATTTGCCATAGACGGAATGCAACGAAGGTTCACCAGACTGATTCCTGGGATGGGGGGATTGTCCTATGAGGAGAGATTGAGTAGACTAGGCCTATATTCTCTAGAGTTTAGAAGAATGAGAGGTGATCTCATTGAAATATACAAAATTCTTACAGAGCTTGACAAGGTAGATGCAGGGAGGATGTTTCCCCTGACTGGAGAGACTAGAACCAGGGGGTCACAGTCTCAGAATAAGTGCTCGGCCATTTATGACTGAGATGAGCAGAAATTTCTTCACTCAGAGGATGGTGAATCTTTGGAATTCTCTGCCCCAGAGGGCTGTGGAGGCTCAGTCGTTTATATTCCATGCAAAGATCGATAGATTTTTGGATATTAAGGGAATCAAAGGATATGGGGATAGTGCAGGAAAGTGGAGTTGAGGTAGAAGATCAGCCATGATCTTATTGAATGATGGAGCAGGCTCGAGGGGCCGAATGGCCTACTCCTGCTCCTAGTTCTTATGTTCTTAAAGTTCATTTTGAGCGAATTTCCTCTGAGGGTAGGTAGTGAGAGGTAGTTCCGTCGGCCCCTTGAAGTATGAAGAGTAAAAAGGAGGTGGCACTGGTAGGATGGCATCACCCTTCTGCTCCTGTCTCCTCTGCCCCAACTGAACTGGATACAGGCAAGGTGCCAGCAGTTCACTGCAGCAGCGTTAGTGCGGCCCACGGGAGTATTGTAAGACAGGGTCATGGTTGGAACACTCCAGGTTGATATCAGGTTGCCAAATTAAAATTGGTTCTCTTTTAAAAGGCACCAATTTCACATTTATCAGCATTCTAAAGTTGTTCCTGCCACTATTACCCTCACATGGCTTACAAGTGCCGGATTTTGCTTCCTACCCAGTGGACACCAAGAAGTACCAATTCTGCGGCAGGGACTAGCCCAATCTCAGAAACCTTGGTAGGTTCAAGCTCAGCAGCCCCCAACGATGGTTCACAATTCTTGGTTCGCTGCAGTTTCAGTGGCCGAGTGGGATCACGGATATTTAGGGCCAACATCTTTACTCCTGACTTTTACAAGAGCTAGTTTGGATAAGGGAAATAAGAAACAGATCACAAGGGATCTCCAGGAACTCGTGATCATCTCAGAATATCAGTCCCAGAACAAAAAATACAAATAATAATAGACTAATTTTGGCCATTGAAAGACATCAAATCAGCCATCGCTCAGTGGCTAGCACTGTCGCCTCTAAGTCAGAAGGTTGTGGGTTCAACTGCTGCTCAGAGACTTGAGCACATAACTTCGGCTGACACTCCAATGCAGTACTTCAGGAGTGCTACACTGTTGGGGGTGCTGTCTTTCAGATGAGATGTTAAATCAAAGCTCTGTCTGTCCTTTCAGGCACTATTTCGAAGAAGAGCAGAAGTCCTGGACAATATTTATCCCTCAACCCACTTTACTAGAAAATACTGTGATTATCACAAATCTGTTTGTGGGAGCTTGCTGTGCACAAATTCACTATTGTTAAGCGTTTCC
Source organism: Pristiophorus japonicus (assembly GCF_044704955.1). Taxonomy (NCBI): domain Eukaryota; kingdom Metazoa; phylum Chordata; class Chondrichthyes; family Pristiophoridae; genus Pristiophorus; species Pristiophorus japonicus. The sequence continues at coordinate 120,661,299 of NC_091987.1, read as the reverse complement.
TACATTACAATAGTGACTACACTTCGAAAGTATTTCAAGCGCTTTGGGACATCATGAGGTTGGGAAAGCTGCTATATATAAATGCAAATCTTTTTCTCTTTAGTGAAAAGCTCTGCTCTGATTTACACTAATTTACATTTGGCTGTAGGTTTTCTTTGCAGGAAAGGTTTCTAACCAGGTTTAGTTAATGAAGTTTTAAAATTTTACCTATTTCTTGCTGCACACGTCTGGGAATCCCACTGATAGTTTTTCGCCTTTTTAGCTTCCGTCTTCGCTGCAGCACAGATTGAGGATGAACAAAGGAGTATCGGCCAATGACCTGTCTCTCAAAACCCACTCCTGCAATCGAGAAAGGGAAAAAAAACTATCCAATCTATAGCATACTTTCAAAAGCATTCTAATTGTACTTTTCAGTATGCCACTAGACTTATTTAGCATATTGGTACCAATATGGAAAAATCATATTTGAACCACTACCTTTTAGGTTGTACCGTATTGTTCTTAAGTTACACTCCTAATTTATCGTCACCACAAATTACTACCATCAACAGGAACAAATCTGTACCAACCAGTACTTCACACTAGTGTTTCCTGGCTCACAGTGTTTTCTCCAGGTATGACCCAAGTCTGAAGGGGCAAAATCTGTAACTGTACTGCTGGGTGCTTTTCACAGTTCAAGTGGGCAGTATACAAAAAATTGTCATGTCCTTTTATTGCATTTTAAATCCTAGTGTATACACTGATTATGCATTACAACCTGTCAAATTTTCTGCTGAAATCTCAGCTTATCAATCTAATTGAATGGGCCAGTTCAGATCCGTGAAATTGCTTTGTATTCATTAAAAAGAAAAAACGGTAAATGTTGGGAAACCAAAATAGAAACAACACAGAATAACATAGAACTGGACAGCACTTCCAGGGGCATCAAAGGGTTGAGGCCCTTCCTCAACATTCTGCCAAAGGCTCCCATCCCAAAATATTAACTTGCAGTTCATCTGTACAAATGCTGATGGACCTAATGTGTATTTCTAGTATTTCCTGCTTTTGTTAACCTTGGCTTTTAACAAAAAATATATATGTTTTGATTCAAATGGAAAAATCATCCAGGTCTATCTAGGTCATAGAATCATAGAATGGATACAGCACAGAAGGAGACCATTCGGACCCTCAAGCCCGTGCCATGGAAATCAAGAATCGTTTCAGCATTAATCGTCGATTAAGAAAAGCTTAGGCCTCAGGGAGATCATTTTTAAACATCTTTTAAAAGGCAGCAGTTCGCTTGATAACTCAGCAACTAAAGCTCACGCTGGTGTTGCGCTGAACTAAACAGACAACACTGGTCTCAGGGTTGAATCCTGGTCTGTGCTGAACTAGTTGGGCAGCAGTAGGGACAATACAATGGCTATCCCTGTCTTCAGACTACAGATAGGGAAAATCAACTGGGTTCCCACTGTTGACAGTTACGCAGGCGAGCACATGTGTTCGGATGTCGGGTAAGGGCAATATTGGGCTCGGCTGATAACTATGCTCCCCACGGTTGAAGAGTCCACTGATAGGGTCAGAGTCGAGGCTAACTTTGAAGAACGGTCACTCGAGGCTGCCTAGGCCTGTACTCCAGCATTGGTCACCCATCTCCAGTCGAAAAGAGGACAAAATTGACGAGGGGAGAAATATCAAAATTATGCAGAAAATATGTGATGAGAAGAAAGGTACACTGGTTGAATAGTCAAATAGGCTGGTGGAAATAAAATCTGTCTATAAAACAGATTGTCACCATTAAACAAAATTCACCAATGTAGAGCTGAGCTGTTCAAATTAGAAGTTCCCAGGATGGTTCCCCAGTGGGAGAGGGGCACGAGAACTGTTTGCAGCAACCCTGTGTTAGAGAGGGATAAAAAAATCATTAAGTGACTCCAGCATGAAAATGCCTGATGGGTGAGAAGTGGATTGGTCGCAGTTGTGATGCACCCCCTGCCAGCAACAATTTGAGTAAACTGAAAATAACAATGAGATAATCCTGGTAAAATACCCTGCCAGCACTCAGTGTCTAGGTCCACACATAAAGAATAGTTACCCGAGTGAGGTACTGAGGGAGGTTGTTAAAAGACACCTGTCCAAAATTCACCAAGCAATTATATTGAAAATCAGTTGGTGTCTGAGAGTAGTCCCCAGAGTAGTGCTCACTGATACACGTAATGTGTGTGGAACTGCACCTCAGAACGAGTCCGTGCCTTCAGAAAAGGAAGGGAGTTTGAGAGGGTGGAATGTTTTAACGTTTGGTGAAAAATAAATTTAACACAGTACATTAAATTTATTGAGGTGACACGAGGGGGGAAGATTTCCTCTGTGCCCAAGATGCACCAAAATCGTAAAGGAATTTGTAAAGAACAGGTTTACGATTTCACTACACCTGATTGAAGATTTCGTCTGTGAGCTTAGTTTGTTTACCGCTTCACAAACCGACACTGGAACAGTTCCCAGAACTTTCTGTTTGGAAAAGAACCCAAGTGTCTGATGAGAGGAAGTCACCTAGAAAGTTTGATAAGAAACTGATAAAGCAAATTAATGCTCTTATTTCACTTAGGGTCAATGTAACAAATCCGTACACACCTCTGCTTTTAGTCACCGGTGGATTAAAAAATAACTAGTTAATGCAACAAATTACTCCTGAGTACTCTGGGCAATTCTGGGAGTGAAGGTGTCACCATGACCTGGCATAATTTACTCGACCATCATAGCCATCCATTACTTACATTAAATAGCGCCTGTCATCCTGCTTGCTATATAGGGCATTACATCATTTGTCAAACTGTTAAAGGTGTTTCCATGGCATCTGTGTTTGTGACATCACCTCAAGCATTGGTGAGACTTGCATTGTTCAAACAGCCCAAAGCTGGTCAACTGTGCCAGGTGAAGTAATCGCATTAATAATGACCTAATCAGACTGGACAATGCATGTCCTTTAGTAACATCAGATGACATTGGAGGTACCTTCAAATGAACAATGCTTACTTATTTAGTAGTAAACTGGGAAGAGACCTGGGGTATAAATTACTGTGAAGCACATATCGGGAATTCAGGCACAGAGGTTCGTGTGCCTGTACACTCCTCCATCATAAGGGCCAGAAAATCACACTGACCTTGATGCCTGACTTTCTCCAAAACATTGCTAATTTATAAAAACGGACCAATGATCACAGGTTATTTTGCAAAATACCATCTAAGGTATTTTCTTATTTTTTTTTTTAGCAGCCAATTGTCTGCCTCCCTCTTCTGAAAGTATTAAGTCTTTGCTGGGGTATTTGCACGTGCACTGGTTGCCTTCTGCTACCGTCACCGTGTGGCGACGGCTATTCAACTACCAGGGGGCATCACAGTCCAGCCTGATCCTGTCCAAAACCAACAACCACTTGCAGCCTTAGTCAGTGGCTAGCAATCAGCAACATGCCACAGGTCGGTGTCTCCCACTCCCTAAACTAGGAGCACTGCGGGCAGTTGTAGTAATCCTGAGTTAGGATCATCTTACTTAATAGAGCCGAGGAACTGAACCATATGACTCAGTTACTCATGGGGTAAACCAGTGAACTGAGCCACTGCGATGCTCTCCTTACAATAGAAAATTAAGGAATTAGCATGAGATCCCTTCTTTGTTTTTCTAAATCAGTATCCTTCTGAAAAAATATTTTGTTTAAAGTATTCTAAGATATAATTCAACCTAAATACTTACAAATTGGTTTGCACTTTAACTAACTAATACTTTTAAATGGGCATTAGTCTTAATAACTCTATCATTGTGGGATTCCTATCATTAAAATTCAGTTTTAAACAACGAGAGTTTAGAAAGCTACTAATTTTGAGTATTTCCAAATACACACAATCTTGCACATATAGACCTGGAAATTAATTTTGAAAACTGTACAATAATGAATAAAAAGTTTGATATTCACTATTTTATAGGAGATGTTGACCCATGTATTCTAAGCTGAAGAACACTTCTTAAAATAAAGCACAAAGGAATTTAATATACCTACTTTAAGTCTTAATAAGATAGCATCAATTGCCAGGCAATAATTACAAAATAATGTTCTCTAAGATTCCAATGTTGCATATTGGATAGTAACTATTAGAGAAATGCATGAAGCTTTAGAATGTCTTGTAACTCTCTGTTTTCACTGAATAAAGTTAAATGTAATCCTGTTAAAAATGGCATTTTTCTCCAGCTAAGGAGAAGAAATCAGTCAGTGTTTCTATTCCTAATTGTTCCCTGGGGAACCCTACTGGAGAGTGTGTGTGAGCACGTGTGTGTGTGTGTGTGTGTGTGTGTGTGTGTGTGTGTGTGAGCATGTGTGCGTGTGTGAACATGTGTGTGTGAGCATTTGTGCGTGTGTGAGCATGTGTGTGTGTGAGCATGTGCATGTGAGCACGTGTGCATGAGCATGTGTGTGTGAGTACGTGCGCGTGTGTGTGTGTGAGAGCATGTGTGTGTAGCATGTGTGTGTGAGCACGTGTGTGTGTGTGTGTTTGTGTCTGTGAGCATGTGTGTGTAGCATGTGTCTGTGAGCACGTGTGTGTGTGTATGTGTGAGCACGTGTGTGTGTGTGTGTGAACACATATGCGTGTGTGTGTGTGTGTGTGTGTGTGTGAGCACATATGTGTGTGTGTGTGTGTGGATGTGGACATTGGGTGAGGACATGATCAGGTTCAGCTCAGACTCCCTCCACCCAGCTCGATAGCCTGCTAACAGTCACTATGAAGAATGATCGTTTGACCAACGTAACGGAGCGCTGCATATCTCCAGGAAACTCTATCCCAGAATTGAAAACATTGTGCATTTGCTCAACCTACGATCCAGCATAGCTTTTCTTTATAAATATGAAGACGTGGAACTGTACCAGTCACATTGATGGGAATAACACAGGAAGAAATAGCCTGGGCTTGCTGTCGCATCTTCTGTTCTGGAGTAGGAAGAGGTAGATCTTTGCTCCAATTCGTTTGCCTATCTAGTGTTGTAGGGATGTTCGGTATTGGATTTTTCGGCCTCTGACCTAATGCGATCATATCACTGTCACCATCTGTTGGTGGAATGGACTGTAAAAGAGTATAACAGTTTGATAATGACTGTGTACTTGAATTACAGCAAGAATAGTACATGAAAGAAGCAATTTAAGTGGCGCCCTCTTCATGAAAATATGTTTGGCAAACCTTTCCTGCAAACACAAACACATGATGCAATGACGCAAATCACACAAAACTGTCATATTACTTCAGACAGAATCTCTTTCCGCCTCAATTTTCTCCCCTCATCTTCTGAAGGTGCTGATACATTTTGGGATATAGTTCCACAGGTGCTTACGACCCTCTGGCACATCACCCACCGGCCCAGAGTTCAAGGATGAGTCTAGACAGTGAGAGTCAGCAGCCTGTTTGACCCTGGGGCCAGTAGCTGAGCTTGATCCTGCACCTCACCTGACATTGACAAGTACAAAAACTTTTGCCACTGGATAACTATCAAAAGTGGGAACCCTGGCTGAATTTTCCCCTCCCTAGCCCAGAGGGACAAGGTCCAATTGTAGCTTCATTAAACCCAACCCAGCTGATCTCACTGCCTCAGCACAGACCAGTGATCAAACCTGGGATCTTCCTGACTTATTTGACTCTGCACTAACTGAGCCATTGGGGGCAATATTGTAATGACAATGAAACACAACCCATCTGGTCTACTCTCTTCCAAGTCAAAAGGAAAGATTTACCATGTTTTCATGAAACAGTGCTCCTTTAAGTTTCAGCAAAGCACAGAAATCTAAAACTAAAACACACAAGCTTAATAAATCTACAGGAGGTTAATCGATTAGTGAAATGATCAGAATGAGGAAGAAAAGTGAAAGAAAAATGTTGAAGGCTAGAATTAATATAGATCAATTACTAGATTTGGTGATAAATACTATGTCAACATTAAAACATAAAGAAGACTGTTTTGAAACAATTTTTGTTGCTTATTTGAAATGATTAAAAAATGGAAATAATTTTAAGATGTGTATTGTAATGTAACATTGTTAAATTATATTGTGCTTTTGCCCATCAAGACATCATAATATAATGTCTATATTTCAATAAGAAAAGTAACCAAATTACCACAAAGAGTGGATTTAAAATAACTTTAAAAAAGCAAATTAATTAAAAATAAAGAAGTTGGTCTGCAGTGGTGATGTAACAAAATAAATCCCTTTCTATTTAAAGCTTTCCTGTGCTGAAGGGTTTTACTTCACTACTAATAAGTATCTACATTACAACAGTAACTAACTACACTTCAAAAGTACATTGTGGTGATAAAGCACTAAGGGACGTCATGAGGTTGTGAAAAGCACTATATATGCAAGTTTTTTCTTTCTTTGTATCGACACACAATAATCAAGTGATAAAATAAATGATTTACCTTCACTAAAACTAATGTGCTGATGTTATTTTATGGAGGAGGGGGCAGATTATATTCTAATTCTTCAGCAACAGTTGACAGGTACTTATGTAAACATTAATGCCCATCCAAGCTCACCTAGACTGTAATAGCTTCAAATTAAACAGAATTTGTCACATTGGCTCAAAATTTGCTGTCAAAATAATTGAGGCTAATGGTGTTCGCGTTTTCTATGTACGAATGCCACAACAACTTCAGTCAGGGCAGATGCGCGGTTAAATGGGGAAATTGAAAAGTTGCTGTCGAAGATGCACAATCCGCTGTTAGCTTCGCAAAAAACAACATCTGGCTGCCTGGCTTCCCATTCAAATGCAGTGAATAATGTGAAGTGCCTGTACTGCACTGTAGATATGAAGTAAACTTGCTGCAGAAAGTTAAGTCAAGTCTAAGTTCACTTATAAGAACGTGATAGAAACACAGAAACATAGAAAATAGGTGCAGGAGTAGGCCATTCGGCCCTTCGAGCCTGCACCGCCATTCAATGAGTTCATGGCTGAACATGCAACTTCAGTACCCCATTCCTGCTTTCTCACCATACCCCTTGATCCCCCTAGTAGTAAGGACTTCATCTAACTCCTTTTTGAATATATTTAGTGAATTGGCCTCAACAACTTTCTGGGGTAGAGAATTCCACAGGTTCACCACTCTCTGGGTGAAGAAGTTTCTCCTCATCTCCGTCCTAAATGGCTTACACCTTATCCTTAGACTGTGACCCCTGTTTCTGGACTTCTCCAACATTGGGAACATTCTTCCTGCATCTAACCTGTCTAAACTCATCAGAATTTTAAACGTTTCTATGAGGTCCCCTCTCATTCTTCTGAACTCCAGTGAATACAAGCCCAGTTGATCCAGTCTTTCTTGATAAGTCAGTCCCGCCATCCCGGGAATCAGTCTGGTGAACCTTCGCTGCACTCCCTCAATAGCAAGAATGTCCTTCCTCAGGTTAGGAGACCAAAACTGTACACAATACTCCAGGTGTGGCCTCACCAAGGCCCTGTACAACTGTAGCAACACCTCCCTGCCCCTGTACTCAAATCCCCTCGCTATGAAGGCCAACATGCCTTTGTGTTAATTACTGCCAGGCAACCTCTCTGGCAGTGAAAATTAACTATTACAAGTATGGAATTTTATTCCTCCAGGTTTTAATTGTTGGAGTTTAAAAAAAACATTTTAAAATTAATTTTTAAAAACTTTTTCTTTCTGTCTCTTTTTTCTTCCTCTGAATCTTTCTTTCCCTCTCTTTATTTCTCTTTCTGTACCTGATTTGACATTGAATTCACCCACTCTAATTCACACTTCCTTCTCAGTCCTTGTGCTGTTAATTTCACAATACTTCAATCTGATTGGTTAAGGAGATACATAGTTGCTTTCCTGTTCACTCAGATCGCAGATGCCCTGTAGAGGACGCCACACCATTTCTACCTTGCATTTCCAGCAACTTGCCACGTAAAATATGGTCAACATTAAACAGGCAAAGTCCAACTAACAGCAGGCGTCCTTCATTACCCTCCCACAAGGAATTTTGGGCCATTCTTTTCAGATTAATATTATTTTGCAATTCTTTTTCAGTTAAGTAAAAAACATTTGTTGGCTGAATAGAGAGGGTAAATTTAATAGCTAGAAAACTAGTAATAAAAATGGTTAAAAAATTATTACTCAAATAATACGCAATAATAAAACTATTTATCTTTTTGAGAACTAATATTTTTATTAGTATATAAAATAGTCATGCATGTTGAACATTTAACCATTTAGGAAACAATGACACATTTTCATTTGTCTCACTCTTTGAATAAACTCTTTTTAAGATGAATTAGATGCTAGATTAATCTTTAGTGGTTTATCTCAATTCTTCTTGTATCTTATACTAGGAATGAACGAGTCTCTGACAGTTTGGATATCTGCTACATTGGTTTGATATAAACAAATCCAAAAGAATCAGTTTCAGAGACAGGTACCCTGAAGCGTTGGCACTACAGAATGTATCCGTGAAGTCTATATATATTTAACAAAAGGTCCCGGTGACTTGTATGGAAGCATGTTTTGTTATGAATAGTTTCACAATCCAATTCTCACTACTGTAAATGCCAAATTGTTAATTGTTCATCAATCTACTGGAACAAAGCCAATGTAAATATCACTCTACAAGCTCTTGAAATAACTCTAAACTGACTCTTGAAAATTATTATCTCTCTATATATAGCACATTTGTTACACTAATACATATTTGATGTTTACTCCTATTAAGTATTCTGATCGTGGTACAGACATAGAAATTGAGAGAAAATGAGTCGTATCATGCACCGAAGAAGGAGTGCACCATACAGATAAACACTGCACTTTGGTTAAACTTTAATTTCAAGATTATCAAATGTTAGAGAACACTGGAGCTTGAAGTGAGCAGTTCTTCGTTCGGATCCAATTGAACAAAATACATTTGGACAGGTTTAGATTTATAGTCCAGCTTTGTGCTCATCCTTTGGATACATACACCTCCTCAAAGTGGAGAATGAAACACTTACTTCACATGTTCCACCTTTGCTCTGACACACCCCTCACCACCTGCTCGCTGGGTGCTTCTCTTTAGCAAGCCTCGCTTCTTCTATTTCCATTGTACTTCCATTTGTGCACAGCCATTGCAGCAAGCGTTCATCTTTAATATGAAGAGGCTGATGGAATGATGAAAATCCCTTGGTCACAGCACAAATGACAACTCTCCAGTGGAGTACAAGCGCTGTTTACCCAGATTCCCTCCTCAGTCAGGAGTTTTCCCTTGTGACTAGCGCGAGAGCAGTCCAGGATTCATGCTTAATGCGGTGTTATCACTATAGTGACCAGTTTTTTGTTGTTGTGAAGGCTGCTATTTTCTTCTTTGGTGCAGCCCTTCGAGGGGTGCATATTAAGGACGCCATGGGGAGTAATTAGCTACAGACTGGGTTTTCAAACAAGTTTATCTTCTTTCATAGATGTTTCATTCTCCAATGAGACAAAGAGGGTCTGTTTTGTCAAGATAAACTATTCTTTCTACAGAGCCTGCAAAATAGGCAATGCAGTTCCAAATTAAACTAAATACAGGTATTGACAATGGGTCCTCTGTTGACCTTATATTTAGGGCTTTACTGCTGCTTCCATTTGGTTAACTTCTTCACACCCATCACAAAACAGTGCATGAGGGAACAGCTAGCTTTAAGATTACATAAGTGATTAGCCATTGGTATACTGCCATAGAAAATGCCCTGAAATCTTATGAACTGAAAACATGACTTGAGTTGTTATGAATCACATCCGCAGCCTCACAGTATCTTATGGCTGCAGTAATTCATTGGAGAGTATCAGTTGCTGCCCTTACTGAAGAATAAGCTTTTATTTGAAAACGTTTTTTTCATAATTTTTTGATTTTTTTCACTGTGCGACGTGTTCTGGTGATACGGTGCTAATAGGCCTCACTTTAGCTGACCAGTGCGATCTCAGCATCGTCATCAAATCTTAAGTTAAAAGTAAGGTCTACCTGTTCAACATTTTGAGCATATTGTTCAGACGTTATCATTGTGTGCAGCTATGAAAAACTGACAATGTATTTCATAATTTGGAAAATGTATGCTTATATATGTGATGAATTAAGTTTTTGTCCTGTTTCAGCCTTCAATGCTGTATAGAAATTCTTTTGAGACATTTGAATTCACTGCCGGAAGTGTTTCTCCACACTTTTTTCCGAATACTATTGAAATCCAGCAGAAAGCTAAACAAAGCTTGAGGCACTGTGAGTTTAAGCATTCTGGAAGGTTTCCATCACAGCAATGAAGACGGTTCATCATGTATAATTCTCGCTCCATCAAGAAATTCAGTTTCATATGTATAAATTGTGCCTCCACTTTTTCTTGTCTTCGATACTATAAGTAATTTCTTGCAAGAGAATTTGTCTCATCACTTTTTAACAATCTTCCATTTTTATGCTGAATTCAGGAAGTGAGTTGTTGAAGATTTGAGGTAATGAGTGAAAACATTTTCTAGATGTTTCCTTCCAGTACTGAAGACTGGTTTAAGACTTGGTCTGATCTGCAATGCAGCAAGAATCTCTATTCCAGAAAGCATATGTTCATGTATGTGGAGAAACAGAGAGCGAGAGGAAGGAGATCTTTCAAAAGTGTACCAAATTACTGGTGTTCTTTTAGGAATGTGCAAAACCCATACTAATCATGAATGAAAGACTTGATGATTTCAAACAGAAATGGTTATTCATTGAGTTCTTGCCAAACAGATGCGATCTATTTGAAGTTTGTTGAATATAACCCAATAGATATATAATGAAGTGAAAACAATGTAATCCTCAGCGCAGAAGTGGTGACATTTAATCCTTTTTGTCTGAACTTGAAAGTACGATAATTATAAATACACATCTGGTCACTTCTGTAACCCAAAAGGTAATACTCACCGTTACAGGCCACAAGCATAGCAATATTTGATTATTATATATTACTACTATTGTTCCAGAGTTGCTGTAAAAGAAATATGAATTCAATTCCTTTCAAACAGTTATAAACAGGGCACATATGAGCAGAATCATAACCAATTCTCGTTGAGTTCAGTGAGTCATATGACTACTTAAAATGGCCAATGTACAGATTAGAAATTACTTTTTATAAAAATCTGCAGAGGAATTCCTCTGATTGGCACAGACAATAAAAGTGCCACAGGACGTGTTACTGAGTAATGTAGCCAGGAAGATCGTAGGATTGATCCCTGGCCTATGCTGAATGAGCTGATCTCAGTTGCAGTGGTAGTGGGGCTACTACAATCAGCTGCAGGAACCCTCGGTTGGAGAGGTGGGAAAAAACAGTCAAAATCCACCTGTAAAGGATGACCACTCTGACCTCTCTGTCCTTGGCCTCCTACTTTGTTCCAATGAAACTCAAAGCAAGCTTGAGGAACATCAACTCATTTTTCTATTAGACACGTTACAACCTTCCAGACTCAACAATGAGTTCAACAACTTTAGATCATAACCACCGCTCGTGCTCCTAGACAGCAAGAAAGAAAGAAAGAAGAAAGACTTGGAATTATATAGCGCCTTTCACAACCACCAGACGTCTGAAAACGCTTTACAGCCAATGAAGTACTTTTGGAGTGTAGTCACTGTTGCAATGTGGGAAACGCGGCAGCCAATTTGTTCACAAGTAAGCTCCCACAAACAGCAATGTGATAATGACCAGATACACTGTTTCTTTCGTTATGTTGTTATGCAAGTGCTAGTAAAGGTTCTACTGTAACCATTTGCACCTCCTTCTTTACTTGTCCCATCACCCTTTCCTTTTGTCTTGCACCATCATACCTTTTGTCATTTAATCACTCATGCTCTCTACCCTATCCTTCTTCTTAGGCAGTCCCTTGGAGTTGAGGATGACTTGCTTCCACACGAACATGAGTTCTAAGGTGGCTGATGAGTCCAATGCGGGATGTACAGCCTCTGTCACAGGTGGGCAGAAGGTGGTTGGAGGGACAGGTGGGTGGGGTGCTTGGTTTGTCGTACGCTCCTTCCACTGTTTGTACTTGATTTTCGCGTGCTCCCGGCGAAGAGACTCAAAGTGTTTGGCGCCTCCCTGAATGCTTCTCCTCCACTTTGAGCGGTCTTGGGCAAGGGTTTCCCAAGAATCGGTGGGGATGGTACTTTTTTTCAAGGAGGCTTTGAAGGCGTCCTTGAAACGTTTTCTCTGCTCTCCTGGGACTCGCCTGCCATGACAGGGCTCAGAGTAGAGTGCCTGTTTCAGGAGTCTTGTATCAGGCATGCGGACTACGTGGCCTGCCCATCAGAGCTGACTGAGCATGGCCAATGCTTCGATGATGGGGATGTTGGCTTGAGAGAGAACACTGACGTTAGTATGCCTATCCTGCCAGGATTTGCAGGATTTTGCAGAGGCAGCAATGGTGGTACTTCTCTAGTGCTTTGATGTGCCTACTGTACATTGTCCATGGCTCTGAAGCATAAAGGAGGGCGGGAATCACTACTGCTTTGTAGACCATGAGCTTGGTGCCGGGTTTGAGATCTTGGTCTTCAAACACTTTTTTCTTCAGGCGACCTTTCCCATAAATCTTTATCACAGACCTTTCCCTTTGTTAATTCCTCCCTGCCCACCTTTTCCTTGGTTCTGTACTTGCTTAAAAGCTGTTAAATCTCTAACTTCTTCCAGTTCCGATGAAAGGTCATTGATCTGAAACGTTAACTCTGTTTCTCTCTCCACAGATGCTGCCTGACCCGTTAAGTATTTCCAGCATTTTCTGTTTACATTTCAGATTGCCAATGACTGCAGCATTTTGCTGTTGTTAATGACCACTTGGTTGAGATACCAGAGAGTTGCTGCACCCAGGGAATTGTATCCAAGCAGGACTCACCATCTCCAGAAGAGAAAAAAAAGAAAAGAAAAAAGAAAAAAAAATCCCTATATGACTGGCATTTGCAAATATTCAGGGTTGAATTCTATTTAATTTTTGCAAATGTAATTTATATTTTGGCACATTGCAGATCTTGGCAAATTTTTTGTCTTGCTCTATTTTGTCACGTTGTGCTGTTATAAAAGAGGGCAGAGTTTGAAGCACTGCCACTGACATTACCTCTTCAGTAATATGCCTGCGAGAATCAAAAGGGGTCAAAATTTCAAATTGGAAATTTGTATGAAACTGGAATTTAATGTTTGAGCCTTCTAATATATGTCCAGTTATATATAGAAAATAGGAGCAGCGGTAGGCCATTCGGTCCTTCGAGCCTGCACCTGCCATTCAATATGATCATTGCTGAACCTCTATCTCAACACCATATTCCCTCTTTGAGGTGCAGATTTATATGTGCAAATTAAAAAAAAAAAATTTCTAATCTGGTGATGCAACAAACTAGCATAATCCATTACAATCTGGGAGAACTATCTTAACTAGCCAGCTGGGAAATGGGCGGATTCAGGTCGGACTCCCGACTTACACCCGCCCAACTTTACTGTCTATTCAAGGCAATGGTGAGTACAATTGAGCGGGGGTAAAACGGGCATCCAACACGAACCAACCCGATGGAATCGGTTAAAATGACCCCCGTAGAGTATGACAGCACAGAGGAGACCATTCAGATCACCATATCTGTGTTTCAGAAGACTGTTAAATCTTTGTACTTTGAAGCTTGCAAGTCTGAAACTGTTTTAAACTGTTAGGGTACAAAATTTGCCAGATTTTTACCACCACTGCCTTTTTTATAACCTTATGAATTCTGTGCAAGAGAAACTCTTAAAAAAAAAATCCCACAGCCTGTGATAACCTAAAGAAGTAGAGAAAACGGGAGATCAAGAAAGAAAGGGGAGTGAATGACAGGCAAAATAGGTTAAGAAAGAAAAGTGATCACGGTAGCAGTTTTTAGTGCTGGGGACCACAATTTCTTTAATTTCAGTATGAACTGGTGAGCAAGTTATTTCCTTTATAGCATACAGCAGGCTAATCTGGATAGAGTGGAGAACTGTACCCCTGGTTAAAGCAGCTGGCTCAGCCTGCTCTGTACACTGCCACAGAGCAGTATCCGCTCTGTATACTGCCACTGAGCAGTATCCGCTCTGTACACTGCCACTGAGCAGTATCTGCTCTGTATACTGCCACTGAGCAGTGTCCGCTCTGTACACTGCCATTAAGCAGTATCCACTCTGTACACTGCCATTGAGCAGTATCCGCTCTGTACACTGCCACTGAGCAGTAACCGCTCTGTACACTGCCATTGAGCAGTATCCGCTGTGTACACTGCCATTGAACAGTATCCGCTCTGTACACGGCCATTGAGCAGTATCCGCTCTGTACACTGCCACTGAGCAGTATCCGCTCTGTACACTGCCACTGAACAGTATCCGCTCTGTACACTGCCATTGAACAGTATCCGCTCTGTACACGGCCATTGAGCAGTATCCGCTCTGTACACTGCCACTGAGCAGTATCCGCTCTGTACACTGCCATTGAACAGTATCCGCTCTGTACACTGCCATTGAACAGTATCCGCTCTGTACACTGCCACTGAGCAGTATCCACTCTGTACACGGCCATTGAGCAGTATCCACTCTATATACTGTCATTGAGCAGTATCCACTCTGTACACTGCCATTGAGCAGTATCCGCTCTGTATACTGCCACTGAGCAGTATCCGCTCTGTATACAGTCATTGAACAGTATCCGCTCTGTACACAGTCATTGAACAGTATCCGCTCTGTACACAGTCATTGAACAGTATCCGCTCTGTACACGACCATTGAACAGTATCCACTCTGTACACGGCCATTGAGCAGTATCCGCTCTGTACACTGCCACTGAGCAGTATCCGCTCTGTACACTGCCATTGAACAGTATCCGCTCTGTACACGGCCATTGAGCAGTATCCGCTCTGTACACGGCCATTGAGCAGTATCCGCTCTGTACACTGCCATTGAGCAGTATCCGCTCTGTACACTGCCATTGAGCAGTATCCGCTCTGTACACAGTATCCACTCTGTACACTGCCATTGAACAGTATCCGCTCTGTACACGGCCATTGAGCAGTATCCGCTCTGTACACTGCCATTGAACAGTATCCACTCTGTACACGGCCATTGAGCAGTATCCGCTCTGTACACTGCCACTGAGCAGTATCCGCTCTGTACACTGCCATTGAACAGTATCCGCTCTGTACACTGCCATTGAGCAGTATCCGCTCTGTACACTGCCATTGAACAGTATCCACTCTGTACACGGCCATTGAGCAGTATCCGCTCTGTACACTGCCATTGAGCAGTATCCGCTCTGTACACTGCCATTGAACAGTATCCACTCTGTACACGGCCATTGAGCAGTATCCGCTCTGTACACAGTCATTGAACAGTATCCACTCTGTACACAGTCATTGAACAGTATCCGCTCTGTACACGGCCATTGAGCAGTATCCGCTCTGTACACAGTCATTGAACAGTATCCGCTCTGTACACAGTCATTGAACAGTATCCGCTCTGTACACGACCATTGAACAGTATCCACTCTGTACACGGCCATTGAGCAGTATCCACTCTGTACACAGTCATTGAACAGTATCCGCTCTGTACACGACCATTGAACAGTATCCGTGGCATCTGCAGGGAATGCAAGTAGTGAATTCAGTTGAAACATCAATGTTTTCGTTGGTGAATTCTAGGACCACTGTCCAAAACATATCAAAGGATAGGTTTGGTGATATATTTACATGATATATATTAATGACTTGGATGTGGGTGTATTGCGCACAATTTCAAAATTTGCAGATGACACAAAACTTGGAAGTATAGTAACCAGTGAGGAGGACATTGATAGACTTGAAGAAGGCATAGATAGGCTGGTGGAATGGGCAGACACGTGGCAGATGAAATTTAACGCAGGAAAGTGTGAAGTGATACATTTTGGTAGGAAGAACGAGGAGAGGAAATATAAACTAAAGGGAACAATCCTGAAGATGGTGCGTGAACGGAAGGACCTAGGGGTATATGTGCACAAATCATTGAAGGTGGCAGGGCAGGTTGAGAAAGCGGTTAAAAAAACATACGGGATCCTGGGCTTCATGAATAGAGGCATAGAGTACAAAACCATGGGAATTATGATGAACCTTTATAAAACACTGGTTCGGCCTCAACTGGAGTATTGTGTCCAAATCTGGGGACCACACTTTAGGAAGGATGTAAAGGCTTTAGAGAAGGTGCAGAAAAGATTTACAAGAATGATTCCAGGGATGAGAGACTTCAGTTACGTGGATAGACTGGAGAAGCTGGGATTGTTCTCCTTAGAGCAGAAAAGATTGAGAGGAGATTTGATAGAGGTGTTCAAAATCATGAGGGGTCTGGACAGAGTAGATAGAGAGAAGCTGTTCCCATTGGCGGAACGGTCGAGAACCAGAGGGCATGGATTTAAGGTGATTGGCAATGAAACCAAAGGAAAATTAAGAAAAAACTTTTTTATGCAGAGAGTGGTTGGGATCTGGAATGCACTGCCTGAAAGGGTGGTTTGGCAGACTCAATCACTGCTTTCAAAAGGGAGTTGGATAAGTACCTGAAAGAAAACATTTGCAGCGCTATGGGGAAAGGGTGGGGGACAGGGAAAGGGTGGGGTAGTGGGACAAGCTGAGGTGCTCTTGCTGAGACTCGACGGGCCGAATGGCCTTCTTCCGTGCTGTGACCATTCTATGATTCTATGATTCATTCTATGATGTGCGTGGTAGCAAACTTGGGGCGGCTATCAGGAAGGAATTCAGAGGCCTTGTAACACTGCAATAGAGATGTCAGTGACTACCATCAGAACTCAGCCTCTAATATTAGTAAGGATGCATAAGTATAATAATAATAATAACTTGCATTTATATAGCACCCTTAATGTAGTAAAACATCTTAAGGTGCTTCACATGAGCATAATCAAACAAAAATTGACACTGAGCCTCATAAGGAGATATTCGGACAGATGACCAAAAGTTTGGTCAAAGAGGTAGGGTTTAAGGAGAGCCTTAAAAGAAGGGAAAGGTAGAGAGGCGAAGAGGTTTAG
Source organism: Pristiophorus japonicus (assembly GCF_044704955.1). NCBI lineage: Eukaryota > Metazoa > Chordata > Chondrichthyes > Pristiophoridae > Pristiophorus > Pristiophorus japonicus. Next base: position 120,644,282 of record NC_091987.1, on the reverse strand, counting down.
GGAGGGAATTCCAGAGCTTGGGGTCTAGGCAGCTGAAGGCACGACTGCCAATGATGGGCCGATAAAAATTGGGGATGCGCAAGAGGCTGGAGGGGCGCAGAGATCTCATGCTGGTTCTCGATTCACTGCAAGTCACTTGCCAGCAAGGATCTCGGGGCCAGTGCTGGGAGAAGCATCCCAGCCTGCCCCCACTGATGAAATTAGATGGGCTATTCCTGTTTGCAGTACAACTACAAGAGTTCTCTACACCTTTTCCTTGTAGGTGTTGCTTAGGAAGGAGCAATACATGGAAAAGATCTTGGTGCACTAGTTCACAAAGTGCATGGAGGCAGCACAGCAGCATGCCATGTTAAACATATTACACATGTACTCTTACATTTACAAAAGGAAACAGTAAACACCTCAAAGTCTGTAGCCAGAATTATCTAATTATTATTAAAACAAAAGCAGCACTTAATCATGCACCCCCAAAAATGGTAATTTTAGTTCAAATGTACGTTCAACGCTCAGCATTCTGTCCTATTTGCAGAAAGTGTGTGCAGGCATCAAGAGAAAAACATGTTGCTTAATACCCATGACATCTGTTCAGCTTTGGCTACTGGCTGATGTGCTGCAGGGGATTCATATTCCCTTTCATCCTCTTTCTGGGAGCTGCCTTCCTGCAGCTGTTCTTGGCAATCACGGGTGTGCGTCTTTCAATGCCAATATTATGCAGCATGGAACACGCTAACTTTTTCTATGACCTAGCTCCTGCTGATATTGCAAGATACTACCAGACTAGTCCAAACACCGGAAGAGTCTTGGGAGGCCAAAAATGTGCTCTTACATTGATGTCGGCTCTTTCTTATATGGTCTCGGGGTTCTGCAGAAGTATCAGCCATGTTTGGAATGGGTAAACGATGCTTCCCAAAAGGTCAACCTTAGATTCTGTTTCCCCCTTGAGCACTTGGGGAACTTTTGCTTCCCTCAAGTTCTGTCCAGGAACGCCTGAAAATGAGCATGAACTAGCATAATTTTTTGCCAGTGGTCACACTGTACCCTGAGAGAGCCATTGTTAAAATGGAGGACATTGCCTGTCTACAGAGTACTGGTGATGTGAGTGTGATCATCGATTGTGTCCCGACACAGAACTGATGAAGTGAGAGATCAACAATACCTTGAAATCAGGGAATGCCATGTGAATGGTAAAATTGGGTTGGCCCTTCCACTGGTGCTGCATGCCGCTGTTGAACTTGACATATTTGAACTATATACTGGCTGGTCTGGGACATGTCTCCTGTTGGTGCCTGGAAGTACACAAAACCCTGCCCTGGGGGGTAGAACCAATTATAATTCCCTTACTGCCACTCTGGCTGAGATCTAATTCAGCAGGGAACATGGTTTGAATTTGGGTCCTTCCTGATTTAAATGGTTCAGTTCCACAGTGCACTTATCAACAGAACTAATGAGAGCACGTGTAGAGGTAGAGGTCATGGATTTGGGAAATGTTGTCGAAGACGCTTTGGTGAGTTGCTGCAGAGCATCTTGTAGATGGTACACACTGCAGCCATGGTGCGCCGGTGGTGGAGGAAGTGAATGTTTAAGGTGGTGATAAGGTGCCAATCAAGTGGGCTGCTTTGTCCTGGATGATGTCGAGCTTCTCGAGTGTTGTTGGAGCTGCACTCATCCAGACAAGTAGAGAGTATTCCTTCACGCTCCTGACTTGTACCTTATAGCTGGTGGAAAGGCTTTGGGGAGTCGGGAGGGTAGTCGCTCGCCACAGAATACCCAGCCTCTGTCCCGTTTCTGTTGCCACAGTATTTATGTGGCTGGTCCCGTTAAGTTTCTTGTCAATGGTGACCACCAGGATGTCGATGGTGGGGGAATCGGTGATGGTTAAGCCATTGAATGTCAAGGGATATTCTCTCTTGTTGGAGATGGTCATTGTCTGGCACTTGTGTGGTGCATATGTTACTTGTCACTTATCAACCCAAGGCTGAATGTCATCCAGGTCTTGCTGCATGCTGGCACAGACTGCTCCATTATCTGAGGAGTTGCGAATGGAACAGAACACTGTGCAACCATCCCACTTATGACCTGATGATGGAGGGAAGGTCATTGATGAAGTATCTGAAGATGGTTAGGCGTAGGACACTGCCCCGAGGAACTCCTGCAGCGATGTTCTGGGGCTAAGATGATTGGCCTCCAACAACCACAACCATCTTCCTTTTTGCTAGTTATGGCTCCAGCCAGCGGAGAGTTTTCCCCCGATTCCCATTTACATCAGTTTTACTGGGGCCCCTTGATGCCACAACCAGTCAAATGCTGCCTTGATATCAAGGGCAGTAACTCTCACCTCACCTCTGGAATTCAGCTCTTTTATCTATGTTTGGACCAAAGCTCTAATGTAGTTGAGTAGTCCTGGCACAACTCAAACTGAGCATCGGTGAGCAGGTGGGTAAGTGCCACTGGATGACACGTCGATGACACCATGATGTCAATGTTTGCTGATGATTGAGAGTAGGCTGAACTGGGGTGGGGTGGATGGTAGTGGTAATTTGCCAGATTGGATTTGTCCTACTTTTTGTGGAAAGGACATACCTGGACTATTTTCCACATTGTCAGGTAGCTGCCAGTGTTGTAGCTGTACTGGAGCAGCTTGGCTAGAGGTGCGGCTAGTTCTGGAGCACAAGTATTTAGCACTACAGCCGGGATGCTGTTGGGGCCCATAGCCTTTGTTGTATCCAATGCGCTCAGCCACTTCCTGATATCACGTGGAGTGAATCAAATTGGCTAAAGACTGCCTTCTGTGATGGTGGAGACCAGGAGGAGGCCAAGATGGATCATCCACTCAGCACTTGTGGCTGAAGATGGTTGCAAATGCCTTGCTTTTTGCACACATGCTGGGCTCTGCCATCATTGAGGATGGGGATGTTCATGGAGCCGCCTCCTCCTGTTAGGTGTTTAATTGTCCATGCCCATTCACGACTGGATGTGGCAGGACTACAGAGCTTTGATCTGATCCATTGGTTGTGGGATCGCTTAGTTCTGTCTATAGCATGCTGCTTCCCCTGTTTAGCATGCATTTAGTCCTGTGTTGCAGCTTCCCCAGGTTGGCATCTCATTTTTAGGTACGCTTGGCACTGCTCCTGGCATGCTCTTCTACATGCCTCATTGAACCAGTATTGGTCCCCTGGCTTGATGATAATGGTAGAGTGAGGGATATGCCGGGCCATGAGGTTATAGATTGTGGTGGAGTACAATTTTGTTGCTGTTGATGTCCCAAAGCGTCTCATGGATGCCCAGTTTTGAGCTGCTAGATCTGATCTGAATCTATCCCATTTAGCAAAGTGGTAATACTACACAACACAATGGAGGGTGTCCTCAGAGTGAAGACGGGACTTCATCTCCACAAGGACTATGTGGTGTTCACTCCTACCAATATTGCCATGGACAGGTGCCTCTGCGACAGGTAGATTGCTAAGGACAAGGTCAAGTAGGTTTTTTCCTCATGTTGGTTCTCTCACCACCTGCTGGATGACCCAGTCTGACAGCTATTAGACAACACGGTTCCAGTATTAGATGACACGGTTCCAGTATCAGACCATATGGTCTCAGTATCAGACCACAAGGTCTCAGTCCAAAGGAGATATTAGTCCAATCTTATGGCATTTTAGTGGAGAGTAATTCTATTAAAATGCAGGTTCACATACAGAGGAGTACGATATGAATGGCTTCAGCAATTATCTGCTAATATCACCAGCAGCAGTTTCTAATATGAATGATTGACTTATTCTTGGACTGACAGCTGAGACATTAATCATTCTTTAATAGATTGGATCTCCCTAAATGAGAGATACGTGTTTCAGAAGTATATGAAGGAAAGGGAGCTATCCGCGACTCTAACACACAACAAATTGAATGGGAGATTTTGCACGTCTGTGCTTCCCATTCAATTTGGTGGCACCTATCAAGAGAAATACCAGCAGTGATTTCCACCCATTAATTTTAATGGACACAAAACTCACAAGCTGGTTGTACAAAGTTCGTAATACATCTCCCGGCATTTGCTGGGAATGCTGAAGCAGACATTCTTCCCTTAAGTTACAGCTGCTATCTGAGCTGTAACGTCATAATTTCAGTGTACGGGGTAACATGGTCTGAGCTGTAATGTCATAATTTCAGTGTACAGGGTAACACGGTCTGAGCTGTAACTCCATTGTTACAATGTGTGGGATAGCACAGTCTGAGCTGTAACTGTATCGTTACAATGTGTGGGGTAACACGGTCTGAGCTGTAACTGTATTGTTACAGTGTGTGGGATAACACGGTCTATTATCACGGGTCCAGTGGGGCGGCGGGGGGAGGGGTGGCTATCATGGTGGGGTGACCTGCACAGTGATCATGCGGGTTGGTAGTAGGGTAGAGGACAGTTGCTAGCTAAAGACTGTCAGTGATCGTGTTACAGTGACGTGCTAAAGTGAGAGAAGCCCCTGAGACTTGCAGTTCCACCTTTGTTCACAAATGAACAGCAGGTCTAAGTAGATGGAAACATCTCCCTCTTTGCATTGCTCTTATTTCAAGGAAAAAGCAGCAACTGTTTTGGTGCAAAAATCTTCAACAAGCACATTCCTGACATTAACAATCAGTCAGCCTGTCGTTAACCAGCATGTTTCATCCTGGATGCTTTTTGTTATTTAGTCCCACAGTACTTCACATTACGTTCAGGGATTGAAAACCCATCGCACAGCTCATGTACAAAATGTATCCGATTTCCTCGCCAGCTTACACATTGTATCTTTCACATAAAGAATCCTACACCACGCAGAAAATATAGGCCATAGTATTTTGCAAATACATATGTGTGTGTATGTTTAGATATTTTTTATATATATGAGAACCATCTTTATAAATTCTCTGCAAAATTAAAATAATTTAAAACCTTGAAATGACTGTTGATATCAGTGGATGAATGCTTATAATTTCTGTTCCCAACTTCAGCAGAGGCATTAACCCATTCAAAACTAATGGCTGCATTCAAAAAACACAACAGAGGAATGCTGTGTCAACACATTAAGCCTTTGCCCGCTGATATCACTAATGGTCATTTCTGGGCTTAAGTGAAATTTTAAGATAGAAGAAAGTCTTAGGTTAAAATGTGATGCTGACATAGCAATTTAAATAATACACATTACTTAGGCAAATGAGCATTTAAAAAGTAGAATTCAGAAGATGTAAGAGAAGATTGATTGTTGTTAAGGTTAAGGACAGCACTATAAGCTGCAGAGTAAGGACTGGCAGAGAGCAAAATGTCGTCCAGTACCTTTCTACTCCATGGGGTCATTTGGCAACATTCAGTGGGGGAGGATGAGCGAGTGCTGTGAAACTACAAACAACACAAAACATGGCAATGAAATATTAGAACCAAAATAAACACAAATACCTTATCAAATATGAAAAACAAAATAAGAATGAACATCTGAAAGAACTGAAGCAATTCAATACAATCACAAATCCATGTGAAACAATACAGATAGATCAATGAGAAAAACTCACATTGATTTTAAAGTTGTTTCAACAGCTATGACTCCAGAACAATTTGTACTACACAGCACATTCTGAAATAATCCATTTTTTTATGATTAAGTTATTGAATTGTGCAAAATGTACAATTTTTTGAGCCGTACATTGTAGATCACACAGTACTAACAACCGCATACATTGAAGTTTTATGTGTACATTAGACAGCAGTGCACAATAACAGGATTAGGATCATCCCCTGGTTGAAGACTTAGGTTGAATTGAGTTGGATTAGGTTAGGCAGTGTAATGTATGCACCTGTGAGTATGCTCACAGGCTTGGAGAGCTGTTGCTTTGTGAGTGGCTTAGCCAGTCACGTGATGCTCACAGGACTCAATAAAACCCCAGGCAGTTGGGTCAAGGTCATCCACAATGAGGCAATTGGTTGTGAGCCTAGTGGATGAACTGGTAATGTGTAGTGTGATTGGTAAACCTTTGTTAATAAACCAACTAGTTCTTAATAGCAATGTGTTGCTATGAATTCTTAAGCAAAGAACCCATGAAGCAAATACATTACAGGGAAGGAAGGGAAAAACAGTTTATTTAACACTCATGCATTCCACTGATGCATCCACCAAAATGCGAATCCCCCCTCCCCTCACCCTCATGGGTAAAAATGCTAAATAGTGGTTAGTGACCCAAAATGTTACACTGATTTTAAAATTGTACGATGCGGGATGAAAATCCAATGAAAGAAATTTAAGTTGGCAGTTATTACTGTATTCAAAATGTGTGCGTGAAACCTGCAGCACTGTGGGAAGAGAAGATGCCCTACAGGTTAGAGATACAGATCGAAATGAAACCCAAACTTAGGTATATCTGTCTAATTAATCTATTGTAATTTTTTGTGAAACATGTATGAATGGGGTTAGTAGTTCCAGTAGCCAAGCTCCACATGTTGAAGTTCATTATTTCTCATACCTTTCTGTAACGGGAGCTAAATTTGCTTCTAGTTCTGCAAGTTTACAAATGTACTTAGTTACACATATGGATGGCACTCAATGTACAACTATTCTCACAGACAATCCAAATTTTATAGTCCCGATTTTAACTCCAGGCAGGAGTCATGCGAATGGGGCCTGGGGTAGACGGGAAACCATTCTTCGCTCCGCAGCCTGAGGTCCAAGAGATTTTATCTTCTGGGCCTCATAGGCAGGGGCTCTATCCGTCTCCTGTCCGAACCTGGCAGGTAGCGCTTCTCCGGGACCCACAGAGAAGTTTAGCCCTTCGTTGTGGTAAATGACTCCCTTCCCTACTGCAGGACACCCCGGAACCACTGTACTCCCACACTTAGCCGCGTGCCGGCCGATTTTCCACAACCGGTAGCCGCTTCCCGCTCACATCCCCCCCACCTCCCTTGTTCCTAGCAGGAGGCTGGCCGGTGACATGTTAATGAGGCCCAGCAGTTACAATCGTCAAGGCCTCATTCTGCTGCAGGCTAGCAAGAAATTAACCAGATTCCCGCAGTTATCTACTGGGAGTTAAAATCGACCCCTAAGTGCAATGGAGATAGGGTTAAAGTTTTTGCAAGAAAGGGACTTTTGTTGGACAAGTAAGTTATTGTCAGTAATGAGCTAGAAGCTGAGCCATTGATCCGAGTGGTCTTTGGAATGATCGTGGCTTTGCATGTGGATGATATACTCTTTACTTGAGGTGTCCTCCACCTTGAATATCATCGGACCAGTAGCATCAACTCTAGTGAAACTGCCGATGTAACACTATTTAGAGTTGCCTCATTTATTGCATAAATGGTAAAATTAGACTGGTGTAGTTACTTCAGTCGTATAGGCATCTCAATGCCCAGAATATGAACCTGTGTCTACAGAACAGAAAATCAGGCTGAGGGGCTTCCACACGAGGCTGATAAGTGTCTGAAGACATTTGCAAAGTACTTCTGCTCGATTCATTGGAGCTGCTTTGCGTATCAAATTCCTTTTACTTCCCCCACAGCGACAGTAAGTGAATAAAAAACAGAAGTTCTCCAGTGTCCTGGTTGCCATCAACTGAACCAATGTCATTTATTCAAGTCCAACTGTTCTTTATAATTCTAAACCGCTGTTACAAAATAGCCCCAAGAATGTTGGTTTCATCTTCCCAAGTATGTTACATTCTGCACCATGTTATTGTTAACCATGGGACTATGCGGAAGGTAGGTGAAATGGGGTGAAAGGAAAGGACATGGTAATGCGATTAGAGTTCAGACACATACCAGCTACGACAAAGCTAAATTCAGACAAGCACAGGCCCAGCAATCATTTTTTTTATGTGATCGCATGGGACATTAGCTCAATATTATGTGGGAGCCATAGAAACACATATGTATTTGAATCACTAATTGATTTGCCCCTGACGAAATTAAATCAATGCAGAATAGATTTTTGCAATTTCTTCAAATCCAATTACCCCAAATCAAAAGTGTCACTAAATGAACCCTCCGAAGACTCTTTATATTCCCATCCTTACTTCATAATATTTATCCTGCCAGAAATAAACTTCTCCAATAGATTACAGCTATTCGCAAGTAACTGTTTCTGCATACAAATAATCTGCAAATTCAAGTGAACCATGGCCAGAATTGGCGCGGGTGGCAGGTTACGCCACCTTTGGCTGAAAAAAAAATGAACCTAAAAAAATCGGAACTAACTGAGTTACGCTGGTGCAAATTGATCAGGAAAACTGTGATTTTTTAACTTAAGCCAAAAAAAGCAGCCTGCACCAAAAAAACGGCACAAGTCACTGGGGAAAATTGAGCCCTAAGTGTTGCTCCCTGCCTGATACTCATCTCTAATGCTTTGTTAAAATTAGCTGGTTTGTTGTGGCTATTGACTGAAGTGATGGTTTTGCAACACCAAAATCACATTTTAATAGTTCTAAAAGATGCACTTCTAAAAAAGACTTTGTATAATGACTTGTTTATGAGTGCACAATAGAAGAGCTAGCCATCACCTTTTGCTGATTATGTTTAACTCATTCTCTGCTCCATATATACGTATCAGTATAGACCCAAATGCAGTTTTCCACACCAAAATCACGTGGAAATACTTGGAAGGCTGACACACACTACCATGGCTACCACGGTCGTGTCTGGTCTTCAACAGGATGCTTTGCAATAGTAGATGGCAAAGTGCCATTCAAACCTACAGACATTAAATCACCAAGCACAGCACTGCCAAGGGAAAGGCGGGATTCAAAGAGAAACCCAGAGAGTGATGGATGGGATTTGCAGAGAATGTTGATTCCGTATCAATACCACAGCTAGCAAAAAGTCTGGACAGAAGATCTTTCGGAATATTACTCCAGCAATGAAAGAATTGCAAATGACTGTATGAAAATCAGTCATGATAACATAGGAGCGATTAATAAGTTTTATATCTGTTATATGTGTAATACAGCACTTTAATGAATAGCTGTTCTAATTTGCCTAGGAACCAACAGTTAATTAATTAGTGTGGAGGACCAAGGAAATCTGCCAGAATCTGGCGTGCCAAGGAAATGTCTTGCAATGCCTGCAGAACAATAATAAATGTCTGTGCACTAACAGCCCCACGGAACTGATAAAAGATCCTAAACGATTTGTTGGCAATTGCTGCCTTTAGACTCCCTGTTGCCTGCCACCACCACTATATTCTTTGCATGAACTCATCGAGCTAAGATACCAATGAATGCAAATCGGCTCACTAATCCCCACGCTGTGAATCTGCAGAGCTTGCTTAAGAAAGGAAAGTTCTAGGAAACTTTCACAGCTATGCAGACTTATTCTGTAGATTAGGGTTTAGAAATTGATTCCGAATCGTTTATATTTGGGATAGATGGCTCCCAACAAAAAAAATAATCAGTACTGACAAGTGCAGATCATGTACTTCAATTAGAGTATTGATGAAACAGAAATAGTGTGTGAGTCAGAAGCACTGGGTCGTGGTTTTCCTCTGACCACTAACCCGGTGCTGATACATGGAATAACTGCACTGCTACTGCATTGACATCATTATCCTTTCTGCACAAACTTTTCAATTAATAAACTGTTAGCAAACTGGAGCCTAACAAGCAGAATAGGGAACTGCACAATCTTCTTCATGATTAAGATAGTGCAGTGCTCGAAGACGCAATCTATGCTATGTCTGGGCCAGAATTAATCACCTTCTTGTGGATATTGGGCACCAAATCCAGTAGGATTTTTAACAAATACCAAAGGAGGTGCATTGCTAATGTGAGCTTGCAACAGAAATGTTTCTAATCTTTCATATTCTGACAGGAATCCATAGCATCTCAGTGCTTACTTGTGAAGAATGGTACCCTTGCAATCACAGCAACAGCAGTGCACAGCAACAAGCATCACGTTGCTCAGAAAGCAACCCTACAGAAGGACAAAGGGTGAAAGGGGATTCACGCCCGACCCCGCCGTGAAGTGGGCGGCAAGCCCGAGTCTCACTCCAAATTGGGCCCGGGGCCTCATTTCCGCAATTCCGGTGAGCTGCAGGCGCCAATCAGGTGTCCCAATGCCACTCGCCGGTCGAGGACTACCCAATATCAGCTGGCCTGGACACCGAGCCGAACCGGCCCTGGGAGGGGGCGAGAGTGGGCTGGCAGAACTCTGACCCCCACTTGCTGGCTACGGATGAAGAAGGGTGAGCGAAATATGAGCTCCCCCACTCGATCCGGATTTCGAGAATTGTCAAATGAAGCAGATCAGTGCATCCAGGGACCTTCACCAGGATGGCACCACCCTCACCGGCCTCCAGAATTTCAAGCCAAATAACTGGAAACGTCCTCCTCGCCCTTTTGAAGATTGTAGGGAATTCATAGTCATCTGACCCAGAGGGAGGGAGTGTGCTGGCGGGGCCAGAATTGAGGGGTCCAGAAACTAGCACCACAAATTGAGGCTTGTGAGGATAGGTGGGAGTCCCTCATAACAGAAGTGCCCAACACTGTTGCCAACTTTAGAGGTCTGAGACAGGGAGAAGCTATGAACCAAAATGGGCAGTCAGCATCAGCTATCAATAAAAGAAGATAGTGAACCAAGGGTGGTTGGGAGTATGTCAATATTGGCAGGGGTCCCCAGGAGTGTGTCAATATTGGCAGGGGTCCCCAGGAGTGTGTCAATATTGGCAGGGGTCCCCAGGAGTGTGTCAATATCTGCAAGGGCTCCCAGTGTATGTGTCAATATCAACAGGGGTCCCAGGGAATGTGTCAATATCAACAGGGGTCCCTGGGAGTGTGTCAATATCTGCAGGGGTCCTAGGGAATGTGTCAATATCAACAGGAGTCCCTGGGAGTGTGTCAATATCTGTAGGGGTCCCTGGGAGTGTGTCAATATTTGTAGGGGGTTCCCAACATAGAAAATGTTGAAAAGTCTGCTCTCTCAGGTGGACATAAAAGATCCAATGGCACTATTTCAAAGAAGAGCAGGGGAGTTATCCCCGATGTCCTGGCCAATATTTATCCCTCAATCAACATAACAAAAACAGATTATCTGTTCATTATCACGATGCTGTTTGTGGGAGCTTGCTGTGCACAAATTGGCTGCCCCTTTTCCCACATTACAACAGTGACTACATGTCCAAAAAAGTACTTCTTTGGTTGTAAAGTGCTTTGAGACGTCTGGTGGTCAAGAGAGGCGCTATACAAATGCAAGTCTTTCTTTCTTTTGGAGGCAGTAGGCTCTGCTCTCCACAATACACATGAGTTGCAAAACATTATTAGGGCCCGAATTTCATCGGTATACCGCCGAAAAATACAAGTTTCGGCAAAAAACAGGTACAGACTGCCGACATACCGCCCAGCGGAAGAATCATGAGTGACATATCGCCGGGCCCACCCATGTAAAACCGCCCACATGCCGCTCAAAAGTGCAAGTTTCATGACACACCATTGGAACTGCATACCATCCTGGAGAAGATGCTTTTAAGTGGATCTTAAGTGGGCAGCATGGACACAGAGCTGACAGGTTTGTTTGATATTACACAGATTTTTATAGTTCTCCACAGTTTGATATATTTTTTTAATGGATTGTAGTATTTTCTAGTGTTAGCCAATAATATAAATGGTCCAATAAAGCCTTATTTACTTCTTTATTAATGAATTCTAATAAAACATTTTATTAGTCTCTCTCACCCCGCAATCTCACCCTCCCACCCCCCACAGCGACCTCCCCCTCCCCCCACAGCGATCTCTCCCCTCCCCCCACAGCGATCTCTCCCCTCCCCCCACAGCGATCTCTCCCCTCCCCCCCCACAGAGATCTCTTCCCCCCTCACAGCGATCTCTCCCCTCCCCCCACAGCGATCTCTCCTCCCCCCCCCACAGAGATCTCTTCCCCCCTCACAGCAATCTCCCCCTCCCACAGAGATCTCTTCCCCCCTCCCCCCACAGCGATCATCCCCCCCCCCCTCGCACAGAGATCTCTTTCCCCCCGCCCCCATAGCAATCTAAGGTCGGCAGTCTCTGGCCTCTCATCCGTGCCTCTCGTGGGGCGGAGCTTGACAGCTGCATGCACGTGCGCACAACTCTGGAACCAAAGACCCCCCCGAGTCGATCGACCTCTCTGCTGCACACCTCAGGCTGCACTCCTCTCCTGCTACCGCCGCGAAAAGCGAGATGAATCTCCCATCCACTCGGCCCCAGCAGTACCAGCTGGTAAAAAATCACGCACTGCCCAGGTACCGCCGAAAAATAGGCGGAATTTGGCTTTGGCCAAATTCAGGCCCTTAGAGGCCAGTGCTCAACTCCTAACCAATGACAAGCAGGACTCCAGAGCAGATAACAAAACAACAAATCTCAACGGGTAATTTCAATTCAATTGACTGATGACTGTCATTTTTGTTTTTTCAAACATTACAAATGTCACTGGAGTCTGGACACCTGTAGTGCCTTGCGTGCACAGCGTTCCAGTTTACTTGATGAGAGTGCCATGCAGAGTCTGCACAATTAACTCTGAATCGTCCTAAGGTACGGGTGTCAATTTTGTACTTGAAATGTAACAGAGCACTTAGAGACATTTGCTACATTGCTTTTTGGAAGCATGCAACTGGCCCATCAATTGAGATAACTTGGTGCTGTATATTGTGGTATATTCTCTACGACATCACAAACACACACTTTACAAAATGGCTTCAACGCTGGAACTTATCAGAAGACCTGATCTTTTTATTATATACATAAGCAATTGCATAACCACCATTGTCCACTAGGTGGAGCAGTAGTCCACTAGGTGGAACTATATTACAGACACCCTGGAAGGAATCAATCACCTACATTCTCCATTGACAAATACAATCCACACAGCTTGGTGTTGATGAAATAAAGCAGGGATAGAAGTGGGGAAAGTTTTAACTTCCTCAAAGTCTATATTCTCTAATTAAAAGTTTTTTCTTTAGTTTCACTTGTATTAACTGATGAACGTTCTTGAAACAATTACTGCTCTAACCTGATGTGGTGCCTCTAATCCTCTTTCCTGCTTTGCGGTTCCAAATGCATCCTGATTTGCAGTTACAGTATTCTTACTATGAGGATGACATTATATTAATATGCTAATGTTCGACAATTAACATTTACTAATTACTTCCTGAAGGCTCTATTGATTTCCCTGTTCAGGTCGGTTTACTTTGAGTAAAATCAATTCTTTCTATCCATGCTGAGAAGATTCATCGCGAAGATTATCGTCACATTTAGAACCTCTGTTATCTGCAGCACAATGCTGTCATATTAATGAGCATTTATGACTACCAAGCAGATTGGTGTCAGTATTACTGCCATTTAATTTCTTTGTTTATTCTATGGACATGGATTTAGCTTTTCACACTAACCTAGGTGTCTTTAGCACTGTCAAGCATCTATTAAACAGGTAAGCTCGAAGGAGTAAACCTTTGAGTATACATTATTTAATTCTGTTGCTCCATTTTCCACAAACATTATGGGTGTGAGACCCCATCCTTCCCCCATTACCAGGAGTGAAATATACCCTCTTTAGGATTTTAATTTGTATTAATTTACACCTGGTCTCCTCCTGTCCTGAAGGGGGTGCCGGATGCTGAAGCATCAGCAGGTTTGCGATGCTTTGCCCAAGTGGCCATTCGTCCACTATGAGCGTTGGCAGGCGATTCGACCTTGAGGGTGGGCATGGAGGCATCATAGTTGAACCTCATTCTATCTTTACCAGCCACCCAGACATGGACACTTTCCAGCAGATAAGAGTCAGCAGTTTTCCCTTCTTGGCCCAGTATATGTAAAGCACCTTCAACTAAGCAAAACATCTCAAGAGCTTCAGTGTTGGGCATCAGACCTGAGCACGAATAGGAAGGGGAGATTAGGGGAAATCACTGAAAGCACAGTGGGTGTTTGAAGGTGGGGGAGAGATGTAGCAAGGCAAAGTGATGTAGGGAGGCAGTTCAGTGTGTGTGGGCAAAATGGCTGAAGGGAAACACGTAGCAGACCAGAGCTGGAAATGTGGAGGATTTAAGGAAGTTATAAAGAGTGAAGCCATGGAGGGATTTGAAGACAATGGTGACGAATTTGGAATTAGAAACAAAGAAAGATTTTCATTAGTGTCAGCTTGGCTCAGTTGGTAGCACTCTAAATCTGAGTCAAACAGTCATGGGGTTTCAAGATCTACTCCTTCACTACTGAACCAACAACTAGCCCCAGACCAAACTGAGCTGGTCCAGGACAAGACAATGAGGGTCACTTTCACCTTCATTGCTTGGGCAGTAAGCTGGCGAGACGGATGGTGCACATGCTATAGAGCTCACCCACTTTCCATTCCCCGTAATGGGCGGGCCAGTTTACCAACCGATCAGTGAAAGTGAAAATTAGGGAAATTCAGGAACAATTTAGAGCAGGTTGAAATTTGTGACTCATAAGCTTATTTGGAAGAGAGGTGCTGACAGCACTGGCATTGTGCTGACATTAGCATGCATGACCTGTGCTCGTGACAAGCACATGTGACACAGACGTATCAGTGCACAGTAACTGTATGTTACCATGGTTCAAGACCAGGTTACAAATCTATATGCGATGCCGACACTATTGGTTCATCGCCTCACGGACTACCAGTGGACTGAAAGAAATATTGCAAGAATGATGCATGCACTCCATTGTTTGCGTTGAGCCAAGCATGGAGTAGAAGTAAAAAATTATGATGCTTGCTGGGTGGGTGGTCTTTTCACTTTTGGACCAACATCATCATGTGGCGTTTGGAGCTGCCATCATGCTCGGGAATGTGGGGTAATGGTTGTCTGGGACACTCATTGTAGAATTGTCTTTTTAAAATACAGAATGCATGTTTACATTTAGTTATTTAGAAACCATTAGATACAAGGATAAATCTCACAAGTTTGACTCTGAGAGCCCAGTCTTAGATTGTGCTTCATCTCCCGAGTATTGCCTCAACAGCACGGATTGGACAATAGGTCAGATCAAGTCAATTCGTTATGGACAACAGCTACTTTAATGATTTAATTACTGCTGATATTGATCTCCACTGTAATCAACAAAGTGGTGACATAAATTATTTAGCTAATTTTACATGATACACTTTCAGCACATCTGCACCCTGTTCAGGCCTGACTGAGTTTCAAGGCGTTTATTGCACAGATAAACTGGGTTTATTTTGTAATGCTCCATCATTTATATGTATTCCTGTTGCCTGCATACCCGGAAGTGTGTTAAAAATGCTTCTGCTTTTTTTTTTAAGAGGAGATGTTCAGGCATTTTTCAGCATCTTGCCAGGCAAGAGCGAACAACACCCCACCCCAACAGACGACAATCAGGGTGACCCTGTCCACGACCCATGACCATCGGGTACCCGCTTGTTCTTCCACAGTTATCTGATCCAACCCCCTCATAGACAGTGCCTACCAAGCATGTTCATCCTTGGCAGAACACTCAATGCACGCGTGTAAGGTATCAATGTACAAAGTACTGTGTGATCACAATGTAAACGGTCTGAATCCGACATGTAAAACCAAATTCATTGAGAAATGTGTGAGGGGAGAAGTGGTCTTACCGATGAGATTTTCTGCTTTCTCTGTGCTCTGAGCCTGTGGCTGTATTGTGTCAATGGCAGTGGTGGGGGCAACATAGAAGGGGGTTTCATTAATCTTCTCTCTCCCAGTTTTCTCTGATGCTCTGTCAAGAAACAAGAAGACAAATAATATAAAAACATGATTTGTTGATTCTGCAATCTGCCAGTCAAATTACAATTTTTCGTTGCTGATGAGGCCAAAAAAAACCTACTTGCCCAAACCCTGAAAATCCCCCCTCAATCCCGACTGCAGTCCAGGCTTTCACCAATGCTTTACTCTTGTGTGAATGGCTCAAGGATGGTTTACATAGACAGACTCCATCTCTTCAGAGCTCACACTTGCATCTTTCGTTTTCTGCTGCACTCAGTTAGTGCGGTCCAGGTCTAACAATTGATCATGACTGCAGTAAGTTGCTTACTGAAGAACAGGCAGGATGTTCACTATGTCGTGGATTCAAGTCCCACTTCAGAGACTTGAGCACAAAATCTAAGCTGACAATTCACGGCAGTACTGAGCGAATGCTGCACTGTCGGAGGTGTCATCCTTCAAATAAGACGTTAAACTGAGGCCCTGTCTGTCCTCTCAGGTGGATGTAAACGATCCCGTGGCACTATTTGAAGAAAGGCATGGAAGTTCTCTCCAGTGTCCCGGCCAATATTTATCCTTTAACCAACATCACCAAAGCAGATTGTCTGGTCATTATCACATTGCTGTTTGTGGGAGCTTGCTGTGCGCAAATTGGCTGTGCGTATTCTACATTACAACAGTGACCACACTTCAAAAAGTACTTAATTGGCATTACACACAACTCAGATGACTGTTTAAAAGTGTCCGCAGTTCTCGCAACAACTCTTGAAAAGAAACAAGTGCAGCTTCCACATCTTTATAACCAGTCCCACCGGCAATGGTGCGAACACCAGAAGATCCAAGAGCCAATTTCTTTGACAATGTCAGGCAGCCAAAATGTGGACAGTCTTAACACCTTAGCTGAGCTTCAAACTTCCTTTCCAAGACTCGCTATTTCCATTGGTAAATTCGACCATCGCTGCTCTCCCCTCCCTCCAGTCGCCCCTCACCCCCGCCCCCCCAATGTGCCTTCATCACCTCTATGCTTGACTTATTCAATACCAGGTTCCACATATAACAGCCTGCTTACTTTAACGCCCACTAAAAAGAGGAAGTTACATTTCTGTGTTGTACCAGGAGAGATGCAAGTAATAAATCCCAAACTGAGTTCTCAAGCTGTGAGTCAGAGAAAGTGCAGCCGTTTCAGTTGCCAATCAAGCACTTGCAGTCTAGTTCAGACCCTGGTTACCAACACTTTTAAAAGACACAAATAATTACACAGGCAAGATCCAGTCACCAGATGAAACTTGTGTTTTTCTCGTGCCCTATCCTGCCGTCAGAGAGTTACAGCTGGCACTTGGTGTGGGGCCGTTAGCTTGGTGTGTCCCATTATTTGACTTTCCGCACTTGCTGCTCATCAGTAAGCAGCGGAGGGACGTATGTGTGACTTAACACCGGCAAAGTTTGAAAGTTTTACCCTAAATTCAAAGTGCTTAAGTACATCTACCCACAGCAGACTGCATAAGCAGGAACTCTGGCTAAAGACTTAACAGAGCGCTGGCTCTGACTTGCCAAAAAAAAAACAAGTAAAAACTCTTATCTTACAAGCCAGTGAACAAAACCACAAAATGGCCACTGAAAGTGGGCGAAAGCTACCAGTGATCACTGCTACCTTATTTAAATATAGCCCTATTGTGCAGAGCCATAGAGGCTTTCTGCTCCACTCTTAGCTGAGCACATCAGCAACAAATTGACAGCACTAATTTGCACTTGTATTTGAGGGCTCAAGGGGGTAGGAGAAATACACTTCAAAATGCTCAGTGTGAAGCAATTTCAGTGTAACTCACATGAGCTACAATTCACAGTTAAGGACTGATGATATGACTGACATCACAAATCACAAATTCCGCACACACACACACATGAGCGATGCCCGTTAGAATAGAATTAAAGACAAGGGCTTTTCACTCAGATTAAGTTTGATTGCCAGCTGTACCTCCTTCAGCAGGTCTGCGATATCGGCCCATAGTACCACCAACTGCTTCCCTCCGCTGAATACAGACCCGCAGCAACAGCTCACAGCAGGTTTCTCGATGGAAAGTTCATTACAGCAGAGTACGGAGCTGAGGCGCCCAATCCGCAGGCTGCCAGCTGCTCACTGGCCCACGCCACTGCCCAGAGAGGCTATTTGTTTTACACAGGACTTTAAAATGACAAAGTGATGCTGAATTGATTTAGTCAGATGCAGCTTAGAATGAAGCTATCACGGGTTGCACCAGCCCACAGATACAATGAAGCTGCAGTAATTTCTGATATGGAGCAGTCAATTCATTCCAACACAGAGCGGGATGGCGGAATTTTAGGTTTCATTCATTAGCTGAAAACAATGATTCCACAATTCTGAAAATAAACTCTCTTTTTGTAAGCATCACAGTGATTTATTTCTACCACGTCCTTTGTTATGGCTAAATTCATATTTAACATTCAGACAGCAACAAGACTGGTTAAGCATTCACAATGAAAGAAATGCAAATTTACATCTGTGACCTGTAAAACACCAGTCTTACAAAGTGATAACTCCTGGCTCAGTGTGTAAATGCACTGTGTGATAACTCCTGGCTCAGTGTGTAAATGCACTGTGTGATAACTCCTGGCTCAGTGTGTAAATGCACTGTGGGATAACTCCTGGCTAAATGTGTAAATGCACTCTGTGATAACTCCTGGCTTGATGTGTAAATGCACTCTGTGATAACTCCTGGCTCAGTGTGTAAATGCACTCTGATAACTACTGGCCCAATGTGTAAATGCACTCTAATAACTCCTGATTCAGTGTGTAAATACACTGTGTGATAACTCCTGGCTCAGTGTGTAAATACACTGTGTGATAACTCCTGGCTCAGTGTGTAAATGCACTGTGGGATAACTCCTGGCTCAGTGTGTAAATGCACTGTGGGATAACTCCTGGCTCAGTGTGTAAATGCAATGTGGGATAACTCCTGGCTCAGTATGTAAATACACTGTGTGATAACTCCTGGCTCGATGTGTAAATGCACTGTGTGATAACTCCTGGCTAAGTGTGTAAATGCACTCTGTGATAACTCCTGGCTCAGTGTGTAAATGCACTGTGGGATAACTCCTGGCTCAGTGTGTAAATGCACTGTGGGATAACTCCTGACTCAGTGTGTAAATACATTGTGTGATAACTCCTGGCTCGATGTGTAAATTCACTGTGTGATAACTCCTGGCTAAGTGTGTAAGTGCATTCTGATAACTCCTGGCTCAGTGTGTAAATACACTGTGTGATAACTCCTGGCTCAGTGTGTAAATACACTGTGTGATAACTCCTGGCTCAGTGTGTAAATACACTCTGTGATAACTCCTGGCTCGATGTGTAAATGCACTGTGTGATAACTCCTGGCTAAGTGTGTAAATGCACTCTGTGATAACTCCTGGCTCAGTGTGTAAATGCACTGTGGGATAACTCCTGGCTCAGTGTGTAAATGCACTGTGGGATAACTCCTGACTCAGTGTGTAAATACACTGTGTGATAACTCCTGGCTCGATGTGTAAATTCACTGTGTGATAACTCCTGGCTAAGTGTGTAAGTGCATTCTGATAACTCCTGGCTCAGTGTGTAAATACACTGTGTGATAACTCCTGGCTCAGTGTGTAAATACACTGTGTGATAACTCCTGGCTCAGTGTGTAAATACACTCTGTGATAACTCCTGGCTAAGTGTGTAAGTGCATTCTGATAACTCCTGGCTCAGTGTGTAAATACACTGTGTGATAACTCCTGGCTCAGTGTGTAAATACACTGTGTGATAACTCCTGGCTCGATGTGTAAATGCACTGTGTGATAACTCCTGGCTAAGTGTGTAAATGCACTCTGTGATAACTCCTGGCTCAGTGTGTAAATGCACTGTGGGATAACTCCTGGCTCAGTGTGTAAATGCACTGTAGGATAACTCCTGGCTCAGTGTGTAAATACACTGTGTGATAACTCCTGGCTCGATGTGTAAATTCACTGTGTGATAACTCCTGGCTAAGTGTGTAAATGCACTGTGGGATAACTCCTGGCTCAGTGTGTAAATACACTGTGTGATAACTCCTGGCTCAGTGTGTAAATACACTCTGTGATAACTCCTGGCTAAGTGTGTAAGTGCATTCTGATAACTCCTGGCTCAGTGTGTAAATGCACTCTGATAATTTGTGGCTCTGTGTGTAAATACACTGTATGATAACTCCTGGCTCGGTGTGTAAATACACTCTGTGATAACTCCTGTCTCAGTGTGTAAATACACTCTGTAATAACTCCTGTCTCAGTGTGTAAATACACTGTGTGATAACTCCTGGCTCAGTGTGTAAATGCACTTTGTGATGACTCCTGGCTCGGCGTGTAAATACACTCTGTGATAACTCCTGTCTCAGTGTGTAAATACACTGTGTGATAACTCTTGGCTCAGTGTGTAAATACACTCTGTGATAACTCCTGGCTCAGTGTGTAAATGCAATCTGTGATAACTCCTAGCTCGGTGTGTTATTGCACTCTCTGGTAAGTCACTTTTTTGTAAACAAATGAGTGAAAGACATTGTGAACAGGATAGCCCTTTACTTTACACTGCTCAGTCCTGCTGCTGCCTTATTGGGTTCAATGCCCAAATGCCTAGTATTTGACGATACCTGAGCGGGTGTCGATTTGTTCACTCACTCCCCCACCTCTACCTTTGATGACTTTGCCTCTGCAAAACCATAACTCTTTCCCATCCTGGTCGTTCCCCGTGGTGTGCCCCCCCCCCCTATCTTTGCCCCCCCAAGTCCAAGGGGTGCAGACTTGAGCGTATCTAGTGCACAATAGGTTTAGTCGCCAATCACTAGATCTGGCTGGACCACCCATGACTCCAGGATTCTTAAACCCCTCTCTCCTGCCCCCTCCACCCTCACCTCCAACAATAAGTGCGAGGAGTTCATGGACTGTTTTGTCATGAAGATTATCTGTGTAGCTGCCTCTTCAGCTTCTCTCTTTCTCCCTCCCTCCCTTGACCACCAAATCTAACCTCCCTCCAGGCTCTCCCTAGCCTGAGTATCTCTCTACTTTCTCTTCCATCTCCTCTCATGCCTTCTCTAAGCTCTTTTCTTCATGGGACACATCTCCTGCTCCCCTGACTCCATTCCCACTAAACTATTGATCACCCAAATACCATTTCTTGCTCCCATGTTAGCTGACATTAATGGCTTCCTCCTCGGATACTGTCCACCTCCTTCTAAACTGCCGCCTTTACCATCATCCTCAAATAACCTAGCTCCACGCTTCTGTCCGCCGCCCCATCTCTGAACTCCTTTTCCTCTCCAAAGTCCCGGAATGCGTTCTCACCTCCCAAATCAGTGCCCATGTTTCCTGCAATTCTGTTTAAATCTCTCCAATGAAGTTTTCACCCCTACCAGAGTTCTGAAGCAGCTCTAACCAAAGCCACACATTACATCCTCTGTGGTTGTGACCTTGGTGCCTTATTCTTCCTCATCCTCCTTGAACTATCTACAACCATTGACACAACCGACCACAGCCTGCTCCAACACATTCTCTTCCATTGTCCAGCTCAGCGGGACTGCTCTTACCAGGTTCCACTTACCTATCCAAATATAACCACAGCATCTCTGGCTTCCCTTTTCCCTCTGCGCCGTTACCACTGGAGTCACCCAAGGAGAGCTGCTTAGCCTCCCTCTGTGGACATGGGGTCAGCTTCCACACGTATGCTAAGGACACCAATCTACTTCTCCACCACCTGGTTTGACTTCTTAAATGCCTCGGTGTTGTCAGACATCCAGTCTTAGATGAGATGCAATTTCCTCCAGTTAAACATTGGTAAGACTGAAAACATTGGCCTAGAAATTGGCCTCCTTAGCGCCTCCCGTTATCACCTCCGGGGGGCGATAGCGGGATGTTAACCACTTACCGACCGGGCGCGGTGAGATGATCGACTTCCGCTAAATTCGGCGGCAGGTTTGTGGCGGTGGTAGGATGTTGTGCCCCGATCTCCTGCGCCCGGAGATCGTGACATCATCGGTGTGTGCATCGCCCCGGTAGTGTCCCGGTTCCGCCCCCTGCACTATCGTCGGGTGAAAACACCGGCAGTTGCCGGAGGCATTGATCGGGAGGCCGGGCGCTTCGGGGACACAACTTAAAGGCGAGGTGGCCAAGGTAAGTAAACAAATGTCCAAACTCGTGTTTCTCCTTTTTACAGCTTTATCTTTGGCCGCGATCGATCAGCCCAGCACTCTGCCTAGTTACAAATGCTATGCAACCACAAGGAAATTGGTCCCATGCAGAAGCTCAACCTTTGGCTGCTCACTCTCCCATTCCTTTTGTATTTTCCCAGTGATTTCTCAGCAATATACCATTTGGGACTCTGGATCGCATCGACAAAATAAACTATTTACCCCTCAGACTATAGAATCGGCCACATCACCACTTGTTTATTCTAACTATGTGTACTGTTTCTCCCATAGGTTCCCCCCCCACCCCCAGGCAATGACCATGTCCAACAAGCGAGAGACTAACCACCTCCCCTTGAGAATACTTGACTTTAAAAAAAAATGCAGCACAATATATCCCATTCATTTTTAAAAGTGAATTTTGTCTCAATGTCTCCCAACAATTGCCTGTGGAGGTCGGTCTGTGTGCCCAATTCATAACGCTCCCAAATGCTCAAACCGGCCTCAGTGATTTAGAACTCCACTTCCTTCCTAAAGCGCAGATCCCGAATTTTTTCAAAGTTGAAAAGCACTAGCGCCTGGCGCTAATTTTTCAACTTTTAAAAGTAAGCACTCCCAAATGGGGCACTCCCAAGTTTCTCCCCCATTGTCTTTGGCCTCTGGCACTAATCGAGAACCTCGCCACTGATTCCTCCCGCTCCCTGGCCATTGTTTCAGGTTGAACTAGACTGTTTCTATTCGATGCTGAACAGGCCTTGACTGTGGCTGTGCAGACTCTGGATGCCAACATGTCTGCCGCCTGAAATAGGATATCAGATACCTTAGCCTTGGCCTTCCAGCACGTCACTGATCTGCACCAAAGTGTTCTCCAGCACAGTGGGAGGAGTGAAGTGCGGCTTACCGATGAGAAGGATGAGGGCGAAAGGGGACATGGAAGTAGAAACTCCTCTCAAAACACTTCCACTTCTCACCCGGTGACCCCCACTCAGCCAGTACCCAACATGCTGCCTTGACTTCCGATAGCCGGGTCTGATCCTGCACAGGTGCACAGGTACAGGTGGAGCAGTCAATGGCGGGGCCCTCACAGGCTCCAATATCCAAAGGGTGTTGCCAAGAACATCTCAGCAATCAGAGCAGGGCTCTGTAAAGGAAGAGTAAAGCTTTGTAATTGCACTCGGGTATGCACATGGGCGTATGAGAAAATGTCATGTTGCGAAGTTTCTGTTCTTTAGTAGACTCAGCTAAATTTTATTATTTTGCACCACATACCCATCTTGCCCATTCTTGGGTGCTTGAACATAAGAACATAAGAACATAAGAACATAAGAACATAAGAATTAGGAACAGGAGTAGGCCATCTAGCCCCTCGAGCCTGCTCCGCCATTCAACAAGGTCATGGCTGATCTGGCCGTGGACTCAGCTCCACTTACCCGTCTGCTCCCCGTAACCCCCGTTGATAGTGTAATGTATTTGCTTCACGGGTTCTTTGCTTAAAAATTCATAGCAACACATTGCTATTAAGAACTAATTGGTTTATTAGCAAAGGTTTAACAATCACACTACACATTACAGTTCATCCACCAGGCTCACAACCTCATCCCTCATCCTGGAACTCCGAACCCAACTGGCTGGGGTTTTATTAAGTCTTGTGAACATCACGTGACTGGCTAAGCCACTCCCAACTGAACAGCTCAACAAACCTGTGAGCATCCTCACAGGTACATACATTACAGATGGTAAGTGGCCTTTTAACTTGCTTTATGATGACTAGGATGACATGAATTGACGGGGACTAATGGGGGGATGTGCAAGGGGTGGTTGGTTGTTTGCAGGACGGCTTTGTGTCAGTGTCAGTGATGTGGATGAGAAGAGTTGCCGGTGCATGTGTTTCTGACATGGATCCACTTGTGCAACATGAGTGAACCGTGCTTTAATAAGGGCAACCCTGGCATCCCGGGCAGCAATGTATGCAGCTGGGGGTGCATTGCCCTCATCACCTTCCGCCTCCTCGTCTTCCTCCACCTTGGAATCAGCCACAGAGGATCTGAGCTCTACGTCTTGTTCTTCCTGCGGGCCCACACCTCACTACTGCGAAATGCTGTGCAGACCACAGCCTACCATGAACATTCTGGAGACCCAGGCTGGTGCATACTGAAGGGCGGCTTCAGACCTGTCCAGGCACCTGAAGCTCAACTTCAGCGTGCCGATGGTCTGTTCAATCACACATGTGGCATTCATTGCAGCACTGTTGGGCTTCATTGGGTTTCTGACAGGTGTCATCAGCCAAGTTCGAAGTGGGTATCCCTTGTCTCCCAGCAGCCACCCCTTAACTATACTTCTAGGCCCAATGACGACAAGGAGTTTGGACTGCCGCAGGATGACAGCATTTTGGCAGCTGTCCGGGAATCCGCGCAGACCTGCAGAAATATGTGTGGTTGCACACCAGCTTCACATTGCTGGAGTGGGAGCCCTTGTGGTTGACAAAATTCCTGGTTGTTCTGCAGGTGCCTGGATTGCCACGTGTGTGCAGTTGATGACACCCTGCACCTGTGGGAAGCCAGCTAGAGATGCAAAACCGAGCGACCGCTCATTCTGACTGGCATCATTGCAGGCAAAGTTCACAAAATTGCCGGCCCTGGCAAACAAGCCATCAGTCACCTGTCTTATGTATCTGTGGGGCACCGTCTGGGAAATCCTGGATATGTCTCCGGCAGAGCCCTGGATGGAGGCAAAAAAAGTTGAGGGCAGTGGGTGGCTTTGAAAGCTAATGGTAACACATGGCCACCAAGTCCAGCAGGTAGCAGGTCTTCTTCTCGGAGGCTGAAGATTTCTGCCACCACCTGACGCGACAACCTCAGCCTCCTGAGACACTGCTGTTCAGACATGTCAAGGAAACTCAGTTTCTGCCTGTACCACAGGTAAGGCCTCCTGTGAGCGCCACCCCTCTGCTGCTGCCCTCTCTGCTCCTCCCCCTCCTCTCCTCCCTCTCTGCTTCTCCCCCCTCTGCTACTCTCTCTCTGCTCCTCCCCTCCACTCCACCCCCCTCCGCTCCTCCCGCTCCGCTTCTCCCCCCTCTGCTGCTCTCTCTCTGCTCCTCCCCCCCTCCGCTACTCTCTCTCTGCTCCTCCCCCCCTCCGCTACTCTCTCTCTGCTTCTCCCCGCTCCGCTACTCTATTTCTGCTTCTCCCCCCTCCTCTCCTCCCTCTCTGCTTCTCCCCCCTCTGCTACTCTCTCTCTGCTCCTCCCCTCCACTCCTCCCCCCTCCGCTCCTCCCGCTCCGCTTCTCCCCCCTCTGCTGCTGCCCTCTCTGCTCCTCCCCCCTCCTCTCCTCCCTCTCTGCTTCTCCCCCCTCCGCTACTCTCTCTCTGCTCCTCCCCTCCACTCCTTCCCCCTCCACTCCTCCCGCTCCGCTTCTCCCCCCTCTGCTGCTCTCTGTTCCTCCCCCTACCCCCTCCATCGTCCCCTCTCCGCTCCTCCCCTAAGCTCCTTCCCCTCCCCCCTCTGTCCTCTGCTCTTCCCCCTCCCCCATCCCCTCTCTGCTCCTCCCCCTTCCACTCCTCCCCTCTCCGCTTCTCCCCCCCTCCGCTCCCCCCCTCCCCTCAGCTCCCCTCCGCTCCTCCCCCCTCCGCTCTTCCCCTCCACTCCTCCCCCTTCCATTCCTCACCCCCTCTGCTCCTCCCCTCTCCGCTCCTTTCCCCCTCTGCTCCTCTTCCCCTCCCCTCTTCTCTCCCTCCCTTCCCCCTCCCCTCCTCTCCCCGTCTGCTCCCCTCCCCTCCACCGCTGCCCTCTCTGTTCCTCGTCTCTCTGCTGTCCAGCTGCAGGTCTCCCAAGAAGAAGCTGTTGCTCATGCTGCTGATGGTCATATTGTTCCTTATTCGAGCTCCAATCTGAGGCAGCCAAAGCACCTCCCATCCTGGATGTGATTCAGAAAACCTCCAAAGTGTAGAAATAAACTCTCAGCAAAAGAGCTCTTTCCCGCTGGCAGGTAAGAAAGCAGCTGTAAGTACTGAGTATTTATTGAAGTATGAGTTTTAATCAGCCCCCTCAGTGCCGGTGTGTTCACACCTTGCTTTCACTGGCGAGTTTCAGGAAGTGCGGGAAACCCGTGGATGCGACGTTGAATTTTAAAGTGTGTTGAAACATCGCTCCAATTGAGCGATTCGCATATGTTATGTGGCGAGAGGTGTCGCACAGGCAGCCTGACACGCTCGAGTTAAACGTCACAGTTGGCGGATTGGAGTCGGATTCCCGATGTGCTCGCATTTTTGCCGGTTTTAACCGTCCCCACCGGCTCAGCCCCCCACCCCCCCCACTCCCAGCACCCAAAGCCACACGCTCCTTCGGGTTAAAATTCCTCCCATTGCCTTCAGGAAAAGGAATGGGTAATGGGGGGGAAATGAGGGTAACAGATATTACAGGTCCTTTTGATTCGGTGTAAGCATTTTCTTCGTTTCCTAACTGTAAAAGTGACAAAAAGTGAAGGTGGAAGTGAGTTGCAAGGGGAGAGAAGCGGAGATTGTCGTGCAGTGTTCCTAGGCTGGGGTGCCTTCTGGAAAGTGCCCACCGGGGGGCAGGAGTTCTCTCGTCTGTAAACCCTCCTCCAAGCTCACCGTTCTCCCGTCAGCCTTAGAAAGAGACTAAACACCGACTGTAAAAAAGCAAAATATCGCTGACAAATGGTCATTGGCCTGCCACGTTAACTCTGTTTCTCTCTGCACAGATGCTGCCGGACCTGCCGATTGTTTCCAGCATTTTCTGTTTTAATGTTTGAATACAAACTGTGCTTGACAACAACAACAGCGACTTGTATTTTTATCTTCTCTCAGGCAGTCCCTCGGAGTCGAGGATGACTTGCTTTCACACTAAGATGGGTTCTAAGATGACTGATGGGAACGATGTGGGATCTACAGTCTCTGTCACAGGTGGGGCAGACAGTGGTCGGAGGGACGGGTGGGTGCTGTGCTTGATTTGAAACTCGAAGTGCCTGGTGCCTTCTCGCATGCTCCTCCTCCACTTTGAGCGGTCTTGGGCCAGGGATTCCCAAGAGTCGGTGGGGATGTTACATGTTTTCAAGGAAGCTTTGAGGGCGTCCTTGAAGCATTTTCTCTGCCCTCCTGGGACTCGCCTGCCGTGACAGAGCTCGGAGCAGAGTCTTTGTAATTTTTAACGTAGTACAACGACCCAAAACACTTCACAGGTGGGCTATGACAAAATGTTTGACACCGAGCCACATAAGGAGAAAGTAGGGCAGGTGACCAAAAGCTTGGTCAAAGAGGTAGGTTAAGGAGCATCTTAAAGGAGGAAAGAGAGATAGAGAGGCGGAGAGATTTAGGCAGGGAGTTCCAGAGCTTGGGACCTAGGCAACAGAAGGCACGGCCACCAATGGTTGAGTGATTATAATCAGGGATGCTCAAGAGGACAGAATTAGAGGAGTGCAGAGATTTCGAGGGGTTGTGAGGCTGAAGAAGATTACAAAGATAGGGAGGGCGAGGCCAAGACTAACAAAAATAAAGAAGTCAATTTTGAAACTGCCGTCAATAGTTAATGTTCCATCTATCCAGTCCTCCTGGAATTGGAATGTTTCCTACAGTTTCTTTGATATGTTTGAAACAGTAAGTGTAATTATGGTCGTACACATTACATTTTTTCAAACATTAACGATCGTGTGAATACAAAGCAGTAAAGCCCCTGGTGCTTCAGCAGGATTACCACGTATTCAGTTTTGAGTACTTGCAGCCAACCTGTGCCCTGGTCTCAGTAAATCCACAGAAGTTACAACACGAAACAGGCCATTCGGCCCAACTAGTCCATGTCAGCGTTAACACTCCACACGAGCGCACAGTCCAAGGGGCCGAAATTGCTCACCGCCTGAAACGAGTCGCACCTAGCATTTTCGATGTGTTCCGGCCGCCCCACCATTGAAATTCAGCACTGTGCTTTTTTTTTGGAGCGGGGTGGAAGTGGCCTCATCATCGGGATGGAAGTGGGGGCGGGGCAGTTTGACCGACAACGCAAGACATCAGCACCGTGCTGGTAACATCATCGCGCTGGCGTGTCGCAGTGTCCCTCCCCATCAGTTAAAGGGGAGGGTCACTGCAAACTCTGCCAGCCACTTTAATGGCAAACACTAGGCCACCATGGAGGGTTTCGGCCGGGCCAGCGGCCTGGCACCCAAGAGGGGGTGCCAGGCTGTTTCTGTTGGCGGCCCAGCTGAACCCTCAGCCATAATTGTCGGCCCGACCTGGAAATCGGCTGACAAAAAAAAAATAACATGGCGTCGCCGGCAGTGCCACCTCCCCTTTAAGGGCAGCCGCACCACCAAGCCACAGAGAGTATTGGAAAGTGCATGAATGTGGATGATGAAGTGTGGGGGGTGGGGCGAGGGTGGGGGCGGGTGAGGACAAAACCTGTAGTCAAAACATTCTGCCGACACTAGACGTCTGTGTTGACATGTGAAGAATGGCCGTTTGGGAGTGGTACCAGAGGCCTACACCACCGGGGACACCAGCTTTATGTATTCGCTGTAACTCAGGAAATGTAAAAAGCATGCAGTAGGGCAGGCATCTCCCGGGATCCCCGAGAGCTCTGACAAATAGATTTGCAACCTTGTCCATTATCTAGAGGACTGCTCGGAATGATTTAATCCAAAGGCCGCTCGTGGCAGCACTGGTGCCAGCAGCAGCTCGCTTACACTGCAGCCATCTAATGCAAACCCACCAGGGGAAGGTAACAGTGCACTTCAGCTGAGTGAAATGGCAAGCGCAAGTCAATATTACTGGCAGTAATATTCATCAGCTGACCTCTAACACACACAACTCTTACAGGTGTTGGTCTTTATTTTTGGGAAAAAAAAGTTTTCAATGTAGACAGCTTTCATGGCACAATGATAATGTTCTCATAGAAAATTGTCAGCTATCTTTATTCACCTGGCAGCACTCAATTAAAATGTCCAAAGGATTCCCTCACAAAGCACTGGACAACTTATCTGTATCTCTGTAATCTCCTCCAGCCCTACAACCCTCCGACATCTCTGTGCTCCTCCAATTCTGGTCTCTTGAGCATCGCTCCGCTATCGGTGGCCATGCCTTCAGTTGCCTCGACCCTCAGCTCTGGAAACCCCTCCTCAAGCCTCTCCACCTCTCTCCTCCTTTAAGACGCTCCTTAAAACACACGTCTTTGGCCAAGCTTTTAGTTACCTGTCCTAATATCTCCTTATGTGGCTCGGGTGTCAAATGTCTGATTACGCTCCTGTGAATGAAGCGCCTTGGGACGTTTTACTACGTTAAAGGCGCTACAAAAATACAAGTTGTTGCTGTTGTAAATGAATATCATCATCATAGGTGGTCCCTCGCATCGAGGATGACTTGCTTCCAACGCCAAAAAGGGATGAGTTCACAGGTGTTTCAATGAAGGACCTAATATTCCAGGTCCTGAACTACATGTTGAAGGGTGGAAGATGCCCGTGTGTGGATTTTTTTAATGTGTGGTGATCGTTGCACAACAGCCACCACACGGACTTGACAGAGCTAGGTCTTGGTCCAGTGGCAAGGGTTAACCAAGACGACTGGAGACCAGCTCTGCTGCACGGACCTAGTGTGCACACATATCACAGTGTGGGCTGGCCCGTGCTGCCCCTGGGCCCCGATCACGTCGCTCCATGATCACTCGCCGTTCCTCCACCCCGACCTCGTCACTCCTCTGCCCCGACCTCGCCACTCCTGCTGTATATGCCCGTGCTCCAATCAGCGACCTGGATTTTGGTGACGTCCAATCCAGTTGCCCTCTTCACAGCCATCGCTCTCCTGTGCCAGCACTCGCTGCACCGTGTAGTGGTATGCTACACGCTGCTCCTCCTTTAAAGCTCTGACCTGATGGTTCCTCGTAGGTTGGGGCCTTAATGTGGCACCTCATCGAATGCCTTTTGGTTCCCTTTATCTACCCTGCTGGTTACATCCTCAAAAAACTCTAATAACTTTGTTGAACACAATCTCCCTTTCCTAAAACCATGTTGACTCTGCCTAATCATAGTATGATTTCCTAAGTGCCCTGTTACCACTTCCTTAATAACACCTAGATAAGTACACCTTTATAAAATTTTTAAGAGGTCAGTAAACTAGCTCTCCAAAGATAACCTTGGGTTCCAATGTGGTTTGAGTGAACTCTGTGGTTCATCTCCTCTCTCATACAAAGTGGTACAAATATTTAATCTCCCTTTAATATAGGTTAATCCTATATGCAGAGTTCTTCTGTAATGTTGAAATACACAGCAATACGAGATGGCATTTCTCTTCAACAAGGCCCTTCTTTGTTTATTTCATTCTCAATAATTTCAGATAATAGAGCAAATTATTTTTACTAACAAACTGAACAGAGCTCAGAGATCTACCTTACATGATAAGAAAGATTAATAGGGAAGTCATGGCAATTGATGCACGAGGCAGAAAAATAAATCAAAACCATTAATGTGCTGCAATACTGACTCCTATCTGAAGATTGAATGATGAAGGTTCAGCAAGACCAGAGTAAATGCTGCAGTAACTGGACTATACATGAAGAGAACGGGTCCTGTAATTCATTTCTAGAATGCAACCTACCTGTATGCGGAAATAAATACACATGGCTCAGTGTATAAATGCAGCACTGGAGATCGCACTAAAGCAAACGGGTCAGGAAGATCCCAGGTTCTATCTCTGATCAGCAAGGACAGTGGTGGGCCACTAATACTGAGCTCAGTGTTTGTAGGCCAAGGTGGGAAACAATAAGCCAGTGTTCCTGGTGCTGGTGGTTACCAGGCGTCCAATCCCCTCCCACCTCCCACTCCCGGGAAACGTGAGGATGTGTAAGAGACGTTGAGAGAGAGAAGGAGGAGAGGAAGGTAGGGAGGGAAGATAGAGCACAGTAAGATTGGCTGCGACACCTTCGATGGTGAATGGCCTGCTGTCACATTGTCTGAGTTCACTCCTGAAGAATGGCCATTTGGGCGAGGCTGATAGGCACCCTACCTCAGTCAGCATGTATCTGACTGTAGAGTGAAAACTGTGTGTGTCAACCTGCAATGCTGTAATTGCACAATTGGACCACTAGGTGGCACTTTGACTCAACTTTCTGAACAGTTTCGGGAACTCAGATTTTGCTCTCAGGTAAAGAGGGAACATGTGCCTGTCATGGTCTCAGGACACCTCAAAACTCTTTACAGTCAATGAAGTACTTTTGAAGTGTAGTCACTGTTGTAATGTGGGGAAACGCAGCAGCCAATTGGAGTACAGCAAAGTCAAGTTTAGTGGGGGTAATTTTAACTTGGGCCGATTGTGTAAAAGGGATGGTATTGGGTCGTTGCACACCTTTCCCCGCTTTTATTTCCGTTGATGGTACTTCAGCATTTGCAATAGCGAGGTGCTCTCCCTCCACAGGTCTCGCGTCTCCCTGCTCCTACCTACCCAGTTCTCCTCTTGGTCCCCACAACTGCCAGTCACCCATAGGCCCGTAATTGGCCATCACTGCTCGCTGGGTCAGCTCAGCTGTTCGTACCCACGGCCACTCCCTATTCCCGCCCATAGCCACTTCCATCGCTTCCCAGCCTATCTATTGTTTCATGTCCCTGCTCTTCCCCCACCCAAGAACTGAAAATGGTTTCAAACTGACTTCAGCAGTCACACGTAAAACAAAATGTACAAAAGAAAACCAGACTGACCTCTACATGACCCAGAGTTCTGTGACAAGCAATCAGCCTCTATTTGACCTCGCAACAACGACACCTTGTGACCTTAAAGAGACACACACCAAGCTACAACCTTAGCAGCAGGATAATAAAGGTGTTATCTCTCCTTGTAAAATTGTACATCATCCCATTTGCCATAAACCGTTCCAGGGAAGATCCTAGTAGTAAAATGTAAATGACACTAAGGGTCCTGTTGGATTGATTAGAGGATTCAGCTGGTGAACAAACCACTCAAAGGGACGTTTTCACTGAAATTATTTCATCCCAGGATTTGTTAATCTTGTAGTTTTTAATATGATGTGAGGCACTTGGTTACATTATTTTCATGTTGGACAGAATCACAAACATGGGCACAGCGACAGCTGTCCTGCCTCTGAAACCAGTGTCGCATCCTTATGAAGAACCTTGAAAGTTGGGTCCAACGGCAGATGTAAATGAGATGCTCCTCACTACATCAACCATGTTATCTGCACCAATATTTGAAAAACTAGCTTTATTTCTCGTCTTCTCTCACTTTGGCCGATGTATTTCACCCATGTAATACAGGACTAAGCCCATTAAATACATGAATATAATCATTAATATAAATAAATGTACATCATCAGAAATATGAAGTAACTAATTACAATTCCACATTATCATCTTGGACATAAAGGCATCTGTTCCCTTTATTTCCCCCATCCAGTTCTTTCCTGTTATGTGGCACTGTGTACCTTTACAAGAGTTTACCTCACTCTCCTTTGCCTCACTCTTATCTAACACTTACCTGTGACGTGGTTTTAAGGAATATCCCCAGATTGCAAAAATGAATGAAAGACATTTCTAGTTTACAGACTCAATCTCGCGATGATGGAACACGAGCTCCACTGCACTTGTTGGCTATATTCATCCGCTAGGGGAATCCAGGCTTTTTACAAGCCTGAAGAATTCAAGAGTGTACTATGGGGAGATCCAGACCTACCAGATTTATCAGTAATGATTGTTATTTGTAATACAGAGCTGTCGCCCAAGTCAAAGGCCCCGGGGCTAGATTTGGTGTCAAGTGGTGATGAGAGTGAGGTCCTGTTTTATTTGACTTCTTGCGGTTACTAATCTGCATGGCGTGAAATGTATACCAGTGAGAGCTGTGAAATGAACTCTACCAGAACATGATTTACGACAATCAACTATGCGGCTTCTGAAAGAAGACATGCTGTAGGAACATCCCATACAATAGAGGGTGATGGAGATTGGAGGGCCAAAATTGCCCCTCTCCTTAAGGCCTATTACTGCCGCAAATCGGCGGCCACGTTGCGGAGTGGAGTGGATGCCGACTTTCTCGTGGAATGGCCGCTGATAGCCCAATTGCCCTCCCGAGGTTTCCCAGCAGTGCCCTAATCCCCCCCCCCCCCCACTGCTCCGCTGCTGCCGATCCGCGGTAAGCGCGTCATCACCGTGTGCACCGTCGATCTACACCCGACAGCGAAATTCCGCTCTGAAAATCTTCGGCCTTCCCAGCGGTGCTCAAACCTGTTTTTTCCCAGTGGTCCAGTGAGGCTGTGGCCTCCTGCAATGGCGGTGTGGCTTCCCTTAAAGGGCAGGGTGCACTGCCGCTGCTGCCATGTATTTTTTGGTTGGCCGACTGCCAGGTCAGCTCGACAATTACTGCTGGCCCGGCCGAAACCCTTCCTGGTGGCCCAATGGACCAAAGTTTTTAAATCGCAAAGGTCTCCCCTTTACGTGAAGGGGAGAGCCATGGTGACATGGCGCCGTGATGATTTCATTGCAGCGGTCACTCCGCACCGCCCCCAACTTCCGCCCCTCAAGTGTTGTCACCGCCCCCAATAAGATCAACTTCCGGATCCGAATTAAAAAAAACAACAAAGGGCGGAATTTTGCTCAAGAGGCGACCTCAACCACAGCTGCAGTAAAAACCATTGAAATGGAGTGCGTGCGCCCCGTTTCAGGTGGGGGGCAATTTCTGGGTGTTACAGTGGTTTCAGCACAGCTGTCTTTCACCTGTAAAATTTGGGTTTGAATCCAGTCCAGACTGATGGGAGGTACTTCTGACTTTGTGCAATAGTGTAAAACGGGTGATAGCGAGTTGGCAGCCCCCGTTTGACATCTCTCCCAGTTTTTTTTAACATTAGAAATAAAAGTAAGGAGATGTAAATGGACGGCCGACTTGCTATCGCTCGTCTTTCACCATTGCACAAAGTCAAAATGACCGCCATGGGATGAAAGTCTCTCATCTTCACTGGCACAAACTCTGCCCCTTAACTGAACATTGGTTGGAACAAATTAGGAATCTGACCCCAAGAGGTCACGGGACGTTTGCCATGAGAAGTGAAAAGTAACACATTGGTGTAGTCAGGGCTAAGGCACATGACTGGGACAGGATGCAGGTTTACTCAGCATCAGATCATGCAACAGCTGACCTGGGAGTGCTTCGTACTGATACTGGCTGCCCAAGCAAGAAAAGGTACACATCCCTCATCTTGGTGACCACAGAAATTCACCATAAAATGTATAAAAATAGGGGGAGTAACTTGATGTAGCCAAGAACTGATGTCTTGTAGTTATCAAGAGCGAGGGTTTCATTCATATTTTAGTTATGTAACAATTTAGATCTTCAAAGCTCATGTATTGCTCTCAAAAAACTCAGCTGATCTTATCTGTGTTGGAAGCCTGGTTTATGCTGGGAGCAATATCTGTGCTCGGTGCAAAGGTCGACTTATCCCAATGTATTAATGATGAAAACTGCCGCATAAAACATTAATTATATTGACCTATGCACTGATGTCTATCCTGCCTCCTCTCAAATATTGAGGCGCTAGAAGGTATTCAAAAATGGTTTGATAACAAGAAATCAGTTTAAAAACTTTGGTTAAAAAAAAATTGTTTTTCACCACTGCAACAGTAACTTGCTGTTTGCACATGAATATATATCAATATGCATCTCCTATCATGGCTTCTTTGAAAGTAACCAGTATATGACAAGTAAAAGTCATTGATATATCTCGGTCTATATCGATTATAGCTATCTTCCTTTGCCAGCGCTACTCGTGCTGTTTATTGGCTCAGGGGCTGCGGGAGGGGTGGGTAGCGGGGGCGAAATCAGGTATCAGTAACGCCATTTAAAGGCAGTCTTCACTTCTTAAAGGGGAGGCGCATTTTGACTGTGTGGATCTCAATTAAAGTTGAGCAAGTGAGATGGGAGGCAGCATTGCTGCAGGAATGGCCCTTGCTTTTCTGATGCTGTTTTGGAGGTGCTGGTAGAAGGGGTGATCAGCAGGTGGGAGCTGCTCTTCCTGTCAGATGGCAGAAGAGTGCCAAGGCACGTTGCCTGGTAACAGTGGGCAAAGGTGGCGGATCAGGCCAACACAAGGAGCATTGCAGGCAGGACCTGGCACGAGATTCAAAGGTCTCGCCAAAGCTGCTAGGCCTCCGACTCACATCTCTCTCACCCTTTCTTTACCTCCGCACCAATGGTGGCTCTAATGTCAATTGTTGAGTGGTCTGGAGACATTTCAGCATGGTGATGGGCTTCCATGTATGTCAGCCCAGTTTATAAACATGTATACAAATAGAGTACCCTCAGTGGGTAACTGCACGGCCTAGTTTAGAACCGTGCCACTCAGACAAGGCAAGTCCAAAATTCATCCCTAGTCTGTGCTGGTTAGCCAATCTCAGCCTCGGCTATTAATAAAATGAAAGAAAGACGTGCATTTATATAGCGCCTTTCATGGCCTCGGGTCATCCCAAAGTGTTTTACAGCCAAGGAAGTACTTTTAAAGTGTAGTCACTGTCGTAACGTAGGAAACCCGACAGCCAACTTGCGCACAGCAAGCTCCCACAAACAGCAATGTGATAATGAGCAGATAATCTGTTTTAGTGATGTTGGTTGAGGGATAAATATTGGCCAGGATACTGTGGATAACTGCCCTGCTCTTTTTTGAATAGTGTCCTGGGATCTTTTACATCCATCTGAAAGGGCAGGCATCCAAAAGACGGCATCTCCAACAATCCAGCGTTCCCTCAGCACTGCACTGGAGCCCCAGCCTAGATTATGTGTTCAAGTCGCTGAAGTGGGACTTGAACCCACGACCTTCTGACTCAGAGCTCCCCAGTAAAGGTACAATGCTTCAGCATCTCAGAGCTTTGGAAGGGAAAATTCAACCTGATTGCTGTCAAGAAAATAGTCTGATCCTGTCCTGAGCTGATGTCCACAAAGGCCATTGCTTTCGATGGAAGAGGGGCAAAAATGGGAAGGAATTTAAAAATAAAATAATTTGTATTCATGGCCAACACCACTGCAGCAATCTTGGCACATATGATGGGCATTTCTCAAAATGTAAATAAATCACTTCTCCTCTAAACAAGATGAATGGGATGAAGGCAAATGGTCTGCTGTCAATCTGTATCTGTTACATCCTGTGTCTCAGCTTTCCCAATAGTCCTGATTGCAGGTCGCAAACAATGTGAACTTGCTGCGATCAAGCTTGTGCGGCTGAATTGCATTTCATACATTGATCTGGAGGCACTGATTCATTCACCCCACGTTCATGTAATGAGGTAATCTGTGTGCAGAATGTGCAGTGTAGCTGCCATTTCACAAGGATGCAGTTGTCAAACTGTAACGTTTGCAGTTTTTATCCACACTGCAAAATTACTAATGACCAACCTTTTGCTTCTCTCTGCTGCCTGTTTAGTAAATGATTTGGTGGATGGAATCTGAAAATTAATACAACAGTTCCTACTCATGTCACCCTGACTCCCCCTGTGTGCAGTGACAGCTCTATTTTTGGTACAAGCACAATACACAGTGACTACACTGTTATAAAAAAAACTGCACCAAAAGGGGAGTGATTTTCTCCCAGTCGGAACACTGGTAAAATAATATTTTTGCTTCCTTTTCCTGAAGGTACTGACTCCTGTTGTGCTCTAGTTCCACAATTGTTTGCAGTGTGGATACAAACTGCAAACAATTCACCAATGTTTTCCTCTCCCCTCTCCTCCCATAGGCATTGACTTTTTGCTGGGTTACACTTCCACAAGTACCCCACTCATGGCCATTCGTCGTGTGAGTAATAGCCTGGACAGATAGTATCAGCAGACAAATGGACCACAAGGAAATCATAGTCCACACACAAACATATATGTGTTGTATATGCTGACTATGGATGTACTCTATGTGTAGTCACTGTGAGATTGTATAAGATAGAGACTTGTTTACCTGAGGTACTACCAATAAGGTTCGCACCATGTAAATACATGTTGGCACCACTAGAGGGTGCAACTGATGGAGACCGGGGTTTCCTGCCCTGGTGGCAGGGCCCTGTATAAAAGGCTGCACATCATGCTTACAGAGCACTCTGGAGTTAGGAATAAAGGACCAAGGTCACTATAGTTAGAGTACAACACATTGCCTCGTGGAGTCATTCATAAGTACATTACAGACAAAATAAATGGCAATGAGAATTAAATAGGTTAGGGAGGACCAGGAGTCACAATTCTAAGTAGTATAAGGCCAGATCTCGGTCCGATGTCAGGAACTGGTTCTTTTCCCAGAGAATAGCGGACCTGTGGAACAGGCTGCCGGTTCGAGCGGTGAACGCGAATTCACTGAATTCCTTCAATGAGAGCTGGACCTGTTTCTGGCTCGGGCAGCGATCACCTCGTATAAGAGGCAGGTGTTGCATAGAATTATCAGGGCCAGAGTGATCTCCTAGACTAGTTATGATCGCCTCAGAGGGGTCGAAGAGGAATTTCCCAAATTTGTTCCCCCAAATTGGGCTGAGTTTATATCTGGTTTTTGCCTCTCCCAGGAGATCACATGGTTTTGGGTGGGATAATTCTGGGCACCACACCTTCGGAAGGAGATATTGGCCTTGGAGAGAGTGCAGTATGGTACCCGGACTCCAGGGGTTAAGTTACGAGAAGAGCTTACACAAACTAGGGGTGTATTCCCTAGAATTTAGAAGGTTAAGGGGTGATTTGATCGAAATTTTCAAGATATTGAGGGGAACAAATAGGGTAGATAGAGAGATACTATTTTAACTGG
Organism: Pristiophorus japonicus; assembly: GCF_044704955.1. Taxonomy (NCBI): domain Eukaryota; kingdom Metazoa; phylum Chordata; class Chondrichthyes; family Pristiophoridae; genus Pristiophorus; species Pristiophorus japonicus. The sequence goes on along the minus strand of NC_091987.1, from coordinate 120,606,666 downwards.
TTGGGGATTCTAGGACTAAAGGGCATAGTGTAAAAATTAGAGACAGGTCTTCCAGGAGTGAAATTTGGAAACATTTCTACACACACCGGGTGGTAGAAGTTTGGAACTCTCTTCTACAAACGGCAATTGATGCTCAATCAATTGTTAATTTTAAATCGGAGAACGATAGCTTTCTGTTAACAGGAGCAAGGACCCTCACCAATTCCCCCCTCCTTAACCCTGACTTGCTGAGGCCAGTTGTAGGCCTTTCTTCATATGTCCAGGCTGAGATCAGCCCAAGGATTGAACCTGGGACATTTCTGGCTCGTAAAGCTCAGCAATTCACTCGGTGTCTACGTATACCTCAGCACTGGCTCATTTCCACAGCTAGCAAATTACACTGATTTGAATGGCTCTCAGATCACAGTGTAGACAAAGGCAATTCAGCCCATCTTAGTCCAGCTACCCAGAGGCTAAAACTTGCATAGTCCCCATCGCAGCCCATACAACTGGCTCCTGAAAGACTCAAGATTGTTGTGTGCACTATTCTAACCAGAAGTCTATTGCCATTGTTGATCACTCTTTGTGTTGAAGAAACCCTTGGTGGCGTCAGTCCCAAACTGACCTTTCACTAGTTTGAACCTACAGTCTGGTGTCACACCTTTGAGGCTCGTCTTGTTCCTGATTTGCCTTTTCCTCAGTTGTCCTCTTTCAAGGCTAAAGAGCCTTCATTATCTCTCCAGTCTTTCCTCCTAATTAAATCCTCTGATGCTGGGGGATCAGCCATGTGGCCTGTTCTCTGCACAGATTTCAGGGCTTGAGTATTTCTCAGTGTCTAGATGACCCAAACTGGGCGTGCTGCTGTGATCAAGTACTGGGATGCTGGACAATTTCCACTTGTGATGTATAGTTAGTACAAAGCATGACGGGTGTTTGGAGATACAATACGTATTATATGGAATATAACAATGCATTAATTGTCTCCCTTTAATTAGAAGTTCAAATTAGTACCTATTACCATAAAATCACAGAATGTTACTGCACGGAATCAGGCCATTTGGCCCATCAAGTCTACAATGGTATTTTTCTCTGCATGAACCACTCTCCTGCTCATCTCCTTTAAAATTTCTCTTTTTCATGCACAGTAGAGATCATGAGGCTAACACACGAATCAGCACTGAGTTAACTCTGCACTCTACCTAGTTATGAAGGACATGCACAGATTAAAGGACTGTGTGTATACATACCTCTATGTAGGGATTGTAGCTTCCGTTTGGCACATTGGTGAAGTTCCTCTACACATGGTGGTCTGGTCGATGGGTGAAGTAGACCTTCCTGCTGATGCCATGGAGCTCGGTAATGCACTGTTAGTTTACTCTCCCTGTCCAGGTTTGACACAGCTGAAACAGAGAAATAGCAGGTTAGCAATCATTGCACCATTGTCATTACAGGGATTTCAGCAAATGGCAATGGCGGGTGTGCGAGTTCTGTTTGCCCACGTGAAATTTGAAATTAACCCAACAGTCCAATTATAGATTCGGTCCTTGCAAATGTTGGTTATGCTTGGAGAGAGTGTTTTGAACACTAAGATGATGTACTGCTGGCTTCAATCTGTCAATAGTGCTTGTTCTGGTGGAAGTAATCTGAGACTATAAAGAAAGGTATGACTAGGCTTCTGCAATGGCCGAATGACCAACATCGATGATACCTTCCAGCTACAGACACCAGAAGGTCTCAGGCTCGATTCCCGGCCTGTGCTATATTATCTGATCTCAGCCAGCAGAGACACTACAATTTCTCTCAGTGCCCGTGAGCCAGGGAACAACAACAACAACAACTTGTATTTATATAGCGCCTTTAACATAGTGAAACATCCCAAGGCACTTCACAGGAGTATTATGAGATAAAAAATTTGACACCGAGCCGCATAAGAAGAAATTAGGGCAGGTGACCAAAAGCTTGGTCAAAGATGTAAATTTTAAGGAGTGTCTTGAAGGAGGAAAAAGAGATAGACAGGCGAAGAGGTTTATTGCAAGGAATTCCAGAACTTAGGGTCTAGGCAACAGAAGGCACAGCCACCAGTGTTTAAGCAATTATACTCAGAGATACTCAAAAGGGCAGAATTAGAGGAGTGCAGACATCTCGGGGGGTTGTGGGGCTGGAGCAGATTACAGAGATAGGGAAGGGCGAGGCCATGCAGGGATTTTAAATCGAAGCGTTGCTTAACCGGGAGCCAATGTTGGTCAGCGAGCACAGGGGTGATGGGTGAGCGGGACTTGGTGCGAGTTAGGATAATGACACCTGACTACTTGCGTTGGGGTTGCTGCCCTTTGTGGAGCCCCGCTAGAGTCATGAGAAGGGGGAGAAAATTGTCTGGAAAAAAATGAATTACGAAAAAAATTTATTACAGAAAAAAATTGCACAACATTACATCATTTTGCCTTCATTTTTTTTGCATTTCTATTGGTACCATGATCGCCAATCCCTTGATTACAGATATCTATGCAATAAAACTAGGTAAAAAAAACTTCCAACTATTTAAGCTGTTAACCAGCCTCTTGCCATCAGCCAGTAATAATGTATTTATCATGTGTTTTGATATAAGGTAGAGAAATGTATCTCACACTTTTATTAGCATCAAGGAAGCAATTGTCATTCACAAAGACTATTAAACATTAAACTATTGGCCTGAAATACCTGTCCCATAACAATACTTTATCAATATGCACATATCCCTCCCCACAAAGTAAAGAAACAACTAGATTGTCTCCCATTTATCAGTGGGAATATAAATACATCAGAACAATTCCCACAAAGTACTTTCAGTTTGAACAAGGGACTGTACAATCTACTTGTAGATTACAGCACACAGAACAGATAATTTGCAGGTGAGCTTTCCTGGTGCCTTAAATTAGTTAAATGGCACTGCCCACTGAGAGATTGAGCCACAAAGTCCCAAGTTTGGTCTCTGGTCTGTGCTGAATTAATTGATTCGAACTAGGATTTGATGTCAGCTGTGGCTCAGTGGGTAGCACTCGTGCCTCTGAGTCAGAAGGTTGTGGGTTCAGGTCCCACTCCAGCAACTTGAGCACATAATCTAAGCTGACACTCCTGTGCAGTGCTGAGAGAGTGCTGCACTGTCGGAGGTGCTGTCTTTTGGATGAGGCCCCACCTGCCCTCTCAGGTGGACGTAAAAGATTCCATGATACTATTTTGAAGAAGAGCAGGGGAGTTCTTGCCGGTGTCCTGGCCAATAGTTATCTCTGAACCAATGTCACAAAAACAGATAAACTGTTCATTATCACATTGCTGTTTGAACTACATTGGCTGCTGCATTTCCAACAGTGACTACACTTCAAAAGTCCTTCATTAGCTGTAAATCGCTTTGGGACATCCCAAGGTGGCGATAGGCACTATATAGATGCAAGTTCTTTCTTTTAGGACAGCGGAGTAATTAGCCTCACCGTCCCTAGGCTAGCAAGGGAATATCAGCTGGAGCTCCTCCTCCTGATCTGTACACTGGCCCCTGCTGGAAAGTGTATGGACATTGAAAAGGGGCAAAATTGGGCTTAACTGTGATAACTCCCACAGCTGAATAGCCCGCCGATACTCACAAGCCAGGGTCACACATGAAGAAGGGCTACTTGGGTGTGGTATCTCAGGTGGCCGGCATCAATGGAACTGTATGCCACCAGTACTTTCAGGAGAGGGGAGGAAATTGGAGGAGAACCATATTATCATCGATTTTTATAGGGCCCAGCCGCATTGCTTTGGTTAAGATATTAATTGTAGCAAAAAGCAAACTAATGGTGTATGTTAATTTTTGTAGTTGATTTTTTTTTAAACTAAAATAAAAACACTTGGGGCTTTTTTTTCTATTTTGCATTAAAAATGCAACAGCTTCATTTAATATGAGCATTACAATATACTGATAGAGCAGTGGGGAAACTGGCTTTGTGACTGACTGCCACATCTGACAGAATGCATTATAGCTTTGCAAGCCAAATTCTAAGGCAGTTTGCATTGCACAACAGAGGTCGAAATAATGATATCTGGTGCAAGCACAGCCTCCATCCAGCTGGGACCGAAATGATGGAAGATTCCTGTCAAAAAATGTAAATAGAACCTTTCATTTCTTCAAAGACTGCCATTGGCATTGCTTCATTTTAAGTCATTTTTTAAATGCTGCAGTGAATATATTAGCTTTTCTTTAAAAACCAAGGGATCTTCATCAACACGAGGACAGCCTGCAGTTGCCTTAAGACGGGAGCTTATATAGGTACAGATATAGGGCCGACAGGTTGTCTACAGAAAGTGATAGTTGTTACATGCTTTCGAGACATTCTTACAAAAGGCTATTCCGTGTTGAGCATCCCCAGTGGTGTCTCACTGTGGAAAGAAGACAGGTTCAGGCTTGCCTGTGAGGCCCCCACAGTCGAATAGCCGACAGACAATTAGGCTCACACATATAAAATGGCCACCTTGGCCGTCCATTCACATGGACCTTTTGAGCAAGGGTGATAAATTGTTGGGGTTACAGAAAAATAATCAGTTCAGGGCATGAGATTTTCACCTTGAAAGCTGTTATTTCTATTCATCAATGTTCACTGAGGAGCTATCATGGCTTATCACTCTCAGAAATATATATGTTCATCCCCTTCCGAGAGCAACTTGTGCCCTCTGCCCCAGTTAAAAGAGCAAGTGGGCAATCTGCTCTCATCCTCCGCCAGTGCAGCTCTGTAACAGCCGATAAAGCAACTTTTATATCTGGAATCTGACAGCACTGAAGGAGGCCATTCAGTCCATCGTGCCGGTGCTGGCTCTTTGAAAGAGCTATCTATTTGGGCCCACGCCCCTGCTCTTTCCCCATTGCCCTGAAAGTTTCTCTCCTTCAAGTATTTATCCAATTCCCTTTTGAAAGTTATTGTTTCAGGCAGTGCATTCCAGATCATAACAACTTGCATAAAACAATTCTCCTCATCTTCCCGATGATTCTATTGCCCAATCACCATAAATCTGTGTCCCCTGATTACCGACCCTTCTGCCACTGGCAATAGCTTCTCCTCATTTACTCTATCAACACCCTTCGTGATTGTGAACACTTCTATTAAATCTCCCGTTAACTTTCTCTGCTCTAAGTAGAACAATTCCAGCTTCTGTACTCTTTCCGTGTAACTGAAGGCCTTTTGTTAATGTCGATCCAGGGAACCCAGTATCCACGAAAGTTCATGCCTCTAAATCTATTTATGTAGGTCATTGGCAGACCCGCAGACCCACATTTACCTTACAAATCTGCTGCTGCTCAATGGATTAAAGAGCATGAATGCTGGGAATGGCTCATGGATACTAGGCTCCAGGAACCTAAAACTAACAAACAGAACTATTCAAAAAATCCTTAAAAGGTGTGCAGCAGTGGTCCCTCTGATTTTCCCTCCCCATGGGGAAATGCCTGGATTCCACTCACTGCTTCCCGCAGCTGATCCGCAGCATTTCTCCTTTAAACCAAATGACTTGAGCCCCAAAATGACTCACTAGCCCCCTACTGCAATACATATAGATTTAAATACATTTTGCAGAACTAGATATATATTGGATATATGATGGACTGGATATATACTGGATATATGATGGACTGGATATATACTTGAAAGGGAAAAAGATTGCTGGGAAAGAGCAGGGGAGTGGGAGTGATTGGATAGCTCTTTGAAAGAGCTAACACAGGCACGATGGGCCAAGTTTCCCATCTGTGCCGTAAGATTCTATGAACTCCTCTCTTACTACTGGAAAGTACAGTCCTAGAACGTGATGATGTTTTGTAGATACCGCATTTTAGTGCTCAATAAAACAAATACCAGGCATTCGTTGTCAGTTCTTGCGGTGCTGATCAGTAATTTTATAAACTATGACAGTCACACAGTGCATTGCTGTCTTCACAGCAGGGAATGTCTGGACTGTTACCATTAGGGGGCGCTAAACGCCACTTCCCTGAGCAAGTGACAGATTATCACAGTTAAAACACTGGAGAATGTCACTGTAAAACTTGAAGTCCTTTAGGGAACAGGAAAACTGCAGAGAGACGGACTTAAAAAAAAAATCTGTAAATGAAGAAAATATGTAACTGTACATGTAAAACAATACATTGGTGGTGTTAGGTCACAACAATTAATGGTGTCAATATTTTCCGATGTACCGCTTCCTTTTAAATTCAATCAAATGCTTTTAATAATCTATAGAAGTGAAACTCAATCAATTTCTGACTATTGGCAGAACCACAGATTGAATCAACTCACTGCTAGTTATCGATTATCCTTAATTTTTTTTAGAAAATTCCAGTTGTCACCATTTGGGACCTGCTAATTTCTCGTTTTTTATTTCTCTTTATTGTTCTGAAAATCATTTTAAATAGAGAAAGGCCTGGAGTTTTCGTTCGGTTGTGATGGTTTTTTTGGCGCAATTCGTCCGAAATTGGCGAATCCGGTGCAAAAGCTCGTGGAATTTCAAGCGCAAATTACATCCAGTTTCCGCGATCTTTTGCGCTGGTTTAAAAAACGTGCTGGAAGCTGGCCCCGTCCACAAAACTGGCCACCCTGAGTGAATTAATCACCATGGCGAGTTTCCGCTAATTGCGCTCATTTGTAGGCCTTCAGGATGCTCTGAAAATGAAGCTGTTTTTTTAGGCACAAGAACACCATTAGGCACATTTAAAAGCATTTGAATCTAACTTTTAAAAAATTGAATAAGAAATGGACTTCTATCCACCAATGTAACTAACAAATGGTTCTGTCCAGTTTTTTTATAAAGTTATTTTCAGTTATTTAAAATCAGTTTACTCATGTGGAGGACTAGGCACTCTGATTAAAATGCTTATTTTTTCTGATATACTCAATTTCAGCTGCATTAATCAAACTGCACCAAGTTATCAATATTTTTAAAGCAAAACATTTCTTAAAACAATTACGTTCTAAAACGCTGCCCACTCGCAATGATTCAGGGCAGATTTTGCATTTGACAATATGCAAGTGAGTTTGAGCAGAAACTCAAGAAGAAAAAACTTTGCAAAACTAGCGCAGTTTTGGGCGCAATTTGCACCTGGATCGCCCAATGTGGAAATTCTACCCCATAATCTTTTGCTTTGACTTTTGTTTTTTTTCACACCAGGGGAAGGTCAAGCTAAGTGGGGTGGACTGTCATGGATGGACGGGAAATGAAGAGAGTAACTTTAGCAAATGAGCATATGTGACATGGTATGATGTCATGTGCCTTGACCTAATCAACGGGTGGGAAACTGAAAGCTTTCCAATCAGGTCTGGAGTCAGGCAAGGCTATCCCCTCTCCTCTGTCTTGTTTGTGTGCTGTGTCGAGCACTTTGCCGAGTCCATCAGGAAGGATGCGGGCATTAGGGGGGTGACAATCCCAGGCAGCAGAGGCGCTCAGGTCAAGACCTCCCTGTACATGGACGACGTCACCGTCTTTTGCTTGGATCCGCAGTCGGTCCGCGGATTGCTCACAATCTGCGACCAGTTTGAACTGGCCTCGGGAGCAAAGGTAAATCGCAGCAAAAGCGAGGCCATGTTCTTTGGAAGCTGGTCCGACCGATCCTTTATTCCCTTCACCTTGAAGTCAGATTACCTGAAGGTTTTGGGAATATGGTTCGGAGCGGACGGGGCGTGCGTCAAAAACTGGAAGGAGCGTATCGCTAAAGCGAAACATAAACTGGGATGGTGGAAGCTGCGCTCACTCTCCATTGCAGGAAAGAACCTGATCGTCAGGAGTGCTCTCGCTGTTGTTGTATGTGGCGCAGGTCTGGCCCATACCCTGCTCCTGTGCTGCAGTAGTCACCCGAGCCGTCTTCCACTTCGTCTGGAGATCGAAAATGGATTGTGTCTGCAGAGACACGATGTATAAATCTTTGTCCAAGGGGAGAAAGGACGTTCTGAACGTGGCCCTTACCTTTGTGTGCGGCTGCATCAAGCTGTGCATAGACCCTTTGTACGCAAATGCCAAGTGTCAGTACGTGCTGAGATTCTATCGTTCTCGGTGTTGCGAAGGATGGGTCTGGCCAGGCTGCCGCGGAACGCTCTGAGCAGTTGGACCATGCCTCAGCACCTGTCCTTCGTGGAAAAGTTTTTCAAGAAAAACACTTTTGACCACAAGGCCATAAAGCAGTGGTCAGCACGCAAGGTCCTGGACACCCTACAAAAGAAGGGGCTGATGGATCCTGTCGGACGGTTTCCCGAGCAGACTGTCGAACTCGTTTGGCAGAATGTCTCATTGCCAGAGCTTTCACACAAGCACCAAGACGTAGCTTGGTTGGCGGTGAGGAGGGCCCTACCCGTCAGATCCTTCATGCACAGCCGGGGTTTCAGAGACACAGCACTCTGCCCCCGAGTTGGCTGTGGTACGGACGAGACTGTCATCCATCTCCTTCGGGATTGCCCCTTTGCAAGGCAGTTCTGGATGGAGATGCAGTGGTTGCTGTTGAGGTTCATCCCAAGCAGCTCCGTAACACAGGACTCTGTGCTCTACGGGCTGTTCCCAGGGACACACACCGAGACAGACATCATCTGCTGATGGAGAGCCATCAACTCGGTGAAAGACGCACTTTGGTCTTGCCGAAACTTGCTGGTCTACCAGAGCAAGGAGATGTTCACGTCTGCATATTGCAGACTGGCGCAATCCAAGATCCAGGAGTACGTGCTGAGGGACGCACTAAAGATTGGTGCATTCGTCGCAAAGGCACGGTGGGGAAGGGCCACAGTTTAAAGCCCTTCCGCCACGATAAACCCAGGGGCTGGAATCAGTATAAAACTCCGCTCGGGCTGTACTTGTAAACTTTTTGTATACATAGAGCACCATGATCTGAAAACACCTCTGCAGTGCCATGTATAATGCAAGTTCAGCAACTGTTTAGTAATGTATGTTGTAAAGAAATGTAACTGTACCCTCACCCGTTCCATGTACCGTATAGTGCCACATGTAACGTAATTTGATGATTGTATTACAATGTATCCTGGATTGTACTGAATTGTACCCTGAAATGTAAAGCAAGCAAATGTATTGAACGGAGCTGCCGTCAGCATCCAAATGTGTTGTATGCAATTGCTGACCGCATTCAAATGTACTGAACTGCCTTCCAATGTATCGTACAAATTTTTATTTGAATAAAGTATATATTTTGAAATTTTTAAAAAGTGCCTTGACGTCAAACCTCACAATATAGCAATGGAATTCAGAATATGGTAACGGTATTCAGAATATTGCAGTGACATTCTGAATATAATGCTGTAAGTCAGAATAGAGCAGTGATATTCAGAGTATGGCAGTGGAATGCTGAATTCTAGGGGTCGGTATTAGAACTATTGCTTTTCTTGTTATATATAACTGACCTGGCCTTGGGTATAGGAAGTATAATTTAGAAGTTTACAGGTGATACAAAACTTAGCAACATAGTAAATTATCAGAAAGGCCAGACATCGATGACGAGGTTCAACACCGCCTCTAGTGCGCCAGTGTAGCCTTCGGCCGCCTGAGGAAGACCAGGCCCTCAAATCTGCCACTACGCTCATGGTTTATAGGGCTGTAGTGATACCCGCCCTCCTGTATGGCTCAGAGACGTGGACCATGTACATTAGACACTGCAAGTCATTGGAGAAATACCACCAACGCTGTCTCCGCAAGATCCTGCAAATCCCCTGGGAGGACAGGCATACCAATGTCAGTGTCCTTGATCAGGCCAACTCCCCAGCATCGAAACACTGACCACACTTGATCAGCTCCGTTGGGTGGACCACGTTGTCCGCATGTCTGACACAAGACTCCCAAAGCAAGCGTCTACTCGGAACTCCTACACAGCAAGCGAGCCCCAGGTGGGCAGAGGAAACATTTCAAGGACACCCTCAAAGCCTCCTTGATAAAATGCAACATTTCCACCGACACCTGGGAGTCCCTGGCCAAAGACCGCCCGAAGTGGAGAAAGTGCATCTGGGAGGGCACTGAGCACCTCGAGTCTCGTCGCCGAGAGCATGCAGAAAACAAGCGCAGGCAGCGGAAGGAACCAGACTCCCCACCCATCCTTTCCTCCAACGACTGTCTGTCCCACCTGTGACCGAGACTGTAATTCCCATATTGGATTGTTCAGTCACCTAAGAACTCACTTTTAGAGTGGAAGCAAATCTTCCTCGATTTCGAGGGACTGCCGATGATGATGATGATGATATAACTGACCTGGTCTTGGGTATAGGAAGTATAATTTTGAAGTTTACGGGTGATACAAAACTTAGCAACATAGTAAATGGGTGATACAAAACTTAGCACCATAGTAAATAGTGAGCATGATAGTAGCAGACCTCAGGAGGACAGACTGGTGAAATGGGCAGACACATGGCAGCTGCAATTTAATGTGGATAAGTGTGAAGTGATGCACTTTGGAAGAACAACATGGAGAGGCACTATGGCTTTGTAATTAAAATACATAAAAAAGGAAGTCATGCTAAACTTTTATAAAGCACTGGTTCGGCCTCAGCTGGAGTATCGTGTACAATTCTGGGCACCACACATTAGAAGGGCTGTCAAGGCCTTGGCGAGGGTATAGAGGAGATTTACCAGAATGATACCAGGGATGAGGGACCATTTATGTGGAGAGACTGGTGAAGCTGAGATTGTTCTCCTTAGAGCAGAGAAGGTTGAGGGGGGACCTAATAGAGGTATTCAAAATTATGAGGGATTTTAGTAGAGTAAGTAGGGAGAAATTGTTTCCTCTGGAAAGTGGGTCAGTAACCAGAGGTCACAGATTTAAAATAATTGGCGAAAGAACTAGAGAGGAAATGAGGAGAAATTTCTTCACACAAGTTTTGTTAAGATCTGGAAAGCACTATCTGAATGTGTGGTGGAATCAGATTCCATGGTAACTTTCAAAAAGCAATTTTACATGTACTTGAAGAGGATTAATTTACAGGGTTATGAGGGAAAAGCTGGGATGTGGGACTAAACTGGACAGCTCTTTCAAAGTGCCGGCACAGACACAACAGGCTGAAAGGCCTCCTTCTGTGCTGTAAGATTCCCCAAAGCCCACACCGCCCGATTGCCGCCCAGAAAGGACCGCTAAGCTTCATCAATTAACGCTGGCGAAACTTTCCATTAATTAGGTAAGTAAAAGCACCCGGCAAGAAAATGGCTCTTACACCAAGATTCTCGGCGGTTTTTGGCCGGTTACAGCTGAAACTAGCGAGAACGGGCAACTCTTAAATTTTTTTAAAAATTTAGTCCAAGGCAGCGGTTGGGCCTAGGGAGGGGGGAAAATTAACAAATATTTAAAAAAATTAAAAGTTAAAAAAACATTCCCAAGACAGTTTTAAAGCTAATCGCCGTTTTACAATTAACTTACCTTTCTTTGCAGAGTACTCACCTACTGCCATGTTTAAGCAGCTTTCACAGGGCGGTTCCCTCGGCGATCTGGATAGGCCTCCGTTGAGGCCAAACTTACGCCCTGGCGCTTCTCTCAGCGGTGCACACAGGTGCACATCGGTGGTTTTTCTCCCGGCGGTCATTTCGCGATGTGGGCGATCCCATTCAAAAGGTAAGGGGGAAACTTTCGCCAGGCGGTTTCTCTCAGAAAAACAGCTGTACTGTCGAGAAAACCGACAAAAATGAAGGCGAAAGTCTGCCCCTATGATTCTATAACAGTGGTATTCAGAATATAGAAGTGGTTTGCAGGCTGACTCCGTGACCTTTGGCAGACCTGCCATCCGCTTTGTCCTTTGGGGCTCTAATCACAGCCTGGCCTGCTAGGAGACAGTAGCCAAGCTGAGATTCAGTGCTGTTCCTTTTCCTTTCCTTACTCTCCAGAAAAAGACACGTATTGCTAACAAGGAGGCAGAATTCCATCAGCGATAGGGTCCTATTAAATTAGAATTATTAAACAGAACTGTTGGCCCAGTGACCATCGTTATCTTTCTCTACCTGTGCGAAGGAGCCTAGCCTTCAGCTGGCATTGAACTGCAGCAGCAGAATTGGAATCAGAGCTTGGTGTGTGCAGAAAGACGGCCACAGACTTGTGTCAGCATCACTCTCTAATTCTTGAGAATGGCTTCGAGCTACACATTGTTTGAGATTGTGGTCTGGAAACAATAAGCTTATAAGCCTGCAGTATACCATTACCATATTTGTTTCAGCAGGTTTTCTATGTACCACAATACTATATGACCTCAACTAACTATAGTGTAAAACGGCATACATAAAGTTCCAATTCTTTCCCTATTTATATTGAAGACTTTGAATTATTACCTCCTAACAGTTGGCTCAATAACAGGCCTGTAACCATGAATAGGCGGGTTGTCACTTCCTCTTAACCTAGTTGAATCGTTCTTGTCCTTGTTATTTAGATTCTATTCGTGGAGTTTTTCACTGGATAATAGGAGTAGACAGCCTTCTTGTGTTCAATAATCAGAAGGCACAGGTTGAAATAAAACAAAACTGTCAATAAAAGTTGAGCTGAAAAGTGGAGCAGACAGACCAACGTGAATATGGAAGCAGCTGACCAGAGGCTTCACAGCTGGCTAAAATGATGGAGAAATGTGCTCCATTGAATCTTGGCTCCGATCGAAGTACCAGAAACCTCAATGGACAGTTTTACAGTCTGTAGTGTTCATCTCAGAAATATCAGCTACATTGTTTTATTTCAAACTTCTCTCGAATTTTCTCCGCTTTCCTTCTCTCCAGAAGACGTTGACTCTCTCACGGGAGTACATTCACCCTCCAGTACTTCACCCAAGTGCCCTTTATTCATATGTGAGGCACAGCCAAGCTTACTCCTGTCCTCACCTGGCAATCACCATCTATTTCCAATAGAGGGCGGAATATAGCAGTCAGAACCAGGTACCCTGTCCAACCGCCTCTTCCCTACCACTGCCCGGCTGAGAGCAACTAACTCACCACCAATGCACTATTGAGCCTGGGGCCCTCCTGGTCTGTACAGCTCACAGGTAGAGAAAGGGTTCACTTTGAATAGTTGTGATGTTAACTGAGGAGTAACGTTTGGCCAGACCAAAATAAGCTATTTTGAATGCTAATTTTTATACACTCAACAATGGGAAATGGTAAAAAGGTCACTCGGTTTTCCCTTCAATTTAAGCAGCTCCACTACTCACTTTAACACCTGTGAGATGCCCTCATTCGTGCGTGATGTAGAAAACTATTCATATCACTCATGGGGATCTGAATCCTGAGTCCCACCCAGCCCTCACCCCAATGTGATTCAGATCTTCTGCCAGCCAATTGCAAAGTGTGTGAGATATCTGAGATCTGTGACCTGCTGCCTGGCAAGGTCCCACAAACAGCAATGCAGTGAATGACCAATTAAGGTGCTTTAGTGGTGTTGCTTGAGGGACAAGTGTTGGCCAGGACAGTGGCTAAGTAACCTGCTTCCTTCTAATTAGCTGGTTTCCACAGGTTGAGCAGAATACCCAATCACGGTATTCATCCATGGAGCTTGCGGAGAGCATTGGGGTTTACTTCTTAAGCATTTTTAAGTTTTATATCACAATTACACCAATAATTGTGAATATACTTTCTTTGTAGTTACAATAAAATAAAATACAAACTGACATAGTATTACACTTTTTCTCTTACTTAAAATGTGACAGAGTTTAGGGACCTGGTGTTTGAGGTTCTTGCGGATCCTGAAAACCAGAAATGTGAGCAGTGACTGACTTCAGCCTCTGGGAACAGAGAGTGCACTGCACTGAAGACGATTCTTATCTCTGGATTTCGCAAATATTACTATAAATGGCATTGTGCCCCAGTCCAACTCTGAAGGGAATGAGAATCGATGCCAAAACACAGCCTAGAACCATTCCTGAAAGATTATTTCCATCGGTTCAAGGGTCTTGGAGGCCGAAGCAATGATCATCACAGAGAACAGGGAGAGAATTCACTGAACGGACTGGAACTGAAACAGTGACTGTAAACCAAGAGTTTAATTGAGCACGGTGTTTAAACTGATACTGAACTTCAAGCTGCCCTTAAATTTAGTCATCTAAATCACTACAACCTAAAGTACAGCCAATTATTACATTCTTCAATGTAAAACATAGGTAATTGAGAACACCCATTAGTGTCAGTACAGACAGTAAGAGAGTGTATTAGTTTCTAGTGTAACAAGATGGAAGCTGCATAGGATTAACGTACCAATCCATGCTTCTGGTCACTGAAGAAGCTTTACAGAATCTGCAGGCTTCATATAGCACTTGACAAGCCACTCCCAGTAATACTTTGTGACAGAAATTGCCAAAGAGCACTGCAATTCATTGAAGTATTAATGTGATTCTGGAAAATTAAAGATTCCTGTTTGAGTGTCCCACCGAGATTAGGAATGAACGCATTGCACACACAGGCTGGTTCACTTTCTGCAAGCGTTCCTTTTGCACCATCAATTGGCGCAAATGTTGGGGTCAGGGAAACAGTGCGTTGTAAGGGGTGATTTATGAGAGCATAGCTTGCAATAAGGAGGTCCATCTGTAACTAATTTGCCTTGCAGCCAGCCAGCCTGTTCGTGGTGCAACGCTTGATTTAGTGATTTAGATCTAGTTCTACAGGCTCTGGCATCGCGGCAGTCACAAAACAAACTGTCAATTAGTTTGTTACCCGAGTATCTGACAGATGGACCCTGGACCAATTGACTGCGAGAAACACTAGACACACATTTAAACAGGAAGGTGGCATTCAAAAAAAAATGTGGTTTGTTAATGGAAGGAATGGGCATCAGGGGCAAGGGGAATGGGTGGCACTTTGAATTAAGACACTGTAACTTCAACTCTGGGCTCTGAGCTCTAATCCAGCCCAGACATGAAGGCTGAAAATTTAATTATTCCGATGGCTGTAAGCATCCCATTTTAAATGAGTTTGGGCCGTCTTAATCCAATCCTAAGTAGGCACAGGCCCAAAGTAACAGTCTAATTGGGTGATAAATTAGATGAGCAGTATGTTTTATTACACTCATTCCATTCTTGTTTTATGTTTAAATTGTATACTGTGGGGCACTACGCACCCAACCAGACCCGTCAACCTCCTGATTGGCTGATCAGCAGTGAAACACCTATCACCGCTGTCTCGGTAACACGCACTTCCTGTGAGATGGGTAGGGACAAATAGTTGCCATCTGCTCAGCTCGTCCACATTCCAATTAACAAACTGGAAACATCATTCTCAATGGCAGGATCTTAGCAGTAAGATTGCAGCATTAGCGATTCTATTGCCAACAGTGGCAAATATGGAATAATGCATAATATTGAAGAGATTTTTTTAAATAATCAATAGCCTATTCAGTGCTGGGAAAGCTGTCTTATGGCCTTTTCTACCTCATGTAGTGTTGGGGCCTCACTGAGGTGGTGGCGGGTAGCATGCTGCGGAATGGGGTCGAGAACACTCGAGTCAAAGGCAGAGTCTTGGTTGAGGAGATCTTCGAAGTGTTCCTTCTAGAGGGCCCTGACTGCCTCGGTGTCCTTGATGAGTGTTTCCCCGTTCTTGGCCAGGACTGGGGTGGGGTCTTGGGAGTTTGGTCCATATGTGGCATTGACTGCGGTGAAGAATCCTCGCACATCATGGCTGTCGGCCAGCTGCTGTATCTCCTGTGCTTTCTCCATCCACCACCTGTTCTTTAGGTCCCGGGTTTTTTGTCGGACCTTAGCCTTTAGCCGTCTGTAATGCTGCTTTGCTGCTCCCAAGTTGGGTTGCTATTTAAGGCTCAGAAATGCCCTGTGATTGCAGTCTATTAGTTCTTGAATCTCCTGATCATTCTCATCAAACCAGTCCTGGTGTTTCCTGGTTGAGTGACGAAGCGTCTCCTTGCAGACACTGTTTATGGAGGCCTGGAGGGCAGACCAAGCGCTGTGGGCATTCTGCGTCTCGGGGGCATCAAGGCACGTCAGGATGTCCCCGAGACACAGAATGCCCACAGCGCTTGGTCTGCCCTCCAGGCTTCCATAACCACTCCATAACGGATCCATCACAGACCCAATTCATGTCCAGACCGGGGTCAAACAGGGCTGCATCATCGCCCCAACCCTCTTCTCAATCTTCCTTGCTGCCATGCTCCACCTCACAGTTGATAAGCTCCCTGCTGGAGTGGAGCTAAACTACAGGACCAGTGGGAAGCTGTTCAACCTTCACCATCTCCAGGCCAGGTCCAAGACCACTCCAACCTCTGTCGTCGGCTACAGTACGTGGACGACGCCTGCGTCTGTGCACACACAGAGGCTGAACTCCAGGACATAGTTGATGTATTTACCAAGGCGTATGAAAGCATGGGCCTTACGCTAAACATTGGTAAGACAAAGGTCCTACACCAGCCTGTCCTCGCCGCACAGCACTGCCCCCCAAACATTAAGATCCACGGTGTGGCCCTGGACAACGTGGACCATTTCCCCTATCTCGGGAGCCTCCTATCAACAACAGCAGGCATCGACGACGAGATCCAACACCGCCTCCAGCGCACCAGTGCAGCCTTCGGCCGCCTGAGGAAAAGAGTGTTTGAAGATCATTCCCTCAAATCTGCCACCAAGCTCATGGTCTATAGGGCTGTAGTAATACCTGCCCTCCTGTATGGCTCAGAGACGTGGACCATGTACAGTAGACACCTCAAGTCGCTGGAGATATATCACCAGCGATGTCTCCGCAAGATTCTGCAAATCCCCTGGGAGGACAGATGCACAAACATTAGTGTCCTCGTCCAGGCCAACATGGCCAGCATTGAAGCACTGACCACACTCGATCAGCTCCGCTGGGCAGGCCGCATAGTTCGCATGCCAGACACGAGACTCCCAAAGCAAGCGCTCTACTCGGAACTCGTCCATGGCAAACGAGCCAAAGGCGGGCAGAGGAAACGTTACAAGGACACCCTCAAAGTCTCCCTGATAAAGTGCGACATCCCCACTGACACCTGGAAGTCCTTGGCCATAGACCGCCCTAAGTGGAGGAAGTGCAATCGGGAGGGCGCTGAGCTCCTCGAGTATCATCGCCGAGAGCGTGTAGAAATCAAGCGCAGGCAGCGGAAGGAGCGTGCGGCAAATCAGGCTCCCTGCCCACCCTTTCCCTCAACGACTATCTGTCTCACCTGTTACAGAAACTGTGGTTCTCTTATTGGACTGTTCAGCCACCTAAGAACTTATGCTAAGAGTGGAAGCAAGTCTTCCTCGATCCCGAGGGACTGCCTATGATGATGATGATGGGCAAGTAATGGGCAGGCCAGCTTCTAATGGAATCAACTCACTTCTGTTGACAACCCCCGAGGTGAATGTCTCAGATTAAAGCCATTCTTCTGCACAGCTGTCAACTTATGAAACAAGGGGCATTTTCTTCTTATATAATTAAATATCGCAAAAATAATAAGTGATAAACATTAAACTTTCAGCACAGTTTTCTCTGTTTTTTTTCTGTATTTCACATGTGGCTGTGTTATTTGGTGAATAAAAAGTTTGGGAGTGGGTGAGATGGCAGTGGTAGTAGTAGTGATACTAGTGCAGTGCACGCTCCAGGGACAGCGCACGCACTGCAGTGAAGTCTACTTTTATCTCTAGATTTTGATGGCAGTAGTGTTGATGGTAATGATGATGATGGTGGTGGTGGTAATGATGATGGTTTAATGGTGATGATGCTGTTGCTGTGGTAACGGTGATGTTGCTGTGGTAATGGTGATGTTGCTGTGGTAACAGTGATGTTGCTGTGGTGATGGTGATGTTGCTGTGGTGATGTTGATGTTGCTGTGGTAATGGTGATGTTGCTGTGGTAACGGTGATGTTGCTGTGGTAACGGTGATGTTGCTGTGGTGATGGTGATGTTGCTGTGGTAACGGTGATGTTGCTGTGGTGATGGTGATGTTGCTGTGGTAACGGTGATGTTTCTGTGGTAACGGTGATGGCGTTAGTGATGCTGTTGACCGTGCTGCTTTTAGATCTCAAATAACTTTAGGCAACATGACATCAGCATTTTCGCTTTACTAATAAATACAATCAGCACAATGAACCAGAGACCTACAGAATGTTCTCCAGAGTTTAATATAAATGCTACATAAAACAAACTGTTCTTTGATTTCCCATAATTAGCCTAATATTCCTTTACCATTGCCAGCACTGAACATGGACAGATTGTAATGTACATTGACTTATTAATTCCTGCTAATCCTTGCTTACGAAAATAGCAGTGATTACATTGCAGTCGTTAATCCTTCACTGCAGACATTATCATACATCAATGGCACAAAGCGCACTGCGGGTAGATTCACGTTATTACTGCCTAGGCATAAAACATCGCTGGGCAGAAAGCCAAGAGGAAGTTCTGATGGGGAGAACCGCACACCCCTAACAGACTGATTTTCCATCCATTAGTTTAAAGGGGAAAAAATGACCAGGCTGGCTCCACTACGGGCATGCAATCGCCCCTGCCTGACTTTCCACTCTGCCCTCCACTAAGGCGATGCTTTACGCTCAGTGGTAGAGACAAGAATCTGTCAACGTCACATGGTACCATTGTGACTAAAGGAGAAAAAAACTGAAAATTGAATTTAACTACTCCACGAATTTTACAATATATTCTTTCTTTAAAAGTGTCGCACTCCCCCATTGGCTCAGCAAGTTTAGCCAGCAAGTGGCTGTGCCAACTAGACCAGGAAGATCCTCGGTTCAATCGCTAGGCTGTGCTCAATTGGTTGACCATTATCATGTATATCTTGCCCCCAATTAACTAACCATCACTGTTGGCTGGACTAGAGGGGAAAACAAGGTCCTTCTCTGTGCCCATCACGTTATGCTGCCAGCTGCCAATTATTTGTTGGATGGTAAAGGTGACAACACTGGGTTGGAGGAGGGGATAACAGTCACTCCTGTTCACTATTCAATGGCATCATGTGGATTTTTTTTTTTTAATTTTTCGTAGCCAATCTTTCCAATTCTTTGTCAGATCACAAACGCCACATCAAGGATCACTCTGCACCAATGCTCTTAGCCAAAAAGCCTAGAGCCACTGCACCGTTCCTGGAAGTACTGCAATACCAGGTTCGTGCCATGGAGGTGGATGGGTCAGCACCCCCACACATCTCCGTGGAGGTGGATGGGTCAAACCACCCCACCCACCTCCTATTTCCAAAAAGCATAGGAGAACCACCTTCCTGATCCAGGGAGAACCATTTTGGGGTCATGGTTACTCCCCTGTCAGGTCAGTTACGCATGATCTTAGCCAAAAGGTCAATCATGTGGATGTCAAATGAGGATGTGATCAGACTCATCTATGATGCTGCTTCGGTCATATTGCCTGCCTGCACACAGTCAAGATGCAAGACACAACATGTAAATAATGGGTACTTGGCAAGGTATTGGAGGATGAGCAATACTCAACCAACTATACCCCAACGAGGAATCAACATCTTCAGGAGGGGAGGGGTGAACATTGGTTCTTTTGCTTAATGAATGGAAATCTGGATTAGAAAACAGGAAGTGCTGGAAATGCAAAGCAGGTTGCTGAGCATCTGAAAGGGAAAAGATAAATCACATGTAATTGATGAAGAGTTACATCCACACTGTTAACCCAACTGAATGACTTGATTTTGGATGAGAAATTAAACCGAAGCCCTGTCTACTCTCTCAAGTAGACGTAAAAGACCCCATCATACTATTTCGAAGTAGAGCAAGGGAGTTCTCCCCGGTGTTCTGGGGTTATAGGGAGTGGGCAGGGAAGTGGACCTGAGTCCATGATCGGATCAGCCATGATCGTATTAAATGGTGGAGCAGGCTCGAGGGGCCATAAGGCCTACTCCTGCTCCTATTTCTTATGTTCTTATGTTCTGGCCAATATTTATCCTTCAATCAATATCTCAAGGTTATCTGGTCATTATCACATTGCTGTTTGTGGGAGCTTTCTGTGCGCAAATTGGCTGCCTCATTTTCTAGATTATAATAGTGAAATGTACTTCATTGGTTGTAAAATTCTTTGGGACCTCCTGAGGTCATGAAAGACGCTATATAAATACAAGTCTTTCTTTTCTGCTGGGCATTTTCCTTGATGAGGTTACTGCCTTGTAACTGCTCCCAGCGATGGAAGAATTCTTATCTTCCCTTCAAAACTTCTTTAGCACTCATAGGGTTAATTGGCAAACTCAATTGGTTGTGCAGGGAGCCAGACCCAACAATTTGTTTACATTGCCAAAGCTCTAGAGGACAAAGTATCACCTACCTACTAAATGACTGTGTGCACAAGTGTTCAGTCAGAAACATTGATAATTAGTGTGCAACCCAAAACAAATTGAAACACCCCTTTGATGAAATGTTTAGCTCCAGCAGACTGCTGCTCAGCTCCAGTGTTGTGCACTGTTTAATTACCCAACACTTAGACACAATAGACTGCTGCTTGTGCAATTACCCTGGATAATGGAGCCATTATTATGTATATCTTGCCCCCAATTAGGCAGCCTTCAAAGTTGGCCAAACTAGAGGGGAAAACAAGGCCCCTCTCTGTACCCATCACCTTAAGCTCCCAGATGCCAATTAGTTCATAGCCCAATCAGGTTCTTCTTTCTGTGACACTGTTCTGATTTACTGTGATTTCCTGTACAGTATACTGTTTGGTAAATCTCCCTTTTGTAATGTTAAGCTTCGCGAGCACCTCTGTTTAAATATGTAGATGTAAAATAGCCATTGTGTGGATATAATGAAATAGAAGTGACATTCCAGTTTCACCACTGGCTCAAATTGGTAATACCCGAGAGGTTATACCTATCAGGAAAGCTTGAACAGGCTGAGGTTCTTTTCACTAGAGAAGAGAATACTGAGGGGTGGCCTGATAGAGGTCTTTAAGATTATGAAATGGTTCATAAGAACATAAGAAATAGAAGCATGAGTAGGCCATATGTCCCCTCGAGCCTGCTCTGCCATTCAATAAGATCATGGCTGATCTGATCTTGGCCTGAACTCCACTTCCCTGCCTGTTCCCCATAACTCTTGATGCCCCTATAGTTCAAGAATAAGGTTCTTACTGCTAAAGTGATCAAGGGGTATGGAGAGAAAGCAGGAAAGGGGTACTGAGGTGAATGATCAGCCATGATGTTATTGAATGGTGGTGCAGGCTCGAAGGGCCGAATGGCCTACTCCTGCACCTATTTTCTATGTTTCTATGTTTCTATGAATCTGTCTATCTCAGCCTTGAATATATTCAATGACCCAGCCTTCACAGCTCTCTGGGGTAGAAAATTCCAAAGATTCGCGACCTTCTGAGAGAAGAAATTTCTCCTCAACTCTGTCTTAAATGGGCAACCCTTTATTCTGAAACTATGCCCCCTAGTTCTAGATTCCCTAACGAGGGGAAACATTCTCTCTGCAACTACCCTATCAAGCCCCCTCAGAATCTTATATGTTTCAATAAGATCACCTCTCATTCTTCTAAACTTCAATGAGTATAGGCCCAGCCTGCTTAATATTCCATTTGCGTTTCTAATTACTTGCTTTACATGCATATTAACTTTTTGTGTTTCATATATGAGGATACCCAGATCCCTCTGTACCGCAGCATTTTGTAATCTCTCTCTATTTAAGTAATATTTTGCTTTTTTATTCTTCCTACCAAAATGGATAACCTCACATTTTCCCACATTATACTCCATCTGCCAAATTTTTGCCCACTCACTTAACCTAGCTATATCCTTTTGCAGACTCTTTGGGCCCAAGTTTCCACATGATTTGCGCCTGATTTTTAGGAGCAACTGGTGGAGAACGGACTATCTTAGAAATCACAATTCTCCACATTATTTTTTCTGCAGTTCTAGTCAGGTAGAACAGTTCCACTTTGGAACAGAATTTTTTCTTCAAAAGGGGGCGTGTCCGGCCACTGACGCCTGATTTCAAAGTTTCCACAGTGAAAACGTACTCCAAACTAACTTAGAATGGAGCAAGTGAAGATTTTTTTGTAGAACTGAAAAAACCTGTTCTACACATTAAAAAATCAGGCGCAGGTTACAAATTAGGCGTCCAGAACGAGGTGGGGGGGGGGGGGGAAGGGAAGTCATTAAATTCTATAATAAATCCTTATTTATACTTATACAAATATTATACAAATAAATCCAACCTGAATAAACGTTTATAAGCAAAGAAAAGATTAAATAAACCATCTTCCTACCTGTGTGAAAGTGCTTCAGGCAGGCCTTTCGGGACCGAAGGCTGAACGGGCCGGCCCAAGACTTTGGGCAGGGCCCGTCCCCAGCACCAGATTTACAGGTTGGTTCGGTTCGGTTCGGGGGGAGGGAGGAGGGGGGAGAAAGAGGGGGGGGGGAGGGAGAGAGAGGGGGGGTGAGGGAGAGAGAGGGGGGGGGGAGGGAGAGAGAGAGGGGAGAGAGAGAGAGGTCAGGTCGGGGAGGGGGAGGTCAGGTCGGGGAGGGGGAGGTCAGGTTGGGGAGGGGGAGGTCAGGTCGGCGAGGGGGAGGTCAGGTCGGATCCATCCGGGGGCGGGGGAGCGGGAGCAGGAGCGCAGGTCGGGTCGGGTCCAGTCGGGAGGGGGGGGTAGCGGGAGCAGGAGCGCAGGTCGGGTCGGGTCCAGTCGGGGGGGGGGGGGGGGGGCGGAGCGGGAGCAGGAGCGCGGGTCGGGTCGGGGGGCGGGAGCGCGGGTCGGGTCGGGTCCAGTCGGGGGGGGTGGGGCGGGAGCAGGAGCGCGGGTCGGGTTGGGTCGGTTCCAGTCAGGGGGGGGAGCGGGAGCAGGAGCGCGGGTCGGGTCGGGGGGCGGGAGCGCGGGTCGGGTCGGGTCGGGTCCAGTCGGGGGGGGTGGGGCGGGAGCAGGAGCGCGGGTCGGGTTGGGTCGGTTCCAGTCAGGGGGGGGAGCGGGAGCAGGAGCGCGGGTCGGGTTGGATCCAGTCGGGGCGGGGGGGAGTGGGTGTCGGGTCTGGTCCGGAGGCAGGGGCGGGGGGGGCGGGGGAGCGGGCGTCGGGTCTTCCGCAGGGGGGGGGCGGAAGCAGGAGCTGGCCGTGGGAGGAGCCTTATTCACGCAGCCCCAGTGAGGCCATTCGGCCAGGGCTAGGGGCTGCGTGCTTCGGGCGCCTGGAGCTACTGCACTTGCGTGCCCACTGTAGCGCGCATGTGCAGAGGTTCCGGCACTGTTTTCAGCGCAGGGACCTGGCTCCGCCCCCCCACAGCTCGTGCTGGCTCCGCCGAGGGCCAGAGGACCTGCAGGTAGGTGGAGAATACCGAGGATTTTTTTAGGCGCACTTTGTGGCGCGAAAAACGGGCGTCCAGGTCGGGACTGCGCCGTTCTAGGCGCGTGTGGAAACTTACACCCTTTGTGTCTTCCTCACACCTTGCTTTCCCACTTATCTTTGTATCATCAGCAAATTTAGCTTCACAGAATCATAGAATCATAGAAAATTACAGCACGGAAGGAGGCTATTTCGGCCCATCGTGTCCGCGCCGGCCGACCAAGAGTTATCCAGCCGAATCCCACTTTCCAGCTCTTGGTCTGTAGCCCTGTAGGTTACGACACTTTAAGTGCACATCCAAGTATTTTTTAAATGTGGTGAGGGTTTCTGCCTCTACCACCCTTTCAGGCAGTGAGTTCCAGACCCCCACCACCCTCTGGGTGAAGACATTTCTACTCGTATCTCCTCTAAACCTTCCCCCAATTACTTTAAATCTAGGTCCCCTGGTTGGTTGACCCCTCTGCCAAGGGAATTGGTCCTTCCTATCCACTCTATCCAGGCCCTTCATAATTGTATACACCTCAATCTGGTCTCCACCTCCTCTGTTCCAAAGAAAACAGATCCAGCATCTCCAATCTTTCCTCATGGGCAAAATTCTCCAGTCCAGGCAACATTCTTTCCAGTACAATGTGGTGACCAGAACTGCACACAGTACTCCAGCTGCGGCCTAACCAATATTTTATACAGTTCAAGCATAACCTCCTTGCGCTTGTATTCCATTCCTTGACTAATAAAGGCAAGTATTTCCTATGCCATCTTAACCACCTTATCTACCTGGCCTGCTACCTTTAGCGACCTGTGGACCTGCACTCCAAGGTCCCTTTGTTCCTCTATACTTTTTAATGTCATGCAATTTAATGTGTATTCCCTTGCCTTGTTAGACCTCCCCAAATGCATTACCTCACACTTACCTGGACTGAATTCCATTTGCCACTGTTCCACCCACCTGACCAGTACATTGATATCTTCCTGCAATCCGCAGTTTTTTTCTTCATTATCAACCACACAGCCTATTTTAGTATCACCTGCAAACTTCTTAATCCAACTTACCACTTTGCCCTGGATCCCATGCGTTTTTACTTTCATGACCAGTCTGCCATGTGGGACCTTATCAAAAGCTTTGCTAAAATCCATATACACTACATCATACGCACTGCCCTCATTGACCCTCCTCTGGTTGCCTCCTCGAAAAATTCAATCAAGTTAGTCAGACACGATTGTCCCTTAACAAATCTATGCTGACTGTACTTGATTAATCTATGTCTTTCCAAATAAAGATTTATCCTGTCCCTCAGGATTTTTTCCAATAATTTTCCCACCACAGAGGTTAGGCTGACTGGTCTGTAATTACTCGGTCTATCCCTTTCTCCTTTTTTAAATAAAGGTACAACATTAGCAGTCCTCCAGTCTTCTGGCATCACACCTGTAGCAAGAGAGGATTGGAAAATGATGGTCAGAGCCTCTGCTATTTCCTCTTTTGCTTCTCTTAATGGCCTGGGATACATTTCATCAGGGCCTGGGAATTTATCCACTTTCAAAGCTGCTAAGCCCCTTAATACTTCCTCCCTCACTATGTTTATCTCGTCTAATAGTTCACACTTCTCCTCCCTCATTGCAAAGTCTGCATCGCCCTTCTCTTTTGTGAAAACAGATGTAAAGTATTCATTAAGAATCATACCACATCTTCTGCCTCCACACACATATTTTCTTTGTGGTCTCTAATAATGTATTTATAAAACATATTTAGGTTTTCCCTGATTTTACTTGCCAACATTCTTTCATGCTCTCTCTTTGCTTTCCGGATATCTTTTTAAATTGTACCCCTGCACTTCTTATACTCCTCTAGAGTCTCTGCAGTATTGAGTTCTCGGAATCTGTCATAAGCTTCCCTTTTTTTCTTTATCTTACCCTGTATGTGCCTTGACATCCAAGGGGCTCTAGATTTGTAAGCCCCACAATTTTTTTAAGGGACATTCTTGCTCTGTACCCTCAGGATCTCCTCCTTGAATGCCTCCCACTGCTCTGACACTGATTTACCATCAAGTAGCCATTTCAAGTCCACCTTGGTCAAATCCTATCTCAGCTCAGCAAAGTTGACTTTACCCCAATTGAGAACTTTTTTTTCCTGGTCCACCTTTGTCCTTTTCCATAACTACCCTAAATCTTACTGAATTATGATCACTAGCACCAAAATGCTCTCTCACTGATACCTCTTCCACCTGCCCCTCTTCATTCCCCAAAACCAAGTCCAGAACCGCCCCCTCCATTGTTGGGCTTGTTACAAACTGGCTAAAGAAGTTCTCCTGAATGCATTTTACAAATTCCGCATTCTCTGTACCATTCACACTACTTTATTCCTCAGTTAATATTAGGGTAGTTGAAATCTCCCACTATTACAGCTCTATAATTTTTGCACTTTGCAACAATTTGCCCATATTTGTTCTTCAATACACTCAGTCCCTTCATCCAAGAATCATTAATATAGATTGTAAATAGTTGTGGCCCCAGCACTGTGGCACCCCACTAGTTACAGTTTGCCAATGACCCATTTATCCCGACTCTCTGTTTTCTGTTAGTTAGCCAATCCTCTATCCATGCTAATATATTACCCCCAACATCCTGAGCTCCTATCTTGTGTAGTAATCTTTTATGTGGCACCTTATTGAATGCCTTTTGGAAATCCAAATACACTACATCTACTGGTTCCCCTTTATCCACTCTCGTTACATCCTCAAAGAACTCTAATGAATTAGCCAAAGACGATTTCCCTTTCATGAAACCATGTTGACTCTGCTTGATTGTATTATGATTTTCCAAATGTCCTGCTACGACTTCCTTAATAATGCATTCCAGCATTTTCCCAATGACTGATGTTAGGCTAACTGGCCTATAGTTTTCTGCTTTCTGTCTCCCTCCCTTCTTGAATAGAGGCATTACATTTGCGGTTTTCCAATCCGCTGGGGCCTTTCCCGAATTTAAGGAATTTTGGAACATTACAACCAATGCATACACTATCTCTGCATAGGGTAGATGTAGAGAAGATGTTTCCACTTGTGTGGGAGACCAAAACTAGGGGTCATAAATATAAGATAGTCACCAATAAGTCCAATCGGGAATTCAGGAGAAACGTTTTTAACCAGAGAGTGGTTGAGGCGAATAGCATAGATGCGTGGAGAGGCTTGGGAGGTGCGTCGCTGGGGCCTATAAAAAGGCCTAACGCGTCGGAGAATCTCAGAAGTTCCAGGTGCGTGGAGAGGCTCGGGAGGTGCGTCGCTGAGGCCTATAAAAAGGCCCAACGCGTCGGAGAGGCTCGGGAGTTCCAGGTGCGTGGAGAGGCTCGGGAGTTCCAGGTGCGTGGAGAGGATCGGGAGGTGCGAGGAGAGGCGTGGCTTGTGCAGCTACAGGGAGAAGGCAAAAAAGAAGTAGAAAGAAATCGAAAGGTGACGTCACAGCCAAGGGGGTAAGTGATTGGCTGGTGATTGGTAAGTAGTTTTTCTTTTTCTTTCTTTATCAGTAAGTAACCTTTTCACGTTATTGTTTCCAAATTAAGTTAATACAAGGGTTAAGTCATGGCAGGAGAGCTCACACACATGTTATGCTCCTCCTGTACTATGTGGGAACTCAGGGATGCTTCCGGAGTCCCTGACGACTATGTGTGCGGGAAATGCATCCGCCTGCAGATCCTGACAGACCACATTGCGGCACTGGAGCTGCGGGTGGATTCACACTGGAGCATCCACGATGCTGAGAATGACGTGAATAGCACGTTTAGCAAGTTGGTCACACCGCAGGTAAAGGGTACACAGCCAGATAGTGAATGGGTGACCAACAGGAAGAGCAGTGCAAGGAAGGTAGTGCAGGGGTCCCCTGCGGTCATCCCCCTGCAAAACAGATACACCGCTTTGGGTACTGTTGAGGGGGATGACTCTTCAGGGGAAGGCAGCAGCAGCCAATTTCATGGCACCGTGGGTGGCTCTGCTGCACAGGAGGGCAGGAAAAAGAGTGGGAGAGCTATAGTGATAGGGGATTCAATTGTAAGGGGAATAGATAGGCGTTTCTGCGGCCGCAACCGAGACTCCAGGATGGTATGTTGCCTCCCTGGTGCAAGGGTCAAGGAAGTTTCGGAGCGGGTGCAGGACATTCTGAAAAGGGAGGGTGAACAGCCAGTTGTCGTGGTGCATTTCAGTACCGACGATATAGGTAAACAATGGGATGAGGTCCTACGAGACGAATTTAGGGAGCTAGGAGCTAACTTAAAAAGTAGGACCTCAAAAGTAGTAATCACGGGATTGCTACCAGTGCCACGTGCTAGTCAGAGTAGGAATCACAGGATAGCTCAGATGAATACGTGGCTTGAGGAGTGGTGCAGAAGGGAGGGATTCAAATTCCTGGGGCATTGGAACTGGTTCTGGGGGAGGTGGGACCAGTACAAACCGAACGGTCTGCACCTGGGCAGGACCAGAACCAATGTCCTAGGGGGAGTGTTTGCTAGTGCTGTTGGGGAGGAGTTAAACTAATACGGCCAGGGGATGGGAACCTATGCGGGGAGGCAGAGGGAAATAAAAGAGAGACAGAGGCAAAAGATAGAAAGGAGAATAGTAAAAGTGGAGGGCAGAGAAACCCAAGGCAAAAAACAAAAAGGGCCACATTACAGCAAAATTCTAAAGGGGCAAAGTGTGTTAAAAAGACAAGCCTGAAGGCTCTGTGCCTCAATGCGAGGATTATTCGGAATAAGGTGGACGAATTAACTGCGCAGATAGCAGTTAATGGATATGATGTAGTTGGTATCACGGAGACATGGCTCCAGGGTGACCAAGGCTGGGAACTCAACATCCAAGGGTATTCAACATTTAGGAAGGATAGACAGAAAGGAAAAGGAGGCGGGGTGGTGTTGCTGGTTAAAGAGGAAATTAACGCAATAGTAAGGAAGGACATTGATTTGGATGATGTGGAATCGGTATGGGTGGAGCTACGGAATACCAAATAGCAGAAAATGCTGGTGGGAGTTGTGTACAGGCCACCAAACAGTAGTAGTGAGGTTGGGGACAGCATCAAACAAGAAATAAGGGATGTGTGCAATAAAGGTACAGCAGTTATCATGGGCGACTTTAATTTACAGATAGATTGGGCTAACAAGACTGGTAGCAATGCGGTGGAGGAGGATTATTGGAGTGTATTAGGTTTGGTTTTCTTGACCAATATGTCGAGGAACCAACTAGAGAGCTGGCCATCCTAGACTGGGTGATGTGTAATGAGAAGGGACTAATTAGCAATCTTGTTGTGCGAGGCCCCTTGGGGAAGAGTGACCATAATATGGTAGAATTCTTTATTAAGATGGAGAGTGACACAGTTAAATCAGAAACTAGGGTCCTGAACTTAAGGAAAGCTATCTTCGACGACATGAGGAGTGAATTGGCTAGAATAGACTGGCAAATGATACTTAAAGGGTTGACGGTGGATAGGCAATGGCAAACATTTATAGATCACATGGATGAACTTCAACAATTATACATCCCTGTCTGGAGTAAAAATAAAACAAGGAAGGTGGCTCAACCATGGCTAACAAGGGAAATTAAGGATAGTGTTAGATCCAAGGAAGAGGCATATAAATTGGCCTGTAAAAGCAGCAAACCTGAGGACTGGGTGAAATTTAGAATTCAGCAGAGGAGGACAAAGGGTTTAATTAGGAGGGGGAAAATAGCGTACGAGAGGAAGCTTGCCGGGAACATAAAAACTGACTGCAAAACCTTCTATAGATATGTGAAGAGAAAAAGATTAGTGAAGACAGACATAGGTCCTTTGCAGTCGGACTCAGATGAATTTATAATGGGGAACAAAGAAGTGGCAGACCAATTGAACAAATGCTTTGGTTCTGTCTTCACGAAGGAAGACACAAATACCGTTCCGGATGTACGAGGCGACCGAGGGTCTAGTGAGGAGGAGGAATTGAAGGATATCCTAATCAGGTGGAAAATTGTGTTGGGTAAATTGATAGGATTGAAGGCCTGATTGTCTGCATCCCAGAGTACTTAAGGAAGTCGCCCTAGAAATAGTGGATGCATTGGTGATCATTTTCCAACAGTCTATCGACTCTGGATCAGTTCCTATGGACTGGAGGGTAGCTAATGTAACACCACTTTTTAAAAAAGGAGGGAGAGAAAACAGGTAATTATAGACCGGTTAGCCTGACATCAGTAGTGGGGAAAATGTTGGAATCAATTATTAAGGATGAAATAGCAGCGCATTTGGAAAGCAGTGACAGGATCATTCCAAGTCAGCATGGATTTATGAAAGGGAAATCATGCTTGACAAATCTTCTGGAATTTTTTGAGGATGTAACTCGTAGAATGGACAAGGGAGAACCAGTGGTTATGGTGTATTTGGACTTTCAAAAGGCCTTTGACAAGGTCCCACATAAGAGATTGGTGTGCAAAATCAAAGCACATGATATTGGGGGTAATGTACTGGCGTGGATGGAGAATTGGTTGGCAGACAGGAAGCAGAGAGTCGGGATAAACGGGTCCTTTTCGGAATGGTAGGCAGTGACTAGTGGAGTGCCGCAGGGCTCAGTGCTGGGACCCCAGATCTTTACAATATACATCAATGATTTGGATAAAGGAATTGAGTATAATATCTCCAAGTTTGCAGATGATACTAAACTGGGTGGCGGTGTGAGCTGTGATGAGGATGCTAAGAGGCTGCAGGGTGACTTGGACAGGTTAGGTGAGTGGGCAAATGCATGGCAGATGCAGTATAATGTGGATAAATGTGAGGTTATCCACTTTGGTGGCAAAAACACAAAGGCAGAATATTATCTGAATGGCGGCAGATTAGGAAAAGGGGAGGTGCAACGAGACCTGGGTGTCATGGTTCATCAGTCATTGAAAGTTAGCATGCAGGTACAGCAGGCGGTGAAGAAGGCAAATGGCATGTTGGCCTTCATAGCTAGGAGATTTGAGTATAGGAGCAGGGAGGTCTGACTGCAATTGTACAGGGCCTTGGTGAGGCCTCACCTGGAATATTGTGTTCAGTTTTGGCCTCCTAATCTGAGGAAGGACGTTCTTGCTATTGAGGGAGTGCAGCGAAGGTTCACCAGACTGATTCCCGGGATGGCTGGACTGAAATATGAAGAGAGACTGGATCAACTGGGCCTTTATACACTGGAGTTTAGAAGGATGAGAGGTGATCTCAAAGAAACGTATAAGATTCTGACAGGACAGGACAGGTTAGATGCGGGAAGAATGTTCCCGATGTTGGGGAAGTCCAGAACCAGGGGACACAGTCTTAGGATAAGGGGTAGGCCATTTAGGACTGAGATGAGGAGAAACTTCTTCACTCAGAGAGTTGCTAACCTGTGGAATTCCCTGCCGCAGAAAGTTGCTGATGCCAGTTCATTGGATGTATTCAAGAGGGAGTTAGATATGACCCTTATGGCTAAAGGGATCAAGGGGTATGGAGAGAAAGCGGGAAAGGGGTACTAAGGTGAATGATCAGCTATGATCTTATTGAATAGTGGTGCAGGCTCGAAGGGCCGAATGGCCTACTCCTGCACCTATTTTCTATGTTTCTATGCATTTAAGGGGAAGCTCAATAAGTACATGAGGAATAAAAGGAACAGAAGGATATGGTGATAGGGTTAGATGAAGTAGGGAGGGAGGAGGCTTGAGTGGAGCATAAACACCGGCATAGACCGGTTGGGCCAAAAGGCCTGTTTCTGTGCTGTACATTCTATGTAATTCTATGTAATACACTACCTGGCAAGGAACTGAGCCATACAGTTTCAAGTTCAATCCACCGCTGGGCTGAGTTAATTCATCTCAATCTGGGTGTTGGTAGGTGCTGCCACAGTTGTGATTCTGGGCTGAAGAAGAGTGAATTTAGCCAGGGCTGCTGCTCCTGATCACCGTCCAGTAATTCTCGATGGAAAATGAATTGTGTGGGCATCAGCTTCAATCCCTGGCCTGGGCTCACCTCAGCTAATCTCAACTGAGCTGATGGTTGGGGGGCACTAACATTAGTTTTGTTGTCACTGCGCTAGTGAGGATAAGATAATCAGTTTCCTTCACTGGTCGCTATCCAAGGACCCCTGCTGGAATGTGCGTGTGTGAAGACATTAGGGATAGTTTTCTGACTTCGTGCTGCCGCTGGGGAGAATTGACCATCGACAGGGAGGTATGGGAAATTCAGGAAATCCGTAAAAATAATGGCCGGAAAATCAGCTGCATGCCAAAAATGTCCAAATCTTCCTGCCGGCGGGTAAGGCTTCCCGCTGGTCGCAGGAAATCAAAAAATTACTCCTTTTGGGTGGAGAGAGGTTCAGAATGGCTATGGTGCCCCCATGGACGAATGGCCAACCAACACTTACATGTGCAAGAAGCAGGGCCACTTGTATGAGCTACTGGAAGATGGGTGTTTCTCTAACCGTACTTTATCTGAGTCAGCATTTTCAGTAAAGGCGAGGGGGTGTGGAGAGGGTAAAGGGGAGATATTTATAGGGAAAGAAATGGAAAGGAGTTACATCCAATAGATTTAAAAAAACCCTGGAAATACATTTTATAGAAGAGTTCTAATGATGGATCTACCTGCAGAACTTTGCTCTTTTCAGATGCCAATTATATTTTCAGAAGATACTATTTTTTTGTTGTAAACTCTTAACACCCAGAAGGTGTAAATTCACTCACTAAGGCTTCTAGCATTCTCTGTAAACTGTAGCTAAAGTCTGGGACAGACCTGACCATAGCTATGAGTAAACAATGAGGTCACTCCCCCACTTTGTGCTCAGGTGCACCCTCGCCTTTAGTATCCGCTCCTTCTCGAATTACCCAGAAACTTGTTAGAAAAAGGCTCCTGGAGCTTAAAGTAGACTTTATGTTATTAACAGGAAGTCATCTGCCCCACAAATCCTGAGCCCTTGATAGGTTTTCAAAACATTTCAACACATTTCACTATTTTCATCCTTTTTTTTTCAAAGGCATTTTCATTGCGTAAAACAACATCTTTCATCTCTAATTACAGAAGTTTGCGGGTTGTAGATGCTGGAGAATTTATACGTTCTAAATATATACTCAAGTCATGAACTTTCAGTGCGCTTTTTCACACTTGTGCTGATGATATACGGCATTGTTTAGTCAGTAACCCAGATTCAACGGGAGGTTGAAAAACAAAAATAACCTTGCATGGGATCAGAAGTCAAGCAGGGGATTGAGTGGGACAGTGAGTTAACACAGTATCCTTGTACCTTTGAAACACAGAGCTGAATTTTGCCTCCAGGGTGGAATTGGTGTCAGCTGTGGCTCAGTGGGTAGCACTCCCACCTCTGAGTCACAAGGTCATGGATCCAAGCCCCACTCCAGGGACTTGAGCACAAAACCTAAGCTGACACCTCAGAACTGTATGCAGGGAGTGCTACATTGTCAGAGATGCTGTTTCTCCGATGAAATGTTAAACCGAGGCCCCAACTGTCCTCTCAGGTGGACATAAAAGAGTGAATGATAGTATTTGAAGAAGAGTAGGGGAGTTCTCCCCGGTGTCCAGAGCAATATTTCCTCTAGTTTTTATTTCCGAGTGACTGCTGCCAATGTGCCCCTGACTGCATAACTGTCAGGTCCCAAAATTAAAAAATAATGTTCACCACAACATCACTAATAAAGTTTCATTAATGTTCGAGTTCCCAATCTACCGTCCCTACGGCTGTTAAAGGAATCTCCGAATGCCTTTAGTCTCAGAACAGTCATTTGCCAAATATTAACAAACCCAACTACCCGAAGGCAAAATAGACAGTGCTGGGGCCAGTCTATCCCCCACCTGAAAACTGCTGACTCTGACCAACCACAATTTATTGCACCAGCAAGTGGCTTGTACCTGAACAAATTCTACAATTCACACAATTAATAAATTAAACTACAACTGAACAAGATTTTTTTTATCCGCTTCTTTATTCCTCATTTTGGGAAGTCCCGTGACAACAAACTAACACTGGAACTGCGCATGTACAACTACTTCCGGTTCGCTGGCGGCAGGTGCCTCCTTTTTATTTTAGGTGAGTGGTCCCTTTAAATTTGCGGCATCTTTTCCAGCGTTACAGCTGGTGAGCATCCTGTGAGGGACCTTAGGGTGAATGTTGGTCCTGGCCAATATCTAGCCTTTAAACAGCATCACTAAAAATCACATTATCTGTTAATGTATTTATCAGCTGTTTGTGGGACCTTGCTTGCACAAATTGGCCTACATTAGAACAGTGACTGCACTTCAAAAAAATACTTCCTTGGCTTAAAGCACTTTGGGATAACCTGAGGTTGTAAAAGGTGCTATATAAATGAAAGTTCTTTCCTTCAAGGGGGAAGAAAAGCCGTGAGGAATTTTTCAAACCATGAAGAAAAGGCCCCAGGTCTCAGCTCGTGTATGTGATGTAGGAGCAGGACCGTGGGTCTCAGTGCCCTGGGTTGGGAAGAGCGATATCATCCAAGAATTCCATTCCTCATCGCTATCCAGTGCTCCTGCTGGGAGCTCCTCATATGGTTATTGGGTAAGGACAGGTCCGCCTCAACACTGCCGCCTACCACAGTTGAATAGACATCACTCACAATGTTCACACTTGAATAAGGACAAGGTACCAAAGGGTTGTACCACAGAAACAAGTCAGTACCTTTGACAGAGAGGAGAAAGATGAAAAACTAAGAGATGAAAATTGCTTGTGGGCCAGAGATTCGAGCTTTCTAAATTAAATCTCAGCACAAGATAGGAAAAGATCACACCCTTAATTAAACTGAAAGGGGAGGGGGAAAGGCTTTGATCCTGCATTAGGATACAGCAAGGATGTTTTCCATTAATGGGTTTCACACACATTTCTGCAACCATTCCCTCATACATACCTGTGCAATGTTTTGTCAACAGTCAGTGTTTATGGTGAAATGATTAATGAAATGAGTGTCTGCCATATTTCACTTTTCTTTTTAAACAAAGACCGATGTCCTCAACCAACAATGAAAAGCAATACTTTTAAAGATAAAGTTATTGTTTAATTACTCTTTTGTATCAGAGTTCTTCACCCTACCAGACAACAAAGCAGTTCTTTACGAGATAACCTGTAATTTACAGCTTACTGCAACAACTCCTTCGAAGCAGCTCTTCCTCAGCTGTGGCCAGAAACAGATCAGATGTAAAACGGTTTGAGGCACCCTTGAACTGAGATAATAAATCAGCCACAGATCACCATCTGAGCATGGAGGTACTGTTGGTATTGTCAGAATAGTAACAGCTGGATGGAATTATGAAGAGCAGCAGGAAACTAATGTGAAGCAAAACTACTGTTAGAGCGTGAACAATTACAGGGAGGGCCTCTGATTGGCTGTGAAGTGTTCTACGTTCCAAGTTAAATCCGTAACTTGGCTCAATCCAGCAGTTAATTGTCGATTGCCACACAGCACATAATTTCAAGTCAGGAGTGCTTGCAGATAGCAAAAGAATGGGAACTAAAAGAAAAAGTTCTAAACATAAAAGCCTATGATATACCGGTTAAAAAGAATTTCCCGCCCCCCCGCCCGCTCGTTAGGGTTGCCAACTCTGACTTCAGGTTTCATGACATGACCTCATCTCTCTGACTGTCCTACCCCCGCACTCTCCACATTGGCCAAACAGCCTGTTCTTTCCCAACTCCGACATTTTTATAACTAATAAACAAAAGTTTTGAAAGGAAACTATTTTTTTTAATGCCCCTGTGGTTTTTCTCCAGGGTTGCCCACATTAGTGTCGTGGAGATTAACTGTTGATTCCTTGAGACTCCAGGACAAATACTGGAGCGTTGGCAACCCTACCCCACATGGCTCAGCAGGTAAATCCAGGGCCAAGTTTGATACTGAGCCATATTCCAGAAAGGATTTTAGTCATGTATAACGATAGGTGTGCGAGATTCTCATATCGGGTCCACTTCAACTATGAAGCACAAATATTAGTGCTATTTTAATTTATGTTCTGGGATACTAGTCTCTTGTTAAATCCAACTCCCTTATCTCTGCAGCGGATTTGTGGGCCCAGTTTTCATGGGTCTATGATTTTACCACTAAGAGCTGGATTTAGCAACGTGAACACTGAGAAGCAGCTCAAGGACATCGGTCTCCCAGAATCAAAATTAAAATAGCATCAATATTAAGGCAGCTCAAAAACAACTTGCATTTACAAAGTGCCTTTAACGTAGAAAGAAGTCCCAAGGCGCTTTATAGAGGTGGACTCAGACAAAAATGGGCATCAAACTAAAGAAGGAAATATTGGCCAGGGCATCTCGTGCCATGCCCTGTTAGTTAGACTTTCTCCCTCACCCTTCAGCTCGAAAATATTTTGCCCCGCAAGTTGCTGGAAGTGAGAGCTGATAATGATTGCAAGGGCAACGAGGCATCTGGGACCTTAGTGAACGACGGAATTAACAGTCTATCCCCTTAAGCAATAAGATTTAAGGATTGAGAAAAAAACAGAGGAACGTCAGAGAAGAAAATAGGGTTAATCAAGAGTCAAACCATGTGGAGAAAGAGAAGGAAAGATCGATTGGATTATGAGAGAGATTAAAAAATGGGAGAGATTAAAAAAAAGATAAAGGAAAAGTAAGAAAAAAAAATGTAATTTAAATTTTAAATGTTAAAAATCTCTAAGTACCTGTAGCAATGAACCTCCACATTACAATTGTTCCCTTTCTAGGCCGGAGAGGTTAAGTGGCATTGCAGGAACATAAATCTCATCATTAGAAAGGTACTTATGCAGCCCTAACTTTCTGCAGCATGTTTAATTGGCAATTAATATAGAAATTTCATGAAACTCATGAGGAGGTTGTGCATGAGCTGCCGTTGACAGCGAAATGGCACAAATTGTGCAGCAATTTTTGGCGATTTGCAATGCAGTGGGTATCTCTTCCTTGCCACAAGTTGCTGGACAATTTAGACATTAATGATGGCGAATGCTATGAAACTAGCTGTCATTTTAGCAGCAAAATCAGGGCCATTAGGAGCAGTGACCTGGTCAAGGAGGTGGGTTTCAAGGAGTGTCTGAAAGGAGGTGGAGGTGTAGGGGATTAGAACGGGAATTATGCAGCTTGGAGCCAAAATGGCTGAAGGCACAGCCATCAATGGTGGGGCAAAGAAGGGGTGGGGAATACACCAAAGGCTATAGTTAGAAGAATTGAGAGTTTCGGGGCAATGAAGGGCTGGGGGAGGTTACAGAGATAGGGATGGGAGAGGCCATGAAGGGATTTAAGCATGAGAATGAGAATCTTACATTGGAGGATTGTGAGGCCCGGGAGTCAATCGAGGTGAGCTAGGACAGGAGTGATGAGTGAGCTGAACTTGGTGCCAGAGTTTCAGATGGGCTGAAGTTTATGGAGGATGGAGAATGGGAAGCCGACCAAGAGAGCATTGGAAGCCTGTAATGACAACTGCACGGATGAAGGTTTCAGCAGATGGGCTAAGGTGTGGGTGGAGAAGGATGATATTAAGTAGCTGGAAAGAGGGGGTCTTTGTGATGAACCGGATATGGGGTCGGGAGTTCAGCTTAAGGTTGAATAGGACACGAAGGTTGTGAACAGCCTGGTTCAACCTGAGATAGTGATCGGGAGGGGGTGTGGAATTGGTGGTAAGAGTAAAGAGATGGTGGCGGGGGCTGAAGACGATGGCTTTGGTCTTACCAATGTTTAACATTGTGGCTCATCCAAGATTGGATGTTTAACAAGCAGTCTGGCAACACAGAGACAGCGGAGGGGTGAAGAGAGATGGTGGAGAGATAGAGCTGAGTTCCATCTGCATACACATGGAAGCTGAACCCATGGGGAAACCTGTAGATGAGGGGAAAAAAGCGGCCAAGGATACATCCTTGAACAACACCAGAGGAAACGGGAAGGACAGCCATTGCTAGAAATGCTTAGGTTACAATTGTATAGGTAAGACTTGAACCAAGCGTGGGCAGTCCCACTAAACTGGACAATGGAGGAGAAGCATTGGAGGAAGATGATGTGGTCGACCATCTAAAAGGCTGCAGATAATAATTGATTTGTGCCTTACTACAGCAGTGGTGGTTGTATGACTCCAGTGTGAAGTACTGATGGTTACACCTCTGTAATTAGTGGTGGAAGTTTAAGAAAAATAATCACAGGATGTGGACAATGGTGGCCAAGCCACATGTACGGTCCATCATTAAATTATCTAAGCAGATTACCTTTTCTCTGAACCACTGTTGTTCTTATGGTGATGGTGCTCCCAGAATGTGTTTAGGTAAGAAATTCCAAGACATTGGTCCAGAGACAACAAAGGAACAGCAACATGTGCCCAATTCGGAATGGTGTGTGACTTGGTGGGGAACTTGGTGGTGGTGGTGTTCCCACAACATTGCTGCTCTTGTCCCTCTCTGTGGAGGTTGCAGGGAGGGAAGTCCTGTCAAAGTGATACTAATGAGTTGCGGCAGTATATTCATTTTATTATTCGTTCATGTGATGAGGGCGTCACTGGCAAGGCCGGCATTTATTGTCCATCCCTAATTGCTCTTGAGAAGGTGGTGGCACCTTCTTGAAGCCCAGAGGGCAGTTAAGAGCAAACCACATTGCTGTGGGTCTGGAGTCACATATAGGTCAGACCAGGTAAGGACGGCAGATTTCCTTCCCTAAAAGACATTAGTGAACCAGAAAGGGTTTTTACAACAATCTGGTAGTTTCATGGTCATTACTGCTCCTGTTTTTTTAAATTCCAGATTTATTTAATTAAGTAAATTTAAATTCCCCAGCTGCTGTGGTGGTATTTAAACTTGCATCTCCGGATCATTAGTCTAGGCTTCTGAATTACAAGTCCAGTAACATAACCACTATGCTACCATAGCCACATTAGTAAAGATATCATGCACTGTAGCCATAGTGCACATGTAACAGAGGCAGTAAATACTGAGTCCAAGTAAAGGGGCAATTTGCAATGATCAACTCAGAATACAATGCAAGAAACATATTTGTAAAACATTAAGTGGCCAAAATTTCCCTCCATCCCATTTGGGGCGAATAATTTGAATTAAGTCATGATTCTCTGTCCGAATCGATGGAGCGGAGAATTGATCGAAATTGCCCTCTTTTTTAAAAAAAATGATTGGGGTGGTGTTTAGGGGGTGCTGAGGGGTGGAAGTGTGTCGGGGGAGCTGATGACGCTGCCAGTTGGCGGCCCAAACCCGTGACCGCCATTGTCCGGCCGACTGCAGAGTTAGCCGACAATTAAAATAAAATGGCGGCCGCGGCGGTGCACCCTCCCCTTTACGGGTGGACTCACCACCCAGCCATGGGCAGCTTCCTGCCAGGAAAACCTGTCGGGGCGCACCGACTGACGGCGGCCCCACTCCCACGGGACAATTTCCCTCGCAGGACGGGAACACGGGGAACACCATCTGTCTGCCCCCGGTCAGAATGGGCCTTAAAGAGGGGGGCAGTTTTGGCCCCGAAGTGTATTGTCTTAAGTGAATTTTTTCTTAATGTGAATTAATATGCTAAGTAAGCCTAGTAACAACCTCCTCCAGTCCTACAATACAGATCTCTGTGTTCCTCCAATTCTGGCCTCTTGCGTATCCCCGATTTTCTTCGCTCCACTATTGGCGGCCGTGCCTTCAGCTGCCTAGGCACTAAGTTCCAGAATTCCCCCCCTTAAACCTCTCCTCATTTACAATGCTCCTTAAAACCTATGTCTTTGATCAAGCTTTTGGTTACCTGTCCTAACATCGCCTTATGTTGCTCAGTGTCAAATGTTATTTGATAACGCTCCTTTGAAGTGCCATGGGACATTTTATCACGTTAAAGATCTATATAAATGCAAGTTGTTTTTGTGATTGTACATCCCCTTCTTTGAACTATTTTTGATATTTGTTTCACTTCCTTCTATTCCTTCCCTGCAACAAGTAGCACCATTCCCTTTATGATAGAGCGAGTGGAAAACTTACTCCATTGTCATGCCCTCCTCTGGCCTCCCATTGAGAAAGAGCATCTCCTCCACTTACTCTCAACAACCCATCTAAAGCTAAGAGTCACCACATCATGAACTACCAGTTTCTGTCTGTATCCCAATGAATGAACCGGGGACCTGAAACCAGCACCAGCAAAACAGCAAGAGGCATATCAGTACAACTGATAATGTTAGCTATTCCACAATGATTAATACCTTAACACTACCTTATATGACCCCAGAGATAAAAGCCGATTTTTTTTTTGTATTGTGAAACGAAGATCCATCCTATCATGTCGTTGTTTCAGTCACTCTCTATGGCCCACTATCATTGACATTCTAATTGCCTCACACTCATTAGAGAAGCGTCACCTCTACATTCACAGCAGAAAGCTGCAAATTGGCATCTTCAATCATTGTAGCAGAATAATAGGGAACAGACAGAAATAGATTGTTTGCGTTACCAAACACAATCTGAGTACAGATAAGGTGGTCAGGCTGGCTCCGTCCTATTAGTATTCAAAGAACGCCATTGCCATGCATAACCTGAAGTCATCGGTAGCCTAGCAACTGTAACAACTTTCAAATGTAATTCTCAGTGAGTTGCCTGATCCCTATCAAACTATAATTACAGCCTCGATTCGAAAGATACATTTTGATCACTAAAGCTTTCCAATAATGGGATCTGAAGGAGTAGACAACAATGATTAAGGCTCTTCCTAGAGCTGTAACAGGTATTATTTCATCTCCTGTATAAAGCAGCCACTGCAGTAAAACACAGCACCTGTTGGATAAAGGTATATATTACTCATGAGGCAAAGGTCATGGGGCCAACTGATTGTTTTTCATCCTCTCCTCTTCTGGAGGTGGTTCTGGGATACAATTAAGGTAATTGGCAAAAGAACCAGAGGCAACATGAGGAAAACTTATTTTATGCATCAAGTTGTTATAATCTGTGGTGCACTGCCCGAAAGGGTGGTGGAAGCAGATCCAATAGTAAATTTCAAAAGGAATTGGATAAAGGTTAAAAGGGAAAAAAACTTGCAGGGCTATGGGGAAATAACAGGAGAGTGGAACTAATTGGATAGCTCTATCCAAGCTGGCACAAGCACGATGGACAGAATGGCCTCCTTCTGTGCTCTATCATTCCATGATTCTATGAATTCCAAGTGTACTTCCGCTATATAGTGCCGCTACCAATTCAACTTCATAGAATAGTCATTTGCGGGCTCACCATTGGCAAGCTTTGCTTTTTCTGCATCTCTCACCCATAGAATCATAGAATGGTTACTGAATGGAAGGAGGCCATTCGGCCTGTCGAGCCCGTGCCGGCTCTCTGCAAGAGCGGTGCAGCTAGTCCCACTCCTCCTCCCTGTCCCCGGAGCCCAGCAAATGTTTTT
This sequence comes from Pristiophorus japonicus, assembly GCF_044704955.1. Taxonomy (NCBI): domain Eukaryota; kingdom Metazoa; phylum Chordata; class Chondrichthyes; family Pristiophoridae; genus Pristiophorus; species Pristiophorus japonicus. The sequence goes on along the minus strand of NC_091987.1, from coordinate 120,566,125 downwards.
TTTTCAGCTACTTATCCAACTCCCTTTTGAAAGCCGTGAATGAGTCTGCCTCCACCACCATTTCAGGCAGTGCATTCCAGATCATAACCACTCACTGTGTAAAAAAGGTTCTCGACCCTTCTGCCAGTGGGAACAGTTTCTCTCTATCTACCCTGTCCGGACCCCTCATGATTTTGAACACCTCTATCAAATCTCCTCTCAATCTTCTCTGCTGCAAGGAGAACAACCCCAATCATATGAGGGAGAAAGGAATAGAAGGAGACGCTGACAGGGTGCGATGAAGTAGGGTGAGAGGAGCTTGGGTGGAGCATAAACTTCTGTTTCTGATCAAATGGTTCTATTTATTCAGAATTCCACCAGATATGAGCAGTGTGAGCTGTGAGGAGGACGCTAAGAGGCTGCAGGGTGACTTGGACAGGTTAGGTGAGTGGGCAAATGCATGGCAGATGCAGTATAATGTGGATAAATGTGAGGTTATCCATTTTGGGAGCAAAAACACAAAGGCAGAATATTATCTGAATGGCGGCAGATTAGGAAAAGGGGAGGTGCAACGAGACCTGGGTGTCATGGTTCATCGGTCATTGAAAGTTGGCATGCAGGTACAGCAGGCAGTGAAGAAGGCAAATGGTATGTTGGCCTTCATAGCTAGGGGATTTGAGTATAGGAGCAGGGAGGTCTTACTGCAGTTGTACAGGGCCTTAGTGAGTCCTCACCTGGAATATTGTGTTCAGTTTTGGTCTCCTAATCTGAGGAAAGATGTTCTTGCTATTGAGAGAGTGCAGCGAAGGTTCACCAGACTGATTCCAGGGATGACTGGACTGACATATGAGGAGAACTGGATCAACTGAGCCTTTATTCACTGGAGTTTAGAAGGATGAGAGGGGATCTCATAGAAATATATAAGTACCTGACGGGACTGGACAGGTTAGATGCTGGAAGAATGTTCCCGATGTTGGGGAAGTCCAGAACCAGGGGACACAGTCTTAGGATAAGGGGTAGGCCATTTAGGACTGAGATGAGGAGAAACTTCTTCACTCAGAGACTTGTTAACCTGTGGAATACCCTGCTGCAGAGAGTTGTTGATGCCAGTTCATTGGATATATTCAAGAGGGAGTTAGATATGGCCCTTACGGCTAAGGGGATCAAGGAGTATGGAGAGAAAGCAGGAAAGGGGTACTGAGTGAATGATCAGCCATGATCTTATTGAGTGCGGTGCAGGCTCGAAGGGCTGAATGGCCTACTCCTGCACCTATTTTCTATGTTGAGCATACGTAGCACAATGCATTTTGCATCTGAGTTTCATGGGGTTACAGCCTCCGATTACCAGTTCGGGGAAAAATTCAACGTCAGTGGGGGCAGAAAACGAGCAGTAGCAAATCAGTGGCCTGTTATACACACCCGCCGATTATCCTTTCCATTGACATCAACGGGTGGCCAATCTCCAACTGCCGTGTTAAGTCCTGCCAAAGTTGAATTTTACCCTTGTTATGCCTGCAGTGATGCGTTTCCAATAATAAAACCGTGGTCCTTGCTTGTCAGCGATACGAGGACTGTCCACAGAATTACAAGCATCTATTAGACATTAAGTAAAGACGGGATCCTTCTCAGGTGGGCTTGGTGCTGGTGGGGCCATAACTGGCCACAGCGCCTCTGGAAAAAAAAATCAGTCAAGAGTTGTTGCTCCTGATCACTACACAGAGGCCCCCACCACCCCCACTGCTCAAACAATGTTGCTGAGACCAGATTGAGGGCTCAGCTGTGAGGTTCTCCACAGTCAACTGTCCAGCTTCAGTCACTGTCCAAGACTCACTCAAGAATAATGGCTAGTTGGGGCAAGATAGTGGGGAGTAACCGCCACCTTTGGAACACTACCCAGGAAACAACACCTTTGGGAGAGGAGGGCAGGTTTAGGTAAGACACACGCTTTGAGTAATATTCAATTACGGCTATTTGTAAAACAAAGTCGTAAAATCAACTCAGGTCAATTTTAAAGCACACACAACCAATAACGTCATTTTTCTACATCAAACAAACTGGTAAATAGCAACAAACCTCCAAATTTGATGATGCTGAGAAGCTCTAATATGTGTATTTATTGCAGCTCCTATTAGATCAGTGATGTCAGACGATTGACAATGGTACACAGCAGTGTTCTGAGCTCAATGCTGTGCGCTACTGTCATGTGAAAATTTGGCTGCTGCTTTCTCTACTTGCCAAAGACTGGAATTTATTCAATCACATTTGTACTGATCTCACTGCTGTTACAACCCCTGAAAAAAATCTCTACACCAGAGCAGGTTTTGCACTGGAAGTATGTCAGGTAGAAACGGAAAATAATAAAACTTGTATTTATACAGCAACTTTCATGACTTCAGGACATCCCAAAGCGCTTTACAGGCAATGAAGTACTTCTGAGGTGCAGTCAGTATTGTAATGAAGGAAACACAGCAGCCAATTTGTCCCACAAACAGCAATTAAATACATGACTAGATCATCTGTCTTAGGTCAGCAGCAGGTCGGGGCCATGAAAGGAGCAGCGAGCAGCGGCTATGGGCAGCGTGGAGGCCCCGACCTGCGAGAGACCATCAGCGGCAGGTCGGGGCCATAAAAGGAGCGGCGTGCGGCCCAGGGAGCAGCGTGGAGGCCACTACAAGATACAGCGCGAGCTGGTGCAGGAGGGCAACGGCAGCAACGAGTGACGTCAGCAAGGTCCAGGTCGATGATTGGAGCGTGGGCAGATGCAGCAGGAGCGGCAAGATCAGGGCGAAGGAGCTGTGAGAGACTGTGGAGGGATGTGATCGGGGCCCAGGGGCAGCACGGGCCAGCCTACACTGCGATATGTGTGCGCACTAGGTCTGTGCAGCAGAGCTGGGCTCCAGTTGTCTTGGGTAATCCTTGCCACTGGACCAAGACCTAGCTCTGTCAAGCCCGTGTGGTGGCTGGTGTGCAACGGCCACCACACGTTAAAAAAATCCACGCACAGGCATCTTCCACCCTTCAGGATGTAGTTCAGGTCCTTCATTGAAACACCTGTGAACTCATTTTGGCGTGGAAGCAAGTCATCCTGGTTTCGAGGGACTGCTTATGATGATGAAATATTGGCCAGGACACCAGGAGAATTCCCCTGCGCTTCTTCGAAATAATGCCGTGGGATCTTTTATGTTCATCATGGAGGGCAGACAGCGCCTCGGTTTAATGTTTCGTCCGAAAGACGGCACTTCCAATAGTGCAGCACTTCCTCAGTACTGCACTGGGATGACAGCCTAGATTATGTGCTCAAGTCTCAGGAGTGGGACTTGAATCCAAAAATCAAACTGGTCCACATCTGGTCGGCTCCTCATGGCACATTGCTACTTCCGGGATGTTTTTGCCGGAAGTCGCTGGGGGGGGGGGGGGGGGGGGGGGCTGCCTGGAGGACTTCACAACTGAGGTCCCCGATCTCCCCTTTAAAAGAACCCCCCAATTTTCCTTCCTATGATTTAAAGGCAGACCATGCGCGTCGTACAACAGGCACGCAGTCGGCTCCGCCAGGGTAACGCCCAGGCAGCCAAAGTTGAAAGTTTGCCCCATATTGCACGAGAGCTGTGGCGGTAGCACTCGTCTCCACAGGTCGAATGCAACTGGCTGCAAACCAAAGAGCGAAGTGCCGAGGCTTACTCACAACATCTGCTGGGACCACCAGCAACTTTATCTTCAGCTTGCAACCGACACGGTGAGATACGAGCTTCCCGGAACTGGCGCGCCAGCGGTGGAAAAGCAGCTTCCAGATGCCGTGGTATCCTGAACCGGCGCGGAGAGCCAGCGAGTCGGAAACTCAGCGTTGCAAGTTCAGGTTGTCGTGCCCCGAGCATTTAAGGCCGTTGCTGCTCATAGTTAATACAATGATTACAAAGCCATTTGCGTACAGTGTAATAGGGTTTTGCGGGTGCAGGTGATGATATGGCACACTTATACCTGCTGACTCCCTTTCTGACTCAGGGCCGGAACATGTTCAAACTTGGCTTACAGAACAGAACTACAGGTATTCCTGTCTCACTTTCAGCAGTGCAGTGCTTTGTTAAAGTCAGACTACCTGATACTGTTGTCGGTGCAAAGAATCTATACAATGCTGAGGGTGCAAAGTATTTGGTAACACTGCACATGCCAGTACATCCTTCAACGGGCCAGCATTTATCCCTCAACTAACTCCACCAAAACAGATTATCTGGTCAGTATCACATTGCTGTTTGTGGGAGCTTTCTGTGCGCATATTGGCTGCTGCGTTCCCTACATTACAACTGTGACTACACTTCAAAAAGTACTTCATTGGCAGTCAAGCACTTTGGGACGTCCTGAGGTTGTAAATGCAAGTATTTCAACAATACATCACACTTAGAGAGAGCATCGCGAGCAGAGTAGATGGATCGGTGAGCAATGCTGTCGGCGCTCTAGAATTATTCTTGTTTATATTATATGGCGGGGGGGGGGGATTTCAGAGCAGCAGTGACAACACTGGGTCAGAAGCCAGGGGTTGGGAGATAGAAGGAAGGGCACAACATAAACCATACAGACTAGAAATTAGCAGGCAACTGCTTAATGTGTTCATTTGACAGTGGTACGAGTTAAAATCATACAATCTTACAGTACAGCAGGAGGCCACTCGGCCCATTGGGTTAGTGCCGGCTCTTTGAAAGAGTTATACAATTAGTTCCATTCCCCTACTCTTTCCCTATAGCCCTGCAATTTTTTTCCTTTTCAGGTATATTTCCAATTCCCTTAAAGTTACTATTGAATCTGCTTCTACCACCTTTTCATGCAGAGCATGCCAGATTATAACAACTCGCTGCGGAAGTCCAGAACCAGGGGACACAGTCTAAGGATAAGGGGTAAGCCATTTTGGACCGAGATGAGGAGGAATTTCTTCACCCAGAGAGTGGTGAACCTGTGGAATTCTCTACCACAGAAAGTTGTTGAGGCCAATTCACTAAATATATTCAAAAAGGAGTTAGATGAAGTCCTTACTATTAGGGGAATCAAGGGGTATGGTGAGAAAGCAGGAATGGGGTACTGAAGTTGCATGTTCAGCCATGAACTCATTGAATGGCGGTGCAGGCTAGAAGGGCCGAATGGCCTACTCCTGCACCTATTTTCTATGTTTCTAATTATGGCAAAATGGCGGGCAGTTTGAGCATTAATATTGTAATGGATCCTTCCATCATTGCTAGAGGAGCTGAGTGATGTATCAATAGCCAATACATTCAGTTATTTTAACATGTAAACCAATTTCTTTACAATTATGATGAATATAGATTAACCAGGACAATACTTCATGATCTGCACTCTCGGGATCCATCTCTATACTCGAGGGAGAGAGGGGAGGAAAGAAAGATGAATGGGAATGGACAAAAGGGAAAAAAGCAGACAGTAAATAGATATATAATTCAGTAATAGCCATAAACCAACAATTGCTAATTCATTATACATGCATGTTGCTTGTTTTATAGGCAAGCAGAAACAAAGGATGAAGATCATTTACAATTGTAATCTATCTTTCATTCTAGTTAGTCTCTGATTTATTTGTAGTGAGCTGTTTAAATATTGTTCGGATCACTGCTGCTGTTTTTGAAGATGGATTCTTAGAAGCCACGAGTGGAACAATTTAAACTCTGTGGCTTCTGGCTGTCCCGAAAAGGCAAGTACCTCCAAAATCTAGTTCATCGCTACCTGCAGACAAGGTCACGACAGCACCACGAGCAGAAATAATCACGGTATTATTGCTAGATATAAATTTCGCGGCAGAGTTGCCTGACCCTGCGAGAAAAGGGTCTCTTGTTTCCAGTTATAGCTTCTTGCAGAGCTCGGTGCACTGACCAACTCACAGAACGTAAACCTCCAAAGAATACTGGCAAACATCAATTACGAAGGCTTCAAAATTCTTAGCAAATGCTGTCATTCCTCAGTGACAAATTGAAATTCTGATGGGCTTGAAAAATGTACAGGTCTGTTTCCCTGGGGGAGCTGTCCCTGGGGAAGCGGTCTGGATCCCGTACGCTTCAGTTTTATTCGAATTATTTTCTTTGCCGTGGCATATCGCATTGTTCTTTGGCCGCATTGTTCTTTGGACAATGTGCGTTTTACTCCTAATCTATAATTAATAAAAACAGAAAATGCTGGAAATCTCAGCAGGTCAGGCAGCATCTGTGGAGAGAAGCAGACCCGAAACGTTAACTCTGCTTCCTCTCCACAGATGCTGCCTGACCTGCTGAGATTCCCAGCATTTTCTGTTTTTATTCCAGATTCCAGCATCCGCAGTATTTTATCTTTGCTATAATACCTGAAACTTGTTACGCACGCTCCTTATTTGGGAATCACTATTTTGTGACTCTCAGTCACGCCTGCAGCTGCACACTTCTGCCACTAGGTAGAGGCCGACGCCTCCGCAAACTGCAGCCCTTCCTTACATGGACCTACAACATCGCCAGTGCACCCTAAGAGAAATTCACTTCGTCCTAACTAACCGTGAGCAGTATCACGGGAGCACCACCAGACTCTGCTGAAAGCTGAAACACTGAAGAGTCAGTTGTGGCTCCGTCGGTAACTCTCTCGCCTCTTAGTCAGAAGGTTTTGGGTTCAAGTCCCACTTCAGAGACTATTAAGGCTGACACTCCAGTACCGAGGGATTGCTGCACTGTCGGAGGTGCCGTCTTTCGGATGAGACGTTAAACCAAGGTATCAGAAGGATGCAAAAAAAAATCCTGCAGTACTACTTAATAACTTAAAAACAGCAGTGGAGTTGTCTCTGCTGCCTGGTCAATATCCCTCCATCAACATAACTAAAAATTAAAACTTATCTGATCATTATCACATTGCTGCTGTGGGATTCTTGGCTGTAAAGCGCTTTGGGATATCCTGAGGTCATTTCCATGAAAGGAATTATATAAATGCAAGTCTTTCACCAGAACCAAAATCGGTGAGACTCAGCATAACTACGAGAGCTTTGTTTCAGATCCATCAAAACAGACGTACTGTTCCTTCCAGCACCTCTCAACCTGTCTCTCTTCACATATGTTTGCACAAAGTCTTGAATTTCCAATGCTACAAAATAAATAATTACTGACACAGAATCCATGGCTTCCTGATCCTTATCTGTTCCATAAAGCCCCGGCCATTTCTTTGTGTCTTCCTTTTCAGGCTGCAGGCCTTGGATACCAGAATAGCCTGAAGAAAAACCTGCCCCTAATCTACAAAAGACAAAAAAAAATCAAAGCCAGTTTCTGCTTGGGTAAGCACAGCCTCTAAAGTGAACCCATTTTAATCTGTAATCACGCATTCTATTAAAATACAACCCGGGCTCAACTAAACATTGAAACCCAAGTTGCATTTACAATCATCTTTACTTCGTATAAAATAATATCAATCGCTTCTAAACATTTATTTGTAGAGCTTAACTTCACATAAGATGCATGAAAGAAATCAATGGCTAAATCCACCTGAAGCACAGGCTTAGAATAAGTTCCTACATACATCAGTCATCAAGCAGCAGGTGAACATGTAAATCACGTTCTGCTTTTCTACCATTCTACAAAGATCATTGGAATCAAACAGCAAGCTGCTCGGAGAAGGACAGGTTTCACTGCCCTTTCTGATCTTGGCTGCGCTGGCACAATTACCTCTGTGTCCCTGGCTATGATGTGAACTCCTCTACAGGCCGCGCAACTCTAAGGAGTGCTGTTACTTTATAACCATCTCACTGATCAAAAATAGAAAGTACCTTTGGGTCTTGTGAAGAGGAACTTTGGTGAGAGCTGTCCATCCCTGGGTTAGGATGATTGGTGCACAGTAACAATCTTGACCAGAATACTGCTCGAGTCTTAACTCCTGTGGCTTCTTTGTCTACTCACTGCATATACAATGGAATGCTGGTTTGCGGAAATCATTCTCGTGCCATTATCATGCAAAGATTGGACTGGTGCACCAGGGCTATCCTGTTAGGTGGAGTGCATTTCACAGCTCTCTTCACACATTCCCAGAAATCTGCAGAATGCTGTTTTTTAAAGATTTGTTCATGGGATGTGGATGTCGCTGGCAAGGCCAACATTAATTGCCCATCCCGAATTGCCCTTGAGTGGCTTGCTAGGCCATTTCAGAGGGCAGTTAAGAGTCAACCACATTGCTGTGGGTCTATCGTCCAGACCAGCAGATATTCTTCCCTAAAGGGCATCGGTGAACCAGATGGGTATTTACGACAATCTGATAGTTTCATGTTCATTATTACTGATACAAGCCTTTTATTCCAGGTTTATATAATTAATTGAATTTAAATTCCCCAGCTGCCGTGGTGGGTAGCACTCTCACCTCTGGGTCAGAAGGTTGTGCGTTCAAGCCCCACTCCAGAGAGCTGAGCACATAATCCAGGCTGACACTCCAATGCATCATCATCATCATAGGCAGTCCCTCGAAATCGAGCAAGACTTGCTTCCACTCCAAAAGTGAGTTCTCAGGTGAATACGGGAATGACAGTTTCTGTCACGGGGGGGACAGACAGGCGTTGGAGGAAAGGGTGGGTGGGGAGTCTGGTTGTCACACGCTCCTTCCTCTGCCTCACTTGTTTTCTGCATGCTTCGGCGACGAGACTCGAGGTGCTCAGCGCCCTCCTGGATGCTCTTCCTCCACTTAGGGTGGCCAAGTACTCCCAGGTGTCGGTGGGGATGTTGCACTTTATCAAGGAGGCTTTGAGGGTGTCCTTGAAATGTTTCCTCTGCCCACCTGGGGCTCGCTTGCCTTGTAGGAGTTCCGAGTAGAGCACTTGCTTTGGGAGTCTTGTGTCGGTCATGTGGACACTGTGGCCCACCCAACAGAGCTGGTCGAGTGTGGTCAGTGCTTCGATGCTGGGGATGTTGGCCTGATTGAGAACACTGATGTTGGTGCGTCTGTCCTCCCAGGGGGTTCACAGGATCTTGCGGAGGCATCGTTGGTGGTATTTCTCCAGCGATTTGAGGTGTCTGCTGTATATGGTTCACGTCTCTGAGCCATACGAGGGCGGGTATCACTACAGCCTTGTAGACCATAAGCTTGCTGCCAGATTTGAGGGCCTGATCTTCGAACACTCTTTTCCTCAGGCGGCAGAAGGCTGCACTGGCACACTGGAGGCGGTGCTGAACCTCGTCGTCGATGTCTGCCCTTGCTGATAATAGGTTCCCGAGGTATGGAAAGTGGTCTACATGGTCCAGGGCCGCACCGTGGATCTTGATGACTGGGGGGGCAGTGCTGTATGGCAGGGTCAGGTTGGTGGAGGACCTTTGTCTTACGGATGTTTAGTGTAAGGCCCATGCTTTCGTACAACTTGGTGAAGATGTTGACGATGATTTGGAGTTCACACTCTGAAAGCGCGCAGACTCAAGCGTCATCTGCATACTGTAGTTCAATGACAGAGGATGAGATGGTCTTGGATCTGGCCTGGAGGCGATGAAGGTTGAACAGGTTCCCACTGGTTCTGTAGTTTAGTTCCACTCCAGCGGGGAGCTTGTTGAGTGTGTTTTGGGGAGGAATTAAACTAATATGGCAGGGGGATGGAAATCTATGCAGGGAGACAGAGGGAAATAAAAAGGAGGCAGAAGCAAAATATAGAAAGGAGAATAGTAAAAATGGAGGGCAGAGAATCCCAAGGTAAAAAACAAAAAGGGCCACATTACAGCAAAATTCTAAAGGGGCAAAGTGTGTTTAAAAAAACAAGCCTGAAGGCACTGTGCCTCAATGCGAGGAGTATTCAGAATAAGGTGGATGAATTAACTGCACAGATAGCAGTTAACGGATACGATGTGATTGGCATCACGGAGACATGGCTCCAGGGGACCAAGGCTGGGAACTCAACATCCAAGGGTATTCAGCATTTAGGAAGGATAGACAGAAAGGAAAAGGAGGCCGGGTGGCGTTGCTGGTTAAAGATGAAATCAATGCAATTGTAAGGAAGGACATTAGCCTGGATGATGTGGAATCGGTATGGGTGGAGCTGCGGAATACCAAAGGGCTGAAAACGCTAGTGGGTGTTGTGTATAGACCACCAAATAGTAGTAGTGAGGTTGGGGACAGCATCAAGCAATAAATAAGGGATGTTTGCAATAAGGGTACAGCAGTAATCATGGGCGACTTTAATCTACACATTGATTGGGCTAACCTAACTGGTAGCAATACGGTGGAGGAGGAATTCCTGGAGTGTATTAGGGATGGTTTTCCAGACCAATATGTCGAGGAACCAACCAGGGAGCTGGCCATCCTAGACTGGGTTTTGTGTAATGAGAAGGGACTAATTAGCAATCCTGTTGTGCAAGGCCCCTTGGGGAAGAGTGACCATAATATGGTAGAATTCCTTATTGAGATGGAGAGTGACAAAGTTAATTCGGAAACTAGGGTCCTGAACTTAAGGAAAGGTAACTTCGACGATATAAGGCGTGAATTGGCTAGAATAGACTGGCAAACGATACTAAAAGGGTTGGCAGTGGATAAACAATGGCAAACATTTAAAGATCACATGGATGAACTTCAGCAAATGTACATCCCTGTCTGGAGTAAAAATAAAACTGGGAAGGTGGCTCAACCTTGGCTAACAAGGGAAATTAAGGATAGTGTTAAAGCCAAGGAATAAGCATATAAATTGGCTAGAAAAAGCAACAAACCTGAGGACTGGGAGAAATTTAGAATTCAACAGAGGAGGACTAAGGGTTTAATTAAGAGGGGGAAAATAGAGTACGAGCGGAAGCTTGCAGGGAATATAAAAACTGACTGCAAAAGCTTCTATAAATATGTGAAGAGAAAAAGATTAGTAAAGACAAACGTAGGTCCCTTGCCGTCGGATTCAGGTGAAATTATAATGGGGAACAAAGAAATGGCAGACCAATTGAACCAATACTTCGGTTCTGTCTTCACGAAGGAAGATACAAATAACCTTCCGAAGGTACTAAGGGACAGTGGGTCTAGTGAGAAGGAGGAACTGAAGGATATCCTTATTAGGCGGGAAATTGTGTTACGGAAATTGATGGGATTGAAGGCCGATAAATCACCGGGGCCTGATAGTCTGCATCCCAGAATGCTCAAGGAAGTGGCCCTAGAACTAGTGGATGCATTGGTGATCATTTTCCAACAGTCAATCGACTCTGGATCATTTCCCATGGACTGGAGGGTAGCTAATGTTACACCACTTTTTAAAAAAGGAGGGAGAGAGAAAATGGGTAATTATAGACCGGTTAGCTTGACATCGGTGGTGGGGAAGGTGTTGGAATCGATCATGAAGGACGAAATAGCAGTGCATTTGGAAAGCGGTGACAGGATCGAATCAAGTCAGCATGGATTTGTGAAAGGGAAATCAAGCTTGATGAATCTTCTGGAATTTTTGAGGATGTAACTAGCAGAGTGGACAAGGGAGAACCAGTGGATGTGGTGTTTTTGGACTTTCAGAAGGCTTTTGACAAGGTACCGCAGAAAAGATTGTTGTGCAAAGTCAAAGCACATGGTATTGAAGGTGATATACTGACGTGGATAGGGAACTGGTTGGCAGACAGGAAGCAGAGAGTCAGAATGGCAGGCAGTGACTTGTGGAGTGCCGCAGGGCTCAGTGCTGGGACCCCAGCTCTTTACAATATACATTAACGATTTGGATGAAGGAATAGAGTGTAATATCTCCAAGTTTGCAGATGACACTAAACTGGGTGGCGGTGTGAGCTGTGAGGAGGACGCTAAGAGATTGCAGGGTGACTTGGACAGGTTAGGTGAGTGGGCAAATACATGGCAGAGGCAGTATAATGTGGATAAATGTGAGATTATCCATTTTGGGGGCAAAAACACGAAGGCAGAATATTATCTGAATGGCGGCAGACTAGGAAAAGGGGAGGTACAACAATACCTGGGTGTCATGGTTCATCACTGAAAATTGGCATGCAGGTACAGCAGGCGGTGAAGAAGGCAAATGGAATGTTGGCCTTCATAGCTAGGGGATTTGAGTATAGAGCAGGGAGGTCTTACTGCAGTTGTACAGGGTCTTGTACAACTCACCTGGAATATTGTGTTCAGTTTTGGTCTTCTAGTCTGAGGAAGGACGTTCTTGCTATTGAGGGAGTGCAGCGAAGGTTCTCCAGACTGATTCCAGGGATGGCTGGGCTGTCATATGAGGTGGGCGTAGTTTATAGGCCCCCAAATAATAACTTCACGGTGGGGCGGACAATAATCAAGGGAATAATGGAGGCATGTGAAAAAGGAACGGCAGTAATCATGGGGGATTTTAACCGACATATCGATTGGTCAAATCAAATCGCACAGGGTAGTCTGGAGGAGGAATTCATAGAATGCATACGGGATTGTTTCTTAGAACAGTATGTTACAGAACCTACAAGGGAGCAAGCTATCTTAGATCTGGTCCTGTGTAATGAGACAGGAATAATAAACGATCTCCGAGTAAAAGATCCTCTCGGAATGAGTGATCACAGTATGGTTGAATTTGCAATACAGATTGAGGGTGAGGAAGTAGTGTCTCAAACGAGCGTACTATGCTTAAACAAAGGGGACTACAGTGGGATGAGGGCAGAGTTAGCTAAAGTAGACTGGAAACACAGACTAAACGGTGGTTCAATTGAGAAACAGTGGAGGACTTTTAAGGAGCTCTTTCATAGTGCTCAACAAAAATATATTCCAATGAAAAAGAAGGGTGGTAAGAGAAGGGATAACCAGCCGTGGATAACCAAGCAAATAAAGGAGAGTATCAAATTAAAAACCAATGCGTATAAGATGGCCAAGGTTAGTGGGAAACTAGAAGATTGGGAAAATTTTAAACGACAGCAAAGAATGACTAAGAAAGCAATAAAGAAAGGAAAGATAGATTACGAAAGTAAACTTGCGCAAAACATAAAAACAGATAGTAAAAGCTTTTACCGATATATAAAACGGAAGAGAGTGACTAAAGTAAATGTTGGTCCCTTAGAAGATGAGAAGGGGGATTTAATAATGGGAAATATGGAAATGGCTGAGACCTTAAACAATTATTTTGCTTCCGTCTTCACAGTAGAAGACATAAAAACCATGCCGAAAATTGCTGGTCACGGGAATGTGGGAAGGGAGGATCTTGAGACAATCACTATCACTAGGGAGGTAGTGCTGGACAGGCTAATGGGACTCAAGGTAGACAAGTCCCCTGGTCCTGATGAAATACATCCCAGGGTATTAAAAGAGATGGCGGAAGTTATAGCAGATGCATTCGTTATAATCTACCAAAATTCTCTGGACTGTGGGGAGGTACCAGTGGATTGGAAAGTAGCTAATGTAACGCCTCTGTTTAAAAAAGGGGGCAGACAAAAGACAGGTAACTATCGGCCGGTTAGTTTAACATCTGTAGTGGGGAAAATGCTTGAAGCTATCATTAAGGAAGAAATAGCATGACATCTAGATAGGAATAGTGCAATCAAGCAGACGCAACATGGATTCATGAAGGGGAAATCATGTTTAACTAATTTACTGGAATTCTTTGAGGATATAATGAGCATGGTGGATAGAGGTGTACCGATGGATGTGGTGTATTTAGATTTCCAAAAGGCATTCGATAAGGTGCCACACAAAAGGTTACTGCAGAAGATAAAGGTACGCGGAGTCAGAGGAAATGTATTAGCATGGATAGAGAATTGGCTGGCTAACAGAAAGCAGAGAGTCGGGATAAATGGGTCCTTTTCTGGTTGGAAATCTGTGGTTAGTGGTGTGCCACAGGGATCGGTGCTGGGACCACAACTGTTTACAATATACATAGATGGCCTGGAAGAGGGGACGGAGTGCAGTATAACAAAATTTGCAGATGACACAAAGATTAGTGGGAAAGCGGGTTGTGTAGAGGACACAGAGAGGCTGCAAAGAGATTTAGATAGGTTAAGCGAATGGGCTAAGGTTTGGCAGATGGAATACAATGTCGGAAAATGTGAGGTCATCCACCTTGGGAAAAAAAACAGTAAAAGGGAATATTATTTGAATGGGGAGAAATTACAACATGCTGCGGTCAGAGGGATCTGGGAGTCCTTGTGCATGAATCCCAAAAAGTTAGTTTGCAGGTGCAGCAGGTAATCAGGAAGGTGAATGGAATGTTGGCCTTCATTGCGAGAGGGATGGAGTACAAAAGCAGGGAGGTCCTGCTGCAACTGTACAGGGTATTGGTGAGGCCGCACCTGGAGTACTGCGTGCAGTTTTGGTCATCTTACTTAAGGAAGGATATACTAGCCTTGGAGGGGGTACAGAGACGATTCACTAGGCTGATTCCAGAGATGAGGGGGTTACCTTATGATGATAGATTGAGTAGACTGAGTCTTTACTCATTGGAGTTCAGAAGGATGAGGGGTGATCTTATAGAAACATTTAAAATAATGAAAGGGATAGACAAGATAGAGGCAGAGAGGTTGTTTCCACTGGTCGGGGAGACTAGAACAAGGGGGCACAGCCTCAAAATACGGGGGAGCCAATTTAAAACCGAGTTGAGAAGTAATTTCTTCTCCCAGAGGGTTGTGAATCTGTGGAATTCTCTGCCCAAGGAAGCAGTTGAGGCTAGCTCATTGAATGTATTCAAATCACAGAAAGATAGATTTTTAACCAATAAGGGAATTAAGGGTTATGGGGAGCGGGCGGGTAAGTGGAGCTGAGTCCACGGCCAGATCAGCCATGATCTTTTTGAATGGCGGAGCAGGCTCGAGGGGCTAGATGGCCTACTCCTGTTCCTAATTCTGATGTTGTTATGAGAGACTGGATCAACTGGGCCTTTATTCACTGGAGTTTAGAAGGATGAGAGTGGATCTCATAGAAACATATAAGATTCTGACGGGACTGGACAGGTTAGATGCGGGAAGAATGTTCCCGATGTTGGGGAAGTCCAGAACCAGGAGACATAGTCTTAGGATAAGGGGTAGGCCATTTAGGACTGAGATGAGGAGAAACTTCTTCACTCAGAGAGTTGTTAACCTGTGGAATTCCCTGCCGCATAGAGTTGTTGATGTCAGTTCACTGGATATATTCAAGAGGGAGTTAGATATCGCTCTTACGGTGAAGGGGATCAAGGGGTATGGAGAGAAAGCAGGAAAGGGGTACTGAAGGACTGATCAGCCATGATCTTATTGAATGGCGGTGCAGGCTCGAAGGGCCGAATGGCCTACTCCTGCACCTATTTTTCTATGTTTCTATGTGTGGTGGAGCATTGCAGCGAGGAAGATCGAGAAGAGGGTTGGTGTGATGACGCAGCCCTGCTTGACCCCGTTTCGGACATTGATTGGGTCTGTGGTGGATCCGTTGGTCAAGATCATGGCTTACATGCCATTGTGGAGCAGGCGGAGGATGATGACAAACTTTTGGGGGAAGCCGAAACGGAGGAGGACGCTCCATAGTCCCTCGAGGTTAACAGTGTCAAAGGCCTTTATAAGGTCAAAGAAGGGCAGGTACAAGGGTTGGCTCTGTTTCCTGCATTTCTCTTGCAGTTGTTGCGCCGTAAAGATAATGTCCGTTAGACCACGTAGTGGATGGAATCTGCACTGTGACTCTGGGAGGAGCTCCTCAGGAGAAGGCAGTTGAGGAGGATTCAAGCGATGACTTTCCCAGTGGCTGACAACAGGGAGATTCCTCTGTAGTTGCCACAGTCGGACTTGTCCCCTTTTTTAAAGATGGCCACGATTACTGCATCTCTGAGATCTCCCGGCATGCTCTCCTTCTTCCAGATGAGAGAGATGAGGTCATGCATTCATGCCAATAGTGCCTCTCTGCCATTCTTTAGTGCCTCAGTGGGGATTCCATCCGCTCCCGATGCCTTGTTGTTCTTGAGCTGACGGATGGCCTTTTCTACCTCGTGCAGGGCTGGGGTTTTGCTAAGATGGTGGCGGGTAGCATGCTGCGGAATGGAATCGAGGATACTCGTTTTAAAGGCAGAGTCTCGATTAAGGACGCAGAGTGCCCACAGCGCTTGGTCTGCCCTCAAGGCCTCCATAACCAGTGCCTGCAAAGAGACGCTCGGTCAGGAAACACCAGGACTGGTTTGATGAGAATGACCAGGAGATCCAAGAGCTAATAAATCGCAAGAGCAGGGCATTTCTGAACCTAAAACAACAACCCAACTCTGAAGCAGCAAAGCAGTTTTGCAGGCAGCTTAAGGCCGACGTTCAACTAAAAACCCGCGATCTAAAGTATAGATTGTGGGTGGAGAAAGCACAGGAGATTCAGCAGCTGGATGACAGCCATGATGTGCGAGGATTCTTCACTGCAATCAAGTCCACCTATGGCCCAAGTACCCAAGGCCCCACCCCACTCATCAAGAACATGAGGCAGTCCGGAGGACCCGCTGGAAGGAGCACTTCGAAGATCTCCTTAATCGAGACTCCAATGCAGTGCTGAGGGAGTGCTGCACTGTTGGAGGTGCTGTCTTTCAGAAGAAAAGTTAAACCGAGGCCCCGTCTGCCCTCTCAGATGGATGTTAATTCTCCCATGGCACTATTCGAAGAGCAGGGGAATCCTGATATCATATGTATAAAATATGCCAACAAGTGATGTCTGTACACTTGTCCTTATCCAGAACAGCGACACAACTTGCTTTTATATAGTGCCCTTAACATAGTAAAATGTTGCACCAAAAGGTATAATCAGACAAAAATGGATGTCAAACCAAAGAAGGAGACACTTGGAGTGGTGACCAAAAGCTTGGTCAAAGAAAGAGGTTTTAAGGGGGTCATAAAATGAGAGAGGTGGAGGGGATTAGGGAAGGATTCCAGAGCACGGGACCTAGGCAGCTGAAGGCACAATTGCTAATTGTTCATACCAGCTCACTGACATGAAGAACAAGTGGAAACTAGGTCCAACACAGTGTGACAAAAATAATTGCTCCAAGGTTACGTTTAGAATTGAGGACCAGCACTTGGATCCAATCTCCTGCTTGCTGGACCTGCTTCCCAGGTCTCACAGGATCCCTCCAATGCATGGGTCAATATAAGCCTCACTGTTACTGGGCGAGGGGATGCATCACTGCAGAGGGAGGGACGGGCTGATACTAGAGGTAAGCGGGGAGTACTCAAACAACTGCTTCAAGAATACCATCTCAAAGCACTGACACCAGGGTTGCCTCTCTGGTTGGGTGTATTCCTGGAGGTTTCATCGCATGACCTCCTCCACAAACCGTCCGGCCCCCACACTCCTGCCATTGGTCCATCCTCCACACACACACCCTCTCCACACCAATTGGAAAGAGAACAGACTCTTTTTGCTGCTCAATTGGATTAATCTTGACTGTTCGTGAAACAGCCTATTTTCTCCATCGTCAATAGTTTAATAACCAATCGCTGAAAGTGTTAAAAAAAATGTAAAAAAATACAATTTGTTTAATGTCCCTCTGATTTTTCTCCTGGGTTGCTCGCAGCAGTGACCTGAGATTAGTCTTTAATTCCTGGAGACACCAGGGCAATCCTGGAGGGTTGGCTACCCTAACTGGCACCCCCACAATGAGGTAGTACAATCCATACCAGTCCCCTCCGTGGCTGTGCCAGGATGTACGATTATACCAACCTACCCCTTTTGTCAGTGTCTGCTCCTGTAAATGGTGTGGAAAGAATATGTACAACAAGCGGATCAATAGGTAAACTAGTTTATAAGTGGAACAAAGCCAAACAGGTTTCCCATACCTGGTACCTGTCCGTTAACCTATGCCAGAAGGGAGCATGCGTGCAGCTCGGGTGAGGAGAGGATTGGGCTCGGCTGTGACCTGCCAATGTTTACTTACAAGTTCCACCACTGACTAATGTAGGGAATGCCACGGAAGGCTCCCACCACCTGTGGAACTGTAGCCCAGGGAGGAACTAACTCTTCAGAGGGGAGCGGAGAGCAGATAAATTACAAGAACATGAAAACAAAATGAGGGACAAAGCCTGTGTTACTCTGGGGTGGGGAGTCAGCAGCAGGATGCTGCTAACAGTTTAAAACACAATCTGTCACCATAGCAATGTCTTCTGCTCCATAAATTCAACGGTGACAGTGGAACGCCCTGTTTATTGGCAATGTTACAATTACAGATGCTTCTGGCTAGTTCCAGGAGCGCAGTCTTTGCGTAAAAGCCTTTCCATCTTTCAAACTGAATCTAAACAATCATTTTTGGCATGCAAGCCAGAAATTCCCTATGACACATGACTCTTAGAAATGCAGACAAACATTAAACAGATCCATCATAAACAAACAGCTGTTAAAATACCATCGCGAGACAAGATGAACATTTTTCAAATGTAACAAAAACAAAGCTGCTTTTATGCCATGCACTTAGGCTGCGCTATCATTAGAGTTGCCAACCCTCCTGGATTGTTCCGGAGTCTCCTGGAATCGAAGATCTGATCTCCAGGGCACTGCTATGACCAAACCTGGAGAAAAATCAACGGGATATTAAAAAAACAAAAAGCACACTGGAGGTGGGAACATGGCTGTTTGACTGAAGTTGAGTCAATCAGGAAATGAAGAGTCTGATGAAGGGTCATCGACCTGAAACGTTAACTCTGTTTCTCTCTCCACAGATGCTGCCTGACCTGCTGAGTATTTCCAGCATTTTCTGTTTTTATTTCAGATTTCCAGCATCCGCGGTATTTTGCTTTTGTAATGAAGAGTCTGTTCGCTTCTCAGTTAGCGTTGGGAAGGTGCGGTGCGAGGATAGACGTGTTGGTAGGCCAATGGTGGGGCGGGGCAGTGGGAGAACAGAGGTCACGAGATGAAACCTCCAGGAATACCTCCAACCAAAGTTGGCAACCCTAACTATCGTGGTTCCAACAAGTTTAATTTGGACTCAGTTATACCTCTTAGCATCTACCCTCTTAGCATCTACACTCACGACTGTTGGCCTTTAACCAGGACATCAGCGGAAAACATGAAAATGTGGTTTCTCTGTTGGCTGAATGTGTGGATTTACCACCTGTACCACTGAACTGTAAAGAACCAGTAATGTCTCAGGTTTGATTTTGCTCCAAGCTGAATTAGCTTATGTCAGCTGGGTGCTACCATTGGCTATAGTTTTCTGGGCCACAGAAGAAAGAATTGGCCAGGGTTCCCACTCCTGTCGTCTGGTGACATCAACTAGAAAGCACAGCGTGGGGGTAAAAGGTGTAGATGCGGCACTGGAGGTCCTGGTGGAGGAGGTCCAGAGGAGGAGTGATGTCCTGTTCCCGCAGGGGAGGAAGGAGTCCACCTTGCCCTCTTGTCCCTCTCCCCTGCAGCAGCTGACACTGTTCTGCCTGGCCTCATGTCTTCTTCCCATTCCTCCTCCAGACCAAAGGGGACCCCGAGCAAAATGACCAAGCACTCCCTTTCTCCTGGTGACTCCTATAAAGTGTCCAATAAGGTGGAGTAGCACAGCACTTACACTTTTTAGGTGAATTCCTCAAAAAGTTTCCGGAATAAATGTTGCTTGAGTGTTAGTGAAGTTTTGTCAAAGTGTTCCAGAAAGTCTCCCAATGTGTTTCAGAGGTGCTCTTCACAAGCTCCAGCAGCAAGTGAACATTAATGGTGTGTACCCTAGAAGTAGCGCTCAAAATCTACAACAACAACTTGCTTACTCCCAAACAGCTGTTAGAAGAGGGCGTTAGGACAAGCGCAAAGCACCAACATGCCGTGCAGCCTCTTTATTGAGCACTAGCAGGCACTGTAATTGTCAATCAGCTGCTGAACGATCCTCCGGGCGGCCGTTCCCAGTGCAAACTTCAGCTCCTTTATCAAAATGGCGTCTTGCGCTAAACATGGGCTAAGCCGGCGTTTCAGTTTCAGATCCCATCTTGGCCACCTCGAAGGCCCTGCCAGAAATCACTCCCTTACAAACAAGAACAGTTCCCTATACCAAATAGATGGGCCAAATAGGTATGTTTCCTCTCAACTGCTGCTCTGTGCAAAGCACGTACACAACCATCTGTCACATACCATGATTGGCTATACTACAGCATGGCACACACTCAAGTTGCAGCTTACACTCTCATCGCACTGGCGTGTAAAAAGAGCGTCATGCATAAAATCCTTCCAACACAACCTGTTTAAACACACACACATAAAACACACACATAAAACACACACATAAAACACACAGAAATACACACAGACACATACAAACACGCAGTTGATTGTCACTGTATTTGCTCTTGAAACTTCCAACATTTCAACGCAACCTCTCTGCTTACAACTATTTTTGTTGTATCTGTAAACAAGTGCCCCCGGGTTAAAAGGGGGGTCACACTCCAAAATCTTTCAATCAAATGCCCCCTTGTTTTTTTTTTCTGAGGGCACCAAAAACACAAATTATGCAAGTGCCCCTTGGCTAAAGGGGGGGGGGGCGCACTAAAACCAACAAACTTAAACAAATTAAACTTCAGATATTGTGGTTCAAATTAAAATTTGGTTGCTAGGGGTGATGATGCACTGCAGTCCCTCCGGTGTCCACCTCTCGCGGAAGGCCATGAGCGTGCTGGTGAACACCGTGTGCTCCATCCCCAGGGACACCCTGGCTCGGATGTAACCATGGAAGAGGGGCATGCAGTCGGGCTGAACGACCCCCTCGACCGCCCGCTGCCTGGACGCTGATGGCCCACTTGGCCATGCCCAGGAGCAGACCTACAAGGAGGCCTTCCGACCTGCACCTCTCTGCTTACAGGACCGGATGACTCAGAACAGGTACAAGTACACCGGCACAGGAAGAGGACCCAGAACTTTCAGGCTATACTTGACATAATTGGGTCAGCCTGGCATGGTTTATTATTTTTCCTATCTTATCGAATGGCAGAGCAGGCTCGAGGGGCCAAATGGCCTACTCCTGCTCCCATTTCTTATGTTCTGTTTAAGAGGAGAAACCGATGTTAAGTTGGAGTACAGAATCTGCTGTAACTGTCGCCCTGTGCATGCACTTTAAAGACTGTCAATCGAAGCTGCTTAACAATGTTGTACCAGGCCTCGCTTAATTAATCAGTCTGCCTCTCAGAAGTTTGGAGCAGCACTCATGAGGACACATGCGGATTTCACAATATCCAGTTCGCACGACAAGGGGGTCTCGTTGTTACACAGCCCGGATTACACTATTGTACATCGAGCTATTGGGCAGTGAAAGTAAACTACCGACGGTAAAAGCGGGTCCTGCCTGCTTTGGTTGGAGATGGTCTAATTGTTACAGCATGTGTTCCATTCATCAAAGTAAATATTAAACTGGAGTTTTTTAAAAAGGGAAAATTAACAGGAACAAAAGCAGCACTCAACAACATGAAGAAGAGCATGCATTTATATAACGCCTTTAACGTAGTAAAACATCCCAAAGATATTTGCATAACCACTGGGCACCCTGGATGACTGCAGGGCATCCTAAAGATTGTGGTGTGCGTTCCAATGTGGAATGAGCACGATCACGTCATATTGGGTCCGGCAATGCCTACTTTTGCCAGGAAAGTGGGCGTTGGACAACGACATTTCTGGGCCCACGGTCCATGGTACCGAACATTTCTCCCATCCGACTTCGGAATGCCGGTCACCAAGGAACGTAGCCCCAGAAATTCACATTTACAGATGTTCAATGATAGGAAACAGGTGTGTTTTAAAAGCTGCACAGGACACTCTGTGTTCAAAGGGTAACTGCTTCCATGCACAACACTAATTAATATTCTGTAATGTAGTGCACTGCAGCCGTACACCTCACTTAAACACTGACATCCATCACAGCACATTGCTGTCTGGAGAAAAAAATCATTTTGGGAAACTTAATAAATGCTGCATTAATTTCACTTGAAACCACAGTGGTTACAATGCATTAACAAGAATGAGAAAATAAAGCTATCTGCCTATCTGAATAAGCAAAAGGATTGGCTGAGGAACGCAGGGATTACTTTATGCTGCTGCAGGGAGAGCCAGGATCACGGTATTCATTTATAGCGCTGCCCCTTTAAAGCCAGCCCTTTGAAGTCCACCTGCATGTTGCCTGAATTCAAACCAGCTGTCAGCCTCCATCATCTGTCCTTCCATTCACACAGCTGGCTTTGCTTTAGGAGCTGGTTCACAGTGACCCTGGAGGCTTTGTACAACCTGACTCAGTCAAACCATTTGGTATCCATGGGATCAATATTCTATTCTGCTAATAAATTATCTTCAACCTAGAGAGGCTTGTGGTCCCGGCCTCAGTGCTAATTTCAGCAAGCAGCCAATGTGAAGGCCAGGAGATATCATATTTCTAATTAACTGTAGGTTAGGTTAACTTCATAAACAGACACACATGGCAATTACCGTACCACAGACACAAGATAAATTGGGATTACAATATTACAGACATTGGAAAAGACTTGAAAGAAAGGAAGACTTGCATTTATATAGCATCTGTCACGACCTCAGAACATCACAAAGCTCTTTACAGCCAATGAAGTACTTTTTTGAAGTGTAGTCACTGTTGTAATGTAAGAAACACGGCAGTCAATTTGCACACAGCAAGGTCTCACAAACAGCAATGTGATAATAAAAACATAGAAATATGTGCAGGGGCAGGCCATGTGGCCCTTCGAGCCTGCACCGCCATTCAATATGATCATGGCTGATCATGCAACCTCAGTACCCCACCCCTGCCTTCTCGCCATACTCCCTGATCCCTTTAGCCATAAGGGCCACATCTAACTCCCTTTTGAATATGACCAACGAACTGGACTTCACAACTTTCTGTGGCAGAGAATTCCACAGGTTCACAACTCTCTGGGTGAAAAAGTTTCTCCTCATCTCGGTCCTATATGGCTTTCCCCTTATCCTTCGACTGTGTCCCCTGGTTCTGGACTTCCTCAACATCGGGAACATTCTTCCTGCATCTAACCTGTCCAATTCCATCTGAATTTTATATGTTACTATGAGATCCCCTCTGATTCTTCTAAATTCCAGTGAGTATAAGCCTAGTCGATCCAGTCTCTCCTCATATGTCAGTTCTGCCATCCCGGGAATCAGTCTGGTGAACCTTCGCTGCACTCCCTCAATAGCAAGCACGTCCTTCCTCAGATTAGGAGACCAAAACTGCACACAATACTCAAGGTGTGGTCTCACCAAGGCTCTGTATGTACAACTGCAGCAAGACCCCCCTGCTCCTAAACTCAAATCCCCTCGCTATGAAGGCCAGCATGCCATTTGCTTTCTTCACTGCCTGCTGTACCTGCATGCCTACCTTCAATGACTGATGTACCATGACACCAGGTCTCGTTGCACCTCCCCTTTTACTATTCTGTCACCATTCAGATAATAATCTGTTTTTGCCACCAAAGTGGATAACCTCACATTTATCCACATTATACTGCATCTGCCATGCATTTGCCCACTCACCTAACCTGTCCAAGTCCCCCTGCAGCCTCTTAGCATCCTCCTCGCAGCTCACCCTGCCACCCAGCTTAGTGTCATCTGCAAACTTGGAGATATTACATTCAATTCCTTCATCTAAATCATTAATGTATATTGTAAATAGCTGGGGTCCCAGCACTGAACCCTGCGGTACTCCACTAGTCACTGCCTGCCATTCTGAAAAGGACCCATTTATTCCTACTCTTTGCTTCCTGTCTGCCAACCAATTCTCTAACCACGTCAATACATTACCCCCAATACCATGTGCCTTAATTTTGCACACTAATCTCTTGTGTGGGACCTTGTCAAAAGCCTTTTGAAAGTCCAAATACACCACATCCACTGGTTCTCCCTTGTCCACTCTACTAGTTACATCCTCAAAAAATTCCAGAAGATTTGTCAAGTATGATTTCCCTTTCATAAATCCATGCTGACTTGGACCGATCCTGTCACTGCTTTCCAAATGCGCTGCTATTTCATCTTTAATAATTGATTCCAACATTTTCCCCACTACTGATGACAGGCTAATTACCCATTTTCTCTCTTCCTCATTTTTTAAAAAGTGGTGTTACATTAGCTACCCTCCAGTCCATAGGAACTGATCCAGAGTCAATAAGACTGCTGGAAAATGATCACCAATGCATCCACTATTTCTGTTTTAGTGCCCCCACCCAATTTAATCAGGGGGCATTTGAGTTAACGATTTATGTTTTACAATTACAACAAAATAATTGTAGGGCCTAGCACCTCACCGTTTGGTCTATAGGGCCCTGCACCTCATCGTCTGGTCTGGTCTGGTCTATAGGGCCTAGCACCTCACCGTCTGGTCTATAGGGCCCAGCACCTCATCGTCTGGTCTGGTCTATAGGGTCCAGCACCAGACCGTCTGGTCTATAGGGCCTAGCACCTCACCGTCTGGTCTAGAGGGCCCAGCACCTCACTGTCTGGTCTATAGGGCCCAGCACCTCACTGTCTGGTCTATAGGGCCCAGCACCAAACCGTCTGGTCTATAGGGTCCAGCACCTCACTGTCTGGTCTATAGGGCCCAGCACCTCACCATCTGGTCTATAGGGCCCAGCACCTCACCATCTGGTCTATAGGGTCCAGCACCTCACCGTCTGGTCTGGTCTATGGGGCCCAGCACCACACCAGCTGGTCTGGTCAATAGGGCCCAGCACCTCACCGTCCACAGCAAACGAGCCAAAGGCGGGCAGAGGAAACGTTACAAGGACACCCTCAAAGCCTCCCTGATAAAGTGCGACATCCCCATTGACATCTGGGAGCCCTTGGCCATAGTCCACCCTCAGTGGAGGAAGTGCATTTGGGAGGGCGCTGAGCTCCTCGAGTATCGTCGCCGAGAGCATGCAGAAATCAAGCGCAGGCAGCGGAAGGAGCGTACGGCAAACCAGGCTCCCTGCCCACCCTTTCCCTCAACGACTATCTGGCTAAGAGTGGGAGCAAGTCTTCCTCAATTCCGAGGGACTGTCTATGATGATGGTGGAAGATTAAAGCAGCCCCATGATGCGACTCTGGAGCTCCTAATCAGACCCTGGAGCACATCACTGAGCACTGCCCTCCGAGGAAATTCGCATGCAGCCTAACAAGATATCCACGTAGTTACACCAGAAGCTTTGGCCTGGATATCTGACTGAGATATTGACACTTGATTTACTTTGTTACTACCATACGAAAGAAGAAGAATTCCTGAAGGGCTGGTAACCCTAATTTTGCCATGTAGTGCAAAACTTTACCTTCAATTCATCAAGGCGAACACATAGTGCCAACTTCAAATTGCTCCAGAGTTTCCATGTTTGTGACTGAGTTAATACATATTCTTGTACTGCTATCATTACTGATTAAAGGTTGCTAAATGATAGCCTGGACACTGCGAGAGGTAAAAGGACCCGGGACAACATCCAATGATGACACCGCACATTACATAAATAAAATGCTCATAAATGTAACCATGGAAATTTAATAATGTCTCAACCTAAAATTAATGCTGCATAATTCCAGTGGGCTGAATGGCCTGTTTCTGTGCTGTAAATACTATGTAATATGTAATAATCAGGACAAAGTGCAGCAAACTGTTTTGATTCATGAATTAACAGAAAAAAGCCAGCCTCCCCGAGCTAGTTTTGTGGTTGTGGCGTCATTCTGGAGGCCTGCAAGGATAAATAAGCGTTAAAGTGTGTGTGGTCATGTTTTGGAGAACATGTAACTGACCTTGGTACACCAGTGCGAGCTTCCGGTCCGCAATCAACTCAATATAATTAACCCTTAAATCATCAAACTCGGAATAAAACTCAGATCAGATCTAACTACGACAATGAAATGGCAAAGGACAGGTATCTGAAGAAATTCTAAATCTTTGATTTGGGAAGCAAAAATAAATAATCCCCTGACAGAGATAATAGATAACAGAACAAAAATAAATAATCCCCTGACAGAGATAATAGATAACAGACCAGCTGAAACTGACACATACTCCCCTCCTCAAACCAGCATAGATTGAAAAATACTCCCTCCCCCACCCCACCACCTCAGACCAGTAGAGATTTGAAAAATACTCCCTCACCCCCCTCAGATCAGCATAGATTTGAAAAATACTCCCTCACCCCCACCTCCGCCCCTCAGACCAGCAGGGATCTGACACATACTCCCTCTTACGGTCTAACAGTTACCCCCAATCCACCATATGTTTATAAAGGTAGATGACATATACTTCACCTTGGACCACTAGAATCTGATACACATTCCCCCTCTCACTGACCACTAGAATCTGACAATTACCCCAGGCCTCACACCACCAGGGATTTGACAATGACTCTACCCCAGATTACAATGACTCCCAGACCACTAGGAATCTCACAAATCACCACTCTAACTACAGATATTTGTAGGTATGTCAAATAGCACCTGAATCGAAACCAGTCTAGAGTTAGACTCTCAGCAGCATGCATAAGTAAACTTAATTTGATTGAATTTGGGCAATGGGGCCAGTGCGGTTATGTTACATTTCTTACTTAAAGCACATTCTGCTGCATGGAATTATTCTGTGTGTGTGTCAGTGTGCGTGAGTGCGAGTAAGTGTATGTGTTAGTGCATGTGTGCATGCATATGTTAGGTGAGGAGAGGATCTACACGGCACCTGTAGATCTGTACCCCAGCATCTGAGCAATTCTCCCCAGCATCTGAACAACTCTCCCCTGCATCTGACCAACTCTTCCCAGCATCTGACCAACTCTCCCCAGCATCTGACCAACTCTCCCCAGCATCTGACCAACTCTCCCCAGCATCTGACCAATTCTCCCCAGCATCTGACCAACTCTCCCCAGCATCTGACCAACTCTCCCCAGCATCTGACCAACTCTCCCCAGCATCTGACCAACTCTCCCCAGCATCTGAGCAATTCTCCCCAGCATCTGACCAACTCTCCCCAGCATCTGACCAATTCTCCCTAGCATCTGACCAACTCTCCCCAGCATCTGACCAATTCTCCCTAGCATCTGACCAACTCTCCCCAGCATCTGACCAATTCTCCCCAGCATCTGACCAACTCTCCCCAGCATCTGACCAATTCTCCCCAGCATCTGAGCAACTCTCCCCAGCATCTGAGCAATTCTCCCCAGCATCTGACCAACTCTCCCCAGCATCTGACCAATTCTCCCCAGCATCTGACCAACTCTCCCCAGCATCTGACCAATTCTCCCCAGCATCTGACCAACTCTCCCCAGCATCTGACCAATTCTCCCCAGCATCTGACCAACTCTCCCCAGCATCTGACCAACTCTCCCCAGCATCTGACCAACTCTCCCCAGCATCTGACCAATTCTCCCTAGCATCTGACCAACTCTCCCCAGCATCTGACCAATTCTCCCCAGCATCTGACCAACTCTCCCCAGCATCTGACCAATTCTCCCCAGCATCTGACCAATTCTCCCCAGCATCTGAGCAACTCTCCCCAGCATCTGAGCAATTCACCCCAGCATCTGATCAATGTTCCCCAGCATCTGATCAACTCTCCCCAGCATCTGACCAATTCTCCCCAGCATCTGAGCAATTCTCCCCAGCATCTGGACCCAAGTAATTGTGCAACTCTCCCCAGCATTTTTGCATCTGTATCCCAGAATATGTGCATCTGTACCCCAACATCTGTATCCTTCTTACTGTGCAATTGTACCCTCAGAATCTCTCCATCTGTAGAATTGTACCCCAGTAGTTGTAGAACTGTACCCCAGTATCTTTAGTACTATACCCCAATAGCTGTAGAACTGTTTCCCAACAACTGTGCAACTCTCCCCAGAATCTGTGAATGCTGTTGGGTGAGGAAAAGGAGAGAAATGTTGACAAATAAATCATGAGTTGTATTATCATAGTGCTCACAGGATTAAAGGCAACCAGAAAACAAACATGATATTATTCCATGATATGTCTTTTTAACAAAGTCGGCAGACTTCCAAGGATGCAAACTATGCTCTAAACCTTCTGGATTTAATAAGTTTTGGTGGACTTACACCATACTTTCACTTCTTTGTTCTCAGTCCAAGCGACAATTTAATTCCATCGCGCACCAGATGTAAAGAAGCGGTATGTCACTGCGTGTAATTTATTAGAAATAAATACTAGTTCTATGCTCATCAAAGACATGTTTTATGAGCCAAAAATGAGGATTGAAACAATCCCTGAACCCTCAGCAGGGAACAGCCGCTATCTGGTTATTTGTGCCACAAGGGTCGTCATAAAATAAAACATGCTTAAAAAGTTCAAATCTTGTAATACTGACTACAGCTGTAATCAGTCACAGGCACTGCTGCAGGAAGGAACAGAATACTTGCTTTTGAAGCTCACGTAAAAAAAAGTCTGTAATCTAATGACCAGCAATTAATGAATCTTTGTACGAGTAAAATAGTTATTTCAAGTTTAATAAAGCAGCAATGATCCAAGTATCCAACTAGTTAAAGATCTGCTTCATGCAAAGTGCAATCGACACTTGGAATGGGGCTCCCAGTAGAGTGGGCAAGGCAAAACCCTAGGTACGTTTAAAAAGCAATTGGATGGTGCAAAGGGAGGACTGTACTGGGCTTCTGGTTGATGAACCAGCTTGGGTGAAATAGTCTTCTTCATCCGTTATTACTTTGTGATCTTCAGGGTTGGCTCACTCCCTTTTTTGTAATCTAAATGGCCGCGACATGATAAAAGATAAAGGCCCAGTCGTTTGATTGCACAGCGCCTATTTTTCGGATGTGGGTCCAAATTGATGTGAGGCATGTAGTGCGTGTGCAGTCTGAGATGGACACGCTCCAATTTTTAGGCCAAAATCATTTTATTTGTTTGAAAGTGTTCAACTTTTGACACGACAATGCATTTCATTAATCTGCATATCTAGTATGCTCTAAGGGTCACACTTGAAAGTGTCACACATACAAAGTGTGTGTCACATGTGCTGCAAAATATATACAAATCACAACTGAACAGTAGGAATCTTACCAAGCAGCATCTTAAAAGAAAGTTCAGGTTCTCTTACAGAAACCTGAGCAACAGCAATTAGGCTCAGACTGACCGTGGGATCTGCCGATTTGCGTCTTGGCCCCAACTGAGAGCAATTCAGCAAGCGGAAGATCTGATCATTTTTGTCTTTCTGGATTTAAAGGGACAAGCCAGTTAAATATGGCTCCACGTTTACAGCAGATAGCTTTCCCCAAGCTTACCTTTACAGCTAATAAGAAAGAACTTTTGAGATATAAACACGCTCCTAATCTATTATATATTAAAAACTATTGGGGCGGATTTAACATTTGGTGCAAAACAGATGGTGGGTGAGCAGAGTGCCCCTGCCACCACCCACTGGGAGAGGTCATCATTCCTGAGATACTTCCCTTGCCTCATCCCCCTAACTCCCTCGCCCCCGCCTACGTCATCCATCTCCTCCGTCTATCCCCATCCCTCTTCTCCCCTCCCGCCCTCCTTCTTTGCCCTCCCTCAACTGACCCCCTCCCTCTCTCTCCCACCTCTTTCCAATTATCTTCCCACCATCCTTTAACCCAGCACTTCTTCAAGTGGTACAATGGGATCTTTTATGTTACATATGAACATGCAGACAGGGCCTCAGGTTAATGTCTCATCTAGAAACAGTTACCTCTGACAATACAACTCTCCCTGAGTACTACACTAAAGTGTCAGCCAAGAGAGGAGAGGAAAGCGAGCACAGAGGGGAGAGGAAAGCCAATTGGTTATTGGCTCAGTCTAACCCGTTTGAACTCCAATACATAAAGAACCATTATCATTACATTTTCAACTTGCTACCGGAGAATTTTATTGAAATCAGTGGAAATTAAAAATGGGCATTTTATACAATGGGCGGACAATCCACAACACCAGCTTTAAGGTCGGACACTATTTTGAAACTCTATCCCATAGTCTTAATGGAAAATATCTTGGTCAAGACTTTCCAGTGTAATGCAAGTAGAGTAATGTTAGGAGCTAATTTATATAATTGTGTTATAATTGAAGTCATTGTGATTTCATTCTGTTTCACTCTCAGGCACCGTGACTCAATGGTCCTTTTTTGCTGCTCATTTTGCCGGTCTCAATCATGGAGGATCCAACTAACACACAAATTTCTCTTCATTCAGGTCTGCGAGGGGACAATCAAGACTGAATTTTCTTCTTCTTTGGCACACAGCTTCTGTTGCTGGCACTCACTTTGATTTCTCCTACTCTCACATTGCTAGTTAGGAAACATCGGGCTGGATTTTTAGGTCGCCGGTGACCGGGTTTTCGCCGCATTTGGTCCCTCTGCGGCGAAAAATGAGGCGGTCTCGATCCTGGGGTCGGTTTTTGTAGTGGCGCTTAGAAGCACCGCCGGGGAGAGCTGCGGCGGGTGTGCAAAGGCTCGCATTGTGACGCCGCTCCGAGTTTCGAGTCTCACCCGACCCATACACCGCGAAACACGCCCCGCGATGACCGCCAGGGAAAACACAGCGGGCCAGCCCTGCCAGTGGCGGTGAGATGGATAAACTGCAAAAAGGTAAGTTAAAGTTTTTATCTTTTTATATTTTTGCAGTGATTTGTGAGGTAAGGATGTTGGCAATGTTTTTTTGAATGTTTTTTTCTGTATTTTTTTCCCCCTCCCAAGGCCTCTCTCGGAGCGCTCCCGGCCCCACACTAAAGTTGGCGAGGGTCCCATTTTTGCGCCGCATAAATAGTTCAACGCCTCCCTTTGCGCTGCGCTCCTGACGCAGAGCCCAAATGGCGAAAGTTAAGCAATTAATCGGCAACGCAAACAGCAAAGCCGAAAATCAGGTGCAAAGGTCATTGGATGCCAGTGCCTGAGAACAGAGGGCGAACAAAATGGCCTTCATAGCGAGGGGTTTTGAATACAGGGGCAGGGAGGTGTTACTACAGTTGTACAGGGCCTGGGTGAGGCCACACCTGGAGTATTGTGTACAGTTTTGGTCTCCTAACTTGAGGAAGGACATTCTTGCTATTGAGGGAGTGCAGCGAAGGTTCACCAGACTGATTCCCGGGATGGCGGGACAGACCTATCAAGAAAGACTGGATCAACTGGGCTTGTATTCATTGGAGTTCAGAAGAATGAGAGGGGATCTCATAGAAACATTTAAAATTCTGATGGGTTCAGACAGGTTAGATGCAGGAAGAATGTTCCCAATGTTGGGGAAGTCCAGAACCAGGGGTCACAGTCTAAGGATAAGGGGTAAGCCATTTAGGACCGAGATGAGGAGAAACTTCTTCACCCAGAGAGTGGTGAGCCCGTGGAATTCTCTACCACAGAAAGTTGTTGAGGCCAATTCACTAAATATATTCAAAAAGGAGTTAGATGAAGTCCTTACTACTAGGGGGATCAAGGGGTATGGCGAGAAAGCAGGAATGGGGTACTGAAGTTGCATGTTCAGCCATGAACTCATTAAATGGCGGTGCAGGCTAGAAGGGCCGAATGGCCTACTTCTGCACCTATTTTCTATGTTTCTATGAAAGAGACCAACACCACAGTGATGGATGTGACCCAGGACGGTGCAAATCACTGCATCATGCAGGTTTGTTTATAAACATAGAAAAAAACATTTTCATAAAGACGAACGTATCTTTAATCAAGATGGCAAGTCCCCTTCCTATTCCTGCTAAAAATACAGTAAAAGTCACATGACTAGCATTTTGTTTAGTATTGTGTTCATTTGCTGTGTATGACGGTTCTTTCGTGTGTCCAGCATTTTAATGTATTTTTTTCTCTATTTTGAAATTAGTGGTTGGGTCCTGCATCAAGAGTTCAAATCAAACCGATTTGGATCTGCTAATGTGCTCACTCCTATGCTACAATTGCGGCATCACCACAATATTTACGGGCCTGGAATATATTGCTGCTAATGAATTATCTAATTAATTACTGGCTGATGATTCTCTGATATTTGATCTGGAGCCCCATACGGTACGGTTTTCATCATTCTGAAGCCAATCCTCACAGGAGTTAGTTCTACGCAAGCCTTAAAGTGTCTTTTAAAGCAAATATTGGCTCCATCACAACCTCGACCTGCATTGAGAAAGCACTCAGGAGCTTGTCACACAGAAGTAAGTGACTGACTGCGGTTGCTGCATCTGACAGCTGAAACAATAAATTAAATCCTAGGCCTTTTCTCTCAGGTGTTGGATTTCCAACATGCCTTGCTAAGGCCCCAGTCTCCATCTAGACCAGAGGAAATCCAATCCGTCAACCACAAGAACCTCAGGTTTCTAACAAAGCTAGACAAGCTTTGTGCTTTTCTGTAGGTATAACCAGCAGATTAGTGGAGTGGGAAACACGGATTAAACCGCGAGCTAGGCCTAGATACCTGTGATCAGGTGCGGAGGGAAAGCATGAGCGATATCACGCTTATTAACAAATGTCAACAGTGAATAAGGCCAAAATACTAGCCAGATTTTTTTTCACCAAATTAATACAAGATGGAGGGGGTGGATATTTTTAATTCATTAAAAATAATTCCAAACCCAGCCCTTTGAATCAAGTTGCCGTTTTTCTGATTCATCAAAGTGAATTTACCAAATCTCCAAACCCTTCACATTCCAAAGACGCTAAGGTGTATCTGAGAACGCGGACATGGGCAACAAATAGATTTGAACACTGCCCAAGGGATAAAACTTACACGTTACACTGAAATGTCATTGCTGTTGCCCCCTGGATCTTTCTGTACTTGGTCAGGCAGTCCTGGCATATGAGCTGTTTTCTCAATGAAATGAATTATTTTTATTGCATGAGGATATCTCTTAAGGTGATGCCATTTTCTGGTTGTAAATTAATTCCATGGCTACTGTACAGGTTCCGATGTTAATCCTGATTATCAATAATTTGAAGAGGATCGAAATTGGCATTAGTGTTCAATATATTACGATAATGCTTATCGAGCCATTTGAACAAAACAAGGATGTTTTAGGTTACACGATTGGAGACAGGCCAGTGCAAATAGCTTGAGTATTTAAATTCTTGCAGAATATCCTTTCCCTACACAGCTATGACAGGGCTCTGTGTCCCATTCCATCCACTGCTAACAATAACCTGGGTGGCGTTTCTGCACACTCAACAACCTCTCCTCTCCCAAACTGACACTTCTCTCTCATGGCTTCACGACTGTGTGGACGGGGCCAAGGAGTGGCGAGAGACTGTAGTGGGATGTGATCGGGGCCCTGGAGAGGCGTGAGTTCGGGGCCAGGAGCCCGGGGGCAGCACGGGCCAGCCCACACTGCGATTTGTGTGTGCACTCGGTCCGTGCAGCAGAGCAGGTCTCCAGTCGTCTTGGGTAATCCTTGCTACTGGACCAAGACCTAACTCTGTCAAGCCCGTGTGGTGGCTGGTGTGCAATTGCCACCCTACGTTAAAAAAATTCACGCACAGGCATCTTCCACCCCTTCAGGATGTAGTTAAGGATCTGGAATCTTAGGTCCTTCATTGGAACACCTGTGAACTTAGCCTTTTTTGGCATGGAAGCAAGTCATCCTTGTTTCGAGGGACTGCCTATGCTGATGATGATGGACGGTGCAACTAGGCTGCACTCAGCTGGGATTCTAAGTCTGTTTCACATCTGCACAGTATGAAAAATGGTTTCAAAAGACAGGCTTGCATGAAAAAGATATCACATTATAGCAAGTGGCCAAATGAAAAAGATATGCATCAATTTTAGTGATCAAACATTTCAAAATATGGTTTGGGACGAAATAAAACAGGTTGTACCACACCAAGAATTTTAGGAATGAATATAGAATCGTACAGCACAGAAGGAGGCCACTCAGCACATTGTGACTGTGCCGGCTCTTTGAAAGAGCCATCCAATTAGTCCCACGCCCCTGCTCTTTCAGCAAAATAAATATAACCATGTGCCTATGTTCTACAAAGCAGTTTAAATTATGCAAAGTTATTGCAGCCTGCTTTTGAAAGTTTAGATGAAGCCATGAAAGAGTTAACTGCTTCTGCACGCGGAATTAGCTTGGTAACTTCCACTGTGCTCTGGTAGCATTGTAGTCAGAGGTCAGTGGCTTTGAGTTTGCATCTGCTTGGCACACCAATCTGCCAGTTTAATTTGTTGGAGAGCTGAGCTCCCTCGGTTGTTGACTGAGCCACAAAGGGAAATGCCTCGAAAGGTGCGAAGAGAGAGGGGATAACTGACACTGGCTTGTCTTTGACCAAACAGCTAGAGCTGGCAATCATTCATCAAATATATGAGGCTTGCCACCTCTTGCCCAGTCTACTGTGGTAGACCATCCGAGAAACAAATGTCAAGGGAGGGACCAAGAGCTCTGCGAAGGCAAGCAATAAATGTAAACCTGCTTTCAAATATAAAGAAATAAATCAGCCAATTTACATTAGTGGTATAAGAACCAGAGCCTGGAACATGCAACTTTAGTCCTGTCAACAACCAGTCTGCCAGAAACAAAATACTTATGGTAGTTGTGAACTGGAATGCTCCTTCATCGTTACAAAGTATTTCTCTAACCTTTTGGTCGCAGTAGGAGAGGGGGAAAAAAAGCTTCCATTCAAACTGCTGTCGATTTGGTGAAAAATTATCCAGATGAAGCCTAAATGATAAGGCCTGGCTGCCTCCCAAGTAAAGGCCTTTTACTGACAGATTCTGGAATATGGCCAAGAAATTTAATTTGTGGAATTAATTACATGTAACTTTAGACAGCCCGAAAAAAACTTTTTAAGAACTTTAGAAAAATGAAACAGAGCTCAGCTTGACAAGGTCTCCACTGCTCCACAGATACCATGACACAGACTACTGTGAGCACAATGACTGCTGGCTATCGTCTGCTGGCTCACCCAAGCTTTCCGAACCCCAGTCAGTGAGTGTCACAGGTCAGGGGCAGCAAGGGTGAACTCAATGCTGTCCTCACATGACGTCTACACGTGTCCACATTCTAGAGTAATAGTTAGGGGGCGAGAGCCCTCATTGGTTTTAGTCCTCCTTGACCAGGGTCCTGAAGCCAATTGTTCCACCTCTACTGGTGAGTCAGCTGAGATCAGCTTATGCCTCACAGAAATGGGACCAAACCTTGAACACTGCAGCAATGTGCAGCTCGATTCCACTGCCGTTCATTTCACCAGCTGAGCCAGCAGGCACAGGAAACAGTGGCCTACAAATTAGCAGGCGAAAACGGATGCCAACGTGTCCAATATGGTGGGCAGCATGCGTGCACATTCCATGTCAGAAGAGCACTGCCCGCCTTATTGTTGAAGGCATAGAAAGAGGCGTCCAAGACCCATGCCTGAAACAGACGCTAGGCGCCTTATTTGCATTTGCAAAGAGCCTAACAACTGTTGGAGGCCCCCTTTCGAAAAGTGGTCTGTCCTGAATGCGAACACCGCTGGGCCAGCTGTGTTCAGGAAAACGTGGTCAACAAGCGGCCTAACCGGTGGGCCTTAAAGGGACTGCTGTTGACCACCATTGAAAAGGTACATTTGTTAAAAAATACTTACCTGAATGTGGAGCCCTGAGGAGCAGCAGTGCCCCTCCCACCTCCAATGCAGGGCCGAAAACCACTGCCGGTACTGACTCGGCTCCCGCCAATGTCATCACGCCGCCCCCCCCCCCACCCCCATCACCCTCCTGATAATTTCCCCAACTCCTTTAGGTCACTTCTACCCTCTCCCGATCAACTTCTCCCTCCCGATTGACCCCTCCCTCACGTTCGCTTACCCGTCCGTTTGCCCCAGGAGGCAGCGGCCCGAAATCCAATGCCGATTTGCCCGTGAGCTGTGTGGGGACGCCCAGATTGTGTCCTCAGCATGCCAGTGTCATTTAAATGGGGCCCCGAGGCCCAAAATAGGTTGGGTCTCGGGCCTACCCATTTGGGAGCAGCGATCCCACCCTAGGCAAGCCAGTGTCATCCATTTTCTAGGCCAGTGTCTCTTCAAAGCGGGTTTCGTTGCAAGTAGCTCAGGGATTTATGAGAAAGGGGAATGTTGCATTCTGTTGCAAGATTCAGTGGGGCCGATTTTCATCCCCTCCGCAGGGCAGTAGCAGGATTGAAATAGAAGCGCAGCACCTACCATTTTGTACTCACCAACATGCGGGTTGCCACTATTTTGGTTGCGATCTTGAAATGGGTTTTAGCGATCCTAATGGCAGGGCCTCATTTAAATAAAAGCTCCCAGATTCACAACCTGGCTAGTGAGTGGGAGCGGTAATTTGTTGGCAGGAGCCTGCGCTCAGTGAGAGGAGGGCTTTGAAGGTGATCGGGGTGGAGGAGGGGTGAGGTAACTCCTCCTGGCCCCCAAGGAGATCTAAAAGAAGCTTGTTATATATGTAAACATTGTAACTGTGTAAGACTTGCCACCAGAGGGCACAACTGTTGGAGGCCCAAGGGTCACCTGCACACCTCGTGCAAAGGATTATAAAAGATTGTCTGCCATGCTGCTTAGGCACTCTGGAGTTGTATTAAAGAGACTAAAGTCACATCAGTTTTAGCTCACAGTACTCAGTCTTGTGGAGTTCTTCCATACTTAACAATTGGCGACGAGTAACAGATTACGAACTTTCACACGGTCATGGCTGCTGTTGGTATTTTAGAGAGATTTGTAGAGGGTGATGATTGGAAAGCCTTCTTTGAGTGTCTCGACCAGTACTTCATGGCCAACGAGCTGGATGGGGATGATAAAGCGATCAAGCGCAGGACGCTTCTCCTCACCATGTGTGGGGCCACAATATACGGCCTCATCAAGAATCTGCAAGCACCGGAGAAACCAGCGGTGAAGACATATACAGAGTTGTGTACGCTGGTTCAGAACCACCTCAAGCTGAAGGTCTTAATGGCCAGGTATCACTTCTACACGTAGCATTGTTCCGAGGGCCAGGACGTGGTGAGTTATGTAGCCGACCTGAGACGCCTTGCCCGAACTTGCAAATTTGCTGGATTTTTTTGGGGAAATGCTGCGGGACTTTTTTGTGCTTGGCATCAGCCACGAGGTCATTCTTTGCAAGCTGCTGTCCGCCGAATCCTGAACAAAGCCATCACGATAGCCCAGGCATTCATATCCACGAGCGATAATACCAGACAGATATCTTCCCAGCATCAAAGCTCACCAGCAAGTACTGTGCATAAAATAACGTCACTAGCTGGCAGAACTGCATATGGCAGGGTCTACACGCATGTAGCTGCAGGATGACTCAGAGTCCGCCATCGGGCGTGAATGCAAATCCATTCGCACCATGTTGGCGCTGCGGGGGTAATCATCAAGCCCATCAATGTCGATTCAAGCACTACGTGTGCAAAGGCTGCGAAACAATGGGACACCTCCAGCGAATGTGTAAGAGTGCTGCGACTTACCAAGTGGCAGAGTCGGCAGAGGATGATCGATCCGGCACGGATCATGCAGAACAAACAAGAGAAGCAAGTCAACCCGAGGAAGAAGAGTATGGGGTACACACCTTCACTACCAAGAGCCCTCCTATTATGCTGAAAGTCAAATTGAATGGTATTCCGGTATCAATGGAGTTGGACACGGGGGCGAGTCAGTCAATTATGAGCCAGAAGGCTTTTGAGAAACTGTGGGGCAACAAGGCACAAAGGCCCAAACTGAGCCCAATTCAGACAAAACTGCACACCTACACCAAAGAGCTCATACCAGTCATTGGCAGCGCGACAGTTAAGGTATCGTATGATGGAGCTGTGCATGATTTATCACTGTGGATTGTACCAGGCGATGGCCCAATGCTATTTGGCAGAAGCCGGCTGGGAAAGATTCGATGGAACTGGGACGACATCAAAACACTATCTGCAGTGGATGATGCCTCGTGCACCCAAGTGCTGAGCAAGTTTCCGTCGCTATTGAACCAGGCATCGGCAACTTCACAGGCGCCAAGGTGCAGATCCATCTAGTCTTTGATGCAAGGCCCGTTCATCACAAGGCTCGAGCGGTTCCATATATGATGAGGGAGAAAGTCGAGATCGATGTGGACAGACTTCAACGAGAGGGAATCATATCGCCAGTCGAGTTCAACGAGTGGGCCAGTCCGATTGTTCTGGTGTTGAAAAGCGATGGCACGGTCAGAATCTGCGGAGACTACAAGGTAATGATCAACAGAGTCTCGTTACAGGACCAGTACCTGCTACCCAAGGCGGATGACCTGTTCGTAACGTTAGCAGGGGGGAAGTCGTTCACCAAGTTGGACCTAACCTCCGCCTACATGACACAGGAGCTGGCTGAATCTTTGAAAAGATTGACATGCATCAACACGCACAAAGGACTGTTTATATACCACAGATGCCCTTTTGGGATTCGCTCGGCTGCTGCCATCTTCCAGAGGAACATGGAGATTCTGTTGAAATCAGTTCCGCGCACCGTCATGTTTCAAGACGACATCCTGATCACTGGTCATGACACCACCGAACACCTGCACAACCTGGAAGAGGTTCTAAGTCGACTAGACAGAGTGGGATTCAGGCTGAAATGCTCCAAGTGTGTTTTCCTGGCGCCAGAGGTCGAATCTTTGGGGAGAAAGATTGCGGCAGACGGCATCAGATCCATGGACTCAAAGACAGAGGCCATCAAGAATGCAGCCAGACCACAGAATGTGATGGAGCTGCGTTCATTCCTGGAACGCCTCAACTATTTTGGTAACTTTCTACCCGAGTTAAGCACTTTGCTGGAACCGTTGCACATGTTGTTACGTAAGGATGATGACTGGGTTTGGGGTAAATCTCAAGAGACAACCTTTGAGAAGGCCAGAAACCTACTTTGTTCTAATAAGTTACTTGTACTGTATGATCCATGTAAACGATTAGTGCTAGCTTGTGATGCATCTTCGTACGGGGTCAGCTGTGTGTTACAGCAAACCAATGTATCGGGCAAACTTCAACTGGTTGCATACGCGTCTAGAAGTCTGTCTAAGGCTGAACGAGCCTACAGTATGGTCAAGAAAGAGGCGTTAGATGTTTATATGGGGTTAAGAAAATGCACCAATACCTATTTGGACTTCGGTTTGAGCTTGAAACCGACCATAAACCGCTCATTTCGCTGTTTTCAGAAAGCAAAGGTATAAACACCAATGCTTTGTCCCACATCCAAAGATGGGCACTGACATTGTCCACCTATGACTATGTTATCCGCCACAGATCAGGCACGGAGACCTGTGCTGATTCCCTCAGTCGGCTACCATTGCCCACTACCGGGGTGGAAATGGCACAGCCCGCAGATTTGCTTCTGGTCATGGATGCTTTTGAGAGCGAGGGATCACCTGTCACTGCTCGCCAGATCAGGACCTGGACCAGCCAGGATCCTGTGCTATCACTTGTAAAAAGTTGCGTCCTCAATGGGAGCTGGTCGGCCGTTCCCGGGAAAATGCAAGATGAAATTAAGCCGTTTCACCGAGGCAAAGATGAAATGTCCATCCAGTCAGATTGTCTCTTATGGGGTAATCGCATGGTTTTGCCAAAAAAAGGCAGGGAAACATTTATAGGCGACCTACACAGTACCCACCCAGGCATAGTCATGATGAAGGCTATAGCCAGGTCGCATGTTTGGTGGCCCGCCATTGACTCAGACTTAGATTCATGTGTACACCAGTGCAACACGTGCTCACAACTGTGCACTGCACCAAGGGAGGCTCCATTGAGTCTGTGGTCGTGGCCCTCCAAACCGTGGTCCAGGATCCACGTTTATTTTACTGGCCCCTTTCTTGGAAAGGGGTTTTTAGTTGTAGTAGACGCTTACTCTAAATGGATTGAATGCATAATCATGTCATCCAGCACATCCACTGTCACCATTGAAAGCCTCCGGGCTACGTTCGGCACCCATGGCTTGCCGACGTCCTTGTCAGTGACAATGGACCGTGTTTCACCAGCTCGAAATTCAACGAGTTTATGACCCGCAATGGCATCAAGCATGTCAGATCTGCCCTGTTTAAGCCCGCCCTCAACAGTCTAGTGGAACAGGCAGTCCAAACTATCAAGCAGAACTTGAAATGCGTGACGGAAAGCTCCTTGCAGACCCGCTTATCTCGGGTTCTGCTCAGCTACCGGACCCAACCCCACTCGCTCACTGGGATTCCCCCTGCAGAATTGTTAATGAAGAGAGCACTCAAAACCAGGCTCTACCTAGTCCACCCGGATCTAACTGATCATGTGGAAACCCGGCGTCACCGGCAAAACATGTAACACGATCGTGCCACTGTATTGCTTGACATTGATGTTAACGACCCTGTGTTTGTCCTGCGTTACGGTCATGGTCCTAAATGGGTCACTGGCACTGTCTTGGCCAAGGAGGGGAATAGAGTGTTTATAGTCAAACTATTGAATGGACAAACGTGCAGAAAGCATTTGGATCAGACCAAACTGCGGTTCACCGAAAACCAGGAACAACCTGAAGAGGACATCACTAAT
Organism: Pristiophorus japonicus; assembly: GCF_044704955.1. Classification (NCBI taxonomy): domain Eukaryota; kingdom Metazoa; phylum Chordata; class Chondrichthyes; family Pristiophoridae; genus Pristiophorus; species Pristiophorus japonicus. Next base: position 120,525,907 of record NC_091987.1, on the reverse strand, counting down.
ATGTCTCTACTTATCTGTAGAATAACTCCACAAGGCCTAGTGCTGTGCATGAACTGCTGTGACCTTAGTCTCTTTATTGTAACTGCAGAGTGCCTTCACCGCGTGGTGACCAGTCTTTTATACAGCTCCTGCCTGGGCCTCCCACAGTTGTACCCTCTAGTGGTACCAGCATAGGTTATACACAGAGTATACATATATGACAATCGCCATCATCGATCCACCAACACACACTCAACCAGCAATTGACCTTGCTGTCAATCAAGAGGATGAACCCACCATTCCCAACAGTCATGTCAGACCAGCCCGCGCCACAGTGCAGCACTGGTCCGACCAACTCATCCATGCCAGAGTTTGAACTCAGACGATCAATCAGGGAGCGTACAGCCCCGGATCGTCTCAACTTGTAAATAATTTGTATCAAAGGCTTTGGGGGGGAGTGATGTTATGTATGTAAACATTGTAACTATGTAAGGCTTGCCACCAGAGGGCGCAACTGTTGGAGGCCCAAGGGTCACCTGCACACTTCATGCAAGGGAGCAAGGTTGTCTGCCATGTTGTTTAGGCACTCTGGAGTTGTATTAAAGAGACTAAGGTCACATCAGTTTTAGCTCACAGTACTCAGTCTTGTGGAGTTCTTCCATACTTAACAAAACTAATGTTTTAAACTTATCTTGGTCTCTTCTGGCCGGGTTCTGCTGCCGTGAGGTTAATGTTACGTCATGGTACCGATGACATCATCAGGCTGCGACTTTTGAATATTAAGTAGGCCCCCCGCCTGCCTAGAGCGGGGCCCTCATCGATAGTCTGATTCGCCATCATTAAAATCACAGTGGTTGTGAAAGTAGTGGGTTGGAGCAGGGAACTTGCTGGTCAAGAAGCGTGGGGGGTGGGGGAGATGTATTAAAATCCCCAACCTCACTGACTAGGCTCACACATAAAATAAATTGTCACTGGAGCTGCTGTGCTGTGGAGCCATATCCCAAAAGTCTTCAGAGAGAAAAGGACAAAAATTGGTGAAATAAATCAGTAAGATTTGCTAAAAGAGAGGCTGACTTTCCAGTAAAGATGAATGGCTGAAGCACCATGATCAGAGATGTAAGTCACCATTTCCCAGGCATTTCAGTGAGAAACAGAGGGCTCTTTCTCCATTATACAATAATAAATATGTCTGTTTTATGGTCTGGGTTTAGAAAGTCAATACACTGATCGTCAATGGCTGCAACGTAAACGGTTTGGACCTGTCAATGAAAAATATCGTGGATTTCTCACTGGTGACAGTAATTTACTGCTGCTCTTTCATGGGTGTAAAAGACTCGTAATTCATGATCACCACAACCATGACTGAGTTATGATAATGTTTCACACAAGTAACAAAACACCTGGAACTCGGTCACTGGTGAGATATTTGGCCCCATCAACAGGAGAACAGAAACCAGTTATCTTAAGTGGCCTTTCAATTCATTCCAGAAAGCAAAGCCAATTGTCCATTGTTGTTTTGCCTTTCAATGATGTGTCAGTCACTGTGTAGGCCACTGCAATTACTGCTCTCTTTTTCGCTATCATTCACATACGCACACACACACACACACACACCAAAAGATTTGTCCTGTCAAGGACTTAAAAAAAAACTGGAAAACTGATCACATCTTGGCCAAGTAGATGGTGAATGGAGGAATGGTACTTCTCTACAGTGTGAGGGAAAATGTTACAAAACTGATCATTAAAGGAGCCACGTGGCTCCAGCCTTACACACCTTCGAGTTGGCCTGGTTACGGGTGGCCTGGCAACAGGCTGCTGTCACTGCCAACTTGACTTGGGAATGGTATAAGGGATGGGCACCAATATAATTTTCCTAAATGGAGGGGGAAGCAAAATAAGTTAGATTGCTTTATACCGTTGATATTAAAAGATCTCATCTATGATTAAAAAGATGTAAACTTTCTATTGGGGACTATATCTGATTCATCCAGGTTTGATTGCGCTTGGGAAATGATTGTGTTTCCATTAAAATGTCTAGTGGGAGAGGAGTTCTTCCTTCAAGATATCTCTTTCCCTCGCTATCTGGGGACAATCTGCCAACCATTTTGACATGGTCAATCTTACCTTTCAACCTGAAATTCAGATCTGAATTTCATCTAATATCAAACATTCTGTTCAACACTTTTATTTCCCGTCAGGTTTGACACAACTTCCATCTTTCTTTTGCTGATAATTACTCCACTATTGCTACACCTTTGAGAACATTATTGCACTGGTATAAAATAGTAGAACAACTGGCTCTGAGATTACATGTTATACCTCGGAGTACAGATTTTCTCATTGATAAAACGTATTACCCCCAACCCCTGTCACCTGGTGGAAACCAGGCAGGCAGTTAAAATCGCCCGGGAGGCTTAACCACCAACGACCTGCTCCCTTCCCGCAATCTTCAACTTTAAGCTGATCTTTTAAATGGCTGGGAAGAACACCCGCTGGTAACTGGTGGGATCCCTCTTTAAATATGCAGATCGGGCTCTGAAGAGGTCATTGGTGCCCTGAGTGCTATTTTACTCATGGGCCTGAGCGGGGAAACCAATGCATTACTGCATAATGAAAACATGGAAGGGAATCGGTCTGCAATCTGAGGCACAGCAGTTGGCGATATTCTAGATCCAATGTTACCACTCAATAAGCCTTCCGATCTTACATCATTAAATCATTGTTCAACATCTGTACCACATTCAAAATTTTAAGCCATCATCACAATTGTACAAGAAAGAACTGCAAAAGAATTTCACCACAATATGCAATTTACACACAATAAAGGATTTAAGGCATTAGACAGGATTCAGATGGCTTGAAGCATCACAGATTCACTGCTACAGTTTAATATTCTTTGTGCATTCATGTGATCTTTGTGGATTCGGGTCATTTTGACTAACACTCAAAACGATCGCCTAAACAGTTCATTTAATTTATGAGAGGGTATATTTTTTGATCATTAAGGTGAGAAATGTCAGTGCAGAGAATGTAATATTTGCTACTTTGGGAACGCAGAGGGAGAAATTAGTCCTTGTCACACTCGTTTTCTGGGTGGAAAAGGGGCACATGCACCAATTTCTGGGGGAAATACACTGAACCCCAAGGATGCCTGAAGAACGTCCAGACCCATATTGGATTGGGCATTTTTTCCAGCACTCTGGGCATCACCTTAAACAGGCGTTAGGCCCATTATCTATGTAAATGAATAGTCTGAAGCATGTTTTATGCCCCCCCTCTGCTAAACTGGTCGCTGTTCAGCCGAGCAGATACTGGGGCCTGCTTTGCTCAGGAATCTTCAGCGATCACCGTGGCTAAACAGGGGCCACTAATACAATAGTAGGTACATTTATTTTGTAAAGTTTAATGTGGAGACAAGGAGCATGGCTACACTTCTCGGTTTTACAGCACTCCCGGGAGCCTGCGATCAGCCCTCTCCTGTTGTCCTTCCCCCATCACCCTCCTCCTTCCCGGGATGTACTTAAGGGCTGCTACTGGCGAGACAAGCGGCCTGAAATTCATCCTCTGGAATTATTGAAATGAGGCCTGTGGCCCAATTTCGGGTGAGCCTTGTGCCTCCTGATTAGGGCTCACACAGTTCGTGCCGTTAGTCAGGCACCTGTAAACAGGCTATAACCAGTATCTAACCTCCAGTCTCCACATCATGGGTTACATGAATGAAAACAAGTTCCTTCCACTCTACTCCAAAATATGACTAAATCCCAGGCTCAAACAGCAGCAGCATGGGGCCTCAGTTTCCCAACCATGTCTGGTCCCATTAATATGGTGCCAATTTGTGGGCTTGTACCCACAAGGAACTGGTTTGAGACTGTTTGACAAAGGAGCCTCTTATCACATCATTCTAGGCTGGACTCAAACCCATGTCTGAGAGGTAAATGTACCTTGAGCTAAACCCCTGTGTCACCCAGTCTCCTGGGTAGTCACTTCATAATACACAAGGCCTTACTGAACTGTTTCTGAAGAGAGGACTGTACGATTTGGACAGTTTCCGAAATGAATGAAAATGCTAGTATACACCCTCAGGGGATTCATTAAAGAACATCTCATGTACACTTCAATCTCCTTTGGAGTGTTCCACAGTCAGGTTGCTGAGCCATGCTGACTGACTGTGTCAGAAAACATTTGGGACTTGGAGGAGATTTTTGAAATTCCAAACTGTCAAAGCACATACACTCATTATGTACAATTTGCGACCACAAGCAAATTGATTATGAGAGGAAAAGCATGAAAATCTGGAACATGCCCATTAAATAAATTTACTTCAAGTGGCTTCATGTGCTACTGTTAGGAGGAATGCTGGAATCTAGTTATTCTGAAGGAACCTCAATAATGGTCAGATAATACATTTAATAAGTCCATGTCTATCTTCCTATCATTAGGCTTCCTATCAAAATAAGTTGTGTTTTCTGATTGTCTTTAAGCTGTCAGATATTCAAATGGATTAAAATCTCCATTGAGACACTGGACAAAGGAATATCACCAACAGAAATGTTTAGTTACTATCTCGGCTCACATTGAAGAATGACCATCTGTGGGAGGGACACAATCAGTGCAATTGTCACTTCTGAAGATGTTGAATCTTACACTGATGTGCAATCATCAGTGCAAGATTCAACATTCTCAGAAGCAAACTGGAGGGGAGGGGGGTGAAGAATCTTGCTAATTGCATTTCCCTTTCCAATCTCCTCCGCCTCAGGTGCTAAGGCTTGGCTTTAGTGCCCATATTGCCATCCCAGCTGTGTTTAGCATGCAGCAGGGATCGAATCTGGGACCTTGTTAATCCGAGCGACTCCGGTACACTCTGGGCACATTTATCACATTAGCGAGTCAGACTAGTATCTCAACGATGGCCCACAGAAACTGTACACGTCATACTGCATCACTGTACTGTGTCTGGTATCACATAGCGTACCAAAAAAGGATAATTGAGAAGATACATAGCAACAAAATTGAGTCTTTTCTCCAGTTTGAATGTAGAACTATGGCTGTGAATTTCCTCAGAGCTGCTCCCACCTTGCCGCTGTAACTTCCCTGGAGGTGAGCTGGAAACCCACTTACACGTTTGCACTTCCAGCCAAGTTACGACAATGGAGCAGGAGTAGCAACAAGGAAATTTCCAACTTATATTCTATAACGATTAATTTGACATAATGGGCTAGATTTTGCTGAAAAAATTACATAGAATTACATTGAATATACGGCACAGAAACAGGCCATTCGACCCAACTCGAGCATCCTTCTGTCTTTCCTCATCTAACTCTGTCAGCATAACCCTCTATTCCCTTCTCCGTCACCGTTACTTAGCGGCCAGCAAATTTAGGCAAGGAATAGATATCCTGTCAATTGCGAATCGCCACAAGTTGCTGGTTGATTTGCACCGCTTCGCCATTAGCTTCGTGAAAATGACATCTCGCCCTCAACCTCCCTGTGAGTTTCATGAAGTTGCTGCATTTGCACATTAATTGCTCATTAAACTCGTGTCAGAAAGCAAAGTCCAGTAATTAACAGTGCAAGTACCCTTTAAATGACAGGACAATCGCTAATGACTACCTCTCTTGCCCAGAAATTAAACAAATATAAATGTGGAGTCTCATTTCTTCAGATTGTTAATTGTTTTCGATTTTAAAAATGTCAAATTTTATTTTTCTTTCTTTTTCTTTCTGTCTCTCTTTTTATATCTTTCTTAATCCAGTCTTTCTTTCCCTCTCTTTCATTTTCCTTCTTTACCTGATTTGACATTGAATTCACCTTCTCTGTCATTCCTCTGTTTATTCCTCAATCCTTTAATCTCATTGGTTAAGGAGATATACTCTTGGTCCCCGTCATTCACCAAGGTCCCAGAGGCACTGTTGCCTTTGCTGCACTGTTATTAGCTTGCACTTCCAGCAACTTACAGGATAATTTTATTTAATCTAAACATGCATGAATAAATCTAACTAACAGCGAAATCTGGCCTATAATTTATTTAGCTCTTGGACCCTACACATTGATGTATACATTTCTATGGTTATGGTCTCCTGACACCACTTTTGACAGGGTTCCCTTTAATTAGTGTACAAAAAGGGGTAATTTTGCAAAACTCCAGGCCTGACATTGAGCCTCACTAGTTGGGAGCGTTGGATGCAGAATTGTCCTTATGATATTATAGCCCTATTTCCAGCCTGTGCTCCCTGCTATTGAGGCTCCATAATGGGAGTGGAGCATTGCAAAAGAGACCTGTATCAGAAGTGAAGAAACAAGATCTCTGTCTCACAAACAACATTAGCCCTCAGTTGCCACCTTAGCGATTCCATGTAAATAAAAAGCACTAAAATCACTACAGCGGGAAACAACATTGCCCATTTTAGTTCCATCTTTGTTCCCTCAATCCTAACCCTTGTATCCATGGCAGTCCCTCACCATTAATGGATTTGTAACTTCAGTAAACCTGGACATTAATCAGTCCCTTAGCAGGTTTTGGCTTTCTCTCTTGGCATTTCCCTTTCCTTCAAGTCTGCTGAAAACCTGTCTCATCTCTGTCTGACTCGCTCTCCGTCTGTAACTCTGCCTCTCGAGACACTCTTGCCAGTGATTTCAAGCCTTGCCTTAGCCTCTCATATGAGCTCGTTCCTCTTTACTCACATCTACAACGCATTCCTCTTTATGTCTTTCCGCGCAATTCCTCACTCTCTTCTCAGTCGCTCCATTACAAAGCATTCACATGCACATCTCTTTCTCACTGCCTGATCATGAACTTTCTTGCCATTTCTTTTTTCCAACTATCCACCTAGATCCCAGATGCCACAACAATTAGTGATAGCCAACCTCTTGCCTATTGCAGAACTAGAAAATACTGATCAATGTTTTAAAAACTATGTTTTAGTTACCTCATAAAAATTGTACAACTGTGGTATAAAAAGTAAAACTGTGCTGCAGCTAGTATAACTCAGATCCGGTTATGACATAACAGCTATGTAATGGAGTTAACAGTCAACTGTCAAAACATATGAACAACTCCACTTCTCTCACGTAATGCAGTCAAAGCAACTCATATATAAATAATCACAATGAGATGAGTGAATTATTCTACATATAAAATCTCCAGTCTTCTGTGCCTCTCCTATGGTGCAGCAATATTCCCTTGTACATTACATTTCTTACAGGAACAATATACCAAATTTCTGTTCCTTTTTATGTGTTTTTAGATACATTAAAAGAGCTTTTCAATACATTTATAGAGGAGCCCTCGGCACTGAAACCTGTTAAAAATATTTGTCGTGGTACTTGAGTTGTCGGTGATTTCCTGCCATTGTTGGAAGGTAACTGCGAAATACCATTGATTCTATGTTCCATTAATCAGTACCGTACTAAGTCTTAACAAGTAGTGCAAAAAGGTAAAATTGAACCAACATCATATCTATTAAAGCAAACTAAAAGCACCAATAAATTCAAGCTAGCAGCTACAGAGCGTTTGATTCAGATTACTGCATACACTGGTTGAACTGAGTCACAATGACACTTCTACAAAAGCGTTTTATAGAAAGTGGTAGCTTTCAATAAAGGATTAAAAGTCTCTGAGCAAACACTAACTTCCTTGAGTTAATAATTAGATGACAATTTTAGCCCTTTATCACATTTCTGGATTTGTATTGAGAACATGTTCAGTAGGGTCAAGAGCATTTTATTCCTGCAAAGTACTCTTGTGTCATCATAACCATTGGATTCTAAGTTGTTTTTCCAGAGTTTCTTACACAGCCTCATTTCAAGAAGAATTCCATAATGTTTTAGGGTCTACAAGGATGTCCTTCTGTACAATCTCAGAGCTGTCTTACCTCAGGTTTCTCTGGAGGCTTTGACTCACGTTGGGTATAGTCGAGTAAGCTATATCAGCCCTCTGCTACCTCACCATTGGGACCATTCTTCATAATTGAACTTGACTGTGAGTGTTGGGTCTTTTTTAAAGGCAAAATGCATGACCAAACTCTCTTGCCTATAGCAACAGGAATTGCAGATCTTTGACTTCCAAAAGATCATCCTCAGGCACAATGAGACTAATTGGGCACCATTCCCCCAAGACCACTAAGTAAATCTAAAGGGGACAAAATTCAGTAATGCCCCGTTTAGGGGCGGTAAGCAAGGCAAAGTGGGACTTCCTGCAACCGGCGCGGAAGTCCGGCCCCTGCCGTGAAATTGGGTTACCACCCCCCAGAGGAAGTGGAGCGCATTGTCGGACGTTCCAGTTCCTCTCGGGGGCAGGATCGGGGCGTTATGCACGCAAATTTTCCAGCGCTATTCGGAGTGCCGCGTAACGCCGAAACAAGCTCAGGGCCATCCCCTTCCATCACTACACCACCGTGGAGTGGGGTGCCGTGGCGCAGCCCAGCACAGAAGCGGAGTGCCGGGCTGCACCATGCCCGAAACTGTCGGTGAGAGGTCCGACCGATAAGTCGGCAATTAAAAAAAAATGGCGGCACACACGTCTCCTGTACTTTTTGTCTCATGAGCAGAGTGCAGCCTGCTTCACGACCCGTGAGCCGAGTGTGGCCTGCTTCGCAACCCGCAAGTGGAGTGCGGCCTGCTTCGCGACCCGTGAACCGAATGCGGCCTGCTTCGCAACCCGCAAGTGGAGTGCGGCCTGCTTCGCGACTCGTGAGTCGAGTGCGGCCTGCTTTGTGACCTGTGAGACGAGTGCGGCCTGCTTCGTGACCCGTGAGCTGAGTGCGGCCTGCTTCGCGACTCGTGAGTCGAGTGCGGCCTGCTTCGTGACCCATGAGGCGAGTGCGGCCTGCTTCGCGACCCGTGAGCCGAGTGCGGCCTGCTTCGCGACCCGTGAGCCGAGTGCGGCCTGCTTCGCGACCGCTGAGTGCGGCCTGCTTCACGACCCGTGAGGCGAGTGCAGCCTGCTTCACGACCCGCCGAGTGCGGCCTGCTTCGCGACCCGTGAGCCGAGTGCGGCCTGCTTCGCGACCCGTGAGCCGAGTGCGGCCTGCTTCGCGACCCGAGAGCCGAGTGCGGCCTGCTTCGCGACCCGTGAGCCGAGTGTGGCCTGCTTCATGACCCGTGAGCCGAGTGCGGCCTGCTTCACGACCCGTGAGGCGAGTGCAGCCTGCTCCACGACCCGCCGAGTGCGGCCTGCTTCGCGACCCGTGAGCCGAGTGCGGCCTGCTTCGCGACCCGTGAGCCGAGTGCGGCCTGCTTCGCGACCCGTGAGCTGAGTGCGGCCTGCTTCGCAACCCGCAAGTGGAGTGCGGCCTGTTTCACGACTCGCGAGGCTAGTGCGAACATCACCTGTGGCAGCCTCACAGGGCACTACCCGATTTTCCGCTCCAGGGCGAAATTGGGTCACTGTGCACAGCGATGACGTGGGCAAGAAATTGCTTGTGACCCGTTAGCCGCCCTCCGGGGATGGGAGCACTAACGGGAGGTGCAAACAATGCAAATGTCTCCCCCAAAGCGTCCATAATGTTATGTATTTCTAGCAAATCCAATATTCTGTTTGGTGGGTTCCCAATATTCAGAGGCGGAGGTAGACACGGCTTCTAACTACGTTTTCCCGTGACCATGGACTGTGGCCAAAGCAAAATCAACAGTAGCCAGAACCATGTCCGCCATCAGCCTGACTGCCCCAAGCTCTCATGCGCCACTTTGTATGCAATCAAAGTGATTTTGGGAGCATGTACTGTTGCCATGGCCCCTTCAACCTAATGTAATAAAATTGGCCTGGCCAAAATACATTATTCAAAATGTTTTACATAAGTTGGAGTTTGTGGAGGCTGGAGGAAGGACAGAGTTGTTGTAGCAGCTGAATCTGAAGTGATGAAGGCATGAAGGGGCTGAGGCACTGGCGGAGGCAGGGAGTGTTGCAGAGATGGTAGTAAGCAGTGTTTGTGGTGCAGAAGATATGAGATCGTAAGCTAAGCTCAGAATACCAAGTTACACTAATGTAATAAAGCATTTCAATATGCATCATGGGTTTGGGAAATGGACATCAAGCTGGTGATCAAAGGTATAGTTGATAAAACACGGTTTGTGAAGGCTTTTTTTTGGAAGTGGGGAGAGATGTAGCAAGGTACAGGGCTTTAGGGAGGAAATTTCAAAGTGCACAGCCATATTAACTGTAGATTCTACCACTGTCAGTGCTGCAAATCAGAACTCTTCTGTACCCTGTCGCTGAACTAATTTAATGTACTTCATATCTATAAGCTGGGCTTTAATAAGAAAAATAAAATAAATTGCCCTTGTCATTTGCAATGTGGACTTCCTCCATTCTTAGCCGCAGCAGGTGAGCGATGCTGCAGGGGAAATGGGGACATGAATCCATAATTTTTCCTTAGTACCAGGCATGTACTGAGCCGCAAGACATTCCACATCCCACGTATACACACTTTCCTGAATCAAGGTCCTCAGTGGCGAAGGGAGTCAGAGATAAGAAGTGACTGGAAGTTCTCAATAAAGCAGAAAATACAAAAAAGATTTTTAAAACAGTATTACGTATTTCTCCTCGCCTATTTTCAGTCATCCCCTCCTCTCCTGACTCCCATCCGATTCTAAGTAGTTATCAAAAATGGTAAATTTAAAATATGTGACAGATTATCATTACACCTGCAACACGGCTCTGTTGGTGGATGCAGCGACATAACAACAAGATGGCATTTTCAGCTCTCAGGTATTGACTTTTTGGGGGGTATTGTGCTCCAAATTGACTATTACTCCTTTAATGCGAACATCCACCTTCAATTATATGTGAATACGTTTTTGGCACATACGCAATGTTCTTGTCACTCTTTCATCATTGTTTATGCTTAAGGGAGGATTGGAGAGCTCCAGTGATGATATAGTAAGTGAATCCATCACTGGTGCTGAGTCATACAGGAGGGTCCAGAGTTCCGTTCCTTGCCTATTGACTAACGGCAGCTATGCCAGCAGTTGGGGTGCTATATCTTGCCTGGGCTTTCCCGGTCTGGGGGTGGGGCAGGGGAGGATACCACCCCTGATTTCTGTACAATGACCCTGCCCCTACTGGCAAGTTTGCATGTGTAGGCATCTGGGGAAGACAAGATGGAGCTCAGATATGATGGCCTATATAGCTGAATAACCTGCCAACCTCGCACATCAGAATAGCCAACTGAAGGAGGTAGTAGAGTAAATAAGGTTAAACTGAGTGAACTAAAGATGACTAGCTCTTGCACTGTCTATATACCAAAAGAAGCTTTTCATGTCAGAGTTGATCATTTTGAGATATTAATTACATTCCTGCCAGAATAGTGGAGCGGTTGTATAACTTGGCACTGATATTACTAATTTTAATAATGTGTGTTGCTGGGCAGAATGGTGACACACATAAGAGCAACATTTTGGGTGGGTGCACTCCATAAACTAGTCACTTACATTTCTTGAAAATGAAAACCTCTCTTTGTTAGTGTACATTGCACTCCTACTTCTTGGTCTCCCACATTATGTACACCTCCAGCTGAGAGGACAGGTAAGCTTCTCCGAGGTTTTCAGCAGTGCCATTCTGAAACCAGAAGGTGCACAAAACTAACCAACAAATGACCTGCTCACGGTGTCTCCTTCCTGTAGTGCATCTTGGGCCCGAGTCTACATCCTTCTTAACAGCTTGGCTTCTCTCCCAAAGCTGGTTATTAATTTTCAGAAGATTGATGAATAAAAACAAGGAAGCTCCCAAAGGCAAACCTGCACCCCCCGTGAACCTTGGCATTGTAAGCGTGGAGTGACTGGGTTAGTGCGCTGTGGTATTAGTAATTACCCTTTTATCATTGGGTGTCACACAAGAGTTCCACATGGGCTGACGATCAAGTGCCCCCAAGGGTGGGAAATATTGCACTGTCAGGCTATACTGTTCAGGTTAAATTATAAGTTAAATTTATTTGCAAGAATTAAGATTACACAGAAGCAAAATGAATAAAGAAAAACTATGTTAGACTTGCAACTCATTTCTTGATTTGAAAATAAAACTCATTAGAATCTTTTTCCATTTCAGCATCTTTAAATTGAGTTCTTTATTGATCTTTTAAATAGGTGTAGGCCTTTATATTCACAGGGCTCTGTCTCACCACGATGACTCAGGAATGTGGTTGAAGTGAGTGAAATAAAAATTAGTAACTTGCATGGCACTTATTGGTAAAAGAAGCCTTTTATACCAAAGATAGTGAGATATTAACTACCTCCCTACCAGGATATCTCCTTATGAATCAGCCATTTACAGGTAACAATTACATCCTATGTAGTAGCAACTAGCATAGATACAGCACCTTACAGCAAGGCGAAATCCTGATGCTATTAACATATTCTTTACTCCTCTCTGGGAGGTTGGCTGGGCTATTGTCCCCAATAGCACTAGCTGTCTGCAGCCAGTATTGCATTTTTACTCAACCCTTAGAGCCCAAGGCAAAGGCAATCTTTCAGAATGAAGCTAATAGAGTTAGAGTTACACTTCAAAATATCTCAGCCTAGCTAAAACCTCAGATAAACAACTACTGCACTTTATAAAATGGAACAGGGCAAAGATCTGCATCTGTTACAGTTCCAGCATCCCATAATGCAGCACTTTAGTGCTTCAATGTGATCCACCACCTCACTATCCATCCAAAAGGAAAAGACTGCCCCTGATGGCTTAGTAGGTAAATGCACCATGTAGTATTGGATCATACAGAACAGAAGGTCTCTGGTCCGGTTTATTTCACACTTGATGATGCTGAGGTGGCTATTTCAACCATAGCAACAATTGGGATATCAGTATCCCTGCGATACACGAAACATCAGCCAGGGCTCCTATTTTTAATCATTACACCATTGATCCTGACTGGAGAGTGCTCATGAGTGGATGTAAGTATGAGAGCATGTCAGGTGAGAAGGGGTTTGGACTTGCGATGCCCTCCATGGTCATACAGCCTGTTGATTCTCATTGGGTAGGCTCACATGTGAAGAATGACATGTGGTAAGTGTAGCATGCTTGGGAGGAGCAGGTGACTCACCACCACTGGGGCTGTTGTAGACTAATTGATAGAAATCGATTGCTATGATTAGTCAACAACTTCATTATCGTACCATGCGACTACCAATATGATAGAGCTGGACCTTGGTTTTTTTTTGCGTCCACTAAGTCTCATCATCTTAATAGTCACATGGGCGAGGTGCCTTGGGACTGCCAGCATCTGTGGAATTGAGAGCGTTGTCGGCGGAAGACAGGGGTAAAGAAATAAGTGGCCTTTAATTCAATTTGTAGCATTAACAGTGCTGATACGCCCCCTTCTGCATTATGGCTCAGGATTTTCTCAGTCGGACTGAAGGACATTTCTTTCTATGCTGAGAGCAAATAGCATTTGTGTCAGTGAGGATACAGAGCAGATTGAACACTAGTGAGAAAATAAAAATATATAAAAATGGAAAATCGAGGCCTCCACCCAAAAAACAAGTCTGTTCACTTGCCAGCTTGCTTTTATCGTACCGCCCCGACAAACCTTTTTGCTGAATGTGCACAATCGAATTCCCTACTTCAGGCTTTTATTGTTTGCCTCTATTTTCTCCACAGATAGCCAAATAATCCATTATAATCCCTCGTAAAGAAAATCATTGCAACCACGAACAAGACAAATTGCTGGTTTCATGAGAAAATGCAAATTTAAGATGCCCTTGCAGATGAGAGCCTTATAATATATTGTACAATATGCAAAAATTATAGATTGCTCAATGTGGCTGGTGTTAAAATATGCATCTAACATTCCAACTGAGGAGGGACAATCCACACAAAAGCTGCTGGCTGTGGAGAGAGTCGATGGTTTCACATCTCGAGAACAATGCACTATAAAACTGTCCTCACACACCGATCTTTCTTTATCACTATTTCAGTTGCACGTTGAAACAGAAACCGAAAGATTTTTTAATGTACAGTCTTTCCCCCCCCCCCCCCCCACCCATCTCTGAATATCAGGCATTTCACCACAGATTACATGCATTTTCCAGCAAGATTATCTCGTAGCAGTTCAGCTCTGCACCAAATATCATGCACTACAGTGTCGGCATGCTCTAAGCACTTACAGAGTTAAAAGTAGCTTCAGCGAAGTTTCCTCAGCCTGCTTGGCGAAGCGCTCGAAGCAAATAGTGGACACCTGCCTCCCTCCGCACGCAGCATCCCATGGCCATGGCAGGATGTGCTGCTGTAATGCAGAATGGCGCCTTAGCACCACAGCGATTTCTCTCCTCCAGCAACAGCTTGCATTTTAGTCACGCTGGTGATGTCGAAAAGCTATTCATCCTGGGGGGGGCGGTCAGAGGGAAAGAAGCGCTGGGGGTAAAAGACGGTATGCAGCTCGACAGTATCCAGAACCACCCCCCGTTCAGCTCATGGGATGGTTCAGTCCGCTTTGCTCGCTTTTTTTTCTCTCCTCCTAATCTCATTACAGCCAACTGGCAGAGCACATTCCAGTGCAGCGGCAGTCGTCGCTAGGTCCCTGCACGCCACGGCAAGCAGAGGTGCTTCATAAAACAGACTGAGCCCGTCTTACCTACGTTCTGCACGGGAAGGCGAGCCCCTTTCTGGAGAAAACCTCCACGCTCACACACAGCTCATTCAGTCAGCAGCAGACACGCCGTCAACCATTCATTGTGAGGTGAAGCTGATACGTTGGAACCATAGGGACAAAACAAGAAGTCAAGCATAGCAAGAGCTTTTTTGATTCATTGGGACCAGCCCACACAAACACAAGGCTCAAGGAGCGATGTTGAAAAGGATCAGCACCCACCTCCCCCCTGCCACCCTCCCCCCCCCCCCCCCCACTCAGTTTGACCTATATTGAAGAAGAATCCCTTCTCTGCATTTACACCCATTGCATGCCTGCAGATCGTCAGTTTGCAAGATCATTGGCTTTACAGCGATGTAAGTTTAATTGTTGGCTCAGCTACACTATCCACAGTGATAGGCTTTTTGTTGCATCGGCACCACAGACCATCTTCTTGTTCATGTCCACACCCATAACCGCATGTTGACCTGACCACTAGACAGACCTACACCAGACTATATCGTCGCAGATTGTGACTGTGTATATCGGGACCAAACATCACGGGTCCCATTATCCAGTGTACTTAGCTTCTGCTTAAAAAGCTTAATTGGAGCAATGATCAGAGCCAAAGTGCAGCCTACCTTGATGCAACTAAACTCTGTTGCAATCTGTGGCTTTCCCTGCTGTGCTCTTGTCCAGTATTTGATACTGAATTGCTGGATCTGGACTTCTGGGGCTTCGTCACCCTTGGCAACCAGCCTGGAGACTCGTTCTCTGCTTTTTGAACTCTTTATGTTTTTCCAGGCAGCCACTCCTGTTGCTCAGTATAGGAAGCCCTGTTTCCAAGGATGGCCATGGGGCACAGGGTAAACTAGGAGACTACATCTGCCCTCCTGACAACCATGGCACAACGTCCAGGTTGATGTGGCCTGGCAGAGAGCTGCCTCAGCTCCAATGTGAGAGCAGCCATCTTTTTAAAAATGTTTCCAACTGCCCAGAGTTCTCCCCGTGCATCCAGTTTGATTTTTAAGAATGGGACATTATGCACAACCTCTTCCAAGGGTCAGGACACACACTGGATGTTGGCTGCACTGCACATGCATGATTGATCCCAGAATCCTCATCGTGGGCAGGAGGCCCCCCATGTGCTGGCTACACTACACTGCCATCATCAATCACAAGTCTGCTAACAGCTTCAACCACAGAACATGAACCCATCTGGGGATGACCTGGAGGCTCATTGCAGCGATATAAGAAAAAAACTTGAGACTTTTAATAACTCAGGATGTCTCAAATTGCTTTACAGCCAATTAAGTACTTTTGAAGATTATCACTGTTGTAATATAGGAAACACGGCAGCCAATTTGCTCACAGCAAGGTCCCACAAACAGCAATAAGATAATGACCAGATAATCTGTAATAGTGATGTTGGTTAAGGGATTGGTCAGGACACCGGGGAGAACTCCCCAGCTCTTCTTTGAAATCGTGCCATGGAATCGTCATGCCCACCTGAGAGGGCAGACTGGGTCTCGGTTTATCCGAAAGACGGCACCTCCAAGAGTGCAGCACTCCCACAGTACTGCACTGAAGTGTCAGGCAAGAGTGATGTGCTCAAGTCCCTGGAGTGGGATTTGAATCAACAACCTTTTGACTCGGAGATGAAAGTATTACTCACTGAGCCACAGCTGATACAGGGTACTGTAAAATATATAATTTAAAGGATAAACTAAATCATATGATAGGAAGTAGGCACATTAACTACTTTATAAATTCTAATCCGTGAACCTTTTGGAAAAAATTGAAAAATAGTGATTCATTCTTCCAACTTTTCTTCACAAAGAAAAATATTTGTCTTGGCTGAATACATCTATCTATAGCTTGCATTTAATGTGCATCCATCACACGCCAGACATTACATTTAAAAGTTTTGCTCTTTGTTCCGGATGTGACGCGATCTTAAAAAAAGGAAAGAAAGCCAATTGTTTGTCTAAATTTACACGCTCTTCCCATTCTGCAATGTTTCCTCCCCAAGCAACAATTAAACTCGGAAAATGCTGGAAATACTCAGCAGGTCAGGCAGCATCTGTGGAGAGAGAAATAGAGTTAATGTTTCAGGTTGATGACCCGTCGAAGGATCATTTTCTGTTTTTATTCCAGATTCCAGCATCCACAGTATTGTGCTTTTGTGAACAATTAAACTCTGTTTGATTTTTGTAGCCTTAAGAAGACACAGATCCACCTCAGCAATAGTTGAAACGATATATCATCCAAATTAAAATGAGCATTGCCTCAGTACAGTACTAATGTACATGAACATATCTTGCAAGGTGTTGCTCTCAGTCAGTCAGGTGCTACATTGTTTTGTAGTGATGGGATCGTACTATCAGCAAACACTGAATGAGTTCTTACACACTGCCAATTAATAAGCTTCAGCCATTATTACTTTCTGTTGTAGGACAGTGCATCTGTACATACTAAATGGCTGTCTTTGCCTCTGCACTTTGCTTCAAATTAAAGACAGTGGGGATAAATGCCGCCCCCCGCCCCCCCCCACCGCTCGGATTCTCACCAGATAGTGGGTATGCAGCACAAAATCAGAGCAATTGGCCATGACAATTCATTCCATCAAAGAGGATAAATATTTGGTTAAGAATAGGATTCACGAGAATAGGGACAGGTGTAGACTTAGGTGGTAAAGTACTCCATGGAAATGAGAGCTCCGCTATCAAAGGAAGAAGGGGGAGGAGTTAACTGTGTTGGGGAACTACCATAGCTGAGTTCTGCGAATAATGGCGGCCTGGGATGGAGGAATATTCGAGAGTTTTGTTTGAATACTGTTAGGGGATCAGGGAGCATTGATGCAGAACTTTGCCCCACGAGATTACGTGGGTGGGAAAGAATCCTTGATGGGATAGATTGTGAAAGGTCTGGGAAAGCAGTGGGCTTGATGGGCCAAATGGACTTCTGTACTTTCTTATGTTTTTCTCCTCTTGTATATTAAATACTGACAGTCCTGGCATCACTCCAGGGTATAGTGTACAATAGGCGATCTTCGATCGGCCACCAGTTATGCACCTTTCCCAATTTTCCTTTCCATTTATTAAATTATAATCACTTTGGTAGTGGAAAAAAAACCCTTTTACAATGTTTGTTATGGTGACATCTAATGTGAGAATGCAACGGTGCAGATGCACAGAGCAGATGGTACTGAAGTAGCATTACATTCACTTTCTTGTTTGTAAATAAGAGATATCAGTGAAACACAGATAGTAGTCTCAGGGTTCAGATGGGGAGGGAGAATTTTAATTTGTGAGTGACTCCAGAGTGCAGGGTTTATACTACAATAAGGATTCACTCCCAGTGAAACTTGGAAGGGAAGGTTTTGAAGGGAAGGATCTGAGGGGCCTGTGAGCAGGTACCTGGCCCTGTGGTTTTCCTCCTCCCCTTGGCTGGGGGAGGAGAGAGGGGGCGGGCTCCAAGCACACTCCCTTCCCCCAGTTAGGCCATGTGCTTGAAAACTTCGTAGCAAAGTGATAGCGGCCTAAAAGGTCATCCCTGGATCTCAGGACAGTGCTGGATGGGAGCCTTCTGGCCGTTGCTGGAGAACATCAGCCACAAAGCCCTGAGGCCAATAGATTGTTGTCAGGAGAATGGGGAGGGTGGGGGGGGGTTAAACACATTTCTGACACTTGCCTGTAGAGTCTTTAGAGTGCTCCCAGGAGCCCTGTAGAACCTCCAGGTGGACAAGGGACAGCCTTTTCTCAGGTGGACTCAGCGTAAAATGAAGGGGGAGGTTGGAATACCTCGTCCTGCCTCATGAAAAAAACAGTGTTGGGCCTGCATGTACTATGGGCTTAGGCCCAATGATGCATCCTGAGGCAGTACATAGAAACATAGAAACATAGAAAATAGGTGCAGGAGTAAGCCATTCGGCCCTTCGAGCCTGCACCGCCATTCAATGAGTTCATGGCTGAACATGCAACTTCAGTACCCCATTCCTGCTTTCTCGCCATACCCCTCGATCCCTCTAGTAGTAAGGACTACATCTAACTCCTTTTTGAATATATTTAGTGAATTGGCCTCAACAACTTTCTGTGGTAGAGAATTCCACGGGTTCACCACTCTCTGGGTGAAGAAGTTTCTCCTCATCTCGGTCCTAAATGGCTTACCCCTTATCCTTAGACTGTGACCCCTGGTTCTGGACTTCCACAACATTGGGAACATTTCTCCTGCATCTAACCTGTCTAAACCCGTCAGAATTTTAAACGTTTCTATGAGATCCCCTCTCATTCTTCTGAACTCCAGTGAATACAAGCCCAGTTGATCCAGTCTTTCTTGATAGGTCAGTCCCGCCATCCCGGGAATCAGTCTGGTGAACCTTCGCTGCACTCCCTCAATAGCAAGAATGTCCTTCCTCAGGTTAGGAGACCAAAACTGTACACAATACTCCGGGTGTGGCCTCACCAAGGCCCTGTACAACTGTAGTAACACCTCCCTGCCCCTGTACTCAAATCCCCTCGCTATGAAGGCCAACATGCCATTTGCTTTCTTAACCGCCTGCTGTACCTGCATGCCAACCTTCAATGACTGATGTACCATGACACCCAGGTCTCGTTGCACCTCCCCTTTTCCTAATCTGTCACCATTCAGATAATAGTCTGTCTCTCTGTTCTTACAACCAAAGTGGATAACTTCACATTTATCCATATTATACTTCATCTGCCATGCATTTGCCCACTCATCTAACCTATCCAAGTCACTCTGCAGCCTCATAGCATCCTCCTCGCAGCTCACACTGCCACCCAACTTAGTGTCATCCGCAAACTTGAAGATACTACATTTAATCCCCTCGTCTAAATCATTAATGTACAAGCAGGATGGAAACCTGACTCTCTGGGCACAGGGCAGAAGATAGCCTATCCTGTATAATCAATATTCAATCCCTACGGTGATGCTATCGGGGTCTGATTCCGAATTAAGCTCACCTATACAGGAAGACTATGACTGGTTCAAATGCAAGGGTATCAACTCTCCCTGAAGTCCAAGTATTACCCTGTGTTTTTCAAATAGTCCGGCATCCCAAACCAGTCCCCGATGGAAAACAATTACACACACCCAACATTCATGAGTGAAAACAATGATCTGCTCCTGACCCAGGAAGATTCCAATAGAAAATGTTCCACGTGGGCACATGAACCAACCTGCCGCATCTACCTAGATGCAATGTTTTGGATTGGATCAGTAGGTAAAAACAAACTCCAGTGGCGTGGCCCTGAGACATGTGCTTTCCCATGGTGACATGCCAGGAAAGGCATGTGTCACTTATATAGAATGACACAGAATTTCCAGCACAGAAACAGGCCATTCAGGCCAACTGGTCCATGCTGGTGTTTATGCTCCACACGAGCCTCCTCCCACCCCTCTTCATTTAACCCTATCAGCAAAACCTTTTCCTTTCTATGCCATTCACCTCAACTACTCCTTCTGGTAGCAAGTTCTATATTCTAACCACTCTCTTGGTGAAGAAGTTTCTCCTGAATTCCCTATTGGATTTATTGGTGACTATCTTATATTTCTCCCCCATAGTTTTTGAATCCCCTACAAGTGGAAACATCTTATTTACTTCTACCCTATTGAACCCCTTCATAATTTAAAGAGCCTTTATCAAATCACCTCTCAGCCTTCTCTCATCTAGAGAAAAGATCCACAGCTTGTTCAGTCTTTCCGAATAGTTACAACCTTTCAGTTCTGTTATCACCCTTTTAAATCTTTTTTGCACCTCCTCCAGTGCCTCTATAACCTTTTTGTAATATGGAGACCAGAACTGAGCACAGCTCCAAGTGTGGTGAATTCATTTGTTATTTAGCCAATTCACAATAAACTATTATAAATTGGACGCAGTGTAGATACAGCCTCGGGATAAGTGTAATACATAACTCAATGAAAAAGATTTCATGCGATGTAAAGTAGGAGGGAGCATATGATTAGCTCTCTTATTTTCCAGATGAAAGTACTGGACCTCAGTTTGTTCAAAATGTTGATGGATTTTTAAAAACATTTCAAACTTGTGTCAAGGACTACTAGCAGCACATACAAAATTAAACGAATATACTTAAGGCTGCACTAACCCTTTGTCAATTTCAGGCCAATTTAATTACATACAATATAAGTAAATTTGAGCATCCTAGTTACACTGTTAATAGACTAATGCAACAAATCTCCTCTAAATTATTACCTGTGGTATAAACAACGCAGACAACATAGGATTGTGAGATAATGAGTTTTCTTCACTGTGAGAAAGACCTCTGCAACTCACTCATGCCGGTGGGTTCTCAAGGTCCTTCTCATTTGTGCAGCTGACTGGATATCCAACTGTTTCCCCATTGTTCAGCTTGTAGCTGAAAAAGGAAGTGCAGTGAGATAAGTACTGGAATAAAGAGGGCACTGTGTCTCATTTAGGTCCATCAAACGCTAAGATAAAAGAATACCGAGCGCAACCATAACGAAAAAGGTTTGCCGGAATTTCATGAAAAAGTAATAGCATCTGAACAACGTATGCTGTTATTATTGCACAAATTAGCCAGCGACTTGAGACGAGGAGGAGATACCCCGTGAATTACAAATCGCCACAAGTTGCTGGACGATTTACAGTGCTTCCCCGTTAGCTTCGCAAAAACAGCATCTCGCGCTTAACCGCCCCGTGATTTTCATGAAGTTGCTGTACCTGTGCGTTAATTGTCCATTAAACTCACCACAGAAAGTTAAATCCAGTAATTAACAGTGTGAGTACCTTTTTAACTACGTGATAATTATTAATGCCTGCCAATCAAACTCTCTTGCACAGAAAGCGAACAATTAAAAGTGTGGAGTCTCATTCCTTAGCAGATTTTTAAAATACCACATTTTAAATTTTAAATTTTTTTTCTTATTTTTCCTTTCCGTCTCTTTTTCTCTCTCTCTTAATCAAATCTTCCACTCTCTTCCTGTACTTAATTTGACAATGCATTCAACCACTCTAATTCACCCTCCTTCTCAGTCCTTCCTCTGTTTATTTCTCAATCCTTTAATCGCATTGGTTAAGGAGATACACTCTTGGTTTCGTCATTCACCAAGGTCCCAGATGCCCTGTTGTCCTCACTGCACTGTTAACAGCTGCCACTTCCAGCAACTTACACAGCAAAATATATTTGTGCTGAAGGGTGCAGGAAAAAGTCTAACTAACCAGGTACGCCATGAGATGCCCTGCTCCAGAGAATTCCGGCCTGATGAGTTAAGTCATTTGCCTCCAACTTTGTTACATGTAAAATAATTCCTGCCTTTCCCCGTGGAGCTCAGATTATGATGGAGTTGAGCTATCTTTTGCTCAACTCCATCATAAGTATGTCAATGTAGATCAGCCTGTGGCAGATTCAACCTGCGTTATTCCTTTGGGGATTTGGTGAAAATCAGGTGAAAGTCTGCTCTGTTCGTCAGGAAGCAAGCTATTGGTGAATTAATATCCCAGAAAACAGTTTTCAGCACGCGCATAAATGATTAATTCTGTACAGACACAGCTTTCTTGTCCCATTGATGCATGACTGAAGAATCTTTTTAAATCAGATCTCTGGGGAAGGAGGGAAGGGGCTCAATCATCCAAGGTTTAACCATGTTGAAAGGGGTGGTGTTTGAACTGGCAGTTTATTTTGGAAAAGCTCAGTTTTCTTTGGAACAGGATGCAAAACTATCTATGGCATATTGCTCACGGCTTTGAGTTAACCCTGCATTACCGCTAAACCTGATCCTGTCCACCTCCAGTGGTGATCCGAAGCAAGACTCCTGGCCAATTCTCTTATCCATACCTCAGGAGTGGTGAAGCCAACTGTAGCATCCCGATCAGTGCCTTGGCTGAGATCAATTAACTCAGCACACTCTGGGAACTGAACCTCGCACTATCCGGCCGTGTGGTTCAGCTTCCAACACATCATCAGGGGAGCTACAAAGGTCTTTATAAATTCATTTCATTTTTATGGAAACTCATTCGAAACCGAGCACGGCATTACAATGCATGACCAATGACTGTAACGTTTCATATACAGGTTGAACCTCCGTTATCCAGAACTCCCTTATCCAGAACCACCCCTCCTCCAGAACCATTCCCGGCTACCGGGTGGCGCATGTGCAGAACTCCGACATGAACAAATTGAAGTCCTTCCTCGCTGCCAACTCCCGCAATCGCTGGACTGACACCGCGATCCACTGACCCCGCCCCCCCCCCCCGCCATGGTCTCTCAGCCGCACTCCCAGCCCCAAGCCAGCCAGCCCCAATATCTCCTTGCTCAGTATTTGTACCATCCAATTTAACATGACCACCCCTTGCCCGGAAAAATCCCTTATCCGGAACAGGTCAGGTCCCGCAATCTGGATAAGGGAAGTTCAACCTGTATTTCCTGGCACATTTTCTACCCTTCTGTCAAATAAAAGTTATTTGCCACAATAAGAGGAAAATAATTTTTGGCAATGCGAACTGCATTTGAGATTGATAAAAATGTTTAAAATTGAGAATAAATCTAATTTAAAATGTAACTGCAACTACAACAACAACTTGCATTTATATGGCGTCTTTAACATAGTAAAATGCCCCAGGAATGTAATCAAACACAAGTTGGAGATTAAAGGCTCGATTTTAACCCTGCACATCGAGCAGAAGTCAGGGATGCAGGCAGATACAATCGGGGCAGAGACTTACCCCCGCCACCTGCCTCAGCACCCGCCTACGTGGCTCCCACCGGGAGTTAAAATTTGGGCTCAAACATTAGATTGTACAATGTCCCGTACTTCTGAAAGAACCTGAGCTTGATGCCTGGAGATAAGTGATCAAGGACAACTCTTACTGATAGCCTGGCACGGGGCCAAGACAAAACTACCTTCCATGTTCAATAGCATGACATTTGAGACACCTGCCTTGGCTACGAAGGAAGAAAGACTTGCATTTATATCGCGCCTTTCACAATCTCAGGATGTCCCAAAGCACTTTACAGCCAATTAAGTACTTTTGAAGTGCAGTCACTGTTGTAATGTGGGGAAGCACATCAGCCAATTTGCACACAGCAGGGTCCCACAAACAGCAATGTGATAATGACCAGATAATCTGTTTTAATGATGTGTAGAGGAAAAAACTGACAGGTGATAGAAAAGAGTATCTTTCAACCCGAATCTTTGACCCTTTCCACCCAAGTAGGGCAAAAATAATTGCCGTGGTATTTTTATGACAAAAACAAAGTTCTCAAGTAAGTGGGCTATTTCTCTTGTACCGAATTGTGTGGATAACTAATAGAGCTCCTTTGTTTCCTGCTGCCAGCCAAGATAGTAATTTGCAAGTCCAAGGTGTGTTATTCAAGTGTCAGCCCAACGACTGAGTGCAGAGTGACCATGGACGATCAGTATGGACTAATCCTGGACTCGATGTTACGCTGGTCTCCTCCAAAACTCTGCAGTATACAGCTACGTTAACACACTTTTCAATATTTAAATGACTTGCTAGCTGCTTAAGCAGTAAGGATTATTGCTACATGTACATTGTTATTGACTGCTATTTTTTTCTCTACTTCTACCGACGTCACAGTCTCAGAAATCATATGTTTCAAAAGCACATGGTCCCATTATTTCATTAAATTCCAATGAAAAATGGGGCATTTCTCCAATTTTTTCCAGTATTGTAAAATATAGACCAAGGTGTAACACTTAATTAACGCTGTACATGTAAAGATGTTTATAGTACAGTAACTGTTCGAAATTAAGCCTAAGATCCAATTTTAGAAGTGCTGCAAAACCTGAAATAAACTGCAACTTTTTACATAGAACATTGTGAAGTAAGCAAATCAGTATAAGAGGTAAAGGCAACAATCACTGGGGCCAAAATTCAGTGCAGCCAGAAAGCTGGCGGTGTTAAGGCCTTTTTCCCCAATTAGCGGCGCAAAGTTTGCGGTGGCCATTGGATCCAAATTCAGCTTTTTGACCACAAAATAGTGTTCCAGTCTTATTAGCCCTCCAAACCTGAAAGTTTGCAGTCTTAATTGGGGTGTTATTCCCACGGGAAATTCACCCTTAGGGTGATGTGGCAGCTGCCATTGCAGCACAGGCGCGAGGGAACGAGCGTATCGGTGCTGCTTTGGAGAGGATGGCCGTGGCTCTGCAAGAGTCGACGGATCGTCGAAGTGATGTCATATCTGGTGGTTTTCAGACTGTGGTTGCTCGCATGCAGTCTCAGCTGGGTGCCCCGAGACCTCAGTGTTGCTTTCGCACTGGGTCCCTCATGGGGGACCTTCCGGTATGGTGCCACAGCACCGACCTGAGCTCCCTCAGATTGGTGGTGGTGCTATTGTGCGGCCACTGATGAGTTATTCAGGCTCCTCGGGACAGGATACGGAGGATGCGCTCCCTCTGGCTCGCAGCATTCCTGGCCCCAGACCTGTCACTCCGCCAGTGCCTCCACGCATGACCTCGCCCGAGCCAAATCAGACTGAACCCTCCCAGGAGGGTGTCGACCAATCTCCAGCCGGCCCTTCCAGGCCCAAAGCTGCCCGAGGGCATCCTAGAAGGACATCTACAGCTTCCACACAGGGAAGGCAGCAGCTCTCCCAGACCCATGAGGCAGCGACAGGGGAGACACTGAGGCGAAGTTGTAGGTTAGGCACAGGTAAGAGCAGTTATAAGGAAATGCACAAGGGTGGTAAATGATATTTATATGTTATTGTTCTGCACTGTTTATTGTTCTGGTAGTTGTTTAAAAAGCCATAAAGACAGCTTAAAAACAAGGCTACGGGTGCGGACGGAGTCCCTGCTGAGACATTGAAGTATGGCAGAGAGGCACTGCTGGCGCGAATACATGACGTCATCTCTCTCATCTGGAGGGAGGAGAGCATGCCGGGGGATCTCAGAGATGCAGTAATTGTGACCATCTTTATAAAAGGGGACAAGTCCGACTGTGGCAACTACAGAGGAATCTCCCTGCTATCAGTCACTGGGAAAGTCGTCGCTAGAGTCCTCCTCAACCGTCTTCTTCCCGTGGCCGAGGAGCTCCTCCCGGAGTCACAGTGCGGATTTTGTCCTCTACGGGGCACAACGGACATGATTTTTGCAGCGCGACAGCTGCAGGAAAAATGCAGGGAACAGCGCCAGCCCTTATACATGGCTTTCTTCAACCTTACAAAGGCCGTTGACACTGTTAACTGCGAGGATCTATGGAGCGTCCTCCTCCGTTTCGGATGCCCCCAAAAGTATGTCACCATCCTCCGCCTGCTCCACAACGACATGCAGGCTGTGATCCTTAATAATGGATCCATAACAGACCCAATCCACATCCGAACTGGAGTCAAACAGGGCTGTGTCATCGCCCCAATCCTCTTCTCAATCTTTCTTGCTGCCATGCCACAAGCTCCCCGCTGGAGTGGAACTAAACTACAGAACCAGTCAGTCAGAACCTGTTCAACCTGCGCCATCTCCAGGCCAGGTCCAAGACCACACCAACCTCTGTCATCGAGCTACAGTACGCGGACGACGCCTGCGTCTGCGTACATAGAGGCTGAACTCCACGACATAGTCGACGTATTTACTGAGGCGTACGAAAGCATAGGCCTTACGCTAAACATCCGTAATAGAATAGACGGGCGAATGACGGTGGATAGGCAATGGCAAACATTTAAAGATCGCATGGATGAACTTCAACAATTGTACATCCCTGTCTGGAGTAAAAATAAAATGGGGAAGGTGGCTCAACCGGGGCTAACAAGGGAAATTAAGGATAGTGTTAAATCCAAAGAAGAGGTATATAAATTGGCCAGAAAAAGCAGCAAACCTGAGGACTGTGAGAAATTTAGAATTCAGCAGAAGAGGACAAAGGGTTTAACTAGTAAGGGGAAAATAGAGTATGAGAGGAAGCTTGCTGGGAACATAAAAACTGACTGCAAAAGCTTCTATAGATATGAAGATTAGTGAAGATAAACGTAGGTCACTGGCAGTCAGAATCAGGTGAACTTATAATGGGGAACAAAGAAATGGCAGACCAATTGAACAAATACTTTGGTGGTTCTATCTTCATGAAGGAAGACACAAATAACCTTCTGGAAATACTCAGGGTTCGAGGGTCTCGTGAGAAGGAGGAACTGAAGGAAATCCTTATTAGTCAGGAAATTGTGCTACGGAAATTGATCGGAATGAAGGCCGATAAATCCCCGGGGCCTGATAGTCTGCATCCCAGAGTACTTAAGGAAGTGGTCCTAGAAATAGTGGATGCATTGATGATCATTTTCCAGCAGTCTATTGATTCTGGATCAGTTCCTATTGGCTGGAGGGTAGCTAATGTAACACCACTTTTTAAGAAAGGAGGGAGAGAGAAAATGGAGAATTATAGACTGGTTAGCCTGACATCAGTGGTGGGGAAAATGTTGGAATCAATTATTAAAGATGAAATAGCAGCGCATTTGGAAAGCAGTGACAGGATCGGTCCAAGTCAGCATGGATTTATGAAAGGGAAATCATGCTTGACAAATCTTCTAGAATTTTTTGAGGATGTAACTAGTAGAGTGCAACCAGTGGATGTGGTGTATTTGGACTTTCAAAAGGCTTTTGACAAGGTCCCACACAAGAGATTGGTATGCAAAATTAAAGCACATGGTATTGGGGGTAATGTATTGACGTGGATAGAGAACTGGTTGGCAGACAGGAAGCAGAGAGTCAGGATAAACGGGTCCTTTTCAGAATGGCAGGCAGTGACTAGTGGGGTGCCGCAGGTCTCAGTGCCGGGATCCCAGCTATTTACAATATACATCAATAATTTAGATGAAGGAATTGAGTGTAATATCTCCAAGTTTGCAGATGACACTAAACTGGGTGGCGGTGTGAGCTGTGAAGAGGATGCTAAGATGCTACAGGGTGACTTGGACAGGTTAAGTGAGTGGGCAAATGCATGGCAGATGCAGTATAATGTGGATAAATGTGAGGAAAACACAAAAGCAGAATATTATCTGAATGGCGGCAGATTAGGAAAAGGGGAGGTGCAACGAGACCTGGATGTCATGGTACATCAGTCACTGAAAGTTGGCATGCAGGTACAGCAGGCGGTGAAGAAGGCAAATGGCATGTTGGCCTTCATAGCTAGGGGATTTGAGTACAGGAGCAGGGAGGTCTTACTGCAGTTGTACAGGGCCTTGGTGAGGCCTCACTTGGAATATTGTATTCAGTTTTGGTCTCCTAATCTGAGGAAGGGCGTTCTTGCTATTGCAGCGAAGGTTCACCAGACTGATTCCCGGGATGGCAGTACTGGCGTATGAGGAGAAACTGGATCGACTGGGCCTGTATTCACTGGAGTTTAGAAACATATAAAATACTGACAGGACTGGACAGGTTAGATGCAGGAAGAGTGTTCCCGATGTTGCGGAAGTCCAGAACCAGGGGACACAGTCTAAGGATAAGGGGTAAGCCATTTAGGACCGAGATGAGGAGAAACTTCTTCACTCAGAGAGTTGTTAACCTGTGGAATCCTCTACCGCAGAGAGTTGTTGATACCAGTTCATTGGATATATTCAAGAGGGAGTTAGATATGGCCCTTACAGCTAAAGGGATCAAGGGGTATGGAGAGAAAGCAGGAAAGAGGTACTGAGGTGATGATCAGCCACAATCTTATTGAATGGTGGTGCAGGCTCGAAGGGCCGAATGGCCTACTCCTGCATCTATTTTCTGTGTTTCTATATAAGACAAAGGTCCTCCACCAGCCTGTCCTCACCGCACAGCACTGCCCCCCAGTCATCAAGATCCACGGCGCGGTCCTGGACACCATGGACCACATCCCATATCTCGGGAGCCTCCTATCAACAAGAGCAGGTATCGACGATGAGATCCAACACTGCCTCCAGTGCAGCCTTCGGCCGCCTGAGGAAAAGAGTGTTTGAAGACCAGGCCCTCAAAACTTCCACCAAACTCATGGTCTACAGGGCTGTAGTAATACCCGCCCTCCTGTATGGCTCAGAGACATGGACCATGTACAGCAGACACCTCAAGTTGCTGGAGAAATATCACTAACGATGTCTCCGCAAGATCCTACAAATCCCCTGGGAGGACAAGCGCACCAATATCAAAGTCCTCGTCCAGGCTAACATCCCCAGAATTGAAGCACTGACCACACTCGATCAGCTCCGCTGGGCAGGTCACATCGTCTGCATGCCAGATGCGAGAGACTCCCAAAGTGCTCTACTCGCAGCTCATTCACGGCAAACGAGCCAAAGCTGGGCAGCGGAAACGCTACAAGGACACCCTCAAAGCCTCCCTTATAAAGTGTGACATCCCCACTGACACCTGGGGGTCCCTGGCCCAAGACCGCCCTAAGTGGAGGAAGTCATCAGAGAGGGCGCTGAGCACCTCGAGTCTCAATGCCGAGAGAATGCAGAAATCAAGTGCAGGAAGCGGAAAGAGCTTGCGGCAAACCAGTCCTACCCACCCCTTCCCTCAACGACTATCTCTCCCACCTGTGACAGCGTCTGTGGCTCTCATATTGGACTGTTCAGCCACCAAAGAACTCACTTTTAGAGTGGAAGCAAGTCTTCCTCGATTTCGGGGGACTGCCTATGATGAAGATAATGATTATGCTTAATTATGTATTAAATCGTTATTTTTGCACCTATATCTAGGCTGCTGTATAATGTGAGGTGAGCATCATCATCATCATCATAGACAGTCCCTTGGAGTCGAGGATGGCTTGCTTCCACTCTAAAAGTGAGTTCTCAGATGACTGAACAGTGTAATGCGGGATCGACAGACTCTGTCACAGGTGGGAGTGATAGTCGTTGAGGGAAGGGGTGGGTGCGACTGGTTTGCCGCACGCTCTTTCCGCTTCCTGCGCTTGATTTCTGCAAGCTCTCAGCGATGAGACTCGAAGTGCTCAGCGCCCTCCCAGATGCTCTTCCTCCACCTTGGGCGGTCTATGGCCAGGGATTCCCAGGTGTCGGTGGGGATGTTGCACTTCATCAAGGAGGCTTTGAGGGTGTCCTTGAAACGTTTCCTCTGCCCACCTGGGGCTCGCTTGCCGTGTCAAGGTTCCGAGAAGAGCGCTTGCTTTGGGAGTCTCATGTCGGGCATGTGGACGATGTGGCCCGCCCAGCAGAACTGATCGAGCGTGGTCACTGTTTCAATGCTTGGGATGTTGGCCTGAGTGAGAACACGGAGGTTGGTGCGTCTGTCCTCCCAGTGGATTTGCAGGATCTTGCGGAAGCAGCGTTGGTGGTACTTCTCCAGTGCTTTGAGGTGCCTGCTGTATATAGTCTACGTCTCTGAGCCATATAGGAGGGCGGGTATCACTACTG
Source organism: Pristiophorus japonicus (assembly GCF_044704955.1). Classification (NCBI taxonomy): domain Eukaryota; kingdom Metazoa; phylum Chordata; class Chondrichthyes; family Pristiophoridae; genus Pristiophorus; species Pristiophorus japonicus. Next base: position 120,496,038 of record NC_091987.1, on the reverse strand, counting down.
CCCTGTAGACCATAAGCTTGGTGCCAGATTTGAGGTCCTGGTCTTCAAACACTCTCTTCCTCAGGCTGCGCTGGCACACTGAAGGCAGTGTTGGATCTTGTCATCGATGTCTGCCCTTGCTGACAGTAGGCTCCCGAGGTATGGAAAATGGTCCACGTTGTCCATGGATTTTGATAACCGGGGGGTTACAACCGGAAGGCCTATGCTTTCATACGTTTCGGTGACGGTGTTGACGATGGCTTGAAGTTTCGCCTCCGAGTGTGCGCAGACACCAAGCGTCGTCTGCCTACTGTAGTTCGATGACAGAGGCTGGGACGACCGTGGATCTAGCCTGGAGGCGGCGGAGGTGGAACAGATCCCTATTTGTTCCCGGGCGGAATACTGAGCTGGGCGATGTTTCTAGTCTGAGCCCCTGGATTGAGATTTCAGTTTTCTCTCTGTGAATCGCGGGATCTCTATTTCTCTCTCTCTCTAGTTTTTTCCCTCTTTTCTCTTTCTCTATTCCTATTTCTTTCTCTACCAATCAAATTTTCTCATTCTGTTTCTCATTCCCTTTCTTCACTTCTATCTCTTTCTCCTTTCTCTTTTGCTCCCTTCCCTCTCTCTCTCACTCTCTCTCTCTTTCCCTTTCTCTCACCTTCTCACTCTCTCTCTTTCTCTCTCTCCCTCCCTCTCTCTTTCCCCACTCTTTCTGTTTCCCTCCCCTTGAGTGCGGATTCTGTGCTGAACTCCTCCGGTTCGTTGAAGAGGCTCCTGGACTTGTTGCTGAGCAATACGGAGCTAGCTCTGGGATCTCGCCCTGTCTGGAGCTCACTGATCTCCTCCAGGTGATCTCTTACTGGACTTCTCTGCTGCCGACTCAGCTGCTGTCGTCGAGCTAAACCGACTCTGAGATCTCTGCTACTCTGCACCAGTCCTAAAAGCTGGCGGGGGCACCGTCAGCTGAAGGGCCAGCTTCCTAACGGTGAAAATGGGGCCGGGGTGAAGTGGCAGTGGTGCACACTTTTAGCGTCACTACTGCTGCAATCCCCACACCGCCAGGAGAGTCAGCGATGGCCCACACCACTGCAAGACCTCCTGGGCCCAATCTATGTCGGGGCGGCCAGTTGAGCCCAAAGAGGCGGCTATTCAATTTTGATGAATGGCCACTGCAAACGGGCAGTAACCGTCCCGGGACCGTGAATTTCGGGGCCATTGTCCAGTATTGGAAATAGTGTTGGCAACTCTGGTTGGACATATTCCTGGAGGTTTCATCACATGATCTCCTGCTTCCAACCACCTCAACCATACACCCCCTCCATTGGTCGCCCAACATATCCACCCTCGCAGAGCATGCCTTCCCACGCCAATTGCAAAGTCAACATACTCTTTGTTATCCAATTGGATGATTCTTGACTGTCAGTCAAGGGAGTCAAGGGTTATGGGGAGCGGGCGGGGAAGTGGAGTTGCGGCTAAGTGGAGTTGCGGCTAAGAACAGATCAGCCATGATCTTATTGAATGGTGGAGCGAGCTCGAGGGGCCAAATGGCCTACTCCTGCTCCAATGCCTTACGTTTATTTTCTTACGTTCAGTCAAACAGTCTTTTTCTCCCATGTCCAATACTTTTATAACTAGTAAACAGAAGTGTTCAATGAATGTTTTTCTAAGGAACAGTATTTTTTTAATGCTCTGATGATTTGTCTCCTGGGGTTGCTCGCAGCAGTGATTAGCTTTTAATTCCTGGAGACTCCGGGCCAATCCTGGAGGGTTGGCTACCCGAATTGGAAAGTGCCATTTACTTAAACTGAGTGTATATGTCATGTGTCGTACCATATTAGAAGTCTCAGAGGTCAGTAAAAAGGAATGAGATATTGCAGATATGACCCTTCTTCTCTGTATAATGATTCAGACACCGTGCCTAACACCTGGCTGCAATACCTGTTCAGGGATGACGAGGACACTTGAATGCAGACGATTAAAGGGACCTACCGCAAGTGTACCTGCTGCTTTCCATCATCGGTGGTTTCAGGACCGTGATGCACATAATCAGTCAGAAAAGTGTTAACTTACATCTTTGTTATCTCTGTGCAAACCTCTGGCGGCAGAGTGAGTAATGAAGTGCCATCTGGGTTTTATCTTGTGTTGATGTGTAAGGGGGCTTTCTTACAAGTTCTTTGGCAAGTTTAATGGGAGGTGCATCTGAATTTTCCAGAGGGGTAACCAGGTATGGAAAGACAGGAATTAGACACAAGTTATGGGGTTGATTTTAAGACCAATTATCACTAGAATCAGGTCAAAATGATCTAAGTACATTGCAAACTTGTACAACAGGTTTCGTTTAATCCCAATTGGATTTTCTTTCTGGAGTGATTTTGTGCTGTCAATTTGCCCTCAGCAAGGTCCCACAATGAGATAATGACCAGATAATCTATTTTAATGAAGTTAGTTGAGGGATAAATGTTGGCCAGGACACCGAGTGACCTCCCCTGCTCTTCGAATAGTGCCACCGGATTTTATATGTCCAGATGTGAGGGGAAAAAGGGCCTCAATTTAACATCACACCCAAAAGGTAGTATAACACTGCCCCAGTACTGCATTGAAGTATAAGCCTAGATCATGCTCTCATGTCTCTGGAGTGGGGTTTGAACCCACAACTTTCGCACTTCAGAGGGGAGAGTGCTACGAACTGAGCCAAGGCTAACACCTAAGCAGAAGAGAAGAAACAGCAACATAAAGACTTGAGTGACCATATTCTCCAATATGTGTAACACTGCAAGACGTCCACAGGTGTATATATATATATGTTTTCCAGTAAATAATCTCTGAGTTCACATGCCAAATACAAGATACAGTCTTATTCTTTATGACATCCTCATAAGTTCTTGCTTGGGTTATGATCTTCTGCTCCACATTTCATGCTACGCTGACTGATTTGCCCTCTCCTCTTTTCTCCCTATCTCTCCTGAAGGTGCAAACTCCCATTTAAATGTGGTTCCACAGATCTTGGCTACCCACCGATACCTCATCCAAGTGGCCGTTGTTCATGTAGGACCCTGGGCAGTGGGTCCCAGTGGGCTATTCAAACACAATATTTGCGCAGAAGAGCCTGATTCTCTCCTCGTGTGTCATCCACAAATAGACAGTTCTAGCAGGAGTCATTAGATAGTGATCAGAAGTGGAAACTCTACCTGAATGTTCCCTGCCCTGGCAATGGGTGCTGAGGCAAATTTGACCATTTTGTCCTCCTCCCCTAGTTGGCGTCAGTTAACTGAAACAGAGACCAAGGATCAAACCTGGAATCTGAATCAGGAACTCGGACTCAAAGCGACATAAGCCAGCTATAAACAACCAATGGATGACAGCGTAAAAAATGAAAACTGCTTGACAGACACAGAAGGGGTGAATTTCCACAGTGGTTCTCCCGCTCACCTGCTTTAGCTACAGCAAGAGCGCCTCAGAAACCCTGGCATATTGCCATTTATGCTGTTTTTTCTCAGGTTACAGCCAGAGATGGAGAACCTCCTGCTGAAATTCACCCCAAAGATACATTAATCTCAAGAGTCAAACGATATTTCGCTCTTGTGATGTCTCCAGTACTTGGTTCATTTTCTCCCCTGCACCTCACTGTGAACTGTAATGTTACCTGAAATATAACTCAGAGAAAGGCATCTGGTACTGTGCATGCATATTTTCAGAATGTCACTTTGGAATAAACCCAGAGATAAATTGGCCATTTTGAACAGACCTAAACTGTTTTTTGAAGGAGAGGGAATTGTGCGGGGAGTCAAGGGTTATGGGGAGCGGGCAGGAAAGTGGGGTTGAGGCCAAAATCAGATCAGCCATGTTCTTATTGAATGGCAGAGCAGGCTCGAAGGGCCAAATGGCCTACTCCTGCTCCTATTTCTTATGTTCTTATGTTCTTATCAAGTGCTCTTTGAGGCCCTCCCAACACACAATAGCCTTCGGGTGCTCAATTAGTCAGCAATATTCATTTATAAAACCTAAGAAGCTAGCAGGGAGAGGAGATTTAGAACAGTGTGTGAAAGTCTTCCGCTGCAACTCTGCACATAAAATATTCAGAGTACAAAACCTATAAATTAAAAATGATGATGTGGAAAGCAGGATGTAAATTCTTCAAGCCTGACCTACTTTTCACTGTACCCGAAACAGGGAAGACAGTTCGTTTTTGGGGCAAGTGAATCAAACAAGACACACCTGGTTGAATTACACCTTTGAATCCCACTGCCAACCATTATTGCCTATAACTGCTTAAAATGATACTTCACTGCGCTTGTTCTGCACATAATACAAGGCGCTCATTTTTATTCAGCAGTATTACGATTAATTAGACAGAGCCTTCCTTGCAGCCTTTTTCCAGCTTTCTGTCAACAGTAATAATGACTGGACCCTTCACCACATTCCCTCCATAAACCTATGATACCACGGAATTGCCACAAGCTCTCTCCGTCACAACATGAAGGCAATTCTGATTCTCATGTAATGCAATTGTCCTACATTTTCATACTTTGAGTTTCGCAGGTCTGTACTAGTCGAGATGTTGTGATTTCTGTTACAAAGGTGTAATCTCTCGGATGGTGATACAAAACATTTTTGCTGTGTTTTTATTACTGTAACAGCGCAGGGCAACACAAAGGCTTCACATGAATTTCAGGAGGCGGTGCCGATAAGGCCCGCTCTCAAATTCCCGAGATGTGTGCCTTTCAGCACAGCTGCCTCTGACTGCACCCTGTTGTTACACAGTCTAATAATATACAAAGCCAATGTTGCTGAAGCTGCCACTTTGTTATGTGCACCTGGAAGGAAGAAGCAGATCAAGCAAAATCAAGGCTTGCACCATTAAAACGTTAATAACAGATTCAAATTCCTGTGTCCTATTTATCTATTTAATCTCCAGCCACATTACATTTTCTCTCTCCCTTTCATGATGGTGGTGATTCATAGTGGTGGATAGTTCCTTGGGCCTTGCATTCCTCTAGTACCTCCAGAGGCACAAATTTAAGTTATATAAGGCTAGATCTAGATTAGATGTCAGGAGGTGGTCCTTTTCCCAGAGAATAGACCACCTCTGGAACAATCAGCCCTCACATGTGGTGGATGCAGACTCACTGAATTCCTTCAAGCAAAAGCTGGATTTGTTTCTGGAGATCACCTCTTATAGAAGGTAGGTACTGCAAGGAATTTAATGGCCAGAGTGATCGCCTGGACTAGTTTCGATCACCTAGATGGGTCGGAGAGGAATTTCCCAGAGTTTTTTCCCCAAATTGGCCTGGATTTTTTCATCTGTTTTTTTGCCTCTCCCAGGAGATCACATGGGTGGGGTGGAGTGTATATGTTGTGATACACAAGGTATCGCAATTGTGTGGGTCAGGCTCGATGGACCAGAGGGTCTTTATCTGTCCGTCATTGTCCGTTATGTTCGTATGTACCTCATTCAATGATCATAGCGGTCAGTGTCCTCCCAGTTCGGAGCCTCATCCACTGACAGCACATACCTGAATTTCCAACGCCACTGACTTGTGATTTTCCAACCAAAACCGAATTTCCAATATGTGTTCTTGGCTTGTGAGGCTTCTGTTGGGAGGATGAAGTCGGAAAATTACCACCCCCCCCGCCACCCCCCAAGTCCGAGCCTAGTGAGTATTGGCAGACTGTTTGGCCATGGGTGGGTCACAGCCAAACCTGACCCTGTCCTCACACACATAATTTCAATGCTAAACCCTGGTTGATCTTTCCTTTCCCAAATACATGAGCACAAAAGAAAAGAAAGAATTGCATTTATATATCTCAGGTCATCCCAAAACGCTTTACAGCCAAACAAACTTTTGGGGGCATCCGAAACGGAGGAGGACGCTCCATAGGCCCTACCTTTACTTTCACAAATACTTTTGAAACGCAGTCACTGTTGTAATGTAGTAAACGTAACAGACAATCTGTGCACAGCAAGGTCCCACAAACAGTAATGCGCTAATGGGCAGATAATTTGTTTTTTAGTGATGTTGGTTGAGGGATAAATATTGGCCAGGAAAACTATCCTGCTCTTCTTTGAATAGAGTCATGGGATCTTTTGCGTCCACGTGAGGTGGATTTTAATTCCCTAAACACCAACCCAGCCGAGATCAGCCATCTCGGCACAGAGCAAGGATCAAACTAAGGAGCTTCCTGGTCAGTGTGTCTCAGTAGTACATTTACCACTGAGACATCGACATTCGGAATGCGACTTATGGCAATACAAACAAGCTTAAGCACGATCTTCGCAAGTACGTTAGATTATGGAGCAAAGCGGTTTCCCTTCTCTTGGAAGGTTTGAAACTGACACCGTCTGCAAAAGAACAATAAATTCTCTCAGCTCTGCCGCCCGCCCCTTGGCCTGAGTTCTAGACGTGAAAAAATACTTCTTTGTAAACCTTTCCAGCATTCATTTCAAAGCCGATTAGAGTCACTTTTTTTTCTTTTAAAAAAAAAACAACAAACAAAGAGCTACGGTTCCTCATTATCAGTCGAAAAAATATTTAATCCTGCCTTTCTTCTGCTGGCGGATTTAAAAAGGGAAGTTCCTTCTCTTGTACAGCAGTCTGCACAGTGGAGGAGGGAGCAGGATGAGCTTTGCTCAGTAATCACTGGCTTAGGACTTTACACAAACAGGTGAAAGGCTGATTGGATTCACAAGTTGGAGTCCTACAGAGGGCTTTTGTTTGGTTTGCAAGAGGCTTCTCCATCTCGTCCTTCCATCCACACATATTCTATCCATGACTCAGATCACCAACTGAACCATCATATATTTTGATCCTGAGAAACCGTCTCAAGGTCATCCCAAGATCAAAGGCATGTTTTCCCAATGTTCTACCCCTCCCTCCCTCAACCGCTCCTAAAGATATTAGGTAACAATTCTGGCAAGGTGACTTCCTTCTGCTGACTTCACCTCGCCCTGACCCCATCCCGGATTCCGGGATATTTAAACCGTAGCATCGCAGCAGAAATGCCAAATAGGGTCGCCAACTCTGACCCATTGTATTCCTGGAGGTTTCATCACTTGACTTCCAACTCCAACCGCCCCGCCCAGTAAACAGCCTTTTTACCCCAATTCTAATATTTCTATAACTAATAAAATGTAAAAAAACTCACCATTTTTTTTCTCGGGTTTTTCTCTGGGATTGCTCACAGCAGTGTCCATGAGATTAATCTTTAATTCCTTGAGAGTCCATGACAATCCTGGGGTGTTGGCAACCCTGCCCACAGGGCCGGTGAAACTCAGAGCTGGATTGGGCCCAAGAAGTAGGCCAAGGATTTTCTTCAAATGTGTTTTTTTTCCAGCACTGCCCCCGTCCCAATGTAAAGATCCTAGTGGAATCCATCACCATTCACATTTTGTCTTATCGAACGCAGACCCTACTTTAGACCCATAAGAAGACCTGTGTCTACTCTCAGCTGACCAGCGTCCCACAGGGCCTATCAAGGGCAATTCTGGCTGAATGCTCTGGGAAGCATGGCAACACCCTCAGAAGCACCTGCAGAGTGTTGCCACGATGCAACTGGGGACAGACAGAAGAAGGGCAAGCACTCTCTGGAGGGCAAAATTGAAGCCCCCTCTTCCCACACTCCCCATTGCCCAATTTCTGGCTCGTGACTCTTGTGGGAATATGGTTCCACCGATGCTGTCGACCACCCTGTACTCTCCATAGCGCTTCCAGTAGGAAGCTTCGCTCCAAGGGAGCCCATATCAGACAATCAGTACTACAGTAGTGTAGACCCTTAGAGTGAGGATCACCACTGGGAGCACTGAATTTACCCTTGCATGCAAGATTGGGCAGTGAGCGTTGGCAACTATTCAAGCGTGGGGAACCTCACAGCCAAGCTCGGTTCTGCTCTCACCCGATATCCGCACTTTCCAGTTGGGGAGTCGCTGGGCAGCAAAATCAGGAGCTATGGGTGACCATCCCGAGCCCAGGGAGGGCACCGCTACATGAATTTAGCACGACTGTGGCTGAGAGCAGCGAACTCAGTCAAGGCTATGGAGGAAATGGGGAGGCATTTCTCTCCTGTGACACAGTCCAGTAAAAGTGACATATAACATGTCAGAATGGGGTTTTAATATAGAAATGTTAGTCCGAGCCATGATTCGTAGCCATCTCTGAGACAGATGGCACAAATTGCTGGTCAGAATCTTGTGGATTCTTGAGAGAATGCCATGCTGACTGAATCCCTGCTTGTAATGTCTGTAAGCTTGTAATGCTTGTAGCTCCATACTGTGGATGTGGACGTATTGTGTACTGCAACTGTATAGTTAATCATTAAACAGAATAGGCTTTTCGGAGAGTTCCGAGAGAGCAGCCTGCATGTTAGGAAGCTGTGTGTGCTGTGATCTGTGAAGATATCACAGTTGGCGGCGAGATGGGAGATTTTTCGGATGTTTAAAGCTTAAATTTTGTTGGTGAAGGATTCAGCCAACCGACAGAAGACTTTGGAAGTTTCTGTCTTTGAAAAAAGCTACAAAAATCTGAGGTAAAAAAACAGCACACGGTGTGAACAGCTAGAATTTAAAATGGCAGGTGTAATCGGAAATTTGAGTGAATATAGACACGACCGGGAACATTTTAAAGCGAATGTGGATCGGCTAGAAATGTATTTCACTGCAAATAACATAATCGAAGTTCCAGACAATGCAGTCCAGAACCAGGCTGTGTTGGAACGTAAGAAAGCGATCTTCTTATCAGTGGCAGGTCCGGCATTATACGAAAGCCTTGTAAATCTGCTAGTGCCTGATGAGCCAAAGGACACAATGCTTAAAGAGATTTTAACGAAGCTGGAGCAGCACTATAAACCCAAACCGTTAGAAATTGCTGAAAGCTATCGTTTAGGGATTCGGAATCAAAAAGCGGATGAAAGTATCAGTGATTACATCATAGCATTAAAAAAGCTATCAATGCAGTGTAATTTTGGAAACTTTCAAAACCGAGCATTACGGGATCGTTTTGTTTGTGGGGTGAAAAATGATGCGATCAGAAGGAAGTTATTGACGACAGATGACTTAACTTTTGAGATTGCTTGTCAGACAGCGAGGTCGATGAGCATGGCTGAACAATATTCCCGAGAATTGAATAATGATTATGGTCGTCAGTCAACCGAGGTAAATCACCTGCAGGTTCAAAGTAAAAGACGGCCATGGCCGAAAGTCTCAGAAACTGGAAACTCTGCCAGAGCGTCGAAGTCGTGCTATAGGTGCCTGGGACAACACATTGCTCAAAGTTGTCCATACGTGAAGGCAGAGTGTTTCTTCTGCAGAAAGACTGGGCATCTTGCGAAGGCATGCGACTGAAGGGTAAACCAGTTTTTAAAGCTATAAGTCCAGCATTCAAAGCTATGAGTAGTAACCCAAAGAGACTACATAGCATGGAAGAACAACAACAGGACGAGGAGATGTTAGAGTTACACGTCATCAGGAGCACGAGGTTAACGGACAGCGATTCGGAAAGCATCAAAATCCACATAGATGTTGCGGGATTCAAGATACCAATGGAAATTGACACGGGTGCCTCCGTGAGTGTGGTACCGGAGTCACTATACTGCGACAAATTGCGTGATTTCCAACTGGAGAAATCCAAGATAGAGCTGCGAGGCTACTCGGGAGAGAAAATTCCTGTAGTAGGCCATATCACCATACCGGTGAAATATAAAGATCAATTTCAGAACTTGCCTCTAATAGTAATGAAAGGAGACAAGACTGCTTTACTAGGAAGAAATTGGTTGAGCTCACTGAAGCTGGATTGGAGTAAGATTTTCTGTGTGGAAGCGAGACTTTCATCAACGGAAGAGGTTATTATCAAGCAGTATTCGAAGGCGTTCTGCGAAACGGACAGTCCGATCCAAGGCTTCAAGGCGAGTGTCAGGGTACAGAAGGACGCTAGATCGGTTTATTACAAACCACGTTCTGTACCATATGCACTCAAGGAGTAAGTTGAGCAAGAACTCAAAAGACTAGAGACTGAGAACATTATTTGTAAGATAGATCGATGTAATTGGGCTACACCCATTGTTGTTGCACATAAGTCTGATGGTAAAATAAGATTGTGTGGTGATTATAAAGTAACCGTAAACCAAGTTCTAGAGGGTAATGTCCCCAATACATTGCCAAATATAGAAAATTTGTTCACAACACTGACAGGTGGTCAGATCTTCTCAAAACTGGATCTTACGAATGCCTACTTACAGCTTGAACTAGATGAGGAGTCCAAGTCATGTTTGACTATAAATACTCATCTAGGCCTATATCAGTTTAATAGGCTATCGTTTGGAGTGTATTCCGCCCCTGCCATAGTCCAAGGAGTGATGAACTAAATTTTGCAAGGTATTGAAGGGGTAGTATGTTATTTGGATGACATACTAATTTCAGCACCAAATAGGCAAATTCATAATAAAATATTGAATGAAGTCCTCAAACGGCTAGAGAAGTACAGAGTACGAGTGTCTGCTCGTAAGTGTGAGTTATTTAAAAACTCAGTGGAGTACTTAGGGTACAGAGTAGACAAAGATGGGTTACATCCAACCATGGAAAAATTGGATGCAATTAGAAATGCACCCACTCCCAGGAATGTCACTGAATTTCGTTCAGTTTTGGGTCTTTTGAACTATTATGGGAAGTTCCTACCAAATTTGGCTACAGTATTACATCCACTGAATGAACTTTTGAAAAAACAGTTCCAGTGGAAGTGGTCAAAAGAATGCAAAACAGCATTCAATGAGTGTAAAAACAAATTGGTAGAGAGCACCATGTTAGTTCACGATGACATATCTAAGGAGATTAAGCTAGCATGTGATGCCTCTCCGTATGGAGTTGGGGCAGTAATCTCTCATGTATCAAGTAGTGGGGAGGAGAGACCAATTGCTTTTGCTTCACGCACTCTCCGTGCCAGTGAGAGAAATTTTGCGCAAATTGAAAGGGAAGCTTTGGCATTAATTTTTGGGGTCAAGAAGTTTCACAAATACTTGTATGGTCATAAATTTACCATCGTTACGGACCATAAGCCCCTAACAGCAATCCTCCATCCAAAGTCCCCAGTTCCAAGCTTAGCTGCAGCCCGAATGCAGAGGTGGGCTTTGATTTTGTTAGCATATACATATGATATTGAATACAGACGATCAGCTGATCACAGTAATGCTGATTGCCTTCTCCATCACAGGTTACACCCGATAGAGAAGAAGTGTTTTATTTTTCATACATTGATGAACTGCCAGTCTCAGCTGAAGAGATTGGTAGAGCAAACAAACGTGACCCAGTGATGTCAAAGGTGTATGAGTATATTGCAAATGGATAGCCAAATCAGGTAACAGACAAAGATACACATCCATTCTTCATTCGTAGGAATGAATTATCAGTCGATAAAGATTGTATCATGTGGGGTGCAAGAGTGGTTATACCAAATAAATTCAGGTCCAAATTATTAGCAGACCTCCATGACCAGCACCTAGGAATGTTCTTGACCAAGAGTTTTGCACGCAGTTATTTATGGTGGCCAGGTCTTGATAAAGATATAGAGTACATCGTGAATCAGTGTACGACATGTCAATCGGTAAGCAAGCAACCACCACCAGTACCATTACAGCCATGGAAATGACCTGCCAGGGTGTGGCAAAGGCTACATATTGATTTTGCTGAGTTAGATGGACAACAATTGTTTATTGTAATTGATAGCCATTCAAAGTGGGTTGAGGTTTCCAATGTGGTAAATAACAACAAGTAAAACACTGGACATTTTACGAAAATTATTTTTTGCATTTGGCCTCCCTGAAGAAATTGTTTTGGATAATGGACCACAATTTCCTTCAGAAGAATTTTCACAATTCATGAGCAAAAATGGTGTGAAACATACCAAGGTTCCACCATACCACCCTGCTTCGAATGGTGCAGCAGAGTGCACTGTACAAATTGTCAAACGGGCCCTCATAAAACAAATGTTTGATCCAAATCCAAGAAAACGATAGTTGTCATTGGATCACAAATTGGCTAATTTTTTGATTACATATCGAAATACTCCTCATACAACTATTGATAGAACACCAGCAGAGTTGTTTCTCAAACGACAGCCACAAACCAGATTCTCATTGTTAAAGCCAAATTTGGCACAGTCTGTAGAAGAGACACAATTAAGACAAAAAGTGAATCACGATAAAGAGAGAGTAAAAGAGAGAAGAGTGAAATTAAACCAGAAGGTGAGAGTGAAGAACCATCACCATAAATGGTTAAAGTGGTTATCCGGAAGATTGGTGAAGATATGTGGTCCTCGCACATATTTGGTAAAGATGTTTGATAATGGACAGGTTAGGTTTGTCCATATTGATCATATTTTACCTACAGACATGGAAGGGGTTGAAGGTGGGAATGATTCAATTATTTCTGACTTTACAGATAGTTTTGATATACCTGTAGCAAATCCTAAATCCAATGTACTGGAAAAAAATCCAGGAGAGAATCAGAATGAAAGTCTAAGTCCGAGTCAGGAAAACAAAGAGTCTGAAGTTAGAGTGAGTGCAAATGAAAATCAAGGAAATTCCATGGAGGAAAATGTTCCTCAGGATGAGCCTCAAATGAGTGTGAAATCAACACCATGTTTGGAAGGTTCTGTTCGAGAGCGAAGGTATCCTCTTCGAAACAGAAAACAAGTGGTAAAGTTAAATTTGTAAATATGTATAAAAACGAAAGTTATTTATGATGTTTGTTATGATGGCTTTTTCATTAAGAAGGGAGAAGTGTAATGTCTGTAAGCTTGTAATGCTTGTAGCTCCACATTGTGGATGTGGACGTATTGTGTACTGCAACTGTGTCGTTAATCATTAAACAGAACAGGCTTCCCGGAGAGTTCCGAGAGAGCAGCCTGCATGTTAGGAAGCTGTGTGCGCTGTGCTCTGTGAAGATATCACACTGCTCACTATAAATACATGTTCTTAGTTTAGACAAACACACGTTTTCTGACTAATGGACAATAAAGAGTCAAGTACACATCAAGCATTTGTTTCACTATTGGAACAGTATCACCACTAGAGACCTCTGATGGTCCATGGCACCTATGTTAAAGGCGCTATATAAATGCAAGCTGTTGTTGCTGCTGTTTCCAGGCTAAACAGGCTGCTTCTTCAATAAAGTTACATGAACTGTAAGGATGGCCAACCACATACTTGGTAGTGCTAAGTGTGTGGTGAATCAATTTGCCATTCTGATTTGGATCGCTTTGAAAATGTGGATTATAGAAATCTGAGGCAAGACAATCTGTGGGCTTTCCGGTGCCATCCAGCTGAATTTAGCCAGGAACCCCTCCCCCACCCCCCAACTCTTTGTTTCCTTAGCCCCAGCCTGGGAGCAGCTGGGGAGCCGCTCCAACGGGTGAAAGAGGATGTACCGACCTCGTGGGCAGCAGAAGTGGGGCCTATCTATTCCTGGGGTGGTGGGGGGGGATGGCGGGGTGGGGGAGTGAGGGCGGTGTGGGGACAATGACATCTCAAAATGCTTTACAGCCAATGAAGTACTTTTGAAGTGTAATCACTGTTGTAATGTGGGAAACGCGGCAGCCAATTTGTGCACAGCAAGGTCACACAAACAGCAAAGTGACAATGACCAGACAATCTGTTTTTGTGATGTTGGTTGAGGGAGAAATATTAGCTAGGACACCGGGAGAAATCCACTCTTCTTCGAAATAGTGCCGTGGGATCTTTTACGTCCCCCTGAGAGGCCAGGCTGGGCCTCCTCCGAAAGACGGCATCTCCAACAGTGCAGCGCTCCCTCAGCACTTCACTGGAGTGTCAGCCTAGATTGTGTGATCAAATCCCTGGAGTGGGACTTGAACCCGTGACCTTTTGACTGAGAGGTAAGAATACTACCCACTGAGCTACGGCTGACACACGGGAACTTTCATTGCTGAATTTACAAAAAAATGCACACCAATGTTTTAAAAATGTGTATTCTGTGAGCATATTTTATTCGCCGCTTAAAAGTAAATTATTACCTGCAAATAAAATAAGCTGACAAATATACATTTTTAAAGCTGAAGTATCCAGGGTGAGCAGGAAGGTTCGCTCATCTAAACTGCACCATAATATACACATCTCAGGCTCCTACCATTTACTGGTGCCTTCGCCCAATTCCCCCATCTACTGACGCCTTCTCCCAATGGAGGCCAATGACAGTCACAACGATAAATTCAATTTTGAAAGGGCCTGCCACCAATCAGATGCAAAAGCTGTTAGAATTCTTTGGGGTATGGGGGTGGGGTTCCAGGCCAGAGTGCAACCCTGATTTCCCAACAGTAATATGTGCTGAGCAGTATGAGCAGTGTAACTCTAGAGAGGGCAAATGAGTTTGGGGCCATTGCTTAGAAACCCCAGGTGTGACTTGTGCACGGTTCCATCCACCGCTCTATAGAACCGGAACAATCTACTTAAATGCGTGCCTGGTGCCGGTTAGATCAATGGCATGATCGACTCATCAATGATTTTTATTTCTGTTGATTACATTTTTGAGCTGATGAATTGGCACAACTCCAAATCACTTGACATGGCTTTTGCCATCTGAGATCCGTGCAATTTAAAGCACTACAGGGAGTTATAGCATTTTAAGCTACGCTATTCCTCAAATTATCCAGGCCCATTACGATTGCTGGTCTCCACACTTTCCTCTCTAGCAACCCTAACAACAAATTAATGGATTACATTTTCCTCCCGCCCCCCCAAATGGCGTCAGGGTTCTCACACCCCGTCTCTGTGCACTTCAGTGTGAATAGGATCAGGATAAATGATGCTGCCTGCCATAGTATAATAGCCAGCCAGTGCTCATCACCCTGGCTCATACATGAAGAATGGACACTTGGACAAGATGCCGAAGAGCAGCCAGCATCCAGGGAACCATCCTCCAGCATGAGTCAGCACTATCAAGTGAGGAAGGGAGAAAATTGGGGTGTGGCCAATGGGGGCTGGTGGGTAACAACTGCTGTGAAGCTCTTTGCTAGATAATGAAAGGCAAGGTTGGTAGCTGGCCCTGCCAGGCAGGCCTGCTTTCCCTCTTTAGCACTACTCCCAGCCCATCACAGGTCCCATTTTGTAAACAGAAATGGTTTCACGCAAGGAAGTTACAATTTCATTGATGTACAGGATTTCCAGTCTGTCGTGAAAATGAAAGAGCTTGCATTTATATAATGTCTTTCACAACTTCAATGAAGTACTTTTGAAGTGTGGTTACTGTTGTAATGTAGGAAAACATGGCAGACAATTTGTGCTCCAGTGCAGTACTGAGGGAATGTTGCAGTGTCGGAGGTGGCATCTTCTGGATGAGATGTTAAACTGAGGCCCTGTCTGCCCTCTCAGGTGGACATAAAAGATCCTATGGCACTATTTTCAAGAAGAGCAGGTGAATTATCCCTGGTGTCCTGGCCACTATTTATCCCTCAACCAACATTGCTAAAACAGGTTGTCTGGTCATTATCACAATGCTGTTTATGGGAGCTTGTTGTGTGCAAATTGGCTGCTGCAAATCCTACATTACAACAGTGACTACACCTCAAAAGTAATTCATTGGTTGTAAAGCACTTAAGATGACCTGAGGTCATGAAAAGATAAGTGCAAGTCTTTCTTTATAAAACATTTTTATGAACAGGAAAAGGTCATTAGGCTCAACACGCCCATCTTTTTTATTTTATGCAGACATTAAAGTGCATCTGCGTTGCCATATATATCACATTGTTGGGTTGTGGTACCAATGCAAGATATATAAATCGGGCCCATGGATTACAAAGTTTATGCAAGCAACTGCAGTACCGAAAAAGAAAACAATTTACTTAAAATTTACAGCACAAAAAAAAGTTAGATCTCCTAATTATACTTCTTCGACAGTGTTTGAATGACTGCACAGGGTGACATGGTGGTTGCTTGTAATTATTAAATATTTTCAGGTGGTAATGTGATCGGCTGGATAGTCGTGGGATTATTTGTAGTGAGGGTGGTGATTAGTCGGAGCTATGGATAGAGCAGCCTTTGTTCCTGCTTCTCACTGTTGTACCTGCGGAGGCGCTTGTCTGCTCAATGCCTGAATCGTGGCTGGGAGAGACAGTCTGTGCAATGAGAATGGTTATTTAGGGCCCATTCAGTTTGTACTATGAAATATTGGTAGCATCTTTTCTGAATAATATTTTTCTTAAAGTGACAATGTCTTTTTTCAGGAAGTATTGACCAAATCCATGTTTTGTTTGTCACACACTTGACACAGTGAAGTGATGCACATCGCTGCATTGCAAGAATGCTACTGTGATAAAAATAGAACCGAGCTTTGTCGAAAGCAGTGGTGCGTCTCAAAATGGCCATTAAGAGGACAAGCTGTAAAAAACAGAAAACCCTTTAACACCTGTAAATGTTTACAATTATTTCAAAAACATTTTGGTATTTGCCTACATTTTTAAAAATTAATTCTTGGGATGTGGGCATGGTCGGCATTAACTATCCATCCAGTGGCTTGCTGGGCCACTTCAGAGGGCAGTTAACTATCTACCACATTGGTGTGGGACTGGAGCCACATATAGGCCAAACCTAAACAACGTTTGTGAACCAGTTGGGTTTTCATGACGATCTGACAGTTTTCTGATACCACCTTTTTATTTCCAGATTTTTAAAATTGAGCTCCAATTCTCAAACTGTCATGGTGGATTTGAACACCCATTTTCTGGATTATTAGTCCAGGCCTCTGGCTTACTAGACCAGTAACACGACCGCTACACTACCGTACCCACTGACATGTGTCGTTGGAAAAATGGTGTCCCATATAGCAAGCCTGTGGGTTGGTTTATTTTTCAGAAACAGCACTCAGACAGATGGTATACTTTTTGTTGGAGGATTTCTGCCATCCACACGTATGTTCCCAGCAACAGTTTAAGCAGTATTACTAGGCTGGGACCCCCGGCTTTCCTCCTATTCAAGGAATGCAATCAATTAAAGTGTTTAACAAAAGCAAGCAACTTTAAAAATTCTTACAAACAATGCATCAGGAAGCTATCCCTCAAATACTGGAGACCACAGCATTATTTGACATCAATAAAAATGCCTAACTCTAGGCTGTACCTTGTTGAGTGTGGACACACCACTAGTCAGCAGAACTAATACTCTGGGGTTTTTAAAGAACTTGGCCTAGACTTTCTGCACTGCCCCATTGATTGGACCACATCTCGCGACGATCCTCCAGTTTTGGTCTCCTTACCTAAGGAAGGATATACTTGCCATAGACGGAACGCAATGAAGGTTCACCAGACTGATTCCTGGGATGGGGGGATTGTCCTATGAGGAGAGATTGAGTAGACTAGGCTGACATTCTCTAGAGTTTAGAAGAATGAGAGGTAATCTCATTGAAACATACAACATTCTTGACAGGGTAGATGCAGGGAGGATGTTTCCTCTGGCTGGGGAGTCTAGAACCAGGGGTCACAGTCTCAGAATAAGGGGTCGGCCATTTAGGACTGAGAGGAGGAGAAGCTTCTTCACTCAGAGGGTGGTGAATCTTTGGAATTCTCTACCCCAGAGGGCTGTGGAGGGTCAGTCGTTGAGTATATTCAAGACAGAGATCAATAGATTTTTGGATATTAAGGAAATCAAGGGATATGGGGATAGTGCAGGAAAGTGGAGTTGAGGCCAAGATCAGATCAGCCATGATCGTATTGAATGGCGGAGCAGGTTCGAGGGGCTGAATGGCCTATTTCTGCTCCTATTTCTTATGTTCACCATGGAGACTCCACACCCCCCCCCAAACCCTTCACCATGGAGACACCACCCACCCCCCCACCCACAGCTGACCTTCCAGCTTCGAGGCAATTTCAAGACAGGAGGCGGGCTTCGTAGCTATGGACAAGTATCCCTCGGAAACGGGGGCAGAGGTTGGCTGCGGCAGGCCCAGTGTGGGGCCCTGTGAGAATGGATTTTCAAAAATATTATAAGGCCTTCTTTTTGGCCTGTGCATGGTCGCACTTTGTGTGAACTTGCCATGATACAGTTCCTCGCCTCCTTCTGCTGACTGTTGAATGCTGGTGTCACATGTGCATCATTCAAATAGCAGCAAATACAGCGGAGGCCAAATTTCCCTTATTTGCGTGCTGTTAACATACAGTGTCCACACACTGTCCCTTCCGCCAGGTACAAGGCACAGGCAGATTTGGCACGGCATCTTTCTGCCCTTGGCCAGCCCAGATCCACCGAAAAATCAGCTGCAGAGGTGGCAGCCAGGCGAAAGTCAAGGGCATTGATATCAATAGATGAGAAATTGAGGGGCAGTGCACCCGTGATATTCTGATCAGCCACAGGCTGGGGGCATAGGGCCTCGGAAAGGGCCCAGACACATTGTCCGCACATGGGAGGAATGGACAGCTAGCACCACCAAGGTGTAGACAAGGGAGTAGGACTGAATATTGGCAGGTTAATTGCAGAGTGCGCATGGCTAGTCTTGAAACAGCAGAAAGCTAAATGTCAAATTCCAAGCGGGCCCCTGTTACCTCACCCAAGCGGCCAGTCTCCCTCCATGTGTGAGCAGAAAAGGTTACGGGGGGGGCGAGAATCGCGGCCGGGGACACCTTCGATTCCACTTCAGGTGACCAGGGTCGCTCAATCCAGGGATCACCAGCACCTTCTTGGTGTGTCTGGCTCCAGACCACACCAGATGGGCCACTGAGCTATCAGGATTATCTGGATCAGCTGGCTTTGCCTGTCTGTGAGAAGGCTGACAAATCATGAAGGGAATAAGAAAATGTGACTTTTTTTGTCGACTGCGAGATGCCTATTTCATCCTAAAAGGTTCTGAATATCGGAACTATTTGGAGCACAAATGGTACCAGAGCAACAAATACAGCTGAGTGAAAATGGAAACTTTCCGGCTTGCACATTATTGTGGCACAATAAAGGGTAAAGTACCCTTGAGAATACTGCAGTTTAATAGTCTCTGAAAGAAAGAAATTGAAAGAAAACGGGCCACTCAAACACTTTATGACTTTGTTCTGTGCATCTTGAGCTACAACATATCCTTTCAGAGTTCCTTGGATCACCATTTGAAGGACATGTTTTAAATTTAATGAAATAATTGCTGAACAATATTAAAATCATTTAAGATCAATTTTGGCATAATGAGCCTGAACCTATTATCCAAGCACAGAGTTTGAGCTTGTCACAGGCCAGTCACATATTTTTTACATTATGGAGCAGATGGGAGCTGTAGCTGCTCTGAAGCGTGGGGCCTTTCGAGCAAATGATTACAGATGATTCCCACGTTTCCCTGACCTACTTCCTGCACGGCTGCAGCAGTGACACTCTGATCTAATGCGCTCCTGAAATACTGATGCAAACACAGTCTTTTGGAATTACGTGTAAAACCGCGAATCCCTTTGGATTACAATGCAGCACCTCTGAAATTCTTGCTTGCCGATAACAGAAAAGCAATGCAGTTTTCATTCTTTGAAAGGCAGTTTTCCTTCTTTAATACATTTATCAGTGAGGCAGTATCACATTGACAGCAAACATTACATTGCAAATAAGAATCTTTTTACTTGGCTTGTATAACAAGACACAGTATGTCGGGGAGAGGAGAAAGTGATAGAAAGTGTTGGGATTAACTTTAACAACTGAAAAAGAAAGTTCTATCTTTACAAACCATTGAGGTTTCTATCTTGGGATATTATAGGGCCTATGTAATAACTAATTAAGCGAATGTACCTAATTTACATATGGAACTGCTGGCTCATTTGCATATGCAAATCACACTCGCTAGCAAATAGGCTGCTCGGTTTTTCTACTAGAGCTTCCTCAGTTGACTATGAGTGCCTTTCTTCTTCTTAGACAGTTCCCCAGAGTCGAGGATGACTTGCTTCCTCACTATGAGTTCTCAGGTGACTGATGAGATCAATGCGGGATCTACAGTCTTTGTCACAGGTGGGGCAGATGGTTGGTTGGAGGGACGGGTGAGTGGGGTGCTTTGGTTTGTCGTACGCTCCTTCCGCTGTTTGTTCTTGGCTTCCACGTGCTCCTGACAAAGAAGTGTTCAGCACCTTCTCAAAGGCTTCTCCTCCACTTTGAGCGGTCATGGGCCAGGGATTCCCAAGAGTCGGTGGGGATGTTACATTTTTTCAAGGAGGCTTTGAGGGCGTTCTTAAAGTGTTTTCTCTGCCCTCCTGAGACTCGCCTGCCGTGATAGAGCTCGGAGTAGAGTGCTTGTTTCGGGAGTCTTGTATCAGGCATGCGGACAATGTGGCCTGCCCATCGGAGCTGACCGAGTGTCCTTTTACTGGAGTGCTTAAGACCTGCACGAGCTCGCCCCCAGGTCAAAGAGCACACTAAGAACTGCAGCCCTTACCCTGCAAACCCGAACCAAGCCCAGAACAGAGAAGCAGAAGTGCCTGCATTTCTAAACAGTTAAATTATTAATGCTGAAGCACTTGTTCAAACCTCAGCTCATGACAGTAAAAGAGAAGGCCTCAAAGACGGGGAATGAAAGAAGTCACACCGATCCAGGTGAATCATGCCCTAATTGCAGGGTCAGTTGTTGCTAGAGGGCGTGTCTATTCTCTACCTGTCTGTGGTCTGTCACCATTGCCTTGGGTTGCTATACCAATACACAGAGAGACCTTTCATTTTCCAAAGCTCTCTATACAAAAGACAACTCATGGTCATTGTTCAGTGCTATGCCTCTCATTTAATTATGTAATGCTTGGTTGCATTGACAGAAAGCAAGATAATGAATACAGTTATTCCAGGAAATGTAATCTTCAAGCCATTCAATATTTTTTATTAACTATATATTACAACAGTTCAGTAGAACCTTGTTTATATAAACCCTTTAGGCCATGTGTTCTTTGGATATCCAGAAGAAACAATTATTCTCATACTTATTTATATCACTGCAGTTACAATAGTTTCAATATAAAAAATGCTTTGCTTTTCTGTCATGACATCCTTCTCTTTGTACTGTGCCCCCTCCTCTTGTAAAGGTGCTGATTTACAGCTGAACGGAGTGAATGGCACTGCTCTCCAGTACCTCAATAAGCAGGCATTATATATCGAAACATAGAAACATTTACAGCGCAGAAGGAGGCCATCTCAGCCCATCGTGTCCACGCCGGCCGACAAAGAGCCGCACGGCCCTCAGTCAGCAGCTCTGAAGGTTACATATAAACCCATGAACAATGAACAATGGCAGAAAGGTAAAGAACACCCGGCCCAACCAGTCCGCCCCACACAACTGCGACACCCTTTACACTGAAACATTCTACACTCCACCCCAACCGGAGCCATGTGATCTCCTGGGAGAGGCAAAAAACAGATTAAAAACCCAGGCCAATTGGGGGGGGAAAAAATCTGGGAAAATTCCTCTCCGACCTATCCAGGCGATCATCCTGACCATATTTGATTCCCAGCAGTACTTACCATCATATCTGCACCAGCCAACAAGAAATTATCCAGTCTAATCCCAACTACCAGTTCTGGGTCCATAACCCTGCAGGTTACAGCACTTTAAGTGCCCATCCAAGCACCTTTTAAATATGCTGAGGGTTTCTGCATCCACCACCTATCCAGGCAGTGAGTTCCAGATCCCCACAACCCTCTGCGTGAAGAAGCCCCCCCTCAAATCCCCTCTGTACCACCAACCACCCCTTGGAATATACCCCTCTATGTATTAGTGCAGACAATGAGTGGCAGATCAGTATAGAGGTAAGCAAATATGAAGGGCTTTGAGATGTTTTTATTTATCTCATAATACTCCTGTGATGCACCTTGGGACGTTTCACTACGTTAAAGGCGCTATATAAATACAAGTTGTTATTGTTTCTGAGAAATGTGATAAAGCAGTACCTTAAATTTATATAGTTCCTTTTGAAACCTGAGTGATTGGGGTTGGGAGCGATTGGTGGGATTAGCGGGAGCCTGAATTTCTAGGCTGTCCTTTCCAGGTTGAAAGGCCCAAGTTCCTTCCGTCTTTCCTCATAACTGAGATCTTTGCCACGAAGGATCAGCTTTGTGCAGCTTGTTTGATGACAGGGCAACAATAGAGAGTCAGAGTACATGCTAAAGATTTGTTTAATAATCGACATAGCAACTGACTTATATTGGGGGCAGTTACGAGAGCATGTTGGTGACCTGTATGCTGGCATCAGCCAGTAGACACTTGTGTTAAACATCGCTCGCACTGTGTTACCAGAGCAGCCTTGGCAAACCGCCTCCTAACATAAGACTTACTCCTCCAGCATCAGATGTCAGACCTACAATCAGCGGTAATGCTGTAATATAAAGGGGCATAAGGGCAAGTAGTCACCTGTTGTAACTGTTACTACCAGACACTCCTGCTGTTTTAAGTTTATTATAATAAGACTAGTTTTTCTGGTAAATATAGAGGTATGATTTCCACACCCAGCATCACTATTGGTGGAAGTTAAATCTCTCACTTGTTTCTCTGTCTGCTGGATCCAAGCCAGTGTAAACATCACATTTTACACTCTTCAAACACTCCCAACCTGCTGCTGTCAGTACAAAGCCACACATGTAATGTAAATGCTGTTTTTTTAAGTAATTGCCAACGTTCTCCCTCTTCAGGTACAGTGCCACAGGCGCCAGATGTCCTCCGGGACCTTGCCCACATGGTCTTTAATTCACGTGTGAGTGCTGGTGAGCAATTCACCACTGGGAGGGGGATCATAGCCAAGGCCTTGCTCTGTCCAGACGTGCGTGCGTGGTGCTAAGTATTCCTGGATCGGGATCACGAGTGGGAACTCTGGCTGATTTCCCTCTTTCGTAGCCCGGGGCGGGGATGGCGCGGGGGGGGGGGGGTGGGGGGGGGCTCTCCATTCCGTTCACAGCACCTCAACTTCCACCCCCAGCCAAAAACAAGGACTGTGACCTTCATCGTCTGCATGGCTCCATGCATTAACTCCTGAGCCACACTTGCAGTAAGTTCATCAAAATAAAGGAAAAACTGTTTCCACTTCAAGAGTGAAGCACTCTGGAGCACGTATACCATCAGACTTTTTAATGTTTCTGTCTCCTGCCCATCAGATGTCACAGGAACAGGGCAGGCATTGTGTGATGTGGGAATGATTTCAGTAATAACAGCTTCCTTTACGTTTTCAGAAAGGTAGCGGGGGGGGGATGATGATTATTATGCTTGGAAATGGTTGGGTGGTGGATGAGAACTAGTCACATTTCAAATTTTGATAGGATCTAAAACACCGAGGAGGCAGTAATTCCAAAACATGTTGCTCACCCAAAGAGTAAATATATCAGACAGTAGTAAATTGCTTGTGAAAGCTTGTCTTGAAGGTGTGTCTCTTTATCTCTCCCCTATAAGAGCATCCTACAAACACGCACACCCACACAAGTTGTTTCTGTTAGTAAATAGCCGTGGTGCTTGTTGCTTGATGTTGTTTTTATTTTTCCCCCTCCCCTTCCTCCAATTTGCCTCTGTTTTTTTGACCTTGCTCCTCCTCCCATAATCGTGGTTACTGATGCCAGGAGACAGGTCTATAATCCGTGCCAGCCCTTCGATTACCCATCAAAGTAGCAATTTCTCTTGTGTGAGCCTCGACAGCCAATGTAATACAGGCTGTCCGGCTAATCCGGATTTATTTCCTCACCCGATCAGCACATAAACACACGCGAGAGGAATGGGAATCCCAGCTCTTTTCTCCTCTTCTTAGTTTGGGAATGCTGACGCTAACTACTGATACTCCTGACTACACCCTTGCCGAAATTTTAAAGTGCGGCAAAGACCACATACCTTCCTGGTCGGAATAGCTCAGGACCACATTCTGTGACACATTTGCCCACTTGCCCATTGAAGGAGCTGTAACATCATCAAGCTTAATAATAGTAAACATGGCGGCAGGCAGATTGATCAGCTCCTCCACCAATTCCCAATACATGGTGATTTTGAAAATCAGGATCATTATAACTTATGCTTGAACATCCTGCTATTGAATCTGTTCTGAATAGGGATTATTGCCAGCACTGCTGCAGTACATTGGATCATTGGTGGGAGTGCGGTAGATGGTGGGTTTAAATGCCTGCAATTTCTCAGAGTAAATTCCTCATCTTGGTCAGGTTGTCCTGTGAAGTAGAAACAGAAAGCTTTACAAATCGGAGGGACAGTCAAATTGTGTTTCTTGCTGGTTATAGAATGCCATTGGCAAATATTAGTGTTGACCTTCTCTGCTGTGAAATATCCATTGCGGTGGACTCCAGAAATGGGAGGAAAATAAATTTAAATACAGGCAATAATTAAATAAATTAACTCAAATTGCAGGAGGCTCAATTAAATCCAGGAGCACCTAAACATAAGCAGCCCAGAGCTTAAATGAACCAATGACTGCCAAAGCATTTTTCTTGCATACAATCTTTTAGGATGTGCTTTTTGTTTAGGACTTACAACCAGATGGAGAAACAGGAAATTGCAGGTGTGCAGGCACAAATATGACGAAACATTAAAATGCTGCCTTAATCTGCTTCAATATAAAAAACATTATACTAAATGTGCTTCGAGCCCTGTGTCAACGTTAGCCTACCTTAGACATGTCTTTGATTGAAAGGTAGCTCCAAGTACAAGTACATAATTTTGATCAATAGCTGTCATTGCTCAGAGGCAATTTACCGTTTGCATAAAACTCCCACAAATGTGGAACTGAAGAGAAAAATGCAAGCCTTTGTTGTGAATGAAAGATGGGTTGGTAGGGATTAGATGTAAAGGAATGGCTTGTCATGCTTCTTTTCACCTAATAATTCATTCCTCTGACAAGCAGGTTTAAAATATCATTTTTATTCCGTGCTTATTATTCCTGCTATGCTGACTCATGCATCAGGTAAATTACAGCATTAGAATCTCATTGTGGCTGGGAGACCAACTTATTGCGGCTTAAAGAAAACGGTGTCTCCATCGACAGGGAGAATCTTTGTCGTTGTTGACTTTCAGTGGTTCAGAAGTTCTGAGATACCGAATTTACACGTGCATCCAAATTCTATATGTTGCCATAGTTACCTATACAGTTTAAGTATATTGTTCATATGCTCACAGTTGGGTACTGACATGGCTGGAGTGCAGGAGACGTTTAGACTCATCGTAATATTATATATTCAGTGGCCTTTCTGTAAGATGCAATGACCGAGTGATGCTAACAAATTAATTGCTGCATTTGAGAGAGTTTTGCTCACTGCTAACTCTTTATTTCCTCTGTATTCCGCTTCTCCTGAAGGCAGAAGGGTCGCCTTGTGTAAATAGGCTGCCAGTTGTCCATGGTTAGCACGGGTCTTTTGCTGCCCCTTTTATGCTGGCGGTCCGGCCAACGCCATATTGAGACGGGCGGCCGGAGCCACCTGTAATAGGCAAATTGAGGTCATGTAATGTACCTAGGACCCCAGCAAAAGAGAGGTCTATCAGTGAAGAGACGTTAGGGGCGATTTTAACCCTGCCGTTTGCTGGAAACCTGCCTAAGTCCCGAAACTATCTGACAGGCCCCAATTTTAACCTGAGCAGGCAAAAGGGTCACCCAGCAGAAAGCAGAGGCGGGACCCTCCTATAAATATGCAGATCAGGCTCTGACAACATCATCAGGCCCCGCCCATGGGCCTGAGCGGAGAAGCGGTTGTGATTTTCCCTCCAGGTTTAGCTAGTCGGGGCCAGAAGAGGCACAAACCACATCTTTTTACTCTTCTAGACTTTCCTTGTGGTGTTTCGGGTCCCATAAGGAATGTTCAATCCCTCTCTTGCCCTGGGCTCCCCCTAAACCCGATCAACTTAACTGAGTGGCAGGGACCCTGCCCCAGCAGCCTGCTGATACTCGATATTGCCTTCCACTACTTGCTGTCCAGCTTTCACTTCCCAACGGTTTCGGGCTGGAAACTGGCCAGGAGTGTACAGATGGGGCCTGGACTCCGGGGAGTTCAAATCTCATGGCCTCACGTTGCCAAGGTCAGGGTAGTTTGCATCCCCCGCCCCTTTCACCCGATTCTTGCTCCAAATTAAAATCGGGGCTGAGGTGGGAGTGCTGGTAGCAATGGTCATAAAAAGGGAAATAAGTTTCCATACAGGGGCATTGAATATAAAAGCAAGGAAGTGATAGTGAATTCGTAACATTGGTTGGGTCACAGTTGGGGTATTGTGTGCAATTCTGAACAACTCATTACAGGAAGGAGTATTAGAGCCATGGAATGTCTAAAGCTAAGATTTACTAGAATGATACATGGAAATGAACATTTATAGTTCTAGAAAGGCTAAAAAAATTAGGGCTCTTTTCCCGTTGGAGCAGAGGAGGCTCAAATGGTTTTCAAAATTATGAAAGGTTTCGCAAGAGGAACAGTAAAAGGTTATTTGCAAAGCTTGTCAAATCGGCAACTAAAGTGACGAGGATTATTACTGAACGAACGAGGGGAGAAGAGAGAATTGTTTTTCACACAGGTTATTAGAACATGGAATGCTTTACTGCAATTGCCCATTGAGGCAGAGAAGGAACATCATTAAAAAGGTAATTGGGAACATTTTCAAAAAGCAAGTTTATAAAAGAATACAGAGAAAAGACAGGGAAATGGGATTAGAATAGCTCTAGTTGATGAGCTAGTGTCCACACAGGTGCAGTAGATTGTATGGCCTCCAGATTCGCTGAGTCATAATGTGCTTTTGGTCATAAGAGGTGCAGGAGCTGTGGAAAATGGCAGCTATGTGACCACATCTGGACAAGCTGGACAGGTTGTTAACCAGTACTAAACATCTGTAGAAATGTTATGTCATGTATAAATTATACAATATAACGCTGTAGCTGCCACATGCCAGCAAATGTTTTCCACTTTTAATCTTATTGTCATGTTTAACTGACAAACCAAAATAATATTTTGATAAAGTATAAACTCATTCCCTGCCTATCACTACAGTGACGGCTGCATTCAGCTGTCTGTTTGAACACGATGCTTCAAGACAAAATAGAAAAAATAGCTAATTATCACAGAATCTTACAGCACAGAAGGAAGCCATTCAGTCCATTGTGCTTGTGCTGGCTCTTTGAATGAGCTATCCAGTTAGTTCCACTCCCCTGCGCTTGCCCCATAGCTCTGCAAATTTTTTCCCCTTCAACTATATATCCAATTCCCTTTTGAAAATTACTATTGAATCTGCTTCCACCACCCTTTCAGGCAGTGCATTCCAGTTCATAACAACTCGCTGTGTAAAAAGAAATCTAATCTTCTCTCTAGTTCATTTGCCAATGACTTTAAATCTGTGTCCTCTAGTCACTGACCCTCCTGCCAGTGGAAACAGTTTCTCCAATTAAACACACATCAATCCCATAAGCCCTGCTTCCCAACCCATGTCTGTTGTTTGGCCAGCCCTACAGGCTGATCCCTTATATTTCAAGCATTGTTTCTATGATGTCTGTAAATTGGCCATTTGCCAGACTGGTTTCCTTGAACTAATAGTAACCCTCTCAGGCTAATGGCATGTATCAAGTCCCCCCTCCGAACAAACAATGTCTGTGGTTTTATTAATATCAGTGGTATTAATTACCGGGCACCACAGTCCGGCAACAGTAATTATCTTTTTCATTAACTGAATGTAATTATATTTTCCTTCGTTATGAGCGACAGTTGGGTTATTACTTTGGATGCAGTTTCTTGCTACTTCCAGTCAAGGCTGACCTTCTCCACACAGCCTGCAGTGCCCTAAGCAGGCATGGTCTGATTTTGACCCAAAGGCTTTGATGTTCTACAGCCTGGTTAGAGACAGTCCTTTCATAATGGTGGCTACTAGTCATCAACCACTACTGGCATTCGAGCACACCTGCATGGGAAATAGATGGTTTAGTTTCCACTCAGAAGTGAATTAATGGCTAGAAGACCTTTGGATCCATCTGTCAGCAGCCCCTCCCCCAGTACTTAATTCCATGATAACACCTCAGCTATTTCTCAGATTGTTTTTTTGTTGCATTAATTGCTGGCTTTAACCAACAATTAAAAAAAATAAGTGTGTAGATTAAATCCAACACATTGGTGTTACTGCAGTAACCAGTACCTTAAACTCATACATGAAGACACACTGGAAATAGTCCATCCAGATTAGGCGGACTCCAGATTCAATCCTGTCAGGTGGAGTGGCGATAGAGGCACTACAACTGGCCTCAGCAACACCAGGGGGAAATCAGACAGGGTTCCCACTGAGAGCTGCTGAAATAAATATCATAAGAACATAGAACATAAGAAATAGGAACAGAAGTAGGCCATCTGGCTCCTCGAGCCTGCTTTGCCATTTAATAAGATCATGGCTGATCTGATCATGGACTCAGCTCCACTTCCCTGCCCGCTCCCCATAACCCTTTATTCCCTTATCGCTCAAAAATCTGTCTATCTCCGCCTTAAATATATTCAATGACCCTGCCTCCACAGCTCTCTTGGGTGGAGAATTCCACAGATTTACAACCCTCTGAGAGAAGACATTTCTCCTCATCTCAGTTTTAAATGGGCGGCCCCTTATTCTAAGACTATGTCCCCTAGTTTTAGTTTCCCCCATGAGTGGAAATATCCTCTCTGTATCCACCTTGTCGAACCCCCTCATTATATTATGGGCTAGACTTTCCATTAGGTGGCCAAGGCCCCCAAAAAATGTGCCTTGTTCCAGCATTTACTGTCATGATTATTTTCTTGTAGTCGACAACAAGCTGCACATTTAGGGAGTGGAACCCCTTTCTATTACGAAGCACCTCCGTGTTCTTTATTGGGGCTTTCAGGGCAATGTGCGTGCAGTCTATTGCTCTCTGCGCCTTGAGGAAGTGTGTTACTCTGTAGAAACCCAAAGCCCTCCCAGTCTGTGCCTCCCTAGTCATAGGGAAGCTTATAAAATCCATCCTGCAAGCGTAAAGAGCTTCAGTCACCTGTCGAATGCAGCAGCGTGTGGTGTGCTGAGAGATAATACAGATGTCGCCAGCTGAAGCCTGAAAAGATCTCAAAGCGTAGAAGGCTAGGGCAGCAGTAACTTTAACCTCAATGGACAGTGCGGTTCAGATGGTGCTGGAAGGTTGAAGATCCCCCTTGATGAGCTGGCAGATCTCATCGATGACCTCCTTCCAGAAGCATAGCTCCTTAGACACGCATTTTCTGTCAAGTTAAGGTAAGATTGCGTTTCTTTGCACCTTTGTTGGCTGTACGCTCGCCTCCTCTGTCTCCTCTGTCTCTGCCTCTGCAGTTCCCTGCCACCTCTTCGACTGATCCTTTCAGAAACCAGCGTGTGAGCAGTTACGAGTAATGGCGCAGAAAGCACAGGCCCCATCACTATCAATAATTATTTTCAATTGCTATAACTGAAGTTAAGAACATGAATCTATTAAACTACACTATGTATTCCATAAAAAATGCCTAATCCACTGTAATACTATTAAGAATATTTAAAAATCTGAGCAGATCTATCTATACAGGACCCATAAATCACTCACAACCATATAACATGTCTTTTTGGCTGTCTCCCCCCTTCCTCAGATCTTCAAAATGGTGCTCATAGTGCCCATTCCATTCTGTAAGGCCCGGGAAAAGCAACTATTTCTCAGCGATGTTTTCGGCCTTACATCAGCCCGACTTTGTGCCGGCGATGTGCCGAAAGTTGGGATTGGCCTTGTGTGGGCTCGGCGATCAGTTCAGTGAAGTGAGCCGAAACTTGGGGGCTTATTTTTCCGGTGATATTTCTGGCCTAGTTACCACTTTTTCCTGAAAATAGGTGATAGAGGTCCGTTTTGGGCAATAGATGGGCCTTTGATGGGCGATGTGAAGTGGAAAGTCTAGCCCTATGTTTCAATAAGATCACCTCTCATTCTTCTGAACTCCAATGTGTATAGGCCCAAGCTACTCAACCTATCATCATAAGTCAACCCCCTTATCTCCGAAATCAACCTAGTGAACCTTCGCTGAACAGCCTTCAATGCAAGTATATCCTTCCTTAAATACAGAGACCAAAATTGTACGCAGTACTCCAGGTGTGGCCTCACCAATACCCTGTACATTTGTAACAGGACTTCTCTGCTTTTATATTCCATCCCCCTTGCAATAAAGGCCAACATTCCATTTGCCTTCCTGATTACTTGTCGTACCTACATACTAACTTTTTGTGTTTCATGCACAAGGGCCCCCAGGTCTCTCTGTACTGTAGCACTTTGTTATTTTTCTGTATTTAAATTATAATTTGCTTTTCTATTATTTATGCCAAAGTGGATAACCTCACATTTTGCCACATTATACTCCATCTGCCAAATCTTTGCCCACTCACTTAGCCTGTCTATACCCCTTTGCAGATTTTTTGTGTCCTCCTCACAATTTGCTTTTTCACACATCTTTGTATCATCAGCAAACTTGGCTACATTACACTCAGTCCCTTCATCCAAGTCATTAATATAGATTGCAAATAGTTGAGGACCCAGTACCGATCCCTGCGGCAACCCACCAGTCACTGGATCAGGAACATCATCAGGATGACAGATGTGGCTGTGAGGGCGATTTGAAGGAAGGAGCAATTCCCAGGCACATGTGTTGGAGCAAGCTAGCGTGGTGGCTCCTGAGAATTTGATTTTACTTCAGAGGGGCACTTTGCGATCACTTGTGCCGTATAGTATAGAGCTGGCTGGTCAGGTGAGTCATGCTGTTTGTGGGGAGGGAGGAGTTGTTGTGCCAAGTTTACAGGTAGGATTATGAATCTTTTGGTGAATTTTCCATGTGTTATGCGCTAAAGTTTATTTTTAGGGTTATATAGCGGGGTGGGTGAAAAATTATCATGATGCCTTTATCTGGAGAGTTCTCTTTTGCTGGAATACGATTGGGAAGAAACATATAGTGCATCTGACTGGTCAATAACAAAAGTAGTAAATAATCAATCAGCAAGGAGATATCACAAACTTAACCAAAGAGGAACAAGAAAATTAATGGACAATCATATTGGGGCTGAAATTGGCCCCTTTTATAGCCCTGTTAGCACCTTTGGGGGGGCGGGGCGCAATCGAAATGCAATGGCGTTGTCACCTGGGCGAGGGGGGGGGGGTGATAGCGCCTCCCGGGAAATTACCCTGGAGGTTTGGGGCACACTGTTCTGGTAGCGCCACGCCCCGCGATTAGCACTTCGGGCTGGTGCACGACCGGCGATGACGTCTTCGCCATGCGCGCTGATCCCTTACCGCCTTGTGGGGGAAATTGCACCGCAGGTCGCGAGGCTGACGGATCTCCGCTGCCGGGGTGCCCCTTAAAAGGGAGGCCTTTAGTGCTTTGGGCCGCCATTTTATTTTGTCGGCTGACTCTTGTGTTGGCCCGACAATGGCGGCCCTCACATCGACCGGGACAGCATCATCGCTGTTTTGAGTGCTGGGCCGCTGGCCCGGTCGATCGCGTCCCAAGTGATCCAGTGGCTGGCCACTAAAGGGCCTGCAGAGTGCACAGAGGCTCTCCCCTTTAAATGAAGAGGAGGAGTGTTGTAGCGCGTCAGCAGTACGTGGATGCTCCATGTAGTGCTGGGCTAAGTCCCGGTCCGAAAGATTACGACCCTTGATCGGGGCAATTTTGGCCCCATTGCTCATAATATAGACAATAGACTTGGCACACATAACAGACAGAACACATCTTATTATAAACACATCTTCTTTGCCATTAGTGAGTTGGAAGATATGGAAGAAGTTTGTGAAGGTGTGGTATAGATGGAAAATTTGGGCCAATCAAGGTCCGTGGTAATGATGCAGTTTTTTTATGACGAATTGAAAATTTTAAATAATCAGTTGCTAGCGATACCGTTTCAATTAGCTGAAATTTCACAGGAACTAATCAGAAAATCACGGCATATTTTGTACACGACAGACCCTGGATTAAACCTGGGCCTTTCCTGCACTATATAATTTCTATATATAACAGTCACCATGGAGTGCAGTTGCCAAGTAAGTCATTGGATGTGCTTGTTTTTTATTTTGTAATCATTTCATATCTGGACATTTTCTCATAGTCTAGTTCGTTTTCACAAGGCCTAGTGTTCTTCACATTTTGGGATTCCTCTGCATGGTGAATTCTCAATCTCAGCCAGGCCAACAAGCCAAATACCAAATGGTGTTAAGGGGCTGAGCCAAAGGAAACTTCCTGCATTCTCACAACAAAGGAGAAACAGCACTGCCTATGTCTAGGGAGGGCACTCGACATCTGCAGTCCGGATCCGAGAACATTACTTGAGTGAGGGAGTGAAGCTGGAGTCCCTTTCATTTTTAAATGGCAGACTTTCATAAGAACATAAGTAATAGGAGCAGGAGTAGGCCATACGGCCCCTCGAGCCTGCTCCGCCATTCAATAAGATCATGGCTGATCTGATCATGGAATCAGCTCCACTTCCCCACCCGTTCCCCATAACCCCGTATCGTTTAAGAAACTGTCTACTTCTGTCTTAAATTTATTCAATGTCCCAGCTTCCATAGCTGTCTGAGGCAGCAAATTCCACAGATTTACAACCCTCTGAGAGAAGAAATTTCTCCTCATCTCTGTTTTAAATGGGAGGCCCCTTATTCTAAGATCATGCCCTCTAGTTATAGTCTCCCCCATCAGTGGAAACATCCTCTCTGCATCCATCTTGTCAAGCCCCCTCATAATCTTATATGTTTCGATAAGATCACCTCTCATTCTTCTAAATTCTAATGAAGAGAGGCCCAACCTACTCAACCTTTCCTCATAAGTCAACCCCCTCATCCCCGGAATCAACTTAGTGAACCTTCTCTGAACTGCCTCCAAAGCAAATATATCTTTTCGTAAATATGGAAACCAAAAATGCACGCAGTATTCCAGGTGTGGCCTCACCAATACCTTATATAGCTGTAGTAAGACTTCCCTGCTTTTATACTCCATCCCCTTTGCAATACAGGCCAAGATACCATTGGCCTTCCTGATCACTTGCTGTACCTGCATACTATCCTTTTGTGTTTCATGCAAAAGCACCCCCAGGTCCCGCTGTACTGCGGCACTTTGCAATCTTTCTCCATTTAAATAATAACTTGCTCTTTGATTTTTTTCTGCCAAAGTGCATGACCTCACACTTTCCGACATTATACTCCATCTGCCAATTTTTGCCCACTCACTTAGCCTGTCTATGTCCTTTTGCAGATTTTTTGTGTTCTCCTCACATATTGCTTTTCCTCCCATCTTTGTATCAGCAAACTTGGCTACGTTACATTCAGTCCCTTCTTCCAAGTCGTTAATATAGATGGTAATTAGTTGGGGTCCCAGCACTGATCCCTGCAGCACCCCATTAGTTACTGGTTGCCAACCCGAGAATGAACCATTTATCCCGACTCTCTGTTTTCTGTTAGTTAGCCAATCCTCTATCCATGCTAATATATTACCCCCAACCCATGAACTTTTATCTTGTGCAGTAACCTTTTATGTGACACCTTGTCAAATGCCTTCTGGAAGTCCAAATACACCACATCCACTGGTTCCCCTTTATCCACCCTGTTCGTTACATCCTTAAAGAACTCCAGCAAATTTGTCAAACATGACTTCCCCTTCATAAATCCATGCTGACTCTGCCTGACCGAAGTTTGCTTTTCAAAATGTCCTGCTACTGCTTCTTTAATAATGGACTCCAACATTTTCCCAACCACCGATGTTAGGCTAACTGGTCTATAGTTTCATGCTTTTTGACTGCTTTCATATAGAGTAAAATTAATTTAGGTAGAATTCAGGGATGTACATTTTTATTCGAGCAGATTAGGGTTGTCAACCCTCCAGGGATTAAAGCTTAATTTCCGACAAAAATTCAGCAAGCGACCCGGGAGACATGTGTGGTTTTTTTTCATTTTCTTTAGTTTATTAGTTACAAAAATATTGGAGATGAAAAAAAAAAGACTGTTTGGTCATGTGATGAAATCTTCAGGAATACATCCAACCAGAGTAGGCAACCTGAGGGCAGATTGGGCTCAGCTTTGCTTTACTAAAAGGGGCACGTTCTCTCACTGGCAAACTTCTATCAAAATGTTGATACACACAAGCTTTCAAAAGATAAATCTCAACAACTGCTTCTAATTAACATTTGATAATATCACAGTAATAATATAGTAGCAGGGCTAAAAGAAAACGTTTGCTGTACTTTACCATTTTAAAATCCATGGCCTCTGCTGGATGTTACATGTAGAGAGAAATAATCACTTAATAAGTGCACATGTAATAGTGGAAAGGCCAACATTTTATCGGCAGCATATACCGTAATTACATTGAGAATATAAGGACTCGAGACATGGCCAAGAGTCTCAGGGAAATAGATGATGGCTTTTTGTTTTAAAGATGACATTCTGTCCCACTGCTGCAGGAAGGGAAAATTGGATGGCAAGCTGTGTTCTATGGCTTGTTTCGTGCACTCCAAGCTACTGCCACAACGTGGCAGTGGTGGAGGCAGGGTAATGTATCCCCTGCAGTGAGTCGATAGCCAAGGAAGAACAAAGGGGCCTATGGAGAAAATAGGAGAGGTTCATAATCCAGGACACACTGCAGTAAATCTCCTCGGCTCTTCTTCCACTTTGCCATAACTCTGGCGGATACCACATTTACACCCAATAATGGGATTTACTCTGAACTACAAACCAAAGTTAGGGAACGCAACGTTTTGTCTTAAATAGTGCCTGACGGCTCTGTTCTATATGCGTATCTCTGGTAGAGCCAGAGTGAACTGCCTCGGTGCAACTACTTAGCTGTAAAGGCAATAAAAGGCAGGGGACGTAGTAGAAAGAGGCCTTTCCCTCTGCAGAGTTTCACCCTGGGGTTCTTGGGAGGTTCACAGAGCGTTCGCTCAGCTAGATCGCCAGGTTGCAAGTTATAAGTTCCATCGTGTAAAAGTTTGCAAAAGCAAAATATTGTGGATGCTGGAATCTGAAATAAAAACTGAAATTGCAGAAAATCTTAGCAGGTCAGGCAGCATCTGTGGAGAGAAATACTAAGAACTGGGATGATGGGCAAAAATTAGATGGTAATCCTGCTGACTACACCACCCATTATCATCCCATTTTTGCCTTGCACCATCATCCCTTATGTCTCCTAATCACTTCTGCCCTCCACCCTATCACAGACCTTCTCTTTTGTTCTTTCCTCCTCTTCCCATTTCACTGCCCTTGCACTTCCTTAAGAACCTGTTACATCTCTAACTTTTCCAGTTATGACAAAGGGTCACAGACCTGAAACAGTAACTCTGTTTCTTCCCATAGCTGTTGCTTGACCTGCTGAGATTTCCAGCACTTTTTGTTACAGATCTTATTCTGACTGACAGTAAAACTAGCCATTCGCAGAGCATGCCAGCACATGCTATTTGTAAGTCCTGCCCACTGCTGTATCACTAGAAAATTATTGCAGGTGAAAAACCTTTAGGGAAACCGTTTATAGCAATAATGTAAGTAACCCAAATGTAATTTGTTTTGTATTGAACAAAATTTGTCTACCTTTTTCTGGAGTAACCCACAACTTTAGTCAGGAAGTACAATTGACACAGTCAAGGAGAAAACCAATGAATGGGGAAGGGCTCGGGGGTGGGAGAACAATTCAACCAGGTCTTTATATTTTGCAATATTTCCTTAACATGTATATTTATCTCAGAACTCAAAAATCAACCAGGATTCATATAAACAGTAGCAAGATCTGGAATGATTGCATAAAGTTTGGAGGGAGGTTCTGAAAGAAGTTCCTAATTTAAACAGGTTTACTTAAGCAGAACCTTTCGGTAACACTCAGGAACTTGTTAAAGAGGAAAATATGCCAATTAGTTTCATCTTTTTCTTTCATATATTTCTTCGCTTGCATACCCTAAGCAGATGGGCAGTGAAGGTGATGAGCTGATGCCCCATATTACATGCAGAGACATATGATTTGGTGATTTAGTTATATGTTTCTTTATCTACCTACAGTGTGGAAGGAAAAAACATTTTTTATTTTTCCGGAAGCAATCAGCACTTACTTCTTCATCTCTAAAAGATCTCTTATATACTTTCCAAATTGCTTAAGTGGTGATATGTAAAGCTCTCCCATTTCCATTCCGAGTACCCCTTTTTGGCAACAGTGTAACTCTGACTCACCAAAAGCAATACAACAAGAGATCCACTAACAGATAAAAGATTAGCGAGATAAACAGTTCTTTCTGTACAAAGCTTCTCCCTTCTGGTCTGTCGGGCAGGGCAAGAACCAATGCTGCTCATTCTGTGTCTAAACACTCGGAACAATGCCATAAACCAGGCTGCTCTGTATGCAACTAACTGTTAAGCACCATCTTCAAAAGCTAGATTATAGATATCCTCATGTTAACCACGCATGACTAATATTTAGTGCTGAGCCAAGGAATAAGTGCACTCAGTGGACTAGACATCAGCAGAAAGTTGAAGGCCGGCGCTTAAATCAGACATCAAATGAGGCTCCTTCTCATAACGTCAGTAAATACTTGCAATAAATAAGTTAAAGGATAAATGTAAAATTAGGAGAGGAAAGCTGAACGGGTGCCATTTACCCAATCCATTGTTTACTATCCTCACTTTCCATTTATTTAAGCAACAACATGTGACAATGCTGGAGCATTTTGTGACAGAAATGGGTCCAATATGATGAAAAATGTTTCAAAGCAATAAATAATTAGTAGTAAGTAACCAGTAAAAGTAACATTCACATATATCCTAATTAGAATCAGAATCTCATTGCAATGGTAAGCGAGGAATGGTCTAAGTTTTATTTGTCCCAATTACCACCCCTCAAGGCATTGACCCTAACTGGTGGTGGTCATCCATTGGTACCTCATCCAAGTGATCATCAATGATGTACAAGCCTTGGCTGAATGTCAGCTGGCTATCCAATCACAAGGAGCATTATACTCACACCTGATCCTGTCTTCACCTAGCAGCCACACATACAAACTTCCAGTAGGGATACTGGATAGTGACCAGGAGCAGGAAACCTGATCAATGTTCACCTCTCTAACCTCAAGCCAATTGTAGCACCTCTAACCCTTTCCCTTCTCACCTGAGATCAGCTAACTCAGACCAGGATTTGAATATGGGACCCTCTTGGTTTCCCTGTCTTAGGAACAGATTTTGTGAGGCTCAACCCCTGACATCAAGGCTCGCTAGACAATAGCATGAATCGGCACATGCACTCCTATAGTGTTATAACCCTATCTCCAAGCTGTATTCTCATGTAGTAAAGATTTATGCTGGAGAATTATCACTCGAGTCTTTACCTTGGAGCCATTCCTACATTACAACAGTGACTACACTTCCAAAAGTACTTCATTGGCTGTAACGTGCCTTGGGATGTCCCGAAGTCATGAAAGGCGCAATATAAATCTAAATTTTTCTTTCTTCTAGCGATTGGGACGACTGGATATGGTGAATAAAAGTACATTAGAGTTAGAATTAGGCTCCCAGGCCTCTGCCAATGCTGCTTAGGGTTGGCAACTCTGGTTGGGTATATTTCTGGAGGTTTCATCACATGACCTCCCACCTCCTACCCCGCCCCCGCACTCTCATCCTTGGTCCATCCTCCAAGCACACCGCCTTCCCACAACAATTGGAAAGAGAACAAACACTTTGTTACCAATTAGATTAATCTTGATTTTTAGCGAAATAGCCTTTTATCCCCATCTCCAATATTTTTATAATAACTGAAGTGTTTGAAGAAAATTAAAAGAAACATGATTACAATTTCTCTCCGGGGTTGCTCGCAGTGGTGTCCTGGAGATGAATCTTCAATTGCTGGCGGGTAGGCATCCCCAATAGGAACTATGCAAGAGTAACCTCTGCAGTGACTCTGCCTCCCCACCTGGTTTCTGCTCAGTGCTCCCTGATGGCACTACTTAGAGAACTCTCTAAAAGGTGAATCGTAGGGAAAACTCTGCTTCCCTTTACCCCATGACACAGCACACTGGTATTTCACTTTGCATCAGCCAGAGCTTGTCCTTAGAAAAGCCAGTTGACAATGTCCTGCGCAAAAGATGACTAGTTAAACACACATAAAATCTGCAAAGGGATATAGATAGGCTAATTGAGTGGGCAAACATTTGGCAGATGGAGCATAATGTGGGAAAGTGTGAGGTTATCCACTTTCGCAGGAAAAATAAAAAAGCAAATTATTATTTAAATGGAGAGAAATTACAAAATGCTGCAGTACAGAGGGACCTGGTGGTTCTTGTGCATGAAACACAAAAGGTTAGTATGCAGGCACAGCAAGTAATCAGGAGGCAAACGGAATGTTGGTCTTTATTGCAAGGGGGATAGAATATAAAAGCAGAGCAGTCCTGCTACAACTGTACAAGGTATTGGTGAGGCCACATCTAGAGTACTGTATACAGTTTTGGTCTCCTTATTTAAGGAGGATATGCTTTCATTGGATGCAGTTCAGAGAAGGTTCATGTGGTTGATTCCTGAGATAAAGAGGTTGACTTATGTAGAAAGATTGTTAGTAGGTTGGGCCTATACTCATTGGAGTTTAGAAGAATGACAGGTGATCTTATTGAAACATATAAGATACTGAGGGGGCTCGACAAGGTAGATGCAGAGAGGATGTTTCCCCTCGTGGGGGAATCTAGAACTAGGGGGCATAGTTTAAGAATAAGGAGTCGCCCATTTAAAATGAGATGAGGAGGAATTTCTTCTCTTAGAAGGTTGTAAATCTGTGGAATTCTCTGCCCCAGAGAGCTGTGGAGGCTGGGTTATTGAATATGTTTAAGATGGAGATAGACAGATTTTTGAGCGATAAGGGAATGAAGGGTTATGGGGATCGGGCAGGGAAGTGGAGCTGAGTCCATGATCAGATCAACCATGATATTGAAAGGCGAAGCAGGCTCGAGGGGCCAAATGGTGTATTCCTGCTCCTATTTCTTATGTTATGTTAAGCTTAAAGCAGTGGGTCTAGAACTTAGGAATTAGTATGAAATTGGCATGAAGGGTAAGTAGCAGCTGTCACTTGTTGGGGGAAGTGTTGAGTGTGATGTGTAACAGTTGGTGTTGGAGCATCTAATTATTTCTAATTTACTTTAACGACTTGCATTTAGGAGCTCAACACAAACTGATCAAATTCACAGATGAAAGCAAACTCGAAAGGACAGTTGAATCTAAGGAGGCAACTTGGGAGTTGCAAGATTGAAGTAGACAAAACATGTAAATGGGCAGAAAATGGCAGATAAAATTTAACATGGATGTTTAAAGTGTTGCATACAACATGAAAGAATAGGTGATGTAAAGTAATCTATGAAAGGTGCTGAAAGAGCTAAGTATGGATTTGAGAGAGATTAGGGGATTTTGGTGGACTCACCACTCAACCTACCCAATTATTGCTGAGCAACATCACAATTAACAAAGCACGTCGAACGATGAACTATATAGCCAAAACAGCAGAGTACAAGAGAGAGTAAGTCATGCTTAAATGATGCAGTGCTCTGGTTAGATCGCCCTATAGTGTGCCCAGTTCTGGTCAATGAGACACAAAAGAGACATTAGAACCATGGAGACAGTTCAGAGAAGAAACACAAGACTGACCCCTAGCATCAGAGTGCTGAGAAATGACTAGAATGACTTGGATTTTTAAATGGTGGAGCTTTAAAAGGTGGCGTGAGACTTGCCCTTTCAGAAGTATTTAAAATTATAAACGATGCATAAAAGGTTCCTTTCAGCTGTGTGCAAATTGGCTGCCATAATTCTTATATCATCATCATAATAGGCAGTCCCTCGAAATCAAGGAAGGCTTGCTTCCACTCAAAGTGAGTTCTTAGGTGACTGTACAGTCCAATATGGGAATTACAGTCTCTGTCATAGGTGGGACAGACATTCATTGAAGGAAAGGGTGGGTAGGGAGTCTGGTTTGCAACACGCTCCTTCCGCTTGTTGTCTGTATGCTCTCGTCAATGAGACTTGAACTGCTCAGTTTGCAACACGCTCCTTCCGCTTGTTGTCTGTATGCTCTCGTCAATGAGACTTGAACTGCTCAGTGCCCTCCCGGATGCTCTTCCTCCACTTAGGGCGGTCTTTGGCCAGGGACTCCCAGGTGTCGGTGGGGATGTTGCATTTTATCAAGGAGGCTTTGCGGGTGTTCTTGAAATGTTTCCTCTGCCCACCTGGGGCTCGCTTGTCATGTAGGAGTTCCGAGTAGAGTGTTTCCTTTGGGAGTCTTGTGTCGGACATGCGAACAATATGGCCCACCCAACGGAGCTGGTCGAGTGTGGTCAGTGCTTCGATGCTGGGGATGTTGGTCAGATGTTGGTGCGTCTGTCCTCCCAGGGGATTTGCAGGATCTTGCGGAGACAGCGTTGGTGTTATGTATGTATGTTGACCGTACCCAAATGTAAGGCTTGTCATCAGGGAGCACATCTGTGGGAGACCTAAGGGTCACCTGTGCACCCTGGTGCAAGCAGGTGTAAGAGGTGACTCACCATGCTGCTTCCTCACTCTAGAGTCTGAAATAAAGAGACCAAGGTCACAACAGTTTGAGCTTGCAATATAGTCCTGTGGGGATTTATTCTGAACATAACAAATTGGCGACAAGTAACGGATCATGAACTTTCACGTGGTAATGGCTGCCGTTGGTTTTCTTGTGAGATTTGTTGAGGGTGATGATTGGGAAGCCTTCGTTGAGCACCTCGACCAGTACTTTGTGGCCAACGAATTGGACAAAGCTGAGACGGAGGCCAAGCGCAGGGCGATTCTCCTCACCGTATGTGGGTCATCGGTATATGGCCTCCTAAAGAACTTGCTGGCACCGGTCAAAATAACAGACAAATCTTACATAGAGCTGTGTACGCTGGCTCAGGAACATCTCAAGCCAAAGGAGAGCATCCTGATGGCCAGGTACTGCTTCTACACTCACCATCGCTCTGCGAGCCGGAACGTGGCAAGTTTTGTCGTCGACCTAAGACGCCTTGTGGGGCAGTGCGCAGGAGCCTTGGGAGAAATGTTGCGGGACTTTTTCATGCTTGGAATTGGCCACGAGGTCAACCTTTGCAAACTGCTGTCTGCCGACTCCTTAGATCTGAGCAAGGCCATCACGATAGCCCAAGCTTTCATATCCACGAGTGATAATCCAAAATAGATATCTTCACAGAATCGAAGCTCACAGGCGAGCACTGTGCACAAAATAATGTTTGCAGCAGGCAGAACGGGACAGGGCAGGGCCCACATGGGTGCAGAGGCCAGACCTAGGCGTAGAGTGACTCAAGAGTCCGCCATGGGGTGTGAATGCGTATCAATTAGCACCATGTTGGCGCTGCGGGGGCAGCCATAGAGCTCATCAATGTCGATTCAAGCCTTATGTGTGCAAGGGCTGCGGAACAATGGGGCACCTCCAGCGAATGTGCAAATGATCTCTGACTCACCACGTAGCAAAGTCAGGAGCGGACGACCGATCCAGCGCGGATCACGATGAACGAGCAGAAGAGGCATTTGAACCGAAGGATGAAGAGGAAGTATATGGGATACACACCTTCACCACCAAAAGCCCTCCGACAATGTTAAAAGTTGAACTTAACCGCACTCCAGTCTCCATGGAACTAGACATGGGGGTGAGTCAATCAGTCATGAGCCAGAAGGATTTCGAGAGGCTGTGGAGCAACGAAGCCAAGCGACCCGAGATGATCCCGATTCAGGCAAAGCTACGCACCTCCACCAAGGAACTGGTACCAGTTATTGGTAGTGTGGACATAAGAGTATCCCATGGGGGAGCAGTGCACGATTTACCACTGTGGATTGTTTCAGGTGATGGGCCAACGCTGCTTGGTAGGAGGTGGATGGGGAAGATTCGATGGAACTGGGAAGACCTCTGCGTACCTTCTCCGGCGAACGAAGTCTCCCTTGCTCAAAGGCTGAGCAAGCCCTCACCTTCAGCTGAACCAAGCATCGAAATGCAGATCCATTTGCAGGTCCCCAAGGCACAGGCTGCTCATCACAATCACGAGGAGGGTAAAGATCAACCGAGCAGCGGTACAGGCGCGGTACCCGCCACCCAAAGCCAACGACCTCTTCACGACATAGAAGAGGCTCCAGGTTGACCATGTGGAGTGGGACTCCGGCCAAAACGATCCGAATGCGTCTTCCCGACACCAGAGGCAGAACACCTGGGGAGGAAGATCACGGCAGTCAGCATGACGGAAACGGACGAGAGGACGTCCAGACCACGGGACAAGAAGGCGTCCAGGCAACGGGATGAGAGTGCGTCCAGGCCACGAAAGTTCACTGCAACGGAACGGAGGAATGTGTCGCCCAGCAAGGAAGACGACTGGGTTCGGGGCAAGGGTAAAGGGGCGGCCGCGGTGAAGGCCAGGAACCCACCACGCTCAAATGAATTGTGTGCACCATGTAACCCGTGCGAGCGGCCAATGATGTACCATTGTATGGGGTTGGGGGTACCTTACAACAAGCCAAAGTAGTGGGCGAAAACCAACCGGTCGTATATGTATCTGACAAAGTACTTGTAACAAGTAGTGTGTTATCACAA
The DNA here is from genome assembly GCF_044704955.1 of Pristiophorus japonicus. NCBI lineage: Eukaryota > Metazoa > Chordata > Chondrichthyes > Pristiophoridae > Pristiophorus > Pristiophorus japonicus. The sequence goes on along the minus strand of NC_091987.1, from coordinate 120,453,567 downwards.
GGGGTCGGGTGTGTTGTACAGCAGGCCAAAGTAGCAGGCGAACCCCAACGAGTTGTATATGTATCTAACAAAGCATCCGTAGCAAGTGAGATGTTACCGCACGGGGTCGGGAGTGTTGTGCAGCAAACAAAAGTAGCGGGCGAGCCCCAAACGATTGAACATGTATCAAATAAGCTAAACAAAGCAGCAGCCTGTGTTCGCGGGACTAAAGAGACATACCAAATAGTGTCCCAATATGTGCTCAAGTCAGACAAGCTGCTCATCCCACAAGTTTGGGAGAGCAGAGGCACCATTATCGATGCGTTGTTTCGAGAATGTCCAACACTGTCTGTGCACTGTAACATGATCCGTCATGGGCCAGGCACAGAGGGCAGCACCCATGCTCTCAGTTGGCCACCGTTGTCCACCCCCGGGATGGAAACGGCGCAGCCTGCAGACCCATTCACGGCCGTGGAAGTGCGAGAAAGCGAGGGGTCAACCGTAACGGCCCTGCAGCTTAGGACCTGGACCAGCCAGGATCCCATGTTACCGATGCCAAAAGTGAACGGCTAGACAGGATGTGGCAACCCATCTGCCAAAGAGACGATAGACCCATCCCAATGTTGCCAAGCAAGGCAGGGCAGTTACACGCAGTCGGTGGTTTGGGGTCCCCATACTACGGCCCAATGTCCACGGGGACCACCCGGCCTCCTGCCACCACCGAAAGTCTTAAGGCCATTGCGGTTATCCTGGGCTTGCCAGACCTCAGGGTCAGCGCCCAAATCACTAAACCTAGCACCACGCGTGCCATGGTAAACTCCCCATTAGACCTGGCTATCCTGTGTGTTACGCAATCACCAGGCCGAATCACTCAGAACCGAGCCTTCCACTTGCCATCAGCAGAGAATGCACCATAAGTGCACGGCCCCTCCACGCGACATTAGAATAAGTGATGTAGACCATGTTCAGGTCCCCAGTCGGGCCACTAGCACCGCATTAGCCAAGGTGGGGAATGGAGTGTATGTGATGAAAACGGAATGTTTGATTGTGAAACAATGTACCGGGCTAAAAGGTAAAGCAGCGGGACGAGACCAAACTGCGAACGACAGACAACCAGGAACCACACCAAAAGGATCTGGCCCCAGTGACCCACCATATCAAGACTTCAACGCAGGCGATCGACCACTGCCTCAATTTGCAAACAACTTGCACAATAAAACTTTGGGGTGGGAGTGATGTTATGTATGTATGTTGACCTTACCCAAATGTAAGACTTGCCACCAGGGGGCATATCTGTGGGAGACCTAAGGGTCACCTGTGCACCCTGGGGCAAGCGGGTATAAAAGGTGACTCACCATGCTGCTTCCTCACTCTAGTCTGAAAAAAAGAGACCAAGGTCACAACAGTTTGAGCTTGCGATATAGTCCTGTGGATTTATTCTGAACATAACAGTTGGTGGTATTTCTCCAGCGATTTGAGGTGTCTACTGTATATGGTCCACATCTTTGAGCCATACAGGAGAGAGGGTATCACTACAGCCCTGTAGACCATAAGCTTGGTGCTAGATTTGAGGGCCTGATCTTCGAACACTCTCTTCCTTTGGCTGCACTGGTGCACTGGAGGCGGTGTTGAACCTTGTCGTCGATGTCTGCCCTTGTTGATAATAGGCTCCCAAGGTATGGAAAGTGGTCTACATGGTCCAGGGCCGTGCCGTGGATCTTGATGACTGGGGGGCAGTGCTGTGTGGAGGGGTCAGGTTGGTGGAGGACCTTTGTCTTACGGATATTTAGTGTAAGACCCATGCTTTCGTATGCCTCGGTGAAGATATTGACGATGACTTGGAGTTCAGTCGCTGAATGTGTGCAGACGCAAGCGTCGTCCGCACACTGTAGCTCGACGACAGAGGATGGGACGGTGTTGGATTTGACCTAGAGGCGACGAAGGTTGAACAAGTTCCCACGGGTTCTATAGTTTAGTTCCACTCCAGCGGGGAGCTTGTTAAGTGTGAGGTCGAGCATTGCAGCGAGTGACTACATTACAACAGTGACTATACTTCAAAAAGTCCTTCAGTGGCTGTAAAGTGCTTTGGGACCTCCTGAGGCGCTATATAAATTCAAGTTCTTTCTTTCCTTTCTGTCTAGACTCACATGCAAAGAATGGGTGAAGTGCTTGGGTGTCAGCACCAATGGAATTACACAAGTAAGCACATTTAGGAGGGGGGGAAGAAATTGTAACTGGGAGAAAAAAATAAAAGCAGTTAATGCTGTGCCAGGACTTTAGATCAATCTTACAGCTTACAGGTTTAATTATCTAATTCCATTTTTCTCTGCTTCAAACTTTGAGTCTCGGGATGAGAAACTAAAAATGATTTTTTTCCTGGGTCTTGACGTGAAAGGCAGATATCAGTAGTGACTTTTACAAGCGCATTGCTAGGTAACCCTATCTGCCTTGTCATTATCAGCATCCAAGCACTTCCTGTAATTTAAGCTGTAAGAGCTACAAACTGTAATTATTTCCCTTTCCCAGCTTTATTCATTCTGATTGTATCACAAAAATATGATACGCACTGTTAGCAGCCCACATTCACGTGAATTAACTGCTTGTGGACTTCTGTTCGGTGAGTTTTTTTTATTGATGTAACCATCTTCTTGGAAGGATTATCACTCGTATTTGTTATTTGTACCGATACAAAATAAGACCCTCATCTGCTGCAACTTGTGACCATGTTGCACAGCGTTAAACCAATGAACAGGAGCCAAGGTAGAGAGTTGGTTCGGGGGTTGCTGCAATTGGCGCATGTGTTCCTGGGCTAGAAAGGAGAAACACTGGCCATGGGTCCCTACTGTTGCAAACACTGTGTGCCTTTTTGTATTGCGCTCAGTTCCGATGCCTACCAAAGTTGAATGACCTGCTAACACTCACTGTGGCAAATTCGGTATTGGTCACAATCCCAAGGTAGATCCTCATTCGACAGAACTGCCAATCAGAGAATCGGCGTGCGTCTTGGGTGTGGTGGGACTCCTTCCCGCTACAAAGATACGCCCCCACCCCACTATCTGATTTTCCAACCTTGGACTCATTAGTGTACTTCTGATGGGCCCCTGACCTATGCTGGAGAGACCAATAGGGAGAAGGCGAGGGGTAGGGTTGCGGGTGATAGAAGATGGTTGCAGGAGTGCATTATTATCATTGTGTTGTAAGGTGATAGCAGAAGGAATCCGACTTAAGACTTTCCCAACTATTGCTATGCAATGGCGCAAATGACAGAAAATACCTCCGATGACTTATCTCTTGTTATTTGACTGTTGTTTCGAGACACCCACCCATATTTGAGCAGATGTATTGAATGTCATCTGTCACTTCTGGCCGGAAACATTGTGGCAGCTACACAATGAAGCATGTTCTTCACCCGGTTCCCACCCCACCCCCCAATTCTGCTGGAAGTTCAGCAGAGGGAAGGTGGGAAATCCCAAGCAAGTGCTTTAACATACAAATTAATTCCTATTGTTTGCCTGTGATCTGTGAAGGGATTTCGGCAGGAAAAAAATAACAGTGTAGAGAGATTTTGTTCAATGTGTTATGGGTTTGAGCGTGTTTAAAAACCAAAACACTATAACAGAGTTCAGAGAACTCATTAATCATGGGGGTAAAGTTCAAGTGGTTCAGAAGCACTTTCACAGCACACAAGAGCAGCCAATAAGAGATGGGTGGGTCTCTCTCTGTCAACTGCACTTTAAAGATAAACAATTTGCATTTATGTAGCACCTTTAACATAGTAAGGTGTCCCAAGGAAGGAGCATTATAAACCAAAATACGGCACCAAGCCACACAAGGAGAACGAAGGTAACCAATTGAGCTACGGTAGACACGAGTATACATGTTCCTACTAGGCTCATGTCTACCGTAGCTCAGTTGGTAGCACTCTTGCCTCTATGTGAGATGGTCATGGGTTCACATCTCACTCCACAGTCTTAAGCACAAAATCGAGTCTGACACTCCAGTGGTAATACTGAGAGAGTGCTGCACGGCCATTTTTCAGGTGAGAAGTCTCCCCTCTCAGGAGGACATAAAAGATCCCGTGGCACTATTTTGAAGAAGAGTAGGAGAGTTCTCTCCAGTGTCCTGGTGAATATTTATCATTCAATCAACATCACTAAAACAGATGATCTGAACATTATCACATTGCTGCTTGTTGGACCTTGCTGTGCGCACACTGGCTGCCATGTTTCCTACATTACAGCAGCTACACGTCAAAGTCCTTAATTGGCTGTAAAGCACTTTGGGACATCCGGAGATCGTGAAAGACACTATAAATCCAAGTCCTTTCTTTACTTTCAACAGCAGATTAATTTCCATTCATGTGTTAGTAACGGGAGAAAAGAAAAAAAAAAAAATTAATAATCGCGCTAGTTTTTTTTGCACTATCTTTAGTAAAGAGGAACGAAGACCCAGATTGCTGCTCTTTGTCACCTATTGTCAGGATGTTCTTTATCTTGTGGAGACCAGTTACCCCTTTGGCTGCTGTCCTCTTTGACCTTGTGATCTGCACTGCACATTTCTCTACCGCCAATTAGCTGAGATGTCATGAATTTGGGTAAAATCAGCTTTCTTTTTCTCCTCCCAAGGTGAACTGTTCAACTAATTTTATTAGCCCACACATCCCGGCCAGGATTCTCATCTGTCTTGAGTTCCTATCAAAATTTAAGTGTGCACATTTGTGCTTTAAGGTGTTGTATAACTGCAAGTCTTTCTTCCCTTTCGCAGGTACTCATTGGATAAGATGAACCTGTTCTGATTTTCAAACCCCTCACCCAAGTTACAATATCACTGTACTATGTATAGACTTAAAAAATCAATCTAAAAACGTCTCCCTAGCTCATTGATACTGCAGCACACTACTTCTAAAGCTGGTGTCTGACTCCTCCTGCTTCTTCCCCTCCACATTGCTATCAATGGTGTTTCCCCCCTCAATTATCCCCCTTTCTGCAATCTCGATCCTACCTCATCCTTTCTCCCTCCTCACCTCCCCAACCAGGTATTCTCCCCTCACTCACCTCCCCAACCAGGTATTCTCCCCTCACTCACTTCTCATCACCTCCCCAACCAGGTATTCTTCCATCACTCACCTCCCCAACCAGGTATTCTCCCCTCACTCACCTCCCAACAGCCTCCCCAACCAGGTATTCTCCCCTCACTCACCTCCCCAACCGGGTATTCTCCCCTCACTCACCTCCCCAACCGGGTATTCTCCCCTCACTCACCTCCCCAACCAGGTATTCTCCCCTCACACACCTCCCCAACTAGGTATTCTCCTCTCACTCACCTCCCCAACCAGGTATTCTCCCCTCACTCACCTCCCCAACCAGTATTCTCTCCTCACTCACCTCCCCAACCGGGTATTCTCTCCTCACTCACCTCCCCAACCGGTATTCTCTCCTCACTCACCTCCCAACCGGGTATTTCTCCCCTCACTCACCTCCCAACCAGGTAATCTCTCCTCACTCACCTCCCATCACCTCCCAACCAGGTATTCTCCCCTCACTCACCTCCCCAACCAGGTATTCTCTCCTCACTCACCTCCCATCACTTCCCCAACCAGGTTATTCTCCATCACTCACCTCCCAAACCAGGTATTCTCCCACTCACCTCCCATCACCTCCCCAACCAGGTATTCTCCCCTCACTCACCTCCCTAACCAGGTATTCTCCCCTCACTCACCTCCCCAACCAGGTATTCTCCCCTCACTCACCTCCCCAACCGGGTATTCTCTCTTCACTCACCTCCCCAACCGGGTATTCTCCCCTCACTCACCTCCCATCACCTCCCCAACCAGGTATTCTCTCCTCACTCACCTCCCCAACCAGGTATTCTCCCCTCACTCACCTCCCCAACCGGGTATTCTCTCCTCACTCACCTCCCCAACTGGGTATTCTCTCCTCACTCACCTCCCCAACCAGGTATTCTTTCCTCACTCACCTCCCCAACCGGGTATTCTCCCCTCACTCACTTCCCAACCGGGTATTCTCTCCTCACTCACCTCCCATCACCTCCCCAACCAGGTATTCTCTCCTCACTCACCTCCCCAGCCAGGTATTCTCCCCTCACTCACCTCCCCAACCGGGTATTCTCCCCTCACTCACCTCCCAACCGAGTATTCTCTCCTCACTCACCTCCCCAACCGGGTATTCTCTCCTCACTCACCTCCCAACCGGGTATTCTCCCCTCACTCACCTCCCTAACCAGGTATTCTCCCCTCACTCACTTCCCCAACCGGGTATTCTCCCCTCACTCACCTCCCAACCGGGTGTTCTCCCCTCACTCACCTCCCCAATGAGATATTCTCCCCTCACTCACCTCCCCATAGACCTGGCACCGAGAACTGTGCCGATGCACTGAGCCGTCTGCCTTTGCCACAACCTGCAGATCTACTGTTAGTTATGGATGCTTTTGAGAGTGTAGGAAGCCCTGTCACTGCTCAACAAGTTAGGACCTGGACCAGACAGGACCCGATTTTATCAGTTGTAAAACGTTGAGTCCTTAGTGGTGATTGGTCTGCTGTACCTATGGAAATGTGTGATGAGACTATCACAAAGACAAACTATCCATTCAGTCAGATTGTTTACAGTGGGGTAATCGTGTTGTTATGCCTAAGAAAGGCAGAGAGAAATTTGTACGTGATCTACACAGCACTCATTCCGATATTGTCACGATGAAAGCCACTGCTAGGTCTCACGTATGGTGGCCTGGAATTGACTCTGATCTTGAATCATGTGTGCATCAGTGCAACACTTGCGTGCAGCTAACCAAAGTACCAGCGGAATCTCTGCTGAGTCTGTGGTCATGGCCATCCAAATCATGGTCGAGGATCCACATCGACTTTGCGGGTCCTTTCCTGGGTAAGATGGTTTTTGTTGTGGTGGGTGCATATTCCAAGTGGATAGTGTGTATAATCATGTCATCTAGCACATCCGCAGCTACCATTGAGAGCCTTCGTGTCACGTTTGCTACTCATAGTCTGCCTGACATCGTTGTGAGTGACAACGGATCTTGTTTCACTTGTCTGGAGTTTCAAGAGTTCATGAAACTCAATGGTATTAGACATGTGAGGTCAGCACCATTCAAACCTGCTTCTAATGGTCAAGCAGAGCATGCTGTCCAAACAATCAAGCAGAGTATGAAACGTGTAACTCAGGATTCACTGCAGACTCGCTTGTCATGCATATCATTTAGTTACAGGACAAGACCCCACACGCTTACCGGGGTCTCCCCTGTTGAACTATTGATGGAGAAGTCTCAAGACCAAGCGCTCTCTCGTCCATCCTGACTTGAACGATAGTGTTGAAAACAGACGTCAAAATCAGCAGAAGCATCATGATCGTGCTGTTGTGTCACGTGACATCTCTTAACGATCCTATGTATGTGCTAAATTAAAGTGGGTAGCCAGTACTGTTACATCCAAGGAGGGTAACAGAGTATTTAATGTCATGCTCAAAAATGGGCAAACATGCAGGAAACATGTTGATCAGATAAAGCTGCGGCACACGGATGAACTGGAATAAGTTGAGGAAGATGCGATCAGTGACCAACCAATCTATATTCATTCATCAGAGGACTCCGCCATCATCAATGAATCTGGACTTTCAATCACTGACATGGTCATTGCCACTTCCATCATGTATGTATGCTTGGGGTTACTAGCCACCAGGTGGCGCCCCTGTCGGAGGTCATTGGGCTGAACGCACGTGTGTGCGGGCCATAAGAACATAAGAACATAAGAATTAGGAACAGGAGTAGGCCATCTAGCCCCTCGAGCCTGCTCCGCCATTCAACAAGATCATGGCTGATCTGGCCGTGGACTCAGCGCCCACCTCTGGATGCAGGACGATGCATTGGTATTCTGAAATATGGCTGCAGCCGAGCAAATTCCAAAAGGACACTTGTTGTAGATAAACAGTCTTTATGAGTGTTGATGTACATAAGTTTCTTCGACGCGTCAACGAGCTCCTGTTTCATATCGGCCAACGTCAGATCCAGTTTAGTGAACGACTTCCCACCGGCTAGCGTTGCAAACAGGTCATCGGCCTTCGGTAACGGGTACAGATCCTGTTTCGAAACTCGGTTGATCGTAACCTTGTAGTCTCCACAAATCCTGACAGCGCCATCACTCTTCAACACAGGAACAATGGGACTGGCCCACTCGTTAAATTCGACCAGTGATATGACCCCTTCACGTTGGAGTCTGTCCAGCTCAATTTTGACCTTCTCCCTCATCATGTATGGAACAGCCTGAGCTTTGTGATGGACGGGTCTTGCACCCGAGTCCAGGTGAATCTGTGCCTTGGCTCCCGTGAAATTGCTGATGCCCGGTTCAAACAGCCAGGGAAACTTGTTCAGCACTTGAGCACACGAAGTGTCATTCACCGATGACAACGCTTTGCTATCATTCCAATTCCATTTGATTTTTTCGAGCCAATTACTGCCGAACACCGTTGGACCATTTCCTGGAACGATCCCATAATGGCAGATCATGAACCACACCATCATACGACACCTTGACTACTGCACTGCCAATCACCGGTATGAGTTCTTTGGTGTAAGTACGCAACTTGGCATTGACTGGACTCGGCTTAGGCTTCGCAGTCTTAGTGTCCCACAGCTTGTCGAATGTTATTTGGCTCATTATCGACTGACTCGCACCCGTGTCCAATTCCATCGATACCGGCACGCCATTTAGTTTGACATTAACCATTATCGGTTGGCTCTTTGTCAGGAACGAATACCGTCCATACACTTCCTCCTCGGGTATCTTGGGTTGCATATCCAGGTCCACGCTGGACTGGTCGTCATCATCCACGTGGTGAGTCGCAGCACGCTTGCTCAGTTGTGGACACATTCGCTGAAGATGCCCCACTTTCGAACAGCCTTTACAGATGCACTGTTTAAAATGACACTGATGATGCCGATGATTGCCCCCTTAACGCCAACACGGTGAAATCGGATTAATACAGCTACAGGTTTCGCATACGCAGTCGAGTAGGCCCTACCATAAGCAGCTCTGCCATACGATGACACAATCTTGTTTACAGTACTTGCCGTGGAGCTCCGACTCTTCGATGATACCTGCCTTAAATTATCATCCGTCGTCATGCATTCCTGGGCAATCCAGCATCTCCGCAGCAAATAACTTCCGAAGGATCACCTCATGGTTGATTCCTGTTACAGAGAAATCTCGCAGCATGTCTCCCAACGCGTCTTCGAACTTACATGGCCCAGCAAGACGTCTTAGGTCAGCGACGAATTCCGACACATCCTGGCCCTCAGAACAAACATGTGTGTAGAATCGATAGCATGAGATGATGATGCCTTCTTTTGGTTTAAGATGGTCACGTACCAGAGCACACAATTCCTCATAGTCCTTGTCTGTTGGACGTGCAGGTGAGAGGAGATTCTTTATGAGGCCATAGATTTTCAGACCGCAAACAATGAGGAAAACCGCCCTACGCCTAACTGAGTTAGTAGCTTCTTCCATTTTGTTGGCCACGAAGTACTGGTCCAAGCAATCGATAAAATCGGACCATTCCTCTCCCTCCACGAATCGCTCCAGAATTCCAATGGTGCTCATTTTGCATGCGAAGGTTCTTGAGTTACCTCGTCGCCAAATATTATGTATGTACTAACTCGATAGGCTGAATACTGTAAACTCATTCAGGTGCAAACCTGGCTCAACTTTATTCGGGCCTAAAGTGCCCATATTACATGGTGGCTTGCTTTATATACCTGGCCTGCACACACGTGCATACAGCCCAATGACCTCCGACAGGGGCGCCCCCTGGTGGCTAGTAACCCCAAGCATACATACATGACAGGGTGGGAGCAGGGAAGTTTAAAACATTTTTTTTAGGATGGCCCCCTGACACAGGAAGCCATTTTGAGCACATTTCTGTGGGTGAAGGGACCCTAGCCTTGCCCGGGCTACCGAGTTTCCACTATGTTTCTAATATCTTCGGGGGAAGGCGTTGGGAGTGATGCTGCAAATGTGTCTCCAGAATGCCTCATGGACCCACCTCTTGACCCTAACTTTAACGGCGTCAGTAGCAGACTGGATCCCAGCATAACTGTCGGGATTGCACCCCTGTGAATTTTTGGGACTCCTTGTTGTACCTGAACGTGCTCAGTGCTGGAACTGGATGTAAATGTTTCAAGTCTCAGCACATTGATAAGGATACCGTCACACGGGGAGATAATTTGCATTTATACCAGCGATCTTCCAATTTCCCTGTCAGGGAGCCCCCTGCAAATATTGGCACACAGCCAGAGACCCTCTATGCTAATTCTGAATTTTAATCAAGACTGCTTTAGCAGGAGACTATAGATGGAGTTTTATAAGCAAAGGCTGAACTGTTGTATACAATATTGTTTGATTACTTAATACAAAATATTATTTTTCTATTTAATCTTGGATTACTAAGAACCCTAAAAGAAGTTCAAAATGAGAACATTATTCCTCTTCCCATCCTTTTATTGCCTGACCAATATGCAAGTCTTTATTATCTTTGGTAAAGAGGACATTGCATATATTCTATCTTTTTATATTCTCACTTGTAACACCAGTTAATGACATACAGGAATGACGATGTCCACCATTAAGTTTTACTGAAATCTTGGTGATGACCCTGGAAGGCTATTTAGCTTTAAGAATCAATTGGCCATCACAGTCATTTCTTGAATATTCTGTTTTGTTAGGAGAGAAAATTGGCAGAAAGAGAGAATCAGTAGCTTCACTCCGCCACCCTCAAATTTCTTTCTCCTATCCATAAGGTGGTAACTCTTCTGAAGTAGTTTTCAGTCAGGGTCACTAATTACATTCTAGAGCCTTGGCTGATTTTTTTCTCTGCCTACTCCAAAGTTGGTGAGACCAATTCTAGCAATTTCACTGGGGAGCCAAATGAAAGAATTCTAATCTTGGTGGTAGTGTTCAGTCAACTATCACTTGTTTTATTTGTCTGAGGCTATACCTTAACTTTCCAACTGCACCTTAGCTCAGAGAGAATGGCTGGTGAGATCTTCAGTGAAAGGCTACTGTAGACATAAAATAATAGTTGGATACAGATGTGTTTACAAGACAGCAGGTTCACACTCAAGAGATTCAGGAGACTTCAGAAAATGCAACTGCCAGGGACAAATGGTGTTATGAATGTCACTAAAATCACGAGATTGCACAAACGTCCCCTGAAACAATCCTTTTATAATATAGGTATAAACTATTCATAATTTATGTGTAAGTTCTTAAATTGTCTATTTGAACAGTTCAATGTACAAAGCCCATGGTGACCAGGGATGAAGATTCAGGATAATTTAATATTGAATTCAGGATCCCTGAAATTGCAATTACCTAAATTCTGCCAAATGTTGCTGATGGATAATATGGGAAAGGTTCCCTATTTAGAAGGGTACCTTTTACCATCTTTCAATGAATTGGTCATAAACCCTCAATAGACCACCAAGGAAGAGGATATAAAAAATATCAATCGAACAACGATTTAGGCATTGGCCCTACTAGACCACAGGAACTAGGCATAAACTACTCATAGACCACTAAGGAACTGGGCATAAACCATTCATAGACCACCAAGGAACTGGGCATAAACTACTCATAGACCACCAAGCAACTGGCATAAACTACTCATAGATCACCAAGCAATTGGCATAAACTACTCATAGACCACCAAGGAACTGGGCATAAACCACTCATAGACCACCAAGGAACTGGGCATAAACCACTCATAGACCACCAAGGAACTGGCATAAACTACTCATAGACCACCAAGGATTTATACATAAAAAAACTAACAGAACATCAAAGATTTGAGCATAAATGCACGGTGGCTTAATGAAATGGGCATAAACCATCAAAAGGCCCAAGGAACTGGGCACACGCTCACAATATTAGAAACTCAGAAAAAACTGCAAATGTAGGAAGTTTGATATAAAAGCAGAAAGTGCACAGCGGTCAATCAGCATCTGAAAGAGAAAGACCGGTAATCTTCGAATAGGACCTCTGAATGTACATCTAATAGGCTGCCAGGCAAACCATCGTAAGTCTTCATTGAACTATCATAGAACAAGATACTGCATATAATCGTAAAGATGGAACAAGTTGGATTCGTACAGTGCTCCTCAGGAAAAAGAACAGCCCAGGGAGCTTTAAAAATCAGGAAGAGTCAGTACTGAGCAGGAAATAAATAACTTTTGGGAGGTGGGAAGGGGATGGGAGAACATTGGAGATAGTATCAAAGAGATAGGCTTTTATGAGGCTTTTGAATGTGGTGAGAGAAGTACCAAGGTAAGGTAGTTTGGGAAGATAGCTTTAGCGGTCAAGTGCATAGTGGCTGAAAGACCAAAACGCATGCAATAATCTGGAGTTAAAGGAACAGAGCGGGCAGGTTGGGACAACTGGCTGGAAATTGCCCAAGTATTGTGGGATGCGGCTGCAGAGGGGCCTGAAAACAAAGAGGAAGATCCTGATAAAGGTTACAGCACTGCAGTTCAGAAAATTTATATTATAATTGTATCCAATTATAATATAATTATAGGGGTAGGTATGTCCTAGCTTAGAATCATACAGCACAGGAGGCCATTCGGCCCATCATGCCTCTGCCAGTGCTTTGAATGAGCGATCCAATTCCCCTGTTCTTTCCACCACCTCTGATTTTTTTTCCCTGTTCAAGTATATATCCAATTCCCTTTTGAAATTTACCATTGAATCTTTTTCCACCACTATTTCAGGCAGTGCGTTCCAGATCATAATAACTCACTGCATTAAAAAATTCTCCTCACATCCCCTCTGGGTTTTTTTGCCAATTATCTTAAATCTGTATTGGCTAGTTACCGACTCTCCTGCCAGTGCAACACTGTTTCTCCCTATTTACCCATAGCGTATGGGGTATATTTCCATTAGTGACTGTTTGTTAAACTGTTTGACGAGTTACCAAGCTCTCAATAACAAGGAAGACGCGACTGTTAAATGTGGGACCAGACAGTGATGAGCAGAATGCTTCTGCGCAGCTTCCGGTTCATTGGCAGGAATCACTCCATAACAAGAATCAAGCGCAGCTTTGGAGCAGCAAACAAATGTAGCAGCATGGAATTTTCATTGTTCTCTCCAGGGGAAATTCCCCCAATAAGTACCACCGTAACATTGCAGCATTAAAGATCGCCCACAGGAATCATAGCCATTTGATGTTTGGTCTATGCATATAGCAGGTTCCCAGAAGCCTGTGGTTCTGCCTCTCCCTGCTAGTTTGTGTTGCAGACAGATATAAATGACATTGCAGGTTGAAATGACATAATTTTGTGGGACTAATGAACTTACTTAAATTGCAAATTGTTTTTCTACAACAAACTGTAATTGAGTACAGTCCTGAAAATACAGCATAAAGGAAGATTTTTTGATTGAGTCATTGTTTATCTACAGCTTAAATAACCACAAATGTAACAAACTCCCATTTTCTCTTTTTTTAGACATATTACTCACATTAAGCTGTACGAGGAACAAAAACAATCTTTCTGGGTTCAAGGGTTTCTTCGGTAGTCTTAAAAATATGATCTGGAATTATTATGGGCTAACTACACTCATTTTAATTTGTCTTGCCATTTTCCAGCACTGCAATTAGTAATTCACACAAAACAAGCAACACTAATTGAAGCAATTAAAAACATCTTTTTCTTTTCTCTTTACACCTCTATGTGCTACATACCCCATTCCTCGGCCAAATGGGTAGGTATGGCTGTCTCAATCCCAGTCTGCAATTGGATGCTGCTACCCGCCAATGCCCCTCTCCGACTCCTGTGTAAAAGGCCTCCGGCCTCTGCTTGCAGCTTGCAAGCCACGGCACAGCGGAGATATGGCATTCACTGTATTGACAACAAACTTTCATCCTACCACAAAGCATTTGAGAACTGTAGCTGGAGTGTGACAGGTACAGACTGGAGTTGAACTTGAGACCATAACGATTTGTGTCACACTACTCGAGGAATAATTTCTCTGCTTACTACGTGCAGTGATGCAAATGTATTCAACAAGAACGCTTAACATTTCACCACGCATTTAACAATCACACCAAATCTTGCCCCCTTGGTTTTTGCATATTTCGTAGAGTTTTCCAAAGTATGAAGGGAATTAGTCTACAAGAAAAGATGGGAGGAGCTCACACTCTGTAGTCTCGAGTGAAGGTGGTTTTGGGGGAACTCCATCGAGGTATATGAAGAAGTATTAAATGCCACAGATTAGGTGAGCCCAGATATTACTTTAAGATCAGTCATACCAGTAGCACCAGAGGACATAGACTTAACTAAGCACGATACAGTCAAACACCTCTGACACATTGTTTTGCTTAAAGGGGCTGACTTTAACTGCAAAAGCCTGATGTAAGTGGGGTGGTAGTGGCCTGAAAGTCCCATGGGGTTACTTACTACCCTGTTTAGGCTGGTGCTCCAGACACCGCTATCACAGACAGGGTCCTGAGAAGGGTATCCTGATTGCCCACCTATTTCAGGCAGGAGGCCACTTGTAATACATCGATTTCCCAGCCTCCTTAATCGGGGAGCTGCCTCCCAGTTTGGCGCCACTACAAGATTGTGCAATAGCTAGAAGGATATTTATTATACTTTATTTCTGTTCCAGCACAGCAACTCTTCAGAAAAAGGTACAAGCAACAAGAGAAGTTTGTTTCAAATCATTTCCCTTTCTCGATGATACTGAGTGAGGTCCAGAGAGCTTATGTCATCCTTTCTCCATGCATGAACAATACTCAGACAATCCTTGCCTATATCCAATAATCCTGCACATAATAAAAAGGCAGCAAATGACTGATGGTGTGGTTAAAGGAGGAGATTAATGTGTCATGGTAGACTGCTTGAAACTATTTTTAACTGTTTACTTAGAGGGACATTGCTATCGTGCCGTGGAGTGTTTTGGGTTGGCTTGCTCTCAAGAATAACTGAGGAGTAGTCTTCATTGAACATGTTTCAAAATCCAGCCAGTTAGGAGTGCACCAACATCAGGAAGCACTGAAATGATTTAGAAGTAAAGATTTATTTTTAACGGTTAAGCCAAAATGATCTGCCAATAATGCAAAAATGAAGTAACATGCACCAATGTCACAATCAGCAATTGCACAACATAGGGGCCGAAATTGCCCTCCGCACCAAACCATTTTTGAAGTGTTTTATGGGACGGAGAATCAGGCGATATTCAGCTCTTTAATTATTTTTGTGTGTCGGGGCAGATATCGGGTTGAGTGCGGGGCAGAAGTGCCATTCTGTCGGGTCGGCCGCCACTCCGAATCATCAGCGCTGCACTGATGACATCAGCGCGATGCAGAGCTGATGCGTAACAATGTCCCTCCCCTTCAGTTAAAGGAGAGGGCAACTGCGAACTCTGCAGCCACTTTAGTGGCACCCACTGGGCCACCAGGGTGGGTTTCGGCTGGCCCAGTGGCCTGGTACCCAAGAGGGGGTGCCGGGCTGCCTGTTGGCGGCCCGGCCGAACCCGTGACCTCAGAGTCGGCCGACAATTAAAATAAAATGGAGGCCAGACCCGCCTCCCAACCACAAGCAGCTTCCCACCGGGGAAAGCTGTCGGGGGCGCCGATCGGCGACCAATCCTCTTCCGATGGGTCAATTTCCCACATGAGGTGGAAAGGAGGTTGCCGCCAGTCAGTAAGGGGTTGGTGCGTGCCCGACGAGGCGGGAAGACGGCCGGGGTGGTCTCGTACACCGCTCAAAAAATAGAGGAGAGCAATTTACAAAACGGCGGCCCCTCCACGCCGACCGTGGGGTGAGTCCTTACGACCTGTGGCTGCCTCTTTGAGGCGGTCACGGCTCTCTCGAAAGGCGCAATTTCGGCCCCTAAAGTGTGGGACTGAAACATGTGGACTAGAAGGTCTGAACTTTGATCCCTGATGTCTGGTGAATTGTCAACATCAATAGTTGGGGCACTGCAATTGATAGGGTGTTAACGAAAAATGTCATAGCCAGTTCCTTCTCTTTCACGCTATCTGAAGATCCCTGCTGAGTTTCAGGTGAGGATAGGAGTGAGGTTGGCTGCGATGCCTTCACTCACACATGACGAATGGTAACTTTGGCAAAGCATAAGGGGGCTGCCAGTGCCATGGAAAGAAAGGAGAAAAGAGACAAAAAATGATAAATGGGCGAAAAAACTGCAGATGTTGTTGTTAAGGAGACAAATGTGTCATGGTCAACATCATGAAACCATTGCTAACTATTCATTTCAAAGGCCATTGCCATCATTACTGTTTGGGTAGACCATCTCACAGGACAATCTCTTAAGGCACTGGGGTGTAGGCCCATGGGCATTCAAAGCTCATGGGTGGCTGGCCCATGTGCCTATTCAACATTTCTGAGCTCAGAGTGAGTTAGTGTATCGCAATCAGTCCATAGGATGCATAGGATTACATAGGATATATTAGCACAGAAACAGGCCATTCGGCCCAACCAGTCAATGCCAGCGTTTATACTCCACTCGAGCCTCCTCCCATCTTTCCTCATCTAATTCTGTCGCATAACCCACTATTCCCTTCTCCCTCATATGCTTATCTAGCCTCCACTTAAATGCATATTTACAATTTCCTTCAATCACTCCCTGTGGTAACCAGTTCCACATTCTTACCACTCTCTGGGTAAAGAAGTTTCTTCTAAATTCCCTATTTTATTTAAATCCAGATACTGTTCTCATCAGAAAGCTATCTATAAATTACACAAAAATCATACCATCGTGTTGTCCAACAGACCAGTGGAGCAAATACACTACTCGGTGTGGCATTCAGTCATTCAGACCAAGAATACCCCAAGTTCAAAACCATCCTGTGTCGAGCTACAGGTTGAACCTCCCTTATCCAGAACTCCCTTATCCGGAACCATTCCCGGCCACCGAATGGCGAATGCACAGAACTCCGACATGAACAGATTGAAGTCCTTCCTCGCTGCCGACTCCCGCAATCGCTTGCCTGACCCCATGATCCACTGCACCCCCGCACGATCTCTCTGGCGCCAAGCCCCAAGCCAGCCAGCCTCGATGTCCCCTTGATCAGTACCTGTACCATCCAATTTAACGTGACCACCCCTCATCTGGAAAATCCCTTGTCCAGATCAGGCCATGTCCCGAGGGTTCCGGATAAGGAAGGTTCAACCTGTAGTTGGTCTCAGTCAGCGTGGCAAGAGCAGTGCTGCAATCAGTCAAGTCACTCTGCAGGACCCGAGCTTGCAAACCAGGCTAATACTTCAGCGCAGTACTGAGTGAGTGCTGCATATCGAAAGTGCTGTCCCTGGATGAGAGATTAAACCGACCTATTCGTGGTGCTTCAGGTGGATGTTTATGTGCCAGGAGTAGCCTCATTCTATTAAACAAAATGAAGTAGGCTCATGCCTGGATTTCACTCCAGCTCAGACCCACACTCTTCTCTTTCAGGATGTAGCAGAGTTACTCCAAGTACAAATGTGGTGCCTTTGTGTGTTGAGAACTTCCAAGGCTACTTCTTGTCCCTTTAGAGAGGCATACAGTCAGAGTTCAGAAACAGCTCAAGCTGTTATAATAATTTCAGTCAAATTGAGATGAATAGAAATTGCAGCAGGAATAAAATTCCATTGTAATCAATTGAAACCTCCTTTGGTTTGGCTTCACGTCTGTTGACCGTGGCATTGCCTCACCCGGAGGCATTTTCTTCCCAACCCTCTTCTTGGACTTTCTGCACCATGGCAGGCAGAGTAGATATGACCTGCCAACTGACCTCCTCTCATACTTCTCTGAAACTGGTCCCTAGCAGGTGTATAAGTGGTCAGTGAGTGCCCTTTTTTTAATTCGTTCATGGGAAGTGGTGTTGCTGACATGGCGGTGGTGAGCCGCCTTCTTGAACCACTACAGTCCCTGTGGTGAAGGTACTCCCACAGTGCTGTTAGGGAGGGAGTTCCAGGATTTTGACCCAGCAACGATGAAAGAATGGCAATATATTTCCAAGTCAGAATAGTGTGTGACTTGGAGGGGAACATGGAGGTGGTGGTGTTCCCGTGCGCCTGCTGCCCTTGTCCTTCTAGGTGGTAGATGTCGCAAGTTTGGGAGGTGCTGCCGAAGAAGCTTTGGCAAGTTGCTGCAGTGCATCTTGTAGATGGTACACACTGCAGCCATGGTGTGCCGCTGGTGGAGGGAGTGAATGTTTAAGGTGTTGGATGGAATGCCAATCAAGTGGGCTGCTTTGTCCTGGATGGTGTCAAGCTTCTTGAGTATTGTTGGAGCTGCACTCATCCAGGCAAGTGGAAAGTATTCCATCACATTCCTGACTTGTGCCTTGTAGATGGTGGAAAGGCTTTGGTGAGTCAGGAGATGAGACACTCGCCACAGAATACCCAGCCTCTGACCTGCTCTTGTTGCCACAGTATTTATGTGACTGGTCCAGTTAAGTTTCTGGTCAATGGTAACACTCAGGATGTTGATGGCAAGAGATTTGGTGATTGTAATGCCGTTGAATGTCAAGGGGTGGTGGTTAGACTCTTGCTTGTTGGAGATAGTCATTGCCTGGCACTTAAGTGGCAAGTAACATTCACGCCACACATCAGCCCAAGCTTGAATGTCGTCCAGGTCTTGCTGCATGCGGGCACGGACTGCTCCATTATGTGCAAATGCCACTGAACACTATGCAGTCATCAACAAACATCCTCACTTCTGACCTTATGATGGAGGAAAGGTCATTGATGAAGCAGCTGAAGATGGTTGGGCATAGGACACTGCCCTGAGCAACTTCTGCAGCAATGTTCTGGGACTGAGATGATTGACCTCCAACAACCACGACCATCTTCCTTTGTGCTAGGTGTGATTTCAGCCAGTGGAGAGTTTCCCCCCTCATTCCCATTGACTTCAGTTTTACTAGGGCTCCTTGGTGCCACACTCGGTCAAATGCTGTCTTGATGTCAAGGGCAGTCACTCTCGCCTCATCTCTGGAATTCAGCTCTTTTGTCCATGTTTGGATGAGGTCTAGAGCCACGTGGCGCTGGCGGAACCCAACCTGGGCATCAGTGAGCAGGTTATTGGTGAGTAAGTGCCGCTTGATAGCACTGTTGACGACACCTTCCATCAGTTTGCTGATGATTGAGAGTAGACAGGGCGGTAATTGGCCGGATTGGATTTGTCCTGCTTTTTGTGGACAGGAAATGCCTGGGCAGTTTTCCACATTGTCAGATAGATGTCAGTGTTGTAGCTGTATAGGAACTGCTTGGCTAGAGGCATGGCTAGTTCTGGAGCACAAGTTTTCAGCATGCCAGCCGGGATGATGTCGGGGCCCATAGCCTTCCCGCTCTCGGTGGTCAATGAGACTCTGCTCGGCAATTCCTCAGAGAGGCACCATTG
Organism: Pristiophorus japonicus; assembly: GCF_044704955.1. Taxonomy (NCBI): domain Eukaryota; kingdom Metazoa; phylum Chordata; class Chondrichthyes; family Pristiophoridae; genus Pristiophorus; species Pristiophorus japonicus. The sequence continues at coordinate 120,434,171 of NC_091987.1, read as the reverse complement.
AGATCACGAGGTCGGCAAGCAGAGGATCATAAGTAAAACCTAACATCAGATTGTGGCTTGTTGCAGCATATTGGGGTGCCAGCATGCTACACCCATCCAGTTGTTTTTGCAAAGTTTGAAAAAGTATAATTTTGACATAAAGCCCTCCATAAGAAGGTCTTTCACTTGTACTGCCATCTTTGTTATAACAAGGCAGGCCAATGCATCCAAGCGTGTATGGCTGTTAAAGAATTTGCCCTGTGCAATCAGGAATTGACGATCATTTGCAGTACAAGCTACATTTATATGCCATTTGGCTAGAATAGCTTTAACAAGAATGCAATTTACATTTCTCCTCATATATATAGGAAGACCTTCCACAGCACATTGCAGAGCAGGAAATACAATCGGTGTAGTGTAGGAGAGAAAAGGGAATGCAGAAAAACTGGCAGGAGGGCAATGATTGGTTAAAGAGAAGGCCCTTGAGTAGTTGTTGAACGCAGGGAGAGAGGTGACAAGGTGCAGAGATTTAGGCAAGAAGTTCCGGATGGCAGGAGAATTCGTGGCTAAAAGAACAGCCATTGATGGTGGAGCAGAGGGAGCAGGAATCAGCGAGCAGCTCGGTACTGGAGAAAATTGCTGCAGTAGAGGGGGCCAAGGCTATGAAGTAATCTGGAAATAAGGATAAGTCAGCTCGACTCACTGGGCTCAGAGAATATGCTTCCTTGACGATGTACTGTGTGGGCACCAGCGTGCAGCGATATAGGCATTCCATTGGTTGCTCAGTATTCATAGTTAGGGATCTGTATAATCAAGTTGACCAATTTCCATCCATAAGTCCCAGCTTTTTTTTTTGGGTGGTGAATTGGTAAAAATTGAACTCCTCCCGAATTGGAGAAAAAACCCTCGGAATTTCCCTTTGTTGTCTTACCAGAAATCAGGTCCAGAGATTTACACGGATCACGCCCAGGATGTCAGCAGAGATATTGTGCTTTGAACGTGCCGTGCTGATGCAATGGACACATATTTGTGAGCCTAATTTTTAGCAGGATAGGAAACGAAGGCTGTGCAATTTAGATTTTCTAAGGGGACTTGGATTTTTTTTGTCGTTACTGCCGTGAGGACTACTCTTTGTTCTGCAGCACATGCCAATCTTTCTTTCCTAGTCAGATATGGAGCAAGGCTAACAATACACTAGCACAGTTACCACACACTGCGAAGACTGAGTTCATCAATCAAAGACAGGCTCAGGTCACACACCAAGACATTGCTTACCAAAAGCAAGATCCCAACCGTGTCTAATCGGCAACAGTTTTTATTGCCCATCATTACAGTGGCAGGTAAGTGGCTGAAGACAACAACAAAAAACATAGCTTCTTCAATATTATTTTTAATGTAGGGATTAAGTGAGAAATTGATGGTAAGCTGCAGAAAAGGATGTCTGTGAACTGTGCAAATAATTGTGGATTATCATTTAGTTCGACAGTGACCTAGAAATTAGTGCGGGGCAGTAGTGCCAAATAGGAGGTATTGGATTGGCTGCCCATTAAATGCTGCGCCTGATATTCAGTTCTGTCTATAACAGCTGGCCAATCCGATACTGCCCATCCTGCCCAAGACTAAGTTCTGGACTAATATCTTTTACAAGTCCTTTGCTTGCATTTTAGTTTCTGTTTTTTTTATATATAAATCGATTTTCTCTGATTTTCCCTGGAATTTTGGGGTTCCCATTTTTTGCCATTTTTACACTGAAAATAAAACCGGGAAGAAAAAGATTTCTATGAATGGCAATAAAAACGGGCTTTCATGAACCTTATTTGTATTTACAATGGAGAAAAAGAATGAAGACTTTGCAACCACCCACGCTCTCATTGTTTGAAATCCTTTAACCCTGCACAAGATGAAGAAATATCCATCTTGTCCTATTCACCCTGCAACACTTGCCTCTTCATTGGATCAGAGCAGAAAGATTGGCTCAAACCAAAGATTCTCACAGCAATTCACACCCCTCCGTCTGTTTTCAATCTGTTTATGAGCTGAGTTGTGGTAAAATGATTCTATGATTGGCTATTTCTGCCTTCCAAGTCTTAAAAATTCTTGCCTGTAAAAATAGAATTGCTCCAGAGCCATCCAAAGGACACCAGACACAGAAAACTACTGCAAATTTTTTCATCAGTTTCACAAATAAGATTCGGTGTCCAGATCAATGACACTTTGTGACTGAACAACGGAAACAAGCGCATGTTTAAGATTTATATAAACATCTGTATGAATCTCACTGCTTAGGATCCATCCAGAGCTGGACTTTGAACTCCTGAACAGCTCAGCTGTAATTAGTAAATCCAATATTGAACTCAATAAATGGGGGTTTGTAACAATAGAATAAAAGGGCTGGGGTTGACATGTATCAGAAAAGCCCAGGAAGGACCAGCAATGAGCATAATTGAGCATTCCTGCTTCCTGCGGAGCCACGATTTTAATCACTCCACCATTGGCGGCCATGTCTTCAGCTGCCTGGGCCCCAAGCTCTGGAATTCCCTCCCTAAATCTCTCCACCTCTCTCTCTTCCTTTAAGATGCTCCTTAAAACCTGCCTCTTTGACCAAGCGCTTGATCCCCAGTCCTAATATCTCCTCATGTGGCTCGGTGTCAAATCTTTTTTCATTACACGCAAATGAAGCACCTTGGGACGTTTAGGGGTAGATTTTCGACTCCTCTCCACTCCGTTTTTCTCCCTGGAGCGGCGACAATGGTGGTGGTGAGGTATTCTGGCCGAGTGGTCAGCTTCCAGTGCCCCACAGCGATCCTCGGGTTCGGTTTTGTGGCGGCAGAGCTGCAAGAGTGTGCAACATCCCTGGTTTGACTCTTGCCCGACCCGTACAGCTCAAAATGTGCCTTTCAGTGAACACCTGGGAAATCAGGCGGTGCAACGATACCGACTTTAAAGAAATGCACTCCTAAGGTAAGTGTGATCGTGTTTTCTTTTAATTTTGGGGGGAATTTGTGTTGTGTTGGCGTGGGCTATGTTTTGGGAATGTTTTTGTGGCTTTTCTTTTTAGGTGTCCCCCCCCCCCATCCCCCCATCCCCAGGCATGTCTTGGAGCGCTCCTGGCTCGACTCTTTAGCTCAGGGGTTTCCCATGTTAACGCCAAAGAGAGATGTACAATGCCTCCCTTAGTGCTGCGCCCCTGACTCAGGACCCAGCTACCCAATGTTACTGAGGTGCAAACTTTACCGCCCCACACCAATAGCGCCCCAAAAACATACAAGCTGAACATCCAGCCCTTAGAGTGTCAGCTGTGGCTCAGTTGGTAACATCTTCGCCTCTAAATCGTAAGGTTGTGGGCTCAAGTCCCACTCCAGGAACTTGAGCACCAAAATCTCAGCTGACATTCCAGTGCAGTGCTGAGGGAGTGCTGCACTGTCGGAGGTGCCGTTTTTTGTATGAGAAGTTAAACCTCGGCCCCGTCTGCTCTCTCAGGTGGGCGTAAAAGATCCCATGGCGCTGTTGCAATGAAGAGCAGAGAGTAGCCCTGGTGTCCTGACCAATATTTATCCCTCAATCAAGATAACCACAACAGATTATGTGGTCATTATCACACTGCTGTTTGTGGGAGCTTGCTGTGTGCAAAATGGCTGCCACGTTTCGTACGTTACAACAGTGACGACACTTCAAAAAGTACTTCATTGGCTGTAAAGTGCTTTGGGTCGTCCAGTGAAAGGCTCTATATAAATGCAAGTCTTTCTTTCTTTACTATGCCAAGCTATCACTTTGTTGCTGATGCTGTGCCCAGCAGGAGTAATGGCTGCCGCTCAGAGAACCGGTATTCTGAAAGGGCCTCATTATCACAGTGTAGGCAAGCTTTTTCAAGGTTTAGTGTTAAAGAGGACCTGTTGTATTTAAACCGAAGAGCTATGCAAGCTTCACCAGTTTGCCTGCCCTCTAGCAGTAAGTAGTTATTTAAGATATTCCTGTCATGACTCCAAAACCACCCACATATTTTGTATAACACGGTGACAGTACAGTAAGGGAAGAGAGCATTAAAGTTAAAATAATCTACAGGGTCACTGGAATTTCTCCACCCACACTTATCATTTATAATAGCATAACTCCTTTGTAAGGTTTACAGAAACCAGAATGCAACAATCATGCTTTTTAACTTGGCTGAGACAGGAATCTTCAAAGATCAGACATGGGAAAAAGCTTTCAAAAGATTTACAGGGAACTATTTTCTTCACCTCTAATCCAGCTACTACTCTACTTTTACTCAAATGTAAGTGCAGCAGCACAGCCCCAAAAAAGTTACTAAATACCCTAAAGCTTTGTCCGCACAACACAGATTTGGGGCTTTTCGTAATTCATAGTCTCACCGACAGCACATCTGTTAAAAATCAAACATCTTCAGCTGTGCAAGTGGTCGGGGTGCTACAATTTCCCCCAGTGTCCCAGAGGCTAGGGGAAGCTGCCCAGGTTCTCACTCCTGATCATTATCCAGTGATCCCTACTGAACGTGCCTGTGTACAGAGAAGATTTCAGGAAGATTTTCCTCTTCACGCGACCTCTCCAATGGGTCTCCACATGCTCACAGGTTTGTAGAGCTGTTGTTATTAAAATAGTTGCAGAGCTGTTGTTTGTTGCCCTCCTCGTAGGACTGCTCCTGGGCCTGGTCAAGGTGGCCATCAACCGGTGCAGGCAGCGGGCAGTCGAGTGAGTCGTTCAGCCCGACTGCCTACCTCTCTTCCGTGGTTACGTTTGCGCTAGGGTGTCCCTGGAGATGGAGCACGCGGTAGCCACCGGTACGCTCGTGGCCTTCCGCGAGAGATGGGCACCGGAGGGACTGGAGTGCATCATCACCCCCGCCAACCAAATTTTAATTTGATTTAAGTTGCAGTTAAACTTTTGGAAATTTGTGGGTTCTAATGCCCTTGTCAAAAGAGACATTTGATTTTATATTCTGCTTAAAATAGTGTAGAGCTGTTGCATTGTGAGTAGCTTAGCCAGTCACGTGATGTTCACAAGACTCAATAAAACCCCAGTCAGTTGGGTCTAGGTCATCCACGATGAGGCATGTGGTTGTAAGCCTAGTGGATGAACTGTAATGTGTAGTATGATTGTTAAACCATTGTTAATAAACCAACTAGCTCTTAATAGCAAAATGTTGCTATGAATGCTTCAACAAAGAACCCATGAAGCAAATACATTACAGACACCACCACCTGGAATTGCTCAACCAGCACTGTGCTGTCTAACTACATGACTGAGAACAAATCGTGGATGAGCCAGAACTTTCTCCAACTTCACAGTGGCATGACTTCTGCATCCCACCAAAAAGGCCACACCCCTTAAGTCCTTGACCGTTGATTCCATTGCTTTCCTTAGCTGCTTACTCAGGGTGAATCTGACAATGTATAATGTCAGTGTCCAGCTTGACCCTCAGCGGAACTAATCACTCCCTATCCTATTCTTCACCAAGACCACCTGTTTCTAGCTGTGTAAGATCGCTCACCTCTACCCTCACCTCTCCTTCGCTGCTGTTGAAACCCTCACCCATATCACTGCCACACTGAACTCTCGCACTGCTCTCCCAAGCTTCAACCTACATAGAATCCCACTCATCCAAAACTCCACTGCCCAAAATCTAGCCCTACACTAAGCCCTACTCAACCCTGTCCTCACCAACCTGCACTGTTTCCTGTCCCTCTGTTGGTATTGATTTTCAAATCTTCATCCTCCTCTACAATCCCTTCCATTCCCTCACCCTCCCTACCTCTGCAACTTCTCCTGCGCTACATGCCAGCAACTATCCTCAGCAGGTCCGACTCGAACTCCAATGCATCCACCCTTCTCTCTGCTTCTACTTCACCTTCAGTAGCAGGGCCTTTCGTTGCCTTCACCCTACTTTATGGAATGCTCTCCCTAAACTCTTCCCCCTTGCTGCCCCTCCAATGCAAAAGCTATACCTCTTGGATTGTGTTTTGGTCACCTGACCTAACTTTTCTTCTCCTATTGTTTGTTTTTCACCTCTATGAAGTACCTTGGAACTTTTAACTATATTTAAAGGCATCATATAAGTGTAAGTTGTTGTTGTTGTAATCTTCCTGCCTAACCACTATATTAAATGGATAGACAGACTTCCATTTCTCAATGTAGAATTCATTGCAATTATATGTAATTAGTGAAGTAGGCTATCTGATGTATAATCAAAATTCAGAGAGCATTGAAGGCAAAAAGGGACATCTAGCAACCGAACTGAAGGCAGACCAAAGCACGCTGACATTAACGGTAGATAAGAGGATCCAACTGGCTTACATCCCCAGTGCGCTACACTGTCTGTCTGAGCAAATACAAACCAACAGAACTCCACAAAGGAATCTTTAAAATACATATATGCTGACCTGCCAGTGCTTTTTCAATCAGCGTTTGACGAAAAAGAAAAAAATAGACTTGAATTTCTATAGCGCCTTTCATGACCACCGGATGTCTCAAAGCGCTTTACAGCCAATGAAGTTCTTTTGGAATGTAGTCACTGTTATAATGTGGGAAACGTGGCAGCCAATTTGCGCACAAGCAAGCTCCCATAAACAGCAATGACCAGATAATCTGTTTTTGTTATGTTGATTGGCCAGGACACCGGGGATAACTCCCCTGCTCTTCTTCGACATAGTGCCATGGGATCTTTTACGTCCATCTGGGGGAGCAGACGGGGCCTCGGTTTAACGTCTCATCTGAAAGACGACACCTCTGACAGTGCAGAACTCCCTCAGCATTACACTGGAGTATCAGCCTAGATTTATGAGCTCAAGTCCCTGGAGCGGCACTTGAACCCACAACCTACTGACTCAGAGGCGAGAGTGCTACCCACTCATCACCATCATCACCATAGGCAGTCCCTCGAAATCGAGGAAGACTTGCTTCCACTCTAAAAGTGAGTTCTCAGGTGACTACAGTCCAATACGGGAATTACAGTCGCTGTCACAGGCGGGGCAGACAGTGGTTGAAGGAAAGGGTGGGTGGGGAGTCTGGTTTGCCACACGCTCCTTCCGCTGCCGGTGCTTGTTTTCTGCATGCTCTCGGCGGAGAGACTCGAGGTGCTCTGCGCCCTCCCAGATGCTCTTCCACAACTTTGGGTGGTCTTGGGCCAGGGATTCCCAGGTGCCGATGGGGATGTTGCACTTTATCAAGGAGGCCTTGAGGGTGTCCTTGAAACATTTCCTCTGCCCACCTGGGACTTGCTTGCCGTGTAGGAGTTTAGAGTAGAGCGCTTGCTTTGGGAGTCTTGTGTCGGGCACTGAGCCACAGCTGACAGAACTGACAAGGAAAATTGCCGCAGGATACACCCCCGAATGTTACAAGGAAAATCCCTTGTGCATGTGCCGGGCTGTATGATCTTGTAGCTCCTGTGCAAGTGATTCAATTGAACCCAGCGCCATATAACTACATGAAACCTTAAATGCTATTGATTTTTTTTTAAAAAAAGGACAGTGTCTAATCAAAGCTCTAAAAATACCGAATGCACCACAGCATAACAACAATGATGGTTAATAAGTAAATAATTAATGATGTGAATATTTAACTTGCTTTTGAGGCACAGATCCGATCCTTTTCCATATCACAATCAGAGACAAAACTCTTCTGTTCAAAATCATACAGATCTCAATCATTACTATTACGCAAGCATATTCAATGGAGCTCTCAGGACAACACACGCAAAACAAGAGCCAGTGGAACATATAAGCAAGTTTTTTTTTAATTCGTTCCTGGGATGTGGGCGTCACTGGCAAGGCCAGCATTTATTGCCCATCCCTAATTGCCCTTGAGAAGGTGGTGGTGAGCCGCCACCTTGAACTGCTGCAGTCCTTCTGGTGAAGGTACTCCCACAGTGCTGGTAGGGAGGGAATTCCAGGATTTTGATCCAGCGGCGATGAAGGGACGATGATATATTTCCAAGTCAGAATAGTGTGTAACTTGGAGGTGAACTTGCAGGTGGTGGTGTTTCTATACAACTGCTGCCCTTGTCCTTCTAGATGGTAGAGGTGATGGGTTTAGGAGGTGCTGCAGAAGAAGCTTATCTAAAACTTTGTGTTCAGTATTATTTTGTTTATTCTAAGAAATACTGGGGTAGAAACTGGACCTCATTGAGCTCATTTTATGGGCATAAAACAGGCGTGGAGGTAAATTTCTTGGAGTAATATCCTATGCCTGATCAGCGCCAGGGATTCCAGAGCCGCCTTATTGGTATAGCCGACTATCCAGGCACACATCTTAAACAGACATTAGGCCGCTTCCATATGTAAACGAGAGACCTAACTCCCATTTCAGGACGATAAGTGGAGCACGATCCGGGCCTACAGGATTCTTCAGCAGGAGTGCTCCTCCTGGCTCCACACCACTCCCGAGGGCTGAAGCTGGTCCATGACCGCCCACCCTCCCATTGTCCTACCATTCCCCTCGCAGGACTTACCTTAGGGCCACTGCCAGCAAGGCAGGCGACCTATAAATGAAATCCTTACAATGGACAAGATGCCTCTGGAGGTACAAGTGCTGGTAGCTCTCCCAAATGATTACAATGAGACCTGGGGGCCCAATTTTGGGCGAGCTTTGGACCTCTTAGTTGGGGAGCGTGCTGTCTATGCACTTTTGGCTCTGTGCCTGGAAACCAGCCAAAACCCCACGTATTAGAAAAATCCCTATTATGATTCCCGGTCTGCGCGGTGTTGAGTGGCTGCAACAGGGCTCAAAACACAAGTACTAGGAAAGGGAAAATTCAACCAGGATTCCTGCTTTTGTTCAATATGCAGTGCAGCTTAAATGGAAAGTGTAGACGTCAGGTGCCCATAGGGAGAGGCTCAGCTAAGATACTCTCCCAACAACCTACACTCGCTGTCATGTATGCAACCTTCATGTAACTGTAACCTTCATAACAACACTGTACACTGTATATACCTAAGAAATGCACACCTTGACCACAGGAGTTGAACTTGTGGGAGACACTTCTCACCTGGTCATCCAGGTATATAAAGGGAGGTCCCACGCAGGGTCATCACTTCTTGGTCCTGTGAATAAAGGTTCAGGTCACAGAGTGACCTTGTCTGCAGAATGTGCCTCATGTGAATTTATAGTAGTGTGTAAGCACATTACATTTGTCGACAAGAAACGGGAATCAACGACTCACGAGAATGGCCACCGGTAGCACAGAGGAACGGTACTGTGATGGTGAGGACTGGGACGATTTCGTTGAGAGGCTCCAGCAGAGCTTTGTCATGAAGGGCTGGCTGGGAGATGCAGCGGCTGACAAGCGAAGGGCGCATCTACTGACCAGCTGTGGACCTAAGACGTATGCGCTGATGAAAGACCTGCTCGCACCCGAGAAGCCGGCGGACAAAACCTTTGAAGAGCTCAGCAAACTGATCGGTGAGCACCTCAAACTGGCGAGCAGTATACACATGGCCCGACACCGATTCTATACACACCGACGTCAGGAAGGACAGAGCATACCAAACTTCGTTGCGGACCTTCGGCGCTTGGCCAGCCTCTGTAAGTTCACAGGCGCCTGCAGGGGGGAGATGTTAAAGGATTTTTATTGAGGGCATTGGTCATGCCGGGATTTTCAGAAAGCTAATTGAGACCAAGGACTTGACCTTGGAAGTGGCGGCATTCATGGCTCAGACCTTCATGGCGGGGGAGGAGGAAACCAAGGTAATATACGCGCGCAACTCTGCTCCCAACGTGGCGATGGATCAGGGAGTTAACATTGTAAACGCGACTCAGAACCTCGCAGGCAGGCAAGGGTGGGTCCTCAATAGAGACAATGGCAGGTTGAACGGACATTTACGCCATCACGGTGGACAATGCGTCCCGGGATGGGGCCATTGACACCCATTAACAGAGTGCTCAACAGTAATCAAAGAGACAATCAGAGAGGAATGCCTGGTAACAGCCCTTTTGTTCACAATGATCTCAGCTCATGCTGGAGGTGCGGGGGCAGACATGCTACAAAAACCTGTAGGTTTCAACAATTTATCTGTAGAAATTGTAACTTCAGTGGACATTTAGCCAAAATGTGCAGGAAGCCCGCAGCGAGGCTAATTTAGGAGGCAGATGAACCAGAAGAGGAGTCTGCAAGGCAGGTTGATGCTTGGGACAAAGCAATGGATGCTAAAGTTCAGCAGGTTCATGTGGCAAACATCCACAGCTCATATGCCAAAACGCCACCTATGATGATGAAAGTCCTATTAAACGCCATCCCGGTATGCATGGAGCTGGACACAGGGGCCAGCCAGTCACTTATGAGTGTCCAACAATTCGAGAAACTATGGCCACTCAGAGCTAGCAGACCCAAACTAGAACGCATTGACACGCAATTACGGACGTACACCAAAGAGATCATCCCAGTGTTAGGCAGTGCAATGTTGGTGGTCACACATAATGGATCAGAGAACCGGCTGCCATGCTGGATTGTCCCGGGAAATAGTCCCGCGCTTTTGGGGAGGAGCTGGCTAGCCGAGATGAACTGGAAATGGGGGGATGTGCACGCCATTTCATCTGTGGAGCGAAGTTCATGCTCACAGGTCCTACAGAAATTTGAGTCACTATTTCAACCTGGTGTCGGGACTTTCAAAGGTACCAAAGTAGTGATATGCATCACCCTGGATGCCAGACCAGTGCACCACAAAGCCAGAGCCGTGCCGTATGTGATGCGGGAGAAAATTGAGAGTGAGTTGGACAGGTTGCTAAGAGAGGGCATAATTTCGCCCATTGAATTCAGTGACTGAGCAAGCCCCATCGTCCCTGTCCTAAGAACAGATGGCTCAGTCAGGATCTGTGGTGACTACAAGACCAATACCCGCTTCCGAGAGCGGAGGATCTTTTTGCCACGCTGGCAGGCGGCAAGCTGTTTACCATGTTGGACCTCACTTCAGCCTACATGACCCAGTAACTGGCCGAAGAATCCAAGCTACTGACCACCATCACCACGCACAAGGGGCTGTTTGTCTACAACAGGTGTCCGTTTGGCATTCGATCAGTGGCCGCTATCTTTCAAAGGAACATGGAAAGCCTGCTCAAATCCATCCCTGGAACAATCATATTTCAGGACGACATCCTTATCACGGGTCGAGACACCGAGGAACACCTCCACAATCTGGAGGAGGTGCTATGCCGACTGGACCGGGTAGGCCTGCGACTAAAGAAGTCCAAGTGTGTGTTTTTGGCCCCAGAGGTCGAGTTTTTGGGTAGGAGGGTTGCCGCAGATGAGATCTGGCCTACCGAATCCAAAACAGAGGCGATTCGTCGTGCACCCAGGCCCGGCAACACATCGGAGTTGCGTTCATTTCTGGGACTCTTGAACTATTTCGGGAACTTTCTGCCGAACTTAAGCACATTGTTGGAGCCGCTACAGGTGCTCCTGCATAAGGGTTGCGAATGGTTTTGATGGGACTGTCAGGAACGGGCTTTCAATTGGGCGCGGAACCTGCTTTGTTCCAATAAGCTGTTGACCCTGTACAACCCCTGTAAGAAATTGATTTTGACATGTGATGCATCATCCTATGGGGTTGGGTGCGTGTTGCAGCAGAGTAATGATGAGGGCCAACTACAACCGTTGGCTTATGCCTCCAGGTCGCTCTCCCAAGCAGAACGGGGATATGGGATGGTTGAAAAGGAAGCACTCGCATGTGTCTACGGGGTGAAAAAGATGCACCAGTATCTTTTTGGCAGAAGGTTCGAGTTATAAATGGACCACAAGCCATTAACATCCCTGTTGTCAGATAGCAAGGCTGTCAATGCCAATGCATCAGCTCGCATACAGCAATGGGCTCTCATGCTGGCTGCGTATGACTACACCATACGGCATTGGCCAGGCATCGAAAATTGCGCTGACACGCTCAGCAGGCTTCCACTGGCCACCACTGAGGGGGCAGCGGAGCAAACCGCTGAGATGGTCATGGCCGTTGAAGCCTTTGACAGTGCAGGCTCCCCCACCACAGCCGGCAGATCAAAATCTGGATCAACAGAGGTCCCCCCTCCTATCCCTGATTAAGAAATGTGTCCTGACTGGGGATTGGGCGCCCGCACACAGAGCATGCCCCGAGGAGGTCAGACCGTTTCACAGACGGATGGATGAGCTCTCCATCCAAGCCCACTGCCTACTATGGGGCAGCCGGGTAGTCATGCCCCAGAAGGGAAGGGAAGCATTCATCAGGGAACTCCACAGTGCTAATGAAGGCCATTGCCCGGTCACATGTATAGTGGCCGGGAATTGACTCAGACCTGGAATACTGTGTTCGCAGGTGCATAACGTGTGCCCAGCTGGGCAATGCCCCCAGGGAAGCCCCACTCAGCCCATGGCCCTGGCCCACCAGGCCATGGTCACGTATTCAGGTAGACTATGCGGGCCCGTGCATGGGAAAAATGTTCCTCATTGTTGTTGATGCGTACTCAAAATGGATCGAGTGCATCATATTGAATTCGTGCATGACATCCACCACTGTGGAGAGTCTGCGTGCGGTCTTTGCGAACATCCTGGTTTGCGACAACGGCCCGTGTTTCACTAGCTATGAATTCCGGGAGTTCCGGGAGTTCATGTCGGGTAATTGCATCTAACATGTCAGGACGGCACCGTTCAAGCCGGCTTCCAATGGCCAGGTGGAACGTGCGGTCCAAATCATAAAACAGGGCATGCTCCGGATTCAAGGACCCTCCCTTCAATGCCGCCTATCGCGCCTCCTGCTGGCCTATAGGTCCCAACCGCATTCGCTCATGGGAGTCCCGCCCGCAGAACTACTCATGAAACGTACACTTAAAACTCGGCTGTCCCTCATTCATCCTGTCCTGTCAGACATTGTTGAGGGCAAGTGCCAGTCCCAAAATGAGTGCCATGACCGCAACTCAAAGGGGAGATGTATAGAAATTGATGACCTTGTATTTGTTCTTAATCACGCTTTGGGGCCCAAGTGGCTTGAGGGTACTGTAATTGGCAAAGAGGGGAATAGGGTCATAGTGGTCAGACTTAACAATGGACAGATATGCCGCAAGCATCTGGACCAAGTAAAAAAAAAGGTTCAGCATGGACACTGAGGAACCTAAGGAAGATCATGAGATGTTGCCCACACCACCGCCAGTGAACGAGCAACAAGAACATTCAGCAGCATGCACAGTCCCTGCGGCCAGCCCGGACAAGCCGGAATCACCACAGGTGACAGAGACGCATACCAAGGCTCAATAACCAGAGCCCCAACTGTGGCGCTCCATGAGAGAGCGTTGACCGCCTGAAAGACATAATCTTTGACCCCATAAGATGTTGAGGGGGGAGGTGATGTCATGTATGTAACCTTCATGTAACTGTAACCTTCATAACAACACTGCATACTGTATACACCTAAGAAATGCACACCTTGACTACAGGGGTTGAACTTGTGGGAGACACTCCTCACCTGGTCATCCAGGTATATAAAGGGAGGTCCCGCACAGGGTCATCTCTTCTTGGTCCTGTGAATAAAGGTTCAGGTCACAGAGTGACCTTGTCTGCAGAATGTGCCTCGTGTGAAGTTATAGTAGTGTGTATGGACATTACACATGCTGTCCAATTTCACACATGAAGAGCGCCCGCTTTGGAGAGATACTGGAGGTCTATTGGTACCTGTGGTCCCAGAACACAACATGAGCCAACATCTTGGGGAGGGAGAGGAGAAAAGTATAAAAATGTAAAAGGCGTTTTTTTCCTCCAGCATTGCTCACATTATTTTTTTTATTTCACAATTCATATTTTTTTTTAGAATGCAAGAGGTCATGTCATCTTGAAAAATCATTGCCATAACTTGGGGAAAAAGCTGGACCAGAGCCATTACAGACAAAAAGTAAACAGATAAACAGGAACAGTTCAACAGTAAGTGAACAGAAGTCAGTGCCTACTTGGCACCAGCATTCCAATTAAGCAATAAGTTCACCAGAATTTACAAGTGAGTTGCTTAAAATTTAGTTTGCACTATTTGGAAAGTCGAGGGTTGGCTTATAAGATCCTTCTGGTTCCTTTCTTACCGCAACTTGTGCTGTACAATTAAGGGCTTGTTCCCAGCCTATGTAAGTACATAATGCTTTTGCTAACCCACTATACACAGTACAGTAATTGTATTTGCACTGGTAGGTCAATGCCATCACTGCATTTGCCCAACTTCATTTAAGTCTCTTAGAGTATTGTGAAAGGTCTCAAATTAACCCAACAGAATTCAACATCTTTTTTTCTTCTTAGTGAAGTATATACGGCTGCAGAAACAATTGGTTCTTTATAGTTGTTTCGAGTCTCATTTAAAATATGAGAAGATTGAATGGTTTGGTTGAGTCGCTTCATTACCATGGCAACAGAAGTCAAGCAACAAGCACAATGGATCAAATTGCCTACTTCCGGACAGTAATTTCAATCATTTGAAGTCATTCGAAACAGATACATGGATTTTAAAAAAGGCTCAATAATTCTGTTATCTCTGATAATGACAGATTCTTTAGACACATGTTTTTCGTAATGAAAGCTCAAATCTAACACTGGTTCCAACATGGACTGAACGAACCCCCCCGAGACCATGTAACTCTGACTAATTAGGATATTAAGCTACCATGCATCAATATTATCTATTTCATTTACTGCTAATAGTGACAGTCTAATGATGTCTGATTTCTAGTGCGACTGCACTACAAAAAAAGAGACGAGTGTTAATTCTAGATCAACACAGGGGAAATCAAAAATTGTTCTGGAACTCTGGTAGGAAGAAACACTGGTTGCAATATTCCCATTATTGATAGCCAGCAGTGGGATCACCAGTGGCAGTGACTGGATTTTACACCTGGCTGGAGCTGCACTCAGTGCTCCAGGACCAGGAAAGGGATTTCAGTCTGTCAGTGGTCCCCTGCTGACATTTGTGGGTGCTGGGGAAGGACAGGAATGGGCCGGGCTTAGATCCAACACCCCATGAAGACTTGCATTTCTATAGCTCCTTACATGACTGCAGGACGTCCAAATACTCTTTATAGCCGATGAGGTACTTTTTCTGAAATGTGATCACTGTTGTAATGTAGGAAACGCGGCCGCTAGTTTGCGCATAGCAAGCTCCCACAAACAGATAATCTGGTTTTAGGCGTAGACATTGGCCAGGACACCAGGGAGAACTCTCCTGTTCTTCTTCGAAATAGTGCCATGGGATCTTTTACCTTCACCTGAAGGGGCAGACAGAGCCTCGGTTTAACGTCTGATCGGAAAGATGGTACCTCAGACAGTGCAGCACCCTGTCAAGTCCCTGGAGTGGGACTCAAACCCACAACCTTCTGACTCACAGGCAAGAGTATAACTCTGGTCCATAACCTGATGCTCATCATCAAGAGTACTCCTGAATCCCAATGGTACCGAGTGTAAATCAGTGCTTTTCTGGAGGGGGGGGGGGGGTGGGGGCGCTGCAATAAATAGATAACCATCAGCTGATTAATCTTTCTCTTTCCTCAGGAATGGGTTTCCAGCACATTAGGACAGGCTGGTCAATAATGCACCGTGAGGTAGTATTAAAAGGCATCTACCAATTTTCTTTTTAGCATTTGCTCAGAGGGAAAGGGCTCTAATGTGTTGATCTAACTAAAGAATCAAGAAATAACAAAAGAAAGGGGGCTAAATTTACCACCGCAGGCTTGTGTCGCGAGTAAAACTGCCAACGAGCATTCATCGAGATCTGAAGATTAGCAATCTGCAACCAAAAGAGGACATTATCAATGCTGAATGACAGTGGGTTTGTACCAGTGGCTGGAAATCCACAGAAAGCCTCACATCAACTGTTCCTTATCCTAAAGACATGGCGGCCAATTGGAATCCACATTTCCGAAACTAAAGTTAAGAGGCAAATTCTTTGACTCTGCAATGAAACACGAGTGGTTTTTGGACAGCAACACCTGAACTTAAAAACCCCCCACCTAATTACATACCAAATGCCTCCTTCCTCCAAGGCCCCGTCTCTTATGAAGGCAGCGACTTGTGCCCAGTAAGGTGCACCCCAAGTCAGTCACTCTGAATTAATCCAATTCCAACCCATCTTAAAATGAGACAGCTATGAGATAAGCAGGATATTGTACCATTGGTAGCAGTTTACTGGATTTGTCTTGCATTCTTATCCACCTACACAGATAAATATGGTGTTTAGTATAACAACCTGACTTCACTCAGCAGTAATTCGGGTCTTTTAAGCAGTTGTTTCTTTTGTTCACCAATTTTCTTCCCTCCCCTCCTCAAGGCACAGGCTGCTTGCCGTGATATAATTTTCTCAGGCACATGGTAACTCCCAGTACCTTGCACAAGCTCCCATTATTCCCGTGGAACAGCGAGTGTCGGCAGGCAATTCTAGCAAATGGAGCTTCGCAGCCGCACCCGATCCTACTGTTACCCGATGTCCACATAGGTTTCCAGCAGGGGATCATAGTGCAGCGATCAACAACTTGCATTTATATAGTACCTTTAACAATTTAGTATAATGTTCCAAGGCGCATCACAGGAGATTTATCAAACAACATTTTGACACCAAGCAAAAGAAGGAGATATTACATAGGATTACATATACGGTGCAGACACAGGCCATGTGGCCCAGCCAGTCCATGCTGGCATTTATGGTGCATTCGAGCCTCCTCCCGTCTTTCCTCATCTAAATCTATCAGCATAACCCTCTATTCCCTTCTCCCTCATATGCTTGTCTAGCCTGCCCTTAAATGCATCGATACTATTTGCTTCAACCACTCCCTGTGGTAGCGAATTCTCACCACTCTTTGGGTAAAGAATTTTCTACTGAATTCCCTAATGGATTTCTTATATCAATGGCCTCTAGTTATGCTTTTCCCCACAAGTGGAAACATTCTCTCTGCATCCACTCTATCAAAACCTTTCATAATTTTAAAGACCTCTATTAGGTCACCCCTCAGCCTTCTTTTTTTCAAGAGAAAAGAGACCCAGCCTGTTCATCCTTTCCTGATATGTATAACCTCACATTTCTGGTATCATCCTTGTAAATCTTCTCTGCACCCTCTCCAGTGCTTCTATATCCTTTTATAATATGGTGACCAGAACTGCACGCAGTACTCTAAGTGTGGTCAAACCTAGGTTCGATACAGGTTTAGCATAACTTCCCTTATTTTCAATTCTATACCTCTAGAAATAAACCTTAATGTTTGGTTTGCTTTTTTTATGGCTTTGCTAACCTGTTAGGACAGGTGAAAAAAAGCTTGGCCAAAGAACTAGGTTTTTAAGGAACGTCCTAAAGGTGGAGAGAGAGGTAGAGGTTTGAGGGGGAGGAATTCCCGTCTTTAGGAACTAGACAGCTGAAGGCACCAATGGTGGGGCGAAGGAGTTGTGGATGCACAGGCGGCCAGAGTTGGAGGAACACAGTGTTCTCAGAGGGTTGCAGGACTGGAGGAGGTTACAGAGATAGGAGCGGAGAAAATATATGAAGCATTGCAAACTAGCAAAAACTGGAATAAAAGAACAAAAATTGATTTTATAAAATTAGACATATCAAAGAAGATATGGGATTTTTATGTGGTTTCTCTTGCACCATTTATACCATCACTTGGAAACTGGAGTGTGTTCTATTTTATCACGTATAGTTAGATAGGGAGGCTTCCTGGTGTGAACTGCACTATTTTCTGGCAGGCCTCTATCCCATTATTTATTTTGTTAAAACCAATAGTAAAGAACTTGTTCCTTCACACTGCTTTGCATCCCATTTACACAATGTTCCTGAATATCATCTGGAGCTTTGCAGCGAGTTTATAAGAAGGCCTGCTGAACTATTAGGACTGGAATCCACGTCTGTGGTACATTTAGACCAAGACCCAATATAAGAACAGCTTTAAATGGAACTTCGTCAAACCCCATGACTGGTGCTGGTTTAACCAAGCACCAGGGCCAGTAGATTGGTGCCAATAACAAGGTGTGTGTGTGTGGCCAGAGAAAGCACACTGCAAACATTGAGCACTGCACTTTCAGTCAAAGTTTGGAACAGCTTTGATCAGGTAGGGGTGTAAAGGCAATGAATGCAATGTATGATATTGGTACTAAGCCAGGTTCACGTGAAGGAACTCTCTTTTAACGTGCTTTCACTTGCCTGATATTCGCTACTGCATTGCTTTCTTCTTGATTAGCCGAGTGTCTGGCACTGATAAAACGCCTATCACCATGCTTAAGGGTCTCCAAGACAGATTACTGAGAAATATGCGTAGGTTTCCATTTGTTTTATTGGGAGTGCGCACACTCTTCACAAAGGGACTCACCTAAGAGAACTTAGGCACCAATGGGGTGAAGGAGTTGTGGATGCACAGGCGGCCAGAATTGGAGGAACACAGTGTTCTCAGAACCAAGACTTTGGGGTAACCCCAACCATGTCTAGGAACATTGCTATCGTTTAAACAGCCCAAATCAGTTTCCTACTGCTTGTCCAGCTGGGACAACTCTACCAGTTAGGGCACTGGCTTGGAGGGTTGTCGAGAATCAAGTGGGAAAAGGATCCCAGATGCAGTGCCAAATCCACCTATGCAGGTCCCAACCATGTGATAGGCTGGTTGGTTAAGCATCAAGAGCGTTCTGGAGTATTGTGGACCTGTCTGACGCAGGTATAGGATTACCAAGTCCGCCACACAGGATCAACTTGTTTACACTTGCTTTCCATCTCCCATTGCCAACCATGTCATGTCGGAGCCAACCCAACCCCTCAGAGTAAATGGCTGCTGGAATCAAGTCTGAGCCATTAAGGTGACTCAGCTCTGACCGCTCTCCAATGTGCGGTGGCATCCTCACCAATAGAGAGAGCAGCGCCAGTTCTTGCCCTTCAAACTGGTCAGCTTTACACATGTGTGAAAGGATATGATAGCAGGAGCAGAGCATCACATTGGGCTGTTTGTAAACACAATTTTTTGGCTTGAAGCCCATAAATCTGAAACCAGAGGAAGCTTTGATCACTTGGATACTGAACCACAGAAGCTTGGCTCTGCTTAAAATATCACCTAAAGAAGACAATGTATGCTGTGGTTTTTGTTGCCATGGAGAATGGGCGATCCAGGACATTTCTGGCTCCATCCCATTGCACCCAAAGGAGTTTGTACAATTTATGGCGCTCACACTCCCTACCAGTCAAGCATCTTGCAATGATTACATGATTAAATCAAAATGTTTGTGGGTGGGCCAGTGCAGTGAGATAATGTGACATGCAGTGATATGAGCACTCCTATAATCCCATAAACACCCTTTAAATAGAACCATTTTAAAATAGAACCATTTTAAAATTTCTAGATATGTAGCCAAAGCAACAATTTGAATTTATATAGTGTCTTAAACATAGAAAAACATCTCATGTTGCTTCATGGAACAATAAAGTGTGAGTCTGCAGAGGTTATACTACAGCTTTAGAGACCCTGAACAGAGCACACTTAAAAGAAAAAACTTTCACAACCTCAGGACATCTCAATGCACTTTACACCCAGTCATTTTGAAGTAAAGTCACTGTTGTAATGTAGGAAACGTGGCAGTCGATTTGCGCACAGCAAGCTCCCAACAAACAGCAATGTGTTAATGACCAGATAATCTGGTTTCGTGATGTTGATTGAGGGATAAATATTGGCCAGAATACCAGAGAGAATTCCCCTTCTCTTCTTTGAATAGTGCCACAGGATCTTTTGCACTCACCTGAGAGGGTTTAACATCTCATCCCAAAGCCTGCATCTCTAACAGTATAGCTCTCCCTCAGTACTGCATTGGAGTGTCAGCCTAGATTATGTACTCAAGCCCCTGGAATTGGATTGAACCCATGACCTTCAGACTCAAGAGGCGAGTGTGCTACCACCAAATCACGGCTGACACCCAACTGGATGAACGTTTAGGTAATGTCCCCAGACACCTCGGATGTCCTGCCCACTTCGGGGATTGTGCGCACTATACCCGCTAACCCCACTTCAAAATCAGGACCAATGTGTCATTTAAGCAGGTTGATTCAAAATCAGACAGTTTTACCCTCTGCTGCCCTCCCAAGGTACAGTCTGTTGCTCTATCCATTCAACCACTCAGGTGCAATCAGATCAGATTCACCCAACCAAACCATCATCATAGGCAGTCCCTCAAAATGGAGGAAAACGTGCTTCCACTCTAAAAGCGAGTTCTCAGGTGACTGTACAGTCCGATACAGGAATTACAGTCTCTGTCACAGGTGGGACAGACGGTTGTTGAAGGAAAGGGTGGTTGGGGAGTCTGGTTTGCCACACGCTCCTTCCGCTGCCAGTGCTTGTTTTCTGCATGCTCTCGGCGACGAGACTCGAGGTGCTCAGCGCCCTTCCGGATGCTCTTCCTCCACTTAGGGCGGTCTTTGGCCAGGGATTCCCAGGTGTCGATGGGGGTGTTGCACTTTATCAAGGAGGCTTTGAGGGTGTCCTTGAAACGTTTCCTCTGCCCACCTGGGGCTCGCTTGCCGTGTAGGAGTTCCGAGTAGAGCGCTTGCTTTGGGAGTCTTGTGTCGGGCATGCGGACAATGTGGCCCGCCCAACGGAGCTGGTCGAGTGTGGTCAGTGCTTCGATGCTGGGAATGTTGGCCTGGTCGAGAACACTGACGTTCGTGCATCTATCCTCCCAGGGGATTTGCCGGATCTTGTGGGGACATCATTGGTGGTATTTCTCCAGCGATTTGAGTTGTGGACTGTACATGGTCCACGTCTCTGAGCCAATTAGGAGGGCGGATATTACTACAGCCCTGTAGACCATAAGCTTGGTGCAAGATTTGAGGGCCTGATCTTCAAACACTCTCTTCCTCAGGCGACTGAAGGCTGCGTTGGCGCACTGGAGGCGGTGTTGTACCCCGTCGTCGATGTTTGCCCTTGCCGATAGTAGGCTCCCGAGGTATGGAAAATGGTCCATGTTGTCCATGGATTTTGATGATCGGGGGGCAGTGATGTATGGCAGGGTCAGGTTGGTGGAGGACCTTTGTCTTACGGATGTTTAGTGTAAGGCCCATGCTTACGTATGCCTTGGTGAAGATGTTAAGCTCAAGCGATGGAAAACCTGGGGACCATCAATCATTCAACACTCTTTAATTGGGAGGAAGCCAGTAATTATCCATCAAATCACTGTCGATTAATGAGATTGTGCGATAAAAGAGCCAAAACCTGGTTATGCCATAACAGCTGAACTTGGCCTCTTCGCTAAAAATTTTCTTTTCTAAGACGTTACCTTATCAATTCTCACTGACAGATCGCACACTTCGTATGTCCATTCACCATGCCCCAGTGACTGTAGCAGAGTAGCACAAAAGTGAATGACTCATCAACCACTGACCACATGTGCTTAGTTTTGAGGTAAGTCATTTTGACTAATGGGGTAATCCGCTAATAAAACAACTCACTTTATTTAGCAACCACTGAAAGACGTGCCTGGATGTGGCAACTGGTTTGGATGCTCCTTTTAAAGTTCAGTTGGCAGAATTCCTCACCTCTATTGGCCCTTCCCTCTCAAAGCACAATATCCATCTAGGTTCAAATTCAAACTTTTGAGGTCTTCCGATATGATGTAAGGGTTCAGATTTAATGGCTCAGCTGTTTGAAAAATGATTGACTGGCTTTTCCACACCAGTCTTTTGTGAATGGAGCAGTAAGCTCTCAGGCACCAGCTCCAGCTGACGAGTCAGTTTATAGAGACCAGAGGTGTGTCAACACATCCAAATTCTGTCAGGCTCAACTTCATTTACTGAAAAATGGTAATCCAGGCATCAGGCTGACTAACGTGACACTGTGCTATTGCATACCTCCACAGGGGCCTTATTAACCCTTCACCCACACTGGGAGACTTTCAAAAAAACAAGTTTATTTAAACTGAAGCTTTCCCTTCTGGAAAAGGTTCCCTCAAACATACAGTTTACACAAAATGATTCTCCAGTTCTCACATGTGTTAATTATTTTAATGCATCAAACAAAATGGTTCTTTATTCAGAATCAGTCATTGAACAAATATTTCCCACAAGACAGCTAAGAAGTTAACACATTTTAAACAACAGCAAGCCATCAAGCTTGTCACTTGAACTTAAGAAGATAAAGGGTGAGAGACCCCAATTTGGTAACCTGCTTTTCTTACATATTCAAGTCCAACCTTTTGATAAAAAATAAGCAACTGAAAAGGTTCATTCTACTGCTTCTCCCCCCTGCGTATTCAAGGCCACAGCACCAAAACAGCACTGGCTTTCCAGCTGGGTTTCATAATTCTGTTTTTGATTCAAATATATTTACAAGGGATGATATTTCTTTGTGACGTGCAGTAAAAATGAATCATACTGTTGCTTCTGGACAAACTGTGATTCATGTGACAACAGCTGCAATTTGTCATTTTTGATATCATCTGATCCTCTCAATGTGTTACAACAATAATAACAACATGCATTTATATAGGGCCTTTAACATAGTAAGACGTCCCAAGGTGCTTCACAGGAGCGTTGTCAAACAAAATGTGACACCGAGCCACATAAGGAGCTATCTGGACAGGTGACCAAAAGCCTTGTTACTGTCCTGTAGCACACAGGTAGCTGCGAGATTTCTAGGGCCACTCAATGATGCATCAGAGGTTCAGCCTCATGTAAATGTCTGACCTTTCATATCCCTCAACAACCACTTCTGCACGCATGACGATATCAGATAAGAGCTTGATTTGCAATTCTACAATCTCACAGAGAAGGTTCTAGTTTCTCCTGGTGCAGAGCAGCACAGAAAATCAAATATACGTCATGGGAAAAATCATTCGGTGTGTGTACTAGTTGACGGCAGACAGTGAAGTGTTTCATTAAGTGGTAGAGCAGGCATGACTGGGTGTAGAACACATAGCACACACCCAAAGGTTGATCGGAGAACAGACAGCTTTAAAGCTTAAATCAGGCTGCAGAGTTGTTCAACTTCAGAGTCCCAGGCAACCATGAAAATTGCACCGGACCCCAAAAAAAGGCTGCAGGCACTACTGAAAGCCTATATATCAAACAAGAACAAAGAATAAAGCCAACAACAACAACATGCATTTATATAGTGCCTTTAATATAGTACAACATCCCAAGGCACTTTACAGGAGCGATTATCAAACAAAATTTGACAGCGTGCCACATAAGGAGCTATTGGAACAGATACCAAAAGCTTGTTCAAAGAGGTAGGTTTTAAGGAGTGTCTTAAAGAAGAAAAAAGAGTTAGAGAGGCAGAGGTTTAGGGAGAGAATTTAAGGAGTTTAGACCCTAGGCAGCTGAAGACACAGCTGCCAAAGATGGAGCAATTAAAATCAAGGATGAGCAAGAGGCCAGAAGTGAATGAATGCCGCTCTCTCGGAGGGTTGTAGGGCTGGAGGAGGTTACAGAGATAGGGAGGGGCGAGGCCATGAAAGGATTTGAAAACATGGATGTGAATTTTATAACTGTGGCGTTGCCAGATCGTGAGCCAATGTGCGTCAGCGAGCATAAGTGTGATGGGTGAATGGGACTTGGTGTGGGTGCAGCCGAGTTTACAAGAGGTGGGAGGCTAACCAGGAGAGCATTGGAATAGTCAAGTCTAGAGGTAACAAAGGCATGGATGAGGAATTCAGCAGCAGATGAATTAAGGCAGGGGTGGAGATAGGAGATGTTACAGAGGTGGACATAAGCGGTCTTGGTGATGGAGCAGATTTTGGGTCTGACGCTTATCTCGGGGTCAAATAGGATGCCAAGGTTGTGAACGGTTTGGTTCAGCATCAGACAGCGGCCAGGGATAGTGATCGAGTCGATGGCTAAGAAATGGAGTTTGTGGCGGGGACCGAAGACAATGGGCTGAACTCTAACGGGGAAGGCGGGTTAAGGGTTCGGGTGGGCTTCGAGTCGATCCCAGGCCCTGTGGCCTTTAACGGTCAAGCCTGATTTGAATGGGAAGCCTCTGCTTCTCACCTGCAGCCAGACAGTTTGTGAAGTTGGCTGGCTGCGGGCGGATAAGCCTGCGGCACTAGGCCGCGGAGAGGAGGGTTGGGGGGTGGGGGGAATCGAGCGTTGAGAGGATCGGGGTCAGAGCATTGTGGGGGGGAGGCGGAGAGGAGGAAGAGAAGATATGGGCCTGAGGATCATTAGTGGGGGCGGGGAGTCCAGGGAAAGCGACTGGAGCCCTCCTGGGGAGTCTCCAATCGCGGGGTGGGGTTTGCAGGGACCCAGGATCCCTGGATCCAGGAGGTTAGTGTAAAGGCACTTACCTCCTGGATGCAGCGATCCTCGCCTTGCTGTAGCTGGAGAGTTTTACGAAGTGTGCAAATCCCAACCAGCTACAGTTAAACACAAAATGGAAGTTAAAGAAAAGGCTTCCAGTTAGTTATAATAGTTAAATAGATGACCTGCATCCTGGTTTGGCTGCCCACCCCGTTCCGCCTCCCATCCCACCCACGTTAAAACTGGAAGTGGGCAGGTTGGAGTCAGGTTCAGGTCGGGATTCCAATTTTTAAACACTTCCTAACTACTTCCACACCCGCAACCCAACCATTTTTTTAACGTTAAAATGGCCCCCCAATGGCTTTTTCTTCCCAATATAGTTAATTGGAGGAAATTTCTGCTCATCTGATACTGGAATGTCGGACAAGCAGTCTGACAATTTAGAGACAATGGAGGGGTCGAGAGAGGTGGTGGTGAGGTAGAGCTGGGTTTTCGTCAATGCACATGTGGAACCTGATGTTGCATTTTCCGATGATGTCACCAAGTGGCAGCATATCAATGAGAAATAGGAGGGGGCTAAGGATAGATACTTGTGGGACGCCAGGGGTAATGATGCGGTTGTGGGAAGAGAAGCTGTTGCAGGTGATTCTCTGGCTACGGCTGGATGGTTAGGAATGGAACCAGGCAAGTGCAGTCCCACCCAGCTGGATGATGGAGGAGAGGGTTTGGAGGAGGATGGCATGGTCAAACATGTCAAAGGCTGCAGACATGTCGAGAAGGATGGGGAGGGCTGGTTTACCAGTCTCTCAGAATGTCATTTGTGACTTTGATGAGGACCGTTTCAGTGCTGTGGCAGGGGCGGAAACCTGATTGGAGGGGTTCAAACATGGAGTCACGGTCCCAATGTGAGGGACATGAAATATATCAAGAGAAGGGACAGAGGTGAGCAAAAGGTCAGTGGAGTTAAGTTGCTGAAAATGTTCTGTGCCGTTTTATTTAACCACAGAAAGCCTTTTTCCACCATGCATTCATTTAAAAAAGACATAGCTCTCATCCACCTCCATTTGCTCCCAAGGTTTCCTCCTTGCCTTACACTTGGGTTCTGCTGATACGTCTCTCTATTGGGATTTATGAGCTTTGGGCATCTTTAATTACCCACAAACAAAAACAGACATGAAAAGGCCAGCTGGTCCATCGAGCCTGTCCCACATTCATGCTGCAATTATCCATGACCCCCAATGCCCTCACCCACCAGCAGCCATGCAATCTCCTGGGTGAAGCAGAAAAAACCCTAGGTCAGTTCAGGGACAAAGAAGAATTCTGGGAAATTCCCCTCCGTCCCCTGAAGGTGATCAAAATGAGTTCCAGGAGATAATAATGACCACGAGATATGTCACTTAACACCCCACCCACCCTTTGTACGCAGCATTATCAGCCTCAGTCAGGAACTTTGCCAGCTCCTTTTTGAACATTTGCAGCAAATCCAAAGTCACTGCATGAGCCAACAATCCGCTTCAAAAGGTCGATGACCCACTGCAAAAAGAAGAATCTCTTGACATCTAACCTAGTTCTAGGCTGATGTAACTTGTATGCATGTCTCCTGCTTCTTCCAAACCTAAAATCAAATAATCTACTCACACAGACACAGTGTACTCCCTTCATTATTTTAACTACCTCAATCAAATCTCCTCGAAGTCTATGTCTTTCTAGAATAAAAAGGCCCAGTGTGGTATATTCTTTACACACACACAAACTTCAAGATGGCTGTTAACACAGGAACGTGTCAGGTGAACTGTCACCTGATGCCTTTTTATTGTATTTATAGCAATGACTGCATTACCACAGTACATAAGAACATAAGAACATAAGAATTAGGAACAGGAGTAGGCCATCTAGGCCCTCGAGCCTGCTCCGCCATTCAACAAGATCATGGCTGATCTGGCCATGGACTCAGCTCCACTTACCCGCCCGCTCCCCGTAACCCTTAATTCCCTTATTGGTTAAAAATCTATCTATCTGTGATTTGAATACATTCAATGAGCTATCCTCAACTGCTTCCTTGGGCAGAGAATTCCACAGATTCACAACCCTCTGGGAGAAGAAATTCCTTCTCAACTCGGTTTTAAATTGGCTCCCCTGTATTTTGAGGCTGTGCCCCCTAGTTCTAGTCTCCCCGACCAGTGGAAACAACCTCTCTGCCTCTATCTTGTCTATCCCTTTCATTATTTTAAATGTTTCTATAAGATCACCCCTCATCCTTCTGAACTCCAACGAGTAAAGACCCAGTCTACTCAAACTATCATCATAAGGTAACCCTCTCATCTCTGGAATCAGCCTAGTGAATCGTCTCTGTACCCGCTCCAAAGCTAGTATATCCTTCCTTAAGTAAGGTGACCAAAACTGCACGCAGTACTCCAGGTGCGGCCTTACCAATACCCGAACCATTGCAGCAGGACCTCCCTGCTTTTTACTCCATCCCTCTCGCAATGAAGGCCAACATTCCATTCGCTTCCTGATTACCTGCTGCACCTGCAAACTAACTTTTTGGGATTCATGGAAAATCTCAGCAGAACCTACTCTTTGTTTTCCAAAAAGAGTTTCATGCACAAGGACCCCCAGGTCCCTCTGCACCGCAGCATGTTGTAATTTCTCCCCATTCAAATAATATTCCCTTTTACTGTTTTTTTTTCCCAAGGTGGATGACCTCACACTTTCCGACATTGTATTCCATCTGCCAAACATTAGCCCATTTGCTTAACCTATCTAAATCTCTTTGCAGCCTCTCTGTGTCCTCTACACAACTCGCTTTCCCACTAATCTTTGTGTCATCTGCAAATTTTGTTACACTACACTCTGTCCCCTCTTCCAGGTCATCTATGCTCCTTGCACATATTTGGTCAAGATGTTTAATCATAGACAGGTTAGGTTTGTTCACATTGATCATATTTTACCAACATAGGTAGAAGGAGTTGAAAGTTGGAATGATTCGATTATTTCTGACTCATCAGATAATCTTGTTACAAGTTTGGATGTAACCCATCTTTGTCTGCCCTGTGCCCTAAGTAGTCCACTAGGTGGAGCTATAGTCCATTAGCTGGAACTATATTATCTCTTCATTCAGGAGGGAGAAGTGTAATTATAACCAATCATACATAACTTGCATGGTTGTACATAACAAAAGATATGGAATTATTTTGCCATATTTACAAATCAAACTTAACCACTGGTTTTCTGTTTCAAAGAGGATACCTTTGCTCTCGAGCAAAACCTTCCAAACATGGTGTTGAACTTAGATTCATTCTAGGCTAATCCTGGGGAAAGCTTTCCTCTAAGGGATACCCTTGATCTACATTAGAACTCTCTACAACTTCAGACTGTTTGTCTGCCTGACTCGGATTCAGACATAAATTCTGACTTGGAATTGTTTCTAGTACATTTGATGCAGGATATGCTGCTGGTACTCTACTTGTAACAAGATTATCTGATGAGTCAGAAATAATCGAATCATTCCAACTTTCAACTCCTTCTACATCTGTAGGTAAAATATGATCAATGTAAACAAACCTAACCTGTCTATGATCAAACATCTTGACCAAATATGTGCAAGGAGCACATATTTTTACGACTTTTCCTGGTAACCACTTTAACTATTTATGGTGATGGTTCTTCACTCTCACCTTCTGATTTAATTTCACACTTCCCTCTCTTTACCTCTATCATGATTCTCTTTCTGTCTTAACTGTTTCTCTTTAGATACATCATAGTGAACTAACATGGTGCCAATTGGCTTTTACACTCCTTGAATGCTGCTTTGCATTCTTTTGACCACTTCCACTGGACCTGTTTTTTCAACAGCTCATTTAGTGGATGTAACACTGTAGCCAAATTTGGTAGGAGCTTCCCATAATAGTTCAAAAGACCCAAAAATTATCTAAGTTCAGTGACATTCTTGGGAGTGGGTGCATTTCTAACTGCATCCAGCTTTCCCTTGTTTGGATGTAACCCATCTTTGTCTGCTCTGTGCCCTAAGTACTCCATTGAGTTTTGAAATAACTCACACTTGTGAGCAGTCACTCGTACTCTGTGCTTCTCTAGCCGTTTGAGCACTTCATTCAATATGTTATTATGGATTTGCCTGTTTGGTAATTAGTATGTCATCTAAATAACATACTACACCTTCAATGCCTTGCAAAATCTGGTTCATCACCCTTTGAAGTATGGCAGGGGCATAAGATACTCCAAATGATATAGGCCTAGATGAGTATTTATTGTCAAGCATGATTTGGAATCCTCATCTAGCTCCAGTTGTAAGTAGGCATTTGTAAGATCTAACTTTGAGAAGATCTGGCCACCTGTCAGCGTTGTGAACAAATCTTCTACATTTGGCAATGTATTGGAACTTGGTTTACGGTTACTTTATTATCACCACACAATCTTAGTTTACCATCTGACTTAGGGACAACAACAACGGGTGTAGCCCAATTACATAGATCTACCTTAGAGATAATATTCTCAGTCTCTAATCTTTTGAGTTCTTGCTCAACTGTCTCCTTGAGTGCATATGGTACGGGACGTGGCTTGCAGTAAACTGATCTAATGTTCTTCTGTACCCTGATACTCGCCTTGAAGCTTTGGATCGGACTGCCTGTTTCGCAGAACACCTTCGGATACTTCTTGATGACATCATCCTTCGATGCAAATCTTGATTCAACATGAAAAATCTCATTCCAATCCAGCTTCAATGATCGCAACCAATTTCTATCTAGTAAGGCAGGCTTTTCCCCTGCCACTACTGAGAGAGGCAAACTCTGAAATTGATCCTTGTATTTCACCGGTACGGTGATACAGGGGTGACGTCCGAAATCCGGAAACCTTGGGACCAAGGCCATTCCAGATATTTCCGGATTTCAGAACGTCTTTGCCTGGACCGAGGAAGGTAGGTGGGGGGGGAGGTTCAGTCAGGCTGGGAGGGGGGGGGGGGTCGGTCAAGCCACTGGAGATCGGGAGGCCAGTCGGGCCATTGGAGGTCAGGCCAAGACTGGGGGAGGCCAGGCGACCAGAGGTCGGGCTGAGGCGAGGTCGGGCGGCTGTTAGATACCCTCGTGCTCCTGATGACGTGTATCTCTTCGTCCTGTTGCTGGAGAATTGCTGGAGAAATACCACCAAAGATGTCCCTGCAAGATCCTGCAAATCCCCTGGAAGGATAGACGCACCAACGTTAGCATCCTCAACCAGGCCAACATCCCCAGCATTGAAGCACTGACCACACTCGATCAGCTCTGCTGGGCAGGCCACATTGTTCGCATGCCTGACACAAGACTCCCAAAGCAAGTGCTCTACTCGGAACTCCTCCTCGGCAAACGAGCCAAAGGTAGACAGAGGAAACATTTCAAGGACACCCTCAAAGCCTCCTTGATAAAGTGCAACATCCCCATAGACACCTGCAAGTTCCTGGCCAAAGACCACCTTAAGTGAAGGAAGTGCATCCGGGAGGGCACTGAGCACCTCGAGTCTCATCGTCAAGAGCATGCAGAAACTAAGCGCAGGCAGCGGAAAGAGCGTGCGGAAAACCAGTCCCACCCACCCTTTCCCTCAACGACTATGTGTCCCACCTGTGACAGGGACTGTGGTTCTCTTATTGGACTGTTCAGTCACCTAAGAATTCATTTTTAGAGTGGAAGCAAGTCTTCCTCAATTCTGAGGGACTGCCTATGATGATGATGCTTTTCTTCCATGCTAGGTAGTCTCTGGTGATTTCTACTTATAGCCTTGAAAGTTGGTTTACTCTTCAGTCGGCATGCCTTCGCAAGATGCCCAGTTTTCATGCAGAACACTCTGACGTCACACATGGACAACTTTGAGCAATGTGTTGTCCCAGGTACCGATAACACGACTTCAATGCTCTGTTACCATGGCCAGTTGCTGAAGCCTTGGGGCCCAACTGCCATTTTCTTTTAACCTGCAGGCAATTCACCTCGGTTGTCTGACGACTGGAAATGGTACAAAATTCTTGGGAATGGTGGTTGACCATATCCATTGATATAGCTGTCTGACAAGCTAAATCAAAAGTCAAGTTGGGAGTTCTCAACAACTTTTTTCTGATCACTTCATTTTTCATCCCACAAAGCGGTCACGCAATGCTTGGTCTGCTTAGTTTGCTGTTTTAATGCTGCAATGTACTCACGGATACTCTCGTCGGTTAATTGATTTTGTATTCCAAAACGATAACTTTCAGTGATTTCATGGGGCTCAGGACTGTAGTGCTGTTCTAACTTGCTTAGAATATCCGTAAGTGATGTGTCCTTTGGCTTGGTGGGAACAAGCACATTTTTCAGGGTTTCATACACCTCGGGGCCTGCTTCAGTCAGGAAAATAGCCCGTTTTCTTTCCAACACCACCCGGTTACAGTTTTCATCATCGGGGACTTCGATGATACTATGGTGAACAACATTTCTAGCCACTCCACATATGCTCCGAAAGTTTCACAGTCGTGATGGAATTCATCCAAGCGCTTTATTATTCTCATAGGTGCAGCCATCTGGGCTCTGGCAGTTCAGCCAAATGTGCTTGTGGTTTACCTTGGATTTTTAGCTGTTCTGCAAACAAAGGACCTCTCTAGTCTCTCTGTTATTTGGCTGGAATCATCCACCAACAAAAATTTCAGCTAAGGAATCCAGGAATCCTATCCTTTGCCGCCAATGTGGTATATTCCTTACGACCTCACAAACACACAGACTTTAAGATGGCCGTTAACACAGGAACTTGTCAGGTGACCTGTCATCTGATGCCTTTTTATTATATTTACAGCAATGACTGCATTACCACAGTAGTCCACTCGGTGGAGCAGTAGTCTACTAGGTGGAACTATATTACACCCAGATCTCTAAGCGTATTGAGATAACCAAGGGCTTTTAAACTCAACATCACCCACCATATTCGGGGCCAGAGCTTTTCACAGAAATCTAGATGAGGCCTAACCAAGGTCTTGTAGATCGAAATTGTCGTGTAAGCCTTCTGAAATGCCCCGCAAGTTCCAGGTTTTCGCATGGGCTGTGCATGCACGAAAACCCGGAACTTGCAATCTGTCATGTTCGGAAATATTTCGCGGGTCGGAGGCATAGTCCAGAGGTATACTCCAGAGGTATGCCACCGACCACAAATTCAGGGCCATTGTAGATAAGTGGCCTAGGAAAGCCCCTACTTAAAACGTCTGCCACTTAGTATTCTGGGAATTAAGGCCTTTCATCTTACATGCAAAACTCTTCCTAATGCAGGAGAGTCGGTAAACCTGGATACACGGAGCAGCAGGTCTGTGGAGGAGCACAGGTAAGGGGGAACCAGGGCAAAAGAGACCCCTGGAATTGCATATATGCATTGACATGCAAACACAATAAGAACACTGTTGTCCTCTCTGATTTTGCTAACATGCTCATACATACACTGCGTTTACAATGTTTCAATGAAGCGTAGAAGGATATATAGGAAGGAGGGGGCACGGGGATTTAGCTGGGGCTGCGAGCAGGGGCACCGGATCACCTGGGTGCGGCAAATAGGGAAACCTGGGTGGGTTCCTTTCCTGGCCTGCGCTCCAATCCGCCCGGTTTTCCAATGGTTGCTGCACTCAGGCAATCCAGGGTACAAACCCAGGAAAGATTCTCTCATGTCTGAGTGCTGGATTTACATCAAGGCTGTGAGTGCTTGTTGATCTGCCCCCTGCAGCTATGAAAATGTATCCTTTTTGTCATTCCTCATTGTTAATATCCAATAGAATTTCCAACAACTGCTAAATACTGCATATTCTAAAACAGCTTCAGTAAATTGTGTGCGATTAAAGAACAGTTTCTAACCCATGGTCCCCTTGAGCTGTATTCACAAATGAAACTGCTTTAGCCCAGATTGTGTGTAGGCGGTCAAACAAGCTCACTTAATATTAAGGAAGTGCTTCCACTGTTGCCGATACTGTGTGTGCACACACATTGGTTGCTCTAAAATTATGTTTGTGATTTTGCCAGTCTGAACAGGCCCAGTCCCAAGCAGGGGTGAAAGTTCCCTGCTGGACTGTGTAGCCAGGCTGAGTGGATAGTCACTTGTGGCCAATGTTCCTTCTAATTCCGCGCAGCAATGGGAAAGGTCCTGTTCTGGCCGCTCACTGGCTTTTACACATTGTAAATATCGCGCATGAGCGGAACCTTAATGAGACCACGCATGGAAAGAAACAGGCAGTGCAGCACAAAGCGCAGCTTACAGGGAACATTGCTCGTGACCATATCCAAGATGGCCGACCCAACCAAAGTACCACCCATGGCAGCTGTTTATATTTATACAATTCTGTTTACTTGACCGAGCAACATGCACATAATAATTATGCGCCATAATTAATTAAAAACATAAAAAATTGCCCACGCCAAAACCTCAAACAAGGATTTCATCACTGTGTTTGTTCCAGCATTGGTTCATTTAAGAGCATGAGAGAGATCAGTTTCCAGATAAAATTGGATTTAACAATGTGCTGCACGATAGTACACTCAAGATTAGCGGGCAGTATAATACGAGGCTGACCTGAATGTGGATCTTATAGTTTAATGTCAAGGTGGCTGTCCACATGGGTCAAAGCTAACTGACCTTTAACAGCTGTCTCGCTGGACTCAGTGTCGCATTAGCTTAACCTTTGATCTTGCATCAATGAAATTACATGATAAACAGGCAGTCGAGCCATAAAGACTTTGCTTATCAACCAAACAGTACAAGATGCACCATTACACATTATAGCGAATGGGAACCTTAAAGCAGCCGTAGCAGACAACAGTCAAGAAAGATTTCCTATCAAAGAATGATTAGAGTAGTGATTATTCACAAAATTTCCGGGGCAATAAATCTGACAATAGCATCCAGAAAATAATTTCTGTAATTGCTGGTTTATGTCAAGTGCAGAAAGCTAACAGGTAATAACATGGTACTTTAAAACAATGAGAGTACAAAACTCGGCTTATTACCAGTCACTGCTTCTTTTCAAGTGAACCTCACAATTCTTTTGTATTAAGAAAGCGAAATGGTTTGGAAGTCCTTCTGGACATTGTCTACACACACTTGGATTATTCCTACCTATTTAAATGGATCCCAATCAAGTGGAACTTTTCCAGACAATCTTGTTTAATATACATTTTATATATGTATTCTGAAGTAATTGGGGGGAGAAATTCACTATCATCCCGTTTGGGGGCACTAAGTTTTAAAAGTTTGAACAGTTAGCAGCAGGCGCTAATGATTTCAAACTTTAAAAAAAATTACCATGCAACACTACCACATTCAAAGGGCCCTTCCCTCCCTTGAAGGGCAGGGCCATTGCTGCAGGCCCTGTAATATAAAAGGGACCTACCTGAACCACGAAGGGAGCAGCGAACCTGCGCAATCAGCCCAGCACTCAAGCAGAGTGCCAGGCTGAACGATCGCGGACCGGAACCCGCGGAAAAAAACGGCAACAACGAAGGTAAAGTTTGTTTTTGACTAACCTTGGCCACTTCGCCTTTAATCATTGTCCTGTAGCAGCCAGCCGCCCGATCCACCCCTCCTGCAGCTGTTAGCGCTTTTGCCCAGCACTGCTGCAGGGGACGGAAGTGAATGTCGGGTCTGGGGCACTACCAGGGCAATGCACAGGGCGATGACGTCACGATCTGCAGGCGCAGGAGATCGGGGTGTAACGCCGTAGCGCTGCTGCTAAGCTCCCGGTGAATATGGCAGGAGTCGGCGTCAGCGCACGCCCAATCACAAAGGCATTTGCGTTCCGTTAACTCCCCTGGGGGTGCGAACAGGAGGCGCAAATGCACCCAGTTTCTCCTGCAGTTAATTACTTCGCCTTCCCCTCAGTTCTCTCCTCTTCTCTCCTAAATGTGCCAACTCATGCTGTGGTATGGTTCCATGGGCATTAATGTCCAGGTACCTTGCCCAAAGTGGCTGTTCTTTATGAATGAGGCACGACAGTGAGCATTAGCAGTCTACTTCAAGGCAAGAGTAGTCACAGCTAAGCTTCCCTCTTCCTATCCTCACCCAATATCCACACACATGTACTTTTCAATAGGGATAGTGATCAGGAATGGAAACCTGGGCATGTTTTTCACCCTGCCTAGCCCAGGAATATTGAGGCCATTGACTGCCTAGACTGCAATCATCTAACTCAGCAAAGAGCAGGGACCAGATCTTGTACCAAGTTTACCCGCATAGCTCAGTTCCACTCTGGATAATGCATTTACCTACTGAGCTTTCAAGGTCACCACATTGCAGTTAATTAATAATAGGATATGTTCAATTACTGCATTATTTATAATGAGAATTAGATTTACATGCACTCTCATCCCTGTCCTATAAATTGTTAAGTTGCTTGTTTCTGCAAAATGTCAGTCAATAAATGCAGAAGGATTCTATCTGTTTTGGTTTATTTTTTCACCAATATATGCTGCCATTGTTAATCCCATTAAAAAAAGGAATGGTACTGTGAAATCTACAGAAAGCTGGGACTGATTATAAGGTAGTAATCTAATCGAGGGGTTCCACTTACGTCAGAAATCCCTTGTCTGAGCCCCTCAATTAGATTATTCTCCTGAAATCTCTTTGCATGATCTGTTTTTCTTTAATATAATAATATTGCTGCAAATTTGAAAGTGATTGTTTTATTCAGTTGTGGGCCTGTTCCTGTGTTGGCAGCAGCTAGCAGGACACATGCCAACTGCCATGTAGTCATGGATCATCGAGGCCACAGGATATTGTTACTGCAAGGACATTGAGAAGGATCCAAGTTAACCACCATGCAGCTTTATGGCAAGTGTACATCAAAGAAATTTAAACAAAATGTGTGTAAGTTTGTATAGATGCGCATGTGTCTTTATAGGTATGCATGTGCATACACTGTGTACATGCATATGCAGATACTGTGTCCATGCATGTGCAGATACTGTGTACATGCATGTGCAGATACTGTGTACATGCATGCGCAGATACTGTATCCATGCATGTGCATACACTGTGTACAAAATATTGAGGGACCTGGACATAGTGGATAGTAAGGGTCTATTTCCATTGGTGGAGGGGTCTATTACGAGGGGGCATAGTTTTAAGGTGGTTGGTGGAAGGTTTAGAGGGGATATGAAGGGGGTCTTCTTTAGGCAGAGGATTGTGGGGATCTGGAACTCGCTGCCTGGAAGAGTGGTGGATACAGAAACCCTCACCACTTTTAAGAGATGGTTGGATGGGCACTTAAAGTGCAGTTACCTGCAGGGTTATGGACCTAGAGCTGGTAATTGGGATTAGACTTGATGACCTTTTGTTGGACGGCGCAGATATAAATGGTAAGTACTGCAGGGAATAGAATACGGCCAGGGTGATCGCCTGGACTAGTTTCGATCGCCTGGATGGGTCGGAGAGGAATTTTCCCAGATTTTTTCTCCCTAAATTGGCCTGGATTTTTATCTGGTTTTTGCCTCTCCCAGGAGATCACATGGCTCCGGTTGGGGTGGAGTGTAGAATGTTTCAGTATAAGGGGTGTCGCAGTTGTGTGAGGCGGACTGGTTGGGCTGGGTGCTCTTTACCTTTCCGTCATTGTTCATAGGTTTATATGTAACCTTTAGGGCTGCTGACCAAGGGCCATGCAGCTCTCTGTCGGCCAGCGCGGACACGATGGGCCGAAATGGCCTCCTTCTGCACTGTAAATGTCTATGTTTCTATGTGTCCATGCATGTGCAGATACTGTGTCCATGCATGGTATATACCAGGGCTCAGAGGGTTAAGTTATGAGGAAAACTTGGCTTGAATTCCCTTGAATACAGAAGATTAAGGGGTGATCTGATCAAGGTGTTTAAAATTTAAAAGGATTTTAAAACGATTTCCTTTGGTGGTGGAATCCAAAACAAGGGGATCTTAAATGTAGAGTTATGCTATTTAAGAGTGAAATCAGGAAGCACTTTTCACACAAAGATGGTAGAAAGCTTGCGGATGCTGGGTCAACTGAAGCTTTCAATACTGAGATAGATTTATGTTGGGTAAGGGTATCAAGGGATAAGGAGCAACGGTGGGGAAATGGAGTTGAGGTGCAGATCAGCCATGATTTAATCTCATAGAAACATAGA
The DNA here is from genome assembly GCF_044704955.1 of Pristiophorus japonicus. Lineage (NCBI taxonomy): Eukaryota > Metazoa > Chordata > Chondrichthyes > Pristiophoridae > Pristiophorus > Pristiophorus japonicus. The sequence goes on along the minus strand of NC_091987.1, from coordinate 120,397,891 downwards.
AAATAGGTGCAGGAGTAGGTCATTCAGCCCTTTGAGCCTGCACCACCATTCAATAAGATCATGGCTGATCATTCACCTCAGTACCCCTTTCCTGCTTTCTCTCCATACCCCTTGATCCCTTTAGCCGTAAAGGCCATATCTAACTCCCACTTGAATATATCCAATGAACTGGCATCAACAACTCTCTGCGGTAGGGAATTCCACAGGTTAACAACTCTCTGAGTGAAGAAGTTTCTCCTCATCTCAGTCCTAAATGGCTTACCCCTTATCCTTAGACTGCGTCCCCTGGTTCTGGACTTCCCCAACATTCTTCTTGCATCTAACCTGTCCAGTCCCGTCAGAATTTTATGTTTCAATGAGATCCCCTCTCATCCTTCTAAACTCCACTGAATACAGGCCCAGTCGATTCAGTCTCTCCTCATATGTCAGTCCAGCCATCCCGGGAATCAGCCTGGTGAACCTTCGCTGCACTCCCTCAATAGCAAGAACGTCCTTCCTCAGATTAGGAGACCAAAACTGAACACAATATTCCAGGTGAAGCCTCACCAAGGTCCTGTACAACTGCAGTAAGACCTCCCTGCTCCTATACTCAAAATCCCTACCTATGAAGGCCAACATACCATTTGCCTTCTTCACTGCCTGCTGTACCTGCATGCCAACTTTCAATGACAGATGAACCATGACACCCAGGTCTCGTTGCACCTCCCCTTTTCCTATTCAGATAATATTCTGCCTTCGTGTTTTTGCCACCAAAGTGGATAACCTCACATTTATCCACATTATACTGCATCTGCCATGCATTTGCCCACTCACCTAACCTGTCCACTTCATCCTGCAGCCTCTTAGTGTCCTCCTCAAAGCTCACACCGCCACCCAGTTTAGTGTCATCTGCAAACTTGGAGATATTACACTCAATTCCTTCATCTAAATCATTCATGTATATTGTAAGTAGCTGGGATCCCAGCACTGAGCCCTGCGGCACCCCACTAGTCACTGCCTGCCATTCTGAAAAGGACCCATTTATCCCGACTCTCTGCTTCCTGTCTGCCAACCAGTTCTCTATCCACGTCAGTACATTACCTCCAATACCATGTGCTTTAATTTTGAACACCAATCTCTTGTGTGGGACCTTGTTAAAAGCCTTTTGAAAGTCCAAATACACCACATCCACTGGTTCTCCCTTGTCCACTTTACTAGTTACATCCTCAAAAAATTCCAGATTTGTCAAGCATGATTTCCCTTTTATAAATCCATGTTGACTTGGACCGATCCTGTCACTGCTGTTATTTCATCTTTAATAATCGATTCCAACATTTTCCCCACTACTGATGTCAGGCTAACCGGTCTATAATGGCAGAGCAGACCCGAGGGGCTGAATAGCCTACTCCTTTAACTCTGTATATCCATGTGCTTATATATATGAACACCTGTGGAATAAACAAATCATGATTTTCTTCCACTTTTTTTCTCACCTGCTCTCTTGACGGTGCTGACTCACACACATTACAATCAAGACCAATTCTGTTCTCCTCCAATGTCCACACAAGTGGATTATCCCACAGAGATATTTGGATAGCGATCAAGAGCATGAATTCTAGCTGGCCTTTTCCCACCCTAGCGGAGGCAAATTGCACCATCCCAACTGCTGCCCAACTGCGATTGGTTGACACAGCACAAATCAGGGACTGATCCAGGGAACCTCCTGCTCTCCATTTACCTTTTTCTCTGCCAATTTCCTCCCGTTCCCCTCTCTACTAAAGTTGTTGACTCCTTGCCGAGTTACAATTCCATGTACTCTGTCAAGGGTCTTTTATTCATTCATGAGGCTTGGTAGCACCCAATGTCCAGACATTCGCACTCCAACAGGATGATGATAATGAGGAAGAACCCGAGCCAATTTTCTGCTTCTGACCACTGAGGCCAATTGTATCACCCCCACCCCCACTGGAGGCAATCAACTCACTCAGCACAGGGCGAGAATTAAACTGGAGATCATGGCTCAGTTACACACTGGATAAAATGTTGCAACAGAATATAACACGAGAGGTGTGCACTTCTCTACAATTTCATTCAGAAATTGGGATGATATAATAGAAGCTATTGTAGAAAGTATTATCCAATAAAATGTTGTTATGCTGCAGGGGAACGATGATGATGTGGGCAGTAAATTCTGAGGCCATGTTTCTGAAAGAAAGACTTGAAAAATGACGACTTCATATACTGAAGTGAGCAGAACATTTGACACTTGAACCAGTCGCAAAAGCAGTCTGTTGACAGATTGACAAAATAGTTGCTTGACTCTCCTAAAATAATCTGTACTACAGTCTGAAGCCTTTTTGGTCCAGGGTGACTATTTCACGAATACTACAGCCTCTCAGTCTCTAGGGAGTAAGCCGCAACTACCAAAAACCCATCTATCAGAACAACGAAACCATGCAATTGTCGCCAACTCCTCCTAGCGTTCTCTACATTTAAAAAGCAAATGCTAAGGTTTGTATCACAGGGACAGGTACATTCTGTGGTATTTGGTTCTATTAACAGGACTTGGATGAAAAGGGGAACAAAATCAGCCCATTTCCCCTTCCCCTATGGGAAAAGCACTTATGTGGGCATTGAGTGAGGACAGGACTGGGCTTAACATTGTTAGTCCCCCTCCCCCCAATACATGCTGAGACTCACTGTCTAGGCTCATGCAATAGCCACTTAGGAAGGCACTGAAGATTAACCAGTGTCTGTAAAACCATTCCGTCATGTTAATTAGTGGCTTCAGGAACAGAAAGGGAAAAATATTGCAGTATGGAGGGAGAAATAAAAAAAAGAAAAGCATCTATTACTATTGCCATAAACTGGTGTCAATGTTCTGTAAAGTAGTGAGTATTGAGTGACTTTGTTGAATATTCTAAATATAGAATACCCATAACTTGGAATGTACTACCTGCAGAGGGATTTTAAAGGTGTGAGTTTTTTCCCTACAGATAGCAAAGCTTGACAACTTAGAACTGATAGGTGTTAAAAGGAGTGTGCATAATTCAATAAGCATCTTGCACAACAAAAATAGCAGCTAGCCAGCTAACGTTCGACCGTAATCAATTATTGTGTATTCTCAGGGTAACCCTGACCTTAACTGGTTATTTTAATGGTGACATTATCTAATCTGAAGGCTTTCAGCTCGACAAGACAAATCCTAAAGAGCTGCCCACCTTGTGTCAACAACTAATAGCTCATCTGCTCACACCCCCATTACAACAGCAAACAGCACTGGGACGCAAGCATCATTTACTGTGTGCGTTGGAGCTTTCTTCCAGCCAGATGAACTGTTGAAATGGGCTGTCAAGTCTTGATAGCTTAATCGCACTGCATGGACATCTGTTTATGTCACCTAGTGAAGGAGCATATCAAAGGGATCTCAACATTACATCTATTTTTTAATGTAGAGGTTTAACCCCGCCAGGAAGAGGGATGAAGCATGGGTCTTGAACTTGGGACCTATGAATGAAGTCCAGTATTTACCTGGTTAATAACATCTTCCTTCCCAGCTTTTCCACCCTTATTTTATTCCCTTTCTCTTCCGAAAGCACTAACTCATGGTAGGACTTAGTGAAAATATCATGGCCAACCCAGTGCTGTCTTTGCTGATGTGCCCAAATGCAAAATCACTGGACAATGATCAAGCGATCATTGTCTAGGACAATGATCCAGGACAATTTACCCCTGTGCAACTACCCACAGTCTAATTAGTAATGTCCTCAGGAGAGAGGATCAAAATTGGAGGAGGATAAAGAAAACGGTCACAAACATACCGGATAAAATTAGTCACAAGAACATTATGGGGTAGAAATTGCACTCCGCCGGAAACGGGCGCACCTACCATTTTTGAAGTGTCCGGCGAAATTCAGCTCCTCGGGGTTTTTTTCCCAGTGGGGCGGAAGTGGATCATCATGGAGTGGAAGTGGGAGCGGAGCGCAGTGGCTGTCACTAGAGAAGCGGAAGTAGGGGTGGGACATCAGCGTCAGTCATCAGCACCGCGCTGGTGACATCATCACGCTGGCACATCACAACGTCTCTCTCCTTCAGTTAAAGGGGAGGGCTACTGCGAACTCTGCATTCATTTTAGTTAGGTCCACTGGACCACCAGGGAGGGTTTCGGCCAGGCCAACGGCCTGGCATCCAAGAGGGGGTGCCAGGTTACCTGTTGGTGGCTCGGCTGAACCCAGGGGCATAAGTGTTGGGCTGACCAGGCAGTCGGCCGACAAAAAAAAAACAACATGGCGGCTGCGCCAGTGAGTCCTCCCCTTTAAGAGCGGCCAAGCCGCCATTTCACACAGAGTGCACCAACAACAAAAGCTGTCGGGGGCGGCCAGAGGCAGGGCCGCTCCCGTGGGGCAATTTCAGCAATTTCAGCAGAGCAATTTCGCGAGGGAGTCCCCGCCAGATGTTAACGGGTCGACATGTGCCCGCTGCAGCGGGAAAACGGATTCCGCTCCACTCCAGAGGAAGGGCAATTTCTAAAATGGCAGCCTCTTCACGGTGAGTCAGTGTCCATTCCACGCTGCCCTGCGGCCTCCGCTTTCCGGCGGTCAAAGGCCTTAACGGAAGGGACAATTTCGGCCCCTATGTTTCTTCATCGCATTAGCATCAGGATTGTCAATAAAGTTCTGACTTCTAACCACCAGTGAATATAATGAATCCAATTTCAGAAGGTGGGCTCATTAAGGTGGATGTGATGTTGGCGAGTGACTCCTGCCAACGAAGCTGAAACCTATTTGTGCATGCGCAACTCTGCGTAACACGTACATTTGCAACGCATAATGGAAATTAGCATAAAGTAAGTTGCCTCCAAGCCACGTTGGAGGGAAACTGATGGGATCGGATCCACTCCACTTGATTTTACTTTCCAGTCAAGTCTTCCTAAAGTTTCCAGGGATTGTAAAACAATCGATTTGATCCCGCCAGCTTCCCGCCAGGGTTAGGTTAAAATCTCCCCACCCCTCCCCACCTCTCCCCGCCCCACCCACCGCCCCCCTTGCCTAGTTCAAATGTTTGGAATTGTGTGATATTGACCTGTAATAATCTAGGTTGTTCAGTAAACCAGAAATGAGGTCATCTTCAAATAGCAAGACTGCAGGAATTAGTTCCAAGCACAATTTCCTCTTTCTTTAGTAGGTAATAATATGAGAAGCCGCAATGTTTAATTAAGTAAGTATGATTTCAGCAGCTAAAGGTACACAAATAAAATCTGATGGCTTGAAGCTATTGCAAGCAGTACAGCACCTCACTGGCTTGAACTCTCTACTTTATTTACTCATTGCTAATAAAAACCTGTTTTTATTAGGCTGATATCTGGGCTAAAAGTGTTAAATTATGAGAGGACAGGTTGCATAGACTAATCGTGTATTCCTTGAATATAGAAGATTAAGGGGTAATCTAATTGACGTGTTTATGATTATTAAAGAACTTGATAGATTTTCTCTATCTACCCTATTTCCTCTGGAGGGAGGGTCCAGAACAAGGAGGTAAAAATTAGAGCTCAGCCATTCAGGGGTGATGTCAGGAAGCACTTCTTTACACAAAGGGTAGAGGAAATCTGGAACTCTCTCCCCCAAAAAGCTGTCGATGGGTCAATTGAAAATTTAAAAATTATGGGCTAGAATTTGCACGGCATCTCCGCCCGGTTTCTCGGTAATATTGGTAGTTTTGGGCGAAAACCGGGTTGGCGAAAATTTTCACAAAGAGTTCCACCGCCGGTTTTGAAATACCGCTGCGGAGCAAACCAGCGGCGTGCACCGTCCATAGACCACCATCGCCCGATCTTTGACTCAGCGATGACCCATAAGTAGAAAAAAACAATAAGCAGCGGGAGCTGGGCTGTAGGTAAGTAGCCCTGCAAAAAAAGGTAAATTAATGGGTTTTTAAATTATTATTTTAAAATTCTTTTACAGTGATTCAGGTGAAAAGGGTCCTGAGAATGTTTTCTGATTTTTTATTTTATGTTTTTTGGGAAAAAATATTTTTTGTGTTTTCCCCCCTCCTAGGCCCAACCCGCAGCCTCGGACCAAATTTTAGTAATTACCGCCCATTTTGTTTAAGAACCCGCCCCCCCCCGCCACCAATCGGCCCAAGATTCCATTTTCTGAGAGAATCGGGGTGTAAGGTCCATTTTTTTTCGCCAGGCAGAATTTTTTCCTTTTTCTGTGGAATTTTTCGGCGGCTATAATTTTAAAATTATTGCCACTTGGGTGGCAATCCGACACTGGCGGATTTTTGGGAAATTCTAGCCCTGAGATTGATAGACTTTTTGATCAGTAAGGGTGTTAAGGGTTATGGAACCAAGGCAGGTAAATGGAGATCAGATACAGATCAGCCATAATCTAATTGTTGGCATGAGGGGCTGAATGGCCTACACCTGTTCGCATGTTTCAACTGTTTTACTTTGCAAAATAATTGAACAATCACTACTGGCCTTTTCCCACAGCCTGATTGCATATATGTGTCACATAGTTTGGCGCTGAGCCACACAGGTCAATAAGGTCTCAGACTCAATGCATGCTGGGTAGCAGGTTTCAACTAATCAACGGCAGGGTTGCTAAAAGTGGCTTCAGTGCTACAGAGGTGGGAAATCCACCTATAATCTATTGATGTCTACTCGACAGTGCACATGTGTGGACACTGGGCGAGGACTGGATAGGGTTTGACTATGATGCCCACACTGTTGAATAGTCTGCCAGTACTCACTGCCCAGGCTGATAGAGGAAGAATGGCCACTGTAGAACTAGCAGCGCTAACTGTCCTCGGCAGAAGGGAGGAGCAGCATTGGGAACTAAAATGGATATAAAAATGCTGGAAGATAGAGAGGAGATTAAGACTGTAACTGTTTACACTATTCTCTTGAAATATTATCTCTTTTTCTTCTTAGGCAGTCCCCCGAGTCGAGGATGACTTGTTTCCTCACTAAAATTAGTTCTAAGGTGACTGATGAGACCAATGCGGGATCTACAGTCACTGTCACAGGTGGGGCAAGTGCTTGATTTGTTGTACGCTCCTTCCGCTGTTTGTACTTGGCTTCCCGGCGAAGAGACTCGAAGTGTTCAGCGCCTTCTCACATGCTCCTCCTCCACTTTGAGCGGTCTTATCCCAGGGATTCCCAAGAGTCGATGGGGATGTTACATTGTTTCAAGGAGGCTTTGAGGGTGTCCTTGAAGTGTTTTCTCTGCCCTCCTGGGTCCTGTTTGCCGTGACGGAGCTTGGAGTAGAGCACTTGTTTCGGGAGTCTGGTATCGGGCATGCGGACAATGTGGCCCGTCTACCGGAGCTGGACGAGTGTGGTTAATACTTCGATGCTGGGGATGTTGACCTGAGAGAGAACACTGACGTTGGTGCGCCTATCCTGCCAGTGGATTTGCAGGATTTTGTGGAGGCAGTGTTGATGGTACTTCTCCAGTGCTTTGAGCTGCCTATAGTACTATAATTTTTAGGACAATCAGGGGCTGACATTCCACCGCCAGAAGCAAATGTGGGCAGAGAACCGGTCATCAGCATGTTCTGGGAAGGCACATCAGCGGCACATGTCCCCATCACCGGCAGAATGGGGAGATGGGACACAGCCGCTCCACTAGGGGCACCAGAGGCCCTTCTTGGCACCAAGAGATCTTTAGTTCCAACAGGAGATACTACACTGGTACAGTAAGGTAACCAATCTTGGAAAGTTACTAGGACCAGCTGGCATGAGTTCTGCTGGGGTCTTTCTATGGGCATAAAGGCCGCAATTCCCAGGATAACTCAGTTACTCCACTTCACACACCCTCTTGACATAAAGGTGGAAGATCTGCAATCCCTGCCAGCGGAGAATAGCTGGAGCTATAAAAACCCTGCTTCCGCCTCATTTTCCGGACCTTTGACGGGAGATCCACTCCAATTGTGTCCTGGCCCAGATCAGAATTTCGAGCCTTTATATTTTGTTATCAGAGCTTGGCTTTAGTCGCAGCTGCCAAAGAACAGCTTTGTTTTTTTTTTTGCTTCCAAATGAAGGAACATTTGGATTAAATGTAAACAATCAGAAAAAGAGAATTTCACTGACAGAGGCAAAAACGGAACAAAAAAGCAAGACAATACGGGACTGCCTCAATTCTGCTGAATGTTGAAAGAATGACCAAATGCAGTTAATTCAGCTTTGGCAGGATTTAATCCTCATCAAATCTTTCATTGCATCAACAGTGTAATGTATCCTCTCCTTCTTCAGTGATTTGAAAGCTCCATCAACTGTGCCAGCAAAACAAACTGTATGTAGAGAACTTATGAGAGGCTACAATCTTCTTTTCGTATGGTAGCAGCAAAGCAAATCAAGTGTCAATATCTCAGTCAGATATCCAGGCCAAAGCTTCCGGTGTAACAGCGTGGATATCCTCTGAGGCGCAGTGAGCAATGATGTGATTAGGAGAACCACAGTTGTATGATGGGGTGCTTTAATCTTCCATCTATGGAGAAGGTGGCAGCAACTGCCATGGCTGGTTCTGAAGCGATTGATGGTTGCCCACTGTTTGCAAGGAAGGTTTGATCCTACAGGTTGTACTGTGGGGTCCTCTATAAGGAATCCATTCTATATGTCACAGTTCTTCCAAGCATTTCGTCATCGGTTATCAAGGCTGAGGGGAGATCGCTAAAGGGCTTCGGCAACGGTTCAAAATGGCCTTCTAGATTTGAGACGGGTTGGTGGTAGGTTGTTCAAGTCGGCCTGGATTGGCATGTCCTGGCTAAGGTTACCTGATTTCAGACAAAGGTGCAACAACTGACTGTGCTCCTAGGTTAGGGATGGGAAAGATCAGCCTGCTCATGATCGGGCGAGGACAGGGTGCACCTCGAAAGGGACATCGCCCTTCCCCCCGCATGAATAATCTGCTGACACTCGTTGTCAGGGGTCACACATGAATAATGCCCACTTGGGGTGAAGGACTGGAGGATGCCCAGGGTCACCTAACTAATTATATGTCAACAAGGGGTCAGAGCTTTAGAGAGATGAGGGGAGAAACTAGCAGTGAAAAGGAAAACAAATCTCACTTCAAACAACTTCACGCCTTTGATTGAATTTATTTTCAATGCAGTTCATTTCTTTTGAATATATAAATCTATTACATTTGACATGTTGCCTAAACCTGAAAAAGAGAGATATATGGGCTAAAATTTTCTAATTGTAACGCCGACAGTAACTCATTTAAAATGAATGGATTACCACTGGCATTACAATTGAAAAATCTAGGCCATGATGTATATATGGATCTTGGGACTTTGATCCATTGTTATAGCTAGGCAATTTGACCCACGTAGTCATTGGCTGGCTGCATTGAAATGCTCATACTGTTATTTAATTTAATTTCCATGATAAATTGCTTGTTACCTGACTTTTAAATTGGGTTGCCTTATATTATATTTAAGGCACTTTCTCATCTGTCCAAGTCCGATCCAAAGAGATGAGTATTAAACCGACCCAAATTCACAACTCTCCAGCGTTTACACCATGAACTGGTTCTGGCCTACAAGTAGACCAATTCCGAAATCAGAACTCCGCACGTGACCAGTTGGCTTAGTGATGTTCACTGTTCTGCATGGCCTGCCTGAGAATGCGATGCTGAGATGGTCCCACATGTCAGCTTGCTTGCGAGGCCATCGTTTTTCACCACGGCACAAGCGCACTGATGTTGTGCGACACGGTATGCCACATCCAGAAGACCATCGAGACGGTCGGAGTCCCGGTAACAGATCAAAAAAAAAATAGTCTCCACTGCTGTCAGATATGTGGAGGGCAGAAAGTGTATGTTCTTCAGTGCCACCAGAGTAAAGAAAGAATATGCATTTATATAGCGCCTCTCACAACCTCAGGACATCCTAAAGTGTTTTACAGCCAATGAAGTACTTTTGAAGTGTAATCACTGTTGTAATGTAAGGACCACGGCAACCAATTTGCACATAGCAAGGTCGCATAAACAGCAATCAGATAATGACCAGATAATAGTGATGTTGTTGATCGATAAATATTGGCCAGGACACCAGGGAAAACTCCGCTGCTCTTCTTCAAGTAGCATCATGAGATCTTTTACATCCACCTGAGTGAGCAAGCTTATTTGGTTTAGCACCTGATCCAAAAGAAGGCACTTCTGACAGTGCAGCCCTCCCTCAGTACTGCACTGGAGTGTCAGCCGAGATTATTGTGCTCAGGTCTCTGGAGTGAGACTTGAACCCTCAACCTTCTGACTCACTGGCGAAAGTCACTGAGCCACTGCCTGATACCGAGGAGTAACATACAAGAGCTTTCTCTGCAGCAGTTTTTGAATTCTCTTACCAATACAACTGCTACAATATCAAAAAAAGGACAAGTGCTGGCCCATTTATATTTAAGGGGTGCAGTAAAAGGTCAGCCTTTAGCATTGGCCTGGGTTTTCTTGATGAATTGGCACTTCAGCTGCATGCAGTCACACACCTGCCAATTAGAGCAGGATTGAGGCCAGGTACAACTCATCGACATGCTGCAGGAAACTGCAGAGTTTGAGCTTTCGCTGCTTCTCCTTGCAATCTGCTGCCGAATTGATTCAATTCTGAAACATTTGATCTTGCACCGAACCAGTTATTAGGAAATTGTGATCTTACCTCCTTTGTTGTTGGTACACCACATCATCAGGAGGTCTGCAAACACCATCAAGAAGAGAAACGCAGGCTGACATTAAATTAATGTGCCCTTTATTCATATTTCCAGCGGGCATGTATGTGTGCTCATTGCAACTTAAACTGTTTCATGTCAAATGTTTCAAAAAAGATTCCTCCTCTTATTTTTAAACAAAGGAATGAGTCATCCAATGGATTTCATTTGGAAACATTCCAAAACCAGTTCTCCTATTTTGCTAAATCTTTTAAGGAGAGATATTAAGAATGACAGCTTACAGTGTGAATACACCTATTGAATTCTCTCGGAATTACTACCCAGTGTGCAGTTTCATTGCTTGGTTGCAATCATACTTTGTTCCCAGATACATCTGTACCAACTGTGCGCGAATCATTTGAACTGGGCCCTTCAAGGCATTCACTGCACACCGTGGACTATTTGTGTTAAAGTATGGGGGAGTCCTAGGATACAATTCAAACTACAGAAGAGAAGCGATCGATAGCATTAACCACCAAACCAAACGAAAGAAAACAACTGCAGCGGTTCCCCGATGTGCTGAGGAGGCGGGAGCTCCAATCGGGCTGAGCAAAAAGAAAAACAAGTAGACGGAGGCTTTCTATTACCGCATCCCTTCAGAGGATAGTCTTCCCAAATGGCTAAACATGGTGTAGCAACTCCCCATTTTATGTTAGAATTCCACCCCCATTCCTTTACTGAGTGTGTGATACATGCCTGGCATCCTTTGCTACCTTGGCCCACGTTGGGGCTCTCCCTGTGTGAGGTTAGACAGTGGATCATAGAATCATCAAATTTTACAGCATGGAAGGAGGCCATTTCAGCACATTGTGTCCGTACCGGCCAACAAGAGGCTATCCAGCCCAATCCCACTTTACATACATAAGAACATAAGAATTAGGAACAGGAGTAGGCCATCTAGCCCCTCGAGCCTGCTCCGCCACTCAACAAGATCATGGCTGATCTGGCCGTGGACTCAGCTCCACTTACCTGCCCGCTCCCCATAACCCTTAATTCCCTGATTGGTTAAAAATCTATCTATCTGTGATTTGAATACATTCAATGAGCTAGCCTCAACTGCCTCCTTGGGCAGAGAATTCCACAGATTCACAACCCTCTGGAAGAAGAAATTCCTTCTCAATTCGGTTTTAAATTGGCTTCCCCGTATTTTGAGGCTGTGCCCCCTAGTTCTAGTCTCCCCGACCAGTGGAAATAACCTCTCTGCTTCTATCTTGTTTATCCCTTTCATTATTTTAAATGTTTCTAGAAGATCACCCCTCATCCTTCTGAACTCCAACGAGTAAAGACCCAGTCTACTCAATCTATCATCATAAGGTAACCCCCTCATCTCCGGAATCAGCCTAGTGAATCGTCTCTGTACCCCCTCCAAAGCTAGTATATCCTTCCTTAAATAAGGTGACCAAAACTGCACGCAGTACTCCAGGTGCGGCCTCACCAATACCCTGTACAGTTGCAGAAGGACCTCCCTGCTTTTGTTCTCCATCCCTCTCGCAATGAAGGCCAACATTCCATTTGCCTTCCTGATTACTTGCTGCACCTGCAAACTAACTTTTTGGGGATTCATGCACAAGGACCCCCAGGTTCCTCTGCACCGCAGCATGTTGTAATTTCTCGCATTCAAATAATATTCCCTTTTACTGTTTTTTTTCCAAGGTGGATGACCTCACATTTTCCAACATTATATTCCATCTGCCAAACCTTAGCCCATTCGCTTAACCTATCTAAATCTCTTTGCAGCCTCTCTGTGTCCTCTACACAACCCGCTTTCCCATTAATCTTTGTGTCATCAGCAAATTTTGTTACACTACACTCTGTCCCCTCTTCCAGGTCATCTATGTATATTGTAAACAGTTGTGGTCCCAGCACCGATCCCTGTGGCACACCACTAACAACCGATTGCCAACCTGAAAAAGACCAATTTATCCCGACTCTCTGCTTTCTGTTAGTTAGCCAATTCTCGATCCATGCTAATACATTTCCTCTGACTCCGCGTACCTTTATCTTCTGCAGTAACCTTTTGTGTGGCACCTTATCGAATGCCTTTGGAAATCTAAAAACACCACAACTCTGGGTCCGTAACCCTGCAGGTTACGACACTTCAGGTGCACATCCAAGTACTTTTTAAATGTGGTGAGGGTTTCTGCCTCTACCACCTTTTCAGGCTGTGAGTTCCAGAACCTCACAACCCTCTGCGTGAAGAAATCTCCCGTCAAATTCCCTCTAAACCTTCTACCAATTACTTTAAATTTATGCCCCCTGGTTGTTGACCCCTCTGCTAAGGGAAATAGGCCCTTTCTATCCACTATATCGAGGCCCCTCATAATTTTACGCACCTCAATGAGGTCTCCCCTCAGCCTCCTCTGTTCCAAATGTTGGCAAGTTAGTCATCCACGTTGCGGCTTCACTCCCAAGACCAATTCTGTCCTCACACAAGTGCTTTCTGGCAACAGTCCACAGAGAGGGACTATCCTGACTGATTTGTTTTTCCCACTTCACATTCCAGGGCTCCGAGACCAACTCTAGCAATGCCACCACTACACCAACTGAGAGCATAGACTGAGCATCGCACATTATGCTGAAGAAGGGTAGTAAGGAATAGGACTTCCCTGTGGCTTAATGGTAAAAGTGTAATAGTCAACCACACAGCCCAGCAGATCCAAGGCCCAGTATGTGCTGAGTTTACTGCTCTCATCTGAGACAGCAATTGGCTCCAGTGCTCCGGGGCTCGGGAGGAGGCAGAAACATGTACTTGTGTGGACATTAGGTGAGGCTGGGATCAAGATTGGCCTACTAATCGGTCACTCTCTGTGGACTGCTGCCCGAAAGCACTGGTGCAAGGGTTGAACTGGGCTCAGTAATGATGCCACAATGTGGAGGAGTAACTTGGCAGTATACACTGTCTAAGCTCACACAACCTGGTCAAAGGTAACCAAAGGATGATGCATTCCATAGGCAAATAGCCTAACCAGTGATCGCTGCCCAGACTTACCTATCAAGACTGGCCACATGTGTTTAGTGACAGTTTTGGTCTCCGTATTTAACAAAGGATATACTTGCATTGGAGGCAGTTCAGAGAAGGTTCACTCGGTAGATACTGGAGCTGAGGGGTTGAGTTATGAGGATAGGTTGAGTAGGTTGGGCCTATACTCATTGGCGCTCAAAAGAATGAGAGGTGATCTTATTGAAACATAAGATAATGAAGGGGCTCGACAAGGTGGATGCAGAGAGGATATTTCCACTCATAGGGGAAACTAAAACTAGGGGTCTTAGAATAAGGGGCCGCCCATTTAAAACTGAGATGAGGAGAAATTTCTTCTCTGAGGGTTGTAAATCTGTGGAATTCTCTGCCCCAGAGAGCTGTGGAGGCTGGGTCATTGAATATATTTAAGGCGGAGATACAGATTTTTGAACGATAAGGGAATAAAGGGTTATGGGGAGCGGGCAGGGAAGTGGAGCTGAGTTCATGATCAGATCAGCCATGATCTTATTGTATGACGGAGCAGGCTCGAGGGGCCAAATGGCCTACTCTTGCTCCGATTTCTTATGTTCTTAAGGTGGCTGATGCTATAGAACTGTACTCCTTTCAGGAGAGAACAGGAGAAATATGTGGAGAGAAAAACACAAGAAAAAGGGAAAGAATGAAAGGTACAGTTCCACCAGGGTGTTTCCATACTGGATGGTGAGTGAGCCTGCAATTTTTAGAGACTGATTTACTAACTACATTCCAGCTCTGTGAACTCAGGAAGAATCATTTACCACCCACAGACTTTGCCATCTTCCGCTGCTTATTTCAGTGGTTGCACAGCAGCAGTGAGGGGGTGAGGGCACCGTGTTTGAGCTATTTCCTGCCAGTCTGCCTGTATGGTTCCATTCAAATTTCTCTCCATGGTATTTGAGCCATTAAAACGTCCCACATAAACCAGAATGTTTTCTCCAACTCTCGGTGATATCCTATTTTGAACCTATATCCTTGTCGGTGACCCGAGGCCCAGGACTCCAGCAGACAGACTAGTTACACAAGTGTGGTCAAGTGGAATAAATGGAATGCATTGCCACGGTAACCTGTTCCATTCATTCGCTGGCATTGTTAACACGCTGTGGTTTTCAGGAAAAAATTCACTGAATTGTGTAATGACCGAACTCACTGATGCTGGCAAGCCACATGACCATGATCTCATAACACACAGGTTGTTTACCACAGTAAATCGACTTTGAACATCAAACTGATTGGCATAGTAACGCAGTGGGTGCTGGAGGATATCGCCATGTACTGTACCAGAAAATTGCAAGTCATACAGGGAATTGTGTAATAATAGAAAGATTCTGACAATCAATAATCACACACATATACACACTAATGTAATTATTCTTTAAATCTACTTTTCTCCCTGTAGTAGCAAAAACAGCTCGTTGCACCCATCAGTACAATCATGCACATCTTACTGTGGGCATTTTATTGTACCAATCCTTGTCCCACTGCGAACTCGTCAGCGATGCAGGACGTGGCGAAGGCTCAGTATGTGTTAACAAAGAGACAGCAGAGGTGGGATTTGAAAAGAATTTTATGAGATGGCAAAAGAACAAGGGGGATGAGATGGGGAGAATTTGATCTGGAATGCACTGCCTGAAAGGGTGGTGGAAGCAGATTTAATAGTGACTTTCAAAAGGAAATTGGATATATACTTGAAAAGGAAGAATTTGTAGGTATATGGGACAAGAGCAGGGACTAAAGATTAGTGTTGGCAATGTACAAAATGCATAACATGTATGTAACAAATTCTGCTCGCAACTATTTTTATAGACGTAACCCACTGAATTTCTAGGGTATAGATTTGTAACGTAACCCGAGTAACCACTGCCATTAAAGTATTATAACCCAGAATTGTAGGGGCCCAAACGGAGCTCAGAGTTGTTTTTTTAACTCTCCAATTTCCTCCTCTCTTCTCCAGCAGGCACAGACTCATGATGGGAATAACGCTTCATAAACACCATCTGATAGCTCAGCCAAGTGACCATTGTTCATGCAGAATCCTGGAGGGAGTCACAACCAAGCCCAATCCCGTCTTCATCTGATGTCCAGACACCTACACTTTCCACTCGGAGTCCTTGAAAGACAATCAGGAGCAGAATCACTTGTTTTTTGCCTCTTCAGTCCAGGGGCACCGAGACCAATTGTAGTGTCCCTGCTGCTGACTCAGCAAAGACTATGGATTAAACCTGGGACCTTCTCGGTCTGTGCAGCGATATCCTATACAACGCATTGCACATACCAGCTCGAGGTCGAGTGATGATTCAACTGGTCATCTTCCAGAAAACCATGAGCGATTATTTCACTCTTGAGTTCTGTCACACTAAGTAAGCACAGCCTTCAGCAACAAGGTGCAACAACAACAACTTGCAGTTACATAGTGCTTTGCATCTGGAAAAACACCCCACATTGTTTCATAGAGGTGTAAGGGAAAATGGTCACCAAGCAAAGAAGGTAAGATTGGGAGGGATGGGTCTTAATGAGGACATTAAGACCCATCTGGAAAGGTTGAGGGGTTTATATCAGGAATTCCAGAGCATGGAGCCTTCAGACCCCAATGTAACACAGGAGCCCCAGATGTTGAGTGGAGCGGGTACACCAACTCAGCCACCCCATTCTATCGTGGGGCTGCCACGAAACTACATCAGCTCAAAATCCGGCTTAGAGAATCGCTGCTACAGTTTATAGTCACGTCTCCAGGCCACGCTCGTTTCATGTTTCACTCTCCGATGGGAGTCCAGATCAGTGAATCCCTGCTTCGTTGTCAAGGCTCACTTACAAACAATGGACACGTTGGTGAAGTGACAGAGAGGAGTCGGGGCCCTGGGAACTAACTTTACCCCATCAGGTGGACAAAGTCTTCAGCAGAGAAATCAGGAAGCAAACGGGAAGAACCAAAAGAAGAACCACAGACTTTGCCTGCCGCCAAGCAGCTGCTATTGCGAGTGGAAACGCTGCTGTAATGAAGTGAACTGCTGGGACTATAACGCTGTGAAAGAAAGCACTTCATGCATTGCCAGATCACCTCGAACTAGGCAAAAAGTCCTGGCTTCTGACGTTACTGAAGTATTTTGAGTCCATCAATAAAATTGATGTTTCCCACATTCTCCCTCGGGACCACAGGCACAAACATTATTTGCGTTAGGGCCACAGAGAGTGCCACCACTTTCTCAATGACCAAGTGCTTCAAGAGTTTCAAAGAGCTGGATCACTGAAAGTGCATCAAAAAAAGAATTGTAAAAGTTATTGTGAAAAGAACAATTTCTAACCTTGGACCATTGTGCCATGATAAAGGTAAATTTCATTAATCGTCTATGACACGTTCTTTTAAAACGATTTTGAAAGGCGTGTAAATTGTGTGCAAGTTTGGACGATAACTGGTCCACTTCTTGTTTGTGGTGAGTGAGTTGATCTTTAGCCGGGCAGGAGTTGTGGCACTAAGGATGGCTTGAGGTTTCCACCGCTGGGCAGGGCAGAAATAGTCAGCCAGAATTCCTGCTCCTCATTACATCCAGGGACTCCTTCCAGAAAAGCATTTGTGTGTGTGTCTCTGTGTGTATGCTTGTCTGTGTGTGTCTGTGCATGCATCTGTGTGTGTGTCTGTTAGTGTGTGTGCCTGTATCTGTGCATATCTGTGTGTGCCTGTATCTGTGGGCCACCCCGACCTGTGAGAGGGCACCACTGCAGGTCGGGAGTATAAGAGCTGGAGAATGCCACTGCAGCTTCCAGCGTGAGCCGACATAAATGTGCGACGGCTTGAGGTGGGCTACTGGGTGACATCCAGGTCACCGTTTGGAGCGTGGGCAGAAGCATCGGCGAGGCCCTGGTACAGCGAAGGAATGGGAAGGTCATGGCGAACTTGCGACGAGTGATCGGGGCGGAGGAATGATGAGGGGCCGTGGCTGAGATTTGGTGGGTGATCGTGGCGGAGGTGCAGTGAATGTTTACTGCGGAGGAGCGGCAAGAGTTTGTGGCGGAGGTGCGGCAAATGTTTGTGGCGGAGGAGCGGCAAGAGATCGTGGCGGAGGTATGGCGAATGAGGGTACGGGGCCCAGAAGAGCCGAGGACTCAGGGGTAGCACGGGCCAGTCCATACTGCGATATGCGTGTGCACTCAGTCCATGCAGCAGAGCAGGTCTCCAGTCATCCTGGTTAACCCTTGCCACTGGATAAAGGCCTAGCTCTGTCAAGCCCACGTGGTGACTAATGAGCAACGGTCACCACACGTTAAAAAAATCCACGCACAAGCATCTTCCACCCTTCAATTGGAGTTCAGGACTGGAACATCGGGTCCTTCATTGAAACATCTGTGAACTCATGTGGAAGCAAGTCATCCTCATTCGAGGGACCGCCTATGATGATCTGTGCGTGTCTGTGAGTGTGTGTGCACTTGCTTGCCTGTGTATGTATGTCATGTATGTATGTATGCTTGGGGTTACTAGCCACCAGGGGGCGCCCTTGTCAGAGGTCATTGGGGTGTATGCACGGTGTGCGGGCCAGGTATATAAAGCAAGCTACCATGTAATGTGGGCACTTTGGGCCCGAATAAAGTTGAGCCAGGTTTGCACCTGAGTGAGTTTACAGTATTCAGTCTATCAAGTTATTACATACATATGTGTGTGTGTCTGAGGAAGAGATTAGCTGTAATGCCCTCCATTGCTGAATAGTCCCCGCTGCCACTCACTATTCATGGGATCATGCATAAAAGCGGTCCTTTTACGAATCTGTGCTCCCGCTATGGAATCACATATCTGGAATTTGACCACATGCTCCTCACGGTTTTTTATGGGAAGCAGGCACCCAAATCACCAATATCTGTACCTGGATTGTGGTGGCAGCACAAAGATTGCCTACTTTAATAAAGTCCTGGAGGCCCGAGTGTGTCACTGGAGCCATAACTCAGCAATTTCATGGACAAAAGGGGAAGTATCCAAAAAATATGAAGAAAATAAAATCCCACAGATTCCGCTCTGACTGTGTGTGAAGAAAGGGGGTTCCATCTGTGTATATCTGCAGTGAAAATAGCTTTTACTGCCTCTGTTACATGCACTTCATTTTATGTCACTATCCAATTTATTTTTAGTCTGGCATTTTCTGCTCTATAAAAAACGTTTGTACATTTTTCAGATGAACCTCGGTGACCTAAAAAAACGGCTTGTTTTTGGTTGGAGTGGAAATGATGGCCCAAATCCTGCTGTTGCATTCCTTCAACCTGGTCCAACTCAAATCAGGCGAGTGATACCCTCAGGAGATTCACACGAGCACTGATATACTTCCCCAGCGCGAGTCTCACAGAGAGATCCTACCCCGGCACTGCCCATTGCAAGTGTGTTTCCTGGAGTTGCCCTTTATGAAAGGGCCTCCGAGGGACTTTAAAACCTTTTCCTGTTTCCCTTGATTTAATTTTACGGCTGATTATTATTCATGGTGAGAAGCAGCCCAGGCACGTGGCTGCAATCGCCAACCTGTTCAAAACCGAGAACATGCCAGAGGATCAAAGACCACAGGACAGACGTATTGGGAGTTCAGGCGTGGAGATCAGCACACTGCGGAGGGTTTCCGGAGATCAGCGCACTGCAGCGGATTTCCTCTCTTATATATTGTTTCATTGTACTGCTACATTATGAAACAAGAAACTCTAAATAATTTCCTCGCTCCAGCCCAACCGCCCCCCTACCCCAATAAAATTGACAATTGATACAAAAAATTGATAGCTCAGTTACTCAGTACTCGGCCTACAACATACATCGCAGGAGGGTCCCAGGTGCGATCCCAAGCCTGTGCTGCAATTAGTTTACGTCAAGCTGGCCAGCAAATAAAGTTTAAAAACAAACTAGAGTTCCCTCTCTTTCTGGAAGTGCACACTGAGCTGATACTAATCTAATAACGTATATTGCAGGCGATGACAATCATCCAATGGGAACCTGAACACTCAACCTACTACTACATACCGTTTGGGTAAAAATGGAAGTATAGGCCATATTGTACTATAATACAATGCATCTCCAATTAAAACTAAACCAATATTTGATGTCCCTGACCCCTTTGATGCTGTAATCACTGACGCTTGACTATTTTATGCCGTGATTAGCCATACTAATGGCTACATATAGTTCATGTGATTCATAGCTAACTGTACTACTATTTATTGTGTTATCAAGTTGAGCACATTGTACTTCGTGGAGTTTTAACAAAAGTCTTTCTCTAAAAATTAGTCCGGAGTTGTAACAAGTAGAATCATATTTTCAGCAAACATTCCGGTAACGTACTAGCAATTTAAAGTGATACCATCAACAGTAACTTGTACCTATAGCGCGCTCCTCACATACTGAAAGACGTGACCGAGAGCTTCACAAAAACGAGGGGGATACGCTGGACAACACATATTTAGAAAGAGGACAGGAGTGGAGAGGTTATGGTGGAGAATCAGAGGCATAGGCAAAGAAGAGGGTTTTGAAAACAGGGAGTGTTTAGGTGAAGGGGACTAGATGGGGAATTCCAGAGGCCAGGAAGGAGTGGAGAGAAGGGGGCGAGTGGTATGGATAAGTGCAGTGTTGGAGGAGTGGAGGATAAGGCAGGCGGAGATCATTAGGGTTAGGTGGGGCAAGGCCGAAGAGTGATTTGAACCAAGAAGGTGAATTTTGAAATTGATACACTGGGGATTGGGAAACCAGTGGAGTTTAGAGAAGGGAGGGGGTGGGACTCAGTGTGAGGACAGAAGTGGCAGTGTTTTGGTTGAGTTGGAGCTTGTGGGGAGGAGCTGATGCAGGGAGGCCAGACTTAAAACAGCATTACCGTCCATACCACCAAGTTTAGCAACTATTCATCAAATATTTAGGTTCTCACAGCTAATGGGTCCCTTATTAAAACCAGAATGCTGGCAAGTCAATAATACTTCAAGTTGCTTATGTTTTATTGTCCCATCAATATGTGTCTGCTTTTAATTGAAGGGCTCCAATGCATGAGATCACCAACCAAGCAATTATAAGGCAATCAATCAGATATAAATTTATCAGCATAATTACATCTGAGTCACCATTCAAACATTTCACCGACAGAGCTACAGCCAAGCTAGGTACCATGTTTTACCGTAGTTCTCCAGTTTGATTAATTATCTCCCCATCTCGTATTACTGCCTCAGTGAGTCTCAGCCATGGTGCCCATGTAGTGTGTTCACCTGATGCCATCCTTCAATCCCACAGTATAGTTCATAAACCAGACCCAACACAGAGGCAACATTCCCCCCAATTATTTTGGAGGCTGCACGGCCCATTCTAAATTTCACGCATGTGTAAAATCTCACATTGAAAAGCCGATGACCGGCCTGCGCGGGACCTCCAGATAGCTGCGTGGCCGCTTAGCAGGAACGTTGTTGAGGGGTGAGGCTCTTGACATTACATTAGGGTCGCCACTCTGGTAGGACCTATTCATCACACGATCTCCTAGCTCCAACCAGCCCCGCCTAGTCCAACAGCCTTTTTGCCTATCCGACACTTTCATAACGAATAAACAAAAGTGTTCAAAGATAAAAAAAGACATTATTTTAATACTTGTATAATTTTTCTCCTAGGTTGCTTGAAGCAGTGTCTGGGAGATTAATCTTTAATTCCTGGTGACTCCGGGACAATCCGGGAGGGTTGGCAACCTACATTACATAGTTACACACACGCAGACACCTGCTAGTGTGAACTGGCAGTGCACTCATGACCTGAATGCGCTCTGATCAAATGCCAAATTCTTCCTCCGACTTGCTTAAGTGTATATAGATATATATGGCTCAGCAAGTTTGTCCAGTGAGTATCTGATCCATACCATGAAAATCCCACTTTGAGTTCCTGGCCTGTGCTGAGTTAGCTGAACTTGGCCAGGGAAAGGTTAGGGCAGGTACAGTTGATTGCAGAATCACTGATTTAGTAAGAGAGAAATTGGTCAGGGTTACAGTTCCTGATCGTTCTTCAAATTCCTGGTAAATGTATGTGTGTGTGTAGGGGAGTGGGGAGCAGCGGGCGGGTGTGGGCATCAGCTGAGGATCAGCCTTCAACCTCCCAGAGCCAAACAGCCAGCTAACAATCGCTCACAGCTGAATAGTCCGTGGAACGGTAACCCAGAAATATATCAACATCGGGAGAGATGGGGTTCCTTTAAAAGCAAAATCACACATTCAATAATTTCCATCTAGCCAATGGTCAACTGTGAGGCAGAGAAGATCAAAAACAGTAACAAGAAAGAGATCTGAAACGGTTAACAAAAAGATGTAAATTCCTACTTCAGTTACGACAACCAAGTAAGATTTTGACTGAGACTTTGTGACAAAACAACGAGTGGACTCAGTGATTCCCTAATAGACTCATGCCGTTTGAGTTCATTATTGCCCAATGTGTACATTCCATGTGCAAAGTGCATTCAAAGGTCAAACCTTTTGGCCTTGGTAATGGGGCCAATTGGTTCCAAATGATTGATTGTAAAGTTTACATTCAAACCTTTTATTCACTGAAGCTGGTCCAGACCAGCAGTAAGAGATAACGTTTAGTATGTGTTTAAAAAGTTTCATCAAACTGATAGCAAACTAACCACCCTTAATGACCACCAGAGAGAAGAGCAGGAAGTATTTCAGCCGCAGCTCCTCCCGTGGTGACTTGGCAAATTTATGCGGCGAGTAGCTGACCTGGAGAAGGCAGGAAGGTACCAGCTTTCATCCCTAATCTGGCTATTCTCACCTAGCAGTTGAGTGCAAATAGGCCTCCGCGCTGTGGGTGAGGGAGGGGATTGCTGGGTATGATCCCTGCTGGAAGTCCACATGTCTGAATGTTGGGTGAGGGACAGGATCGACGCGAGTTGCAGTGCTCTTGCCCTACAGATAGCCTCAGACAGTCATCGTCAATCATCACACACGCAACAGCCACTTGGGCAAGGCCATAGAGGGTGAATGGTGCCCATTGAATTGTACTCCAACAGCAACAACAACTTGCATTTATATAGCGCCTTTAACAGTAAAACATCCCAAGACTCTTCAAAGGGGCAATTATCCAACAGAATTTGATAGCACACCAAAGAAGTGCAGTGAGAGAGGAGTGGAGGAGGAGGAAACCATTAGGAATAAAAACAGAAAATGCTGGAAATACTCAGCAGGTCAGGCAGCATCTGTGGAGAGAGAAACAGAGTTAATGTTTCAGGTTGATAGCCCTTCGTCAGAACATTAGGGTTAGGTGGGGCAAGGCCGAGGAGTGATTTGAACCAAGAAGGTGAATTTTGAAATGAATACACTGGGGATTGGGAAATCAGTGGCGTTTAGGGAAGGGAGGGGATGGGACTCAGTGTGAGGACAGAGGCAGCAGTGTTTTAGTTGAGTTGAAGCTTGTGGGGAGGGGCTGATGCAGGGAGGCCAGACTTAAAACAGCATTACCGTCCATACCACCCAATTTAACAACTAATCATCAAATATTTAAGTTCTCACAGCTAATGGGTCCCTTATTAAAACTAGAATGTTGGCACATTAATAATCCTTCAAGTTGCTTATGTTTTATTGTCCCATCAACATGTGTCTGCTTTTAATTGAAGGGCTCCAGTGCATGAGATCACCAACCAAGCAGTTATAAGGCAATCAAGCAGATATAAATTTATCAGCATAATTACATCTGAGTTACCGTTCAAACATTTCACCGACAGAGCTACAGCCAAGCTAGGTGCCATGTTTTACCGTAGTTCTCCAATTTGATTAATTATCTCCCCATCTCGTATTACTGCCTCAGTGAGTCTCAGCCATGGTGCCCATGTAGTGTGTTCACCTGATGCCATCCTTCAATCCCACAGTATAGTTCATAAACCAGACCTAACTCAGGGTCAACGTTCCCCACAATTATTTTTTGGGGTGCGCAATCCCTTTAACAGGCTATGTGGCCCATTCTAAATTTCACGCATGTGTAAAATCTCACATTGGAAAGCCGATGACCGGCCTGTGTGGGACCTCCAGACAGCTGCGTGGCCGTTTAGCAGGAACGTTGTTGAGGGGTGAAGCTCTTGATATTACATTAGGGTCGCCATTCTGGTAGGGTGTATTCATCACACGATCTCCTACCTCCAACCAGCCCCGCCCAGTCCAACAGCCTTTTTGCCCATCTCCAACACATTCATAAATAATAAACAAACTGGAGTCGGTGGCTAGAGAATGAAAAAAGGCTTGCATTTGTATAGCGCCTTTCACGACCATCGGACGTCTCAAAGCACTTTACAGCCAATGAAATACTTTTGAAGTGTAGTCACTCCATCTTGTCTTCGTGCCAATTTGCACACAGCAAGCTCCCACAAACAGCAATGTGATAATCACCAGATCATTTTTTTTTGTTATGGGATCTTTTACATCCACCTGAGAGAGCAGACGGGGCCTCGGTTTAACATCTCATTCAAAAGACAGCACTTCAGCACTGCAGTACTCCCTCAGCACTGCAGTACTCCCTCAGCACTGCACTGGAGTGTCAGCCTAGATTTATGTGCTCAAGTCCCTGGAGTGGGACTTGAACCCACAACCTTCTGACTCAGAGGCGAGTGTACTACCCACTGAGCCACAGCTAACCCCAATGGAGGTTGTGGAAGGGACTGAAGACAATAGCTTCGCTCTTCCAAAAAATTTCATTGGAAAAAATACTGCTGATCTAACACTGGATGTCAGACAAGCAGCGTGACAAATCAGAGGCAGTGGAGGGGTCCAGATAGGTGGTGGTGAGGTAGAGCTAGGTGTTGTCAGCATACATGTGAAACCTGACATTATGTTTTCAGATGATGCTGCTGAGGGGTAGCATGTAGATGAGAAATAGGAGGGGCTCAGGGTAGATCCTTCGGGGGGACACCAGATGTAAGGGTGCAGGAGCAGGAAGTGAAGCCACTGCAGGTAACTCTCTGGAATGGAACTAGGTGAGATGTCAGCACCTCCAGAAGAGAGGAAGGAGAGGAGAAACTTGGTGACAAAGGGAATTAAAACCAAAACAACATCAACGACACATATTTAAGCAGATTCAGTGACCCGGATAAGTCTCATACAGCTACAACAACAATACACCTGTAACCCTTGCCGAGCCTCCACGTATGAGAGGGGGTTTTGTTCCAGTTTCCCCCCCTGCTCTACTAAAGGTGCTGACCCTTGCTGGCTGCCCTCCAATACCTCACCCAAGGGACCATTCTTCATGTTTGAGGCTAGATAGTGAGTGCAGTGGGATTACTACCCATGAGGGCTTCACAGCACAGCCCTCCCCCCTTGCTCAGGGGCTCCAAGGCTAGGACCTTAACTGCTGCTCTAGCTAAAATTAACCGATAGCAGACAGGAAAATGAACCTGTCTGTGACCTTCTGGTCTTTGTAATATTCCACTGGGTGATGTCTTTACCCACTAGGCCAAAAGGGGATCATACACATTAAAAACCATTTCCTTCAGTTCCACCCCCACCCTCTTCCTGAATTCAACTCATGCTGAAGTACAGTTCTACAGATGACCTCTGGTTCCTTACCAAATTGACCATATTTTGATGCATGATCCTGGACAATGAGAGTTGACCAGTGATTGAACTATGGTGGGAGAGGAGCGCGGCTGATCTGAAGCTGTTCGCACCTAGGGTTGCCAAACCTCCAGGCCACTGCTACAAGCAATCCTGAAGAAACACCGTAGGGATATAAAAAAAATTGGGGGTGAAATTTCCATGTTGTGTGCCTTCCATCAGCACCTCCTGGGGGCGCTAACAGAACACAAAAATGTTCCCCCCCCCCCCCCCCCCCCGAGGCGGGGGGCACTACTAGCTCCCGCAAAATTGCGCGGGAGTTAGCAGAGGCGTGAATGTCGTGCCTCCGCTGGTAATACCCCGGGCCACTGTGCCTCCACCGATGACATCATTGGCGTGCCCGACGACCCCTTTTTGCCCCGCGGCGGAAATTGGCCAACTCCCCATGAAGCCGCCGCGGGCAATGCCCAGGTCACACAGCCATTGTGGGACGGAAGTTAAAGGGGAGGTGCGCTGCACCGCCATTTCTTTTCCTGACTCACCGGTCAGACCGTTGTCCAAAAGAAATCATGGGATCCGGCCCACAACCGTGCAGCCTATACTTTATTTCGGTGCCGGACTGTGGCCCTGGTGACCCAGTGGAGGCCATCAAAGGGCCTGCAGAGCTCGCAGCATCCCCCCACTTTAACGGAAGGGGAGGGGCGTTGAAACATGTCAGTGCTCTGCAATGTGCCCGGGTAGCATCCCCAATCCTTCCCTGAAAGGTAGTGGAACACGCGACATTGCATTCCACGTCCTGTGAGGGGTAGTAACCCAAATTTCACTTCCGGGGCGGGACTTCTGTGCCGGGTGCAGAATGTCCAGCCCCGGAGAGGTTACCGTCCCCAACCAACAATAGGGAAATTCAGCCCCATTGCGTGTGATTTTACATTTTCTTTCGAACATTTATTAAATATCAAAATATTGGAGACATGGTAAAAGGCTGTTTGACTGACAGTCAGACATCAGCCAATCGGGTAATCAAGAGCCTGTTTGCTTTCCAATTGGCGTGGGAAGGTGAGGCACTGCGAGAATGGATGTGCCGGGTGACCAATGGCGGGAGAGCGGGGTTGGGGTGTTGAAGGCAGGAGATCATGTGATGAAACCTCCAGGAAAGCGTCCAACAAGAGTTGGCGACCCTACTCGCACCCGGTATTCACACATGTACACTCTTAGCAACAGTGGTGCTGGATCACAATCAGGTGTGGAAACCCAGGCTGATCTTTCTCCTCCCGAGCCCACGATCACCGAGATCAATTGCAATGCCCTCATCACTGAGCCCGGTCCAGCCCTGCGGCGGAGCTTTCTGCTGTAACGCTTGTAATGTTAGAGAGTTTGCGCTGGCAAACACGGTGGCATGTTAACATCAATTGCTGAGCAGGCTGTTTCTGGACATAAAGCATGATAATCCAGCCTTAATTGTGGCAACGGCAGTATTTCCCACTCTGCAGCGTCACTCACAGCTTGATTCTGACTACAGCACAAGCAGTTCGATTCCAGTTATCAGAGTCGGGTGTTTGCTTGTCCTGCATGAAAGAGTGTTCCCACAACCCGTCTCTTCAGTGTATGTTTTGGCAACAGTTTCAAACTGCGCCCTAGTGCAAACAGTTGAAGCCACATGCAACACAGATGTTACACTTGGCTTTGAAACATCACCATTCACATTCGGAGCTCTGCAGTTAAAACTTCAACTTCTAGTGAGGCCCCCGCTGTGATCACACAAATTTAAACGAGTATTATTTGAACAGAGGGTCCAGTCTCAAATGTCCCTCCCCGCTACATACCATTTCCCCCTTTCCAGCCCCCACCATTACACACTTATTATACTACTCTCCACAGCCATTTTCCCCCATTCTATTTCCCCTTTTCTATGTATTTCGCACATCATTCCATCCCTCTCTGGTGCACCATTCTGCAGCCAAGGTGATCGACAAGCTCACTGGCCTCTGACAGTCTCACTGTAACCACTTGCTCAGACAACAGCAACTTGCATTTATATAGCACCTTTAACATAGTGAAACGTCCCAAGGCGCTTCACAGGAGTATTATGAGAAAAAATTTGACACCGAGCCGCATAAGTAGAAATTAGCGCGGGTGACCAAAAGCTTGGTCAAAGTGGTAGGTTTTAAAGAGCGAGTAGGGGGGGCCACCATTTATCCCCTCCTCCTATAGGAGCACACAATCAATGACGGGCAGGAAAAGACCTTCTGGTCCATCCAGCCTGTCCTACACAGCTCGTGATACTTTGTGTATCACAATATATACACTCCCCACATCCCTCCCAAACCATGTGATCTCCTGGGAGAGGTGAAAACGCAGATTTAAGAAGCCAAGCCAATGTGGGGAGAACAAAGCCTGGGAAATTCCTCTCCGACCCCCTTTAGGCTATCGAAGGGGTTAATCCACGCTAGCACAGACTCTCGCTAGGTCAGAGGTCACAGGTGAGGCTCTAGCCCCGATTCTGTAGCCATGCTCACCACTGGGAAGATTCCACGTCAGTGGCGAAATATCCCACCTCGTTTCCAGACCTCCGCCTCCTTGCCCCACCCTCGCCACCAAACTTAT
Organism: Pristiophorus japonicus; assembly: GCF_044704955.1. Taxonomy (NCBI): domain Eukaryota; kingdom Metazoa; phylum Chordata; class Chondrichthyes; family Pristiophoridae; genus Pristiophorus; species Pristiophorus japonicus. The sequence continues at coordinate 120,370,091 of NC_091987.1, read as the reverse complement.
GCTTAAAATCAGGAACTCATTTGGTGTGGGCAGCAATGCAACTCTACATCCTATCATGGCCTGCAACAACACAGCTGACTGATATTTCCATACACTGCCACCTAAGTCTCAATAGATTGGCAAAAGAACCGGGGGGGTGGGGGGTGGATATGAGGAGAAATGTGCTTTTATGCATCAAGTTGTGATAACCTGGAATGCCCAGGCTGACAGGTTGGTGGAATTCCTTCCATAAACCTCTCCACCTCTTTCTTCCTTTAAAACACTCCTTAAAACCTATGTCTTTGATCAAGCTTTTGGCCACTTGTCCTAATATGTGGCTCGGTGTCAAATTTTGTTTGCTAAACAGTCCTATTGTTAATGTGACAATAAAGATACTGAAAACTACATTTGGTAAACTAAAAATATACCATAGGCAGTATCGTGTATCGTGAGTGTTCCACGTGTAAGCGAGCACTTCAGTTTTGGGTATGGGTCACACTTGAGGAGTTGACTGTATCTTATCAGATACTGATGGGCCTGTTGTGTATTTGCAGCATTTTCGGTTTTGTTTCATATTTCTAGTTATTTTTCCCCGAAAATCTATCTCGCAACATAAAAGCCCATTTCATCTGAAGTCATGAAGAAACAAATACATGACATGGTCCACGCAGTCAAATAGTCAGCTAACCTTTTTGGTAATGCCAACCTTTGCTTTGATATTACTGTATATTTTAGTTAATCTTCTCTCCCACATCAACCTTTCGCTGCTATCTGCTCCCATTGCCCATACACATTTTTCTTCAGTCTCAAGAGCATAATTGCAACTCAATGATCAGCCAACAGTAACAGTGGGTGCAACTCCCATGTAACTGGACTGCCCCAATGCAGAGACTGAAGCCCCAGTGGTAACCTAACCTGCTAGCCGGGATCATGGTTGGACACTTGTTTTACGCCCTACCGTACACTCCAGAAGTCAACGGAGCGTAAAATCAGGCAGGGTGTAAAACGGGAGTCCGAACCCAAACCCGCCGGGATGGGTCAGATCAAAATTGGGCCTTGGGTGCCTGTTTCTTTGTGGAGCAGCTTGACCAAAAACTCATCCACTGAGAGCAAGTGGACGTGAGCATCACCTGAAGCTAAACTCACGTAGCTGGGAGTGAGCACTGCACTCCTAGACAACTGCTAAAGATGCCAGAGCAACTTAACGGAAATACTGAAAAATAAGAACCTTCCCTCGAAAGAGATACAAGCAGACATAGAACCATAAAAGCTTACAACACAAGAGGCCATTCAGCTCATAATGTCTGTGCCAGCTCTTTAGTAGAACAATCCAAAGATAATCCCACTGCTCTTTTCACTCCATATATACCAGAAATACATCATTGGGAATCCAGAGATGCTGAATTGCATTAGTAAATAAACAATGAGTAATAGACACTGTTGATGGGCCTGTGATCTCAATATTCATATTACCACAGCATGTGCGTGTCCTGGCCAATATGTATCTTTCAATCAAACACACTATTCCAGGATGGATTCCTGTGATGAGAGGGTTGTCCTATGAGGAGAGATTGAGTAGATTGAGCCTATACTTGTTGGAGTTTAGAAAAATGAGAGGTGATCTCATTGAAGCATATATGACTCTGTGGGGGAATGACAGGCTAGTTGCTGAGAGGTTGTTTCCCTTGGCTGGAAAGTCTAGAACTAGAGGGCATAGTCTCAGAAGTCGGCCATTTAAGACTGAGATGAGGAGGAATTTGTTCACTCAGAGGGTTGTGAATCTTTGGAACTCTCTACCCCAAAGGGCTGTGGATGCTGAATCATTGAGTATATTCAAGGCTGAGATAGATAGATAGATTTTTGGACTCAAGGGGGAATAAAGGGATATGGGGATCAGGTGGGAAAATGGAGTTCAGGTCGAAGCTCAGCCATGATCTTATTGAATGGGGGAGTAGGCTCAAGGGGCCATATGGTCTACTCCTGCTCCTAATATTTATGTTCATATGTTAATACAGCTAGTTAATTCTGTGTTGTTTCACCTCTGGAACCTGGGTTCAAATTCAGTCCCATGTGAAATGAGGTGGACTGTCTCAACCCAGTTCCAGAGTATTTACTATAACATAGGACAAAGTATTTTAATATTCAATATTCATCAAGGAATGTGTCTAATCACCTTTCATTATGTTCTTAAAACAGATTATCTGGTCATTATTTCATTGCTGTTTGTGGGAGCTTGCCGTGCGCAAATTGGCCGGTGCGTTTCCCAGTGACTGCACTGTTTAAAAGTACTTCATTCGCTTTGGGATGTCCTGAGGTCATGAAAGGCTTTTTTAAAAATGTGAACTTACACCGTTTTGTACCTTTGTTGATAAAATGATAAACTGAAAAGTAGAATGTGCGAGGGTTTTTTTAATCGTTCTGAGTGCTTTATTTCCTTGGTTACTGAATGGTGCTAGATTGTTTGTTGAGTAAATGTCCACATGCAAAGTATATTTACCTGTATTTCCCTCCCCCAACCCCCACCCCAATTGTAGCTGCTCACTGATCATGTTCCCTTTCTAATTATTCAGGTACTGAATGCAGCCGGCGATTATTGGTGAAAAAGAAATCATTTTGTACCTTGCTAACAAAGCTGGAAAGTTTATTAATCTACATGACATCAGCAGACAGCTACGGGTGTTATGGTAGCTTGGCATCTTTCCAAACATTGCTCATAATTTTTTTTTTAAATTAGCTTTCAGATTTGTAGGAAAGCTAAGCAAACTACCTCATCTAATAGAGCACTTTGAAGTCAGTTACCAATTTTCATTCTTCGTTATCAAGAGGGCATTAACTGTGCCCTAGCAACGCAAATGCCAATTAAGAATACCCTAGTGTGTTTCAGCAGGTGTTTCTCTTGTTCAGGAATTTTCCCCAACAGGTGCACAAAAAAGGTCAATGGAAATTGTGAGCCAGGCAAGGATCCTTTCTTTCTGTTATTCATGAGTATTACAGTTAGATCCTTTGCCCCCTGCCAGCACCACCCCACTCTCCCCCAGGAAGTTCCTTCATTGTCCTCCTCTGCTTTCCTCAAAACGCAAACGTTTTGCTGGGGTATGGTTTCATGGGCACCGGAGATTCTTGGGCACCTTGCCCTAGTACCCATGTGTCAGGCTAAAACATGAGTGTGGGAAGGCTGTTTGACCTTTTGGGCAGCATCATCCTTCGCCCCTCATGCACGCAAAGGCCCATTCCAGCAGGGGTCACTGATTCGTGATCAGACGCTTTGGCTGATTTCTCCCCTCTCTAGCCCAGAGGTCCCGAGGCCAATTGTAGTGCGACGCTCCCCGGCCCCCCCCCGCCCCTCTCCCTCCCCCAACCACTGTAATCCCAGCTGAGACCTGATGACACTAAACCTGGGTCTTTCCTGGTCTGTATGGTTCAGTACCACACCAGTCAGAGCACTACCCACTCTGGAAAGCTATATGATCAGCATTGTTGACTGTAATGTTGGAACTACAAGCAGATGCCAATCATATCATGCCTTGGTGGTCCACTGTTGGGTTTGACTCAAAAATTCTTCAACATGGATAACATCACAGGTCAGCAACACACAGAACACAGTAAACAGCATTCTCCAAGACCAGAAACAGAAAGAAACCCCATCACATGATGGATGTGGTGAAGCAATCCATAGAGTTGAGCTCAAGGCTTTCTCTCATGGTTGGCATCAGTCGAGCCCACTGACTAGGCAGATCCCCTGTAGCATTCGAATTTCTCTTTGCTTGTGTCAGCTTTTGAATATTACATTCTGAATATCTTTACTGCTGCTGCGTGTTGGAGCCGAGGGAAGGACACAGGTTTCGGGAGGCGGGGTTGGGTGGCCCAGACTAGTCTTCTGTAGCCTGGAGCTACATTGGCAGAGGTCCAGGAGCAGGACGCCTCTAGCTAGAGAACGGCAAGTCACACAGGTAGAACGTCAAGGAGGAAGGCAGATAAGAAGTTACATTAAAACTGGGGAAAATGTGAAAGCGTCAGTAAAGCAACACAAAGGCACACTGACCACACACGGCTTTAGTGGGAAGAACTTGCCAATTAATGTTTGAACTTTTCATTTTTTTCCATACAGTTTCTGTCATTCCTGTGATTTAGTGATATTTCACTATTGAATTACAAGCTGACAGTACATGGGCGAGCAGCCACACTTAGAGGTAGTGGAACTGATTGTCAAAGCCCTTTCAGGTGAACACAACTTGCATTGGCTGTGTGTTTGATCACTCAAGAATCTGACTTTCAATGCTATATGGCAATGACTTGTGAACTGACTCAATTCCTCTCCAGGCCAATATTCAAAGCAGAAAATGAGACTGTGGGGTTGGTACAGTGCATTAGACATGTGCAATGGGACTTAGATTTGTATCCAACCCATTGAGATAAAAAACTCTTCTCTCTAGAAACATAAAAAAATAGGTGCAGGAGTAGGCCATTTGGCCCTTCGAGCCTGCACCGCCATTCAATAAGATCATGGCTGATCATTCACCTCAGTACTCCTTTCCTGCTTTCTTTCCATACCCCTTGATCCCTTGAGCCGTAAGGGCCATATCCAACTCCCTCTTGAATATATCCAATGAACTGGCATCAATGACTCTCTGCGGTAGGGAATTCCACAGGTTAACAACTCTCTGAGTGAAGAAGTTTCTCCTCATCTCAATCCTAAATGGCTTACCCATTATCCTTAGACTGTATCCCCTGGTTCTGGACTTCCCCAATATCGGGAACATTCTTCCTGCATCTAACCTGTCCAATCCATGTCAGAATTTTATATGTTTCTATGAGATCCCCTCTCATCCTGCTAAACTCCAGTGAATACAGGCTCAGTCGATCCAGTCTCTCCTCATATGTCAGTCCTACCATCCCGGGAATCAGTCTGGTGAACCTTCACTGCACTCCCTCAATAGCAAGAACGTCCTTCCTCAGATTAGAAGACCAAAACTGAACACTGAACACAATATTCCAGGTGAGGCCTCACGAAGGCCCTGCACAACTGCAGTAAGACTCCCCTGCTCCTATACTCAAATCCCCTAGCTATGAAGGCCAACATATCATTTGCCTTCTTCACCCTGCTGTACCTGCATGCCAACTTTCAATGACTGATGTACCATGACACCCAGGACTCGCTGCACCTCCCCTTTTCCTAATCTGCCGCCTTTCAGATAATATTCTACTTTCCTGTTTTTGCCCCAAAAGTGGATAACCTCACATTTATCCACATTATACTGCATCTGCCATGCATTTGCCCACTCACCTAACCTGTCCAAGTCATCCTGCAGCCTCATAGCATCCCTCTCACAGCTCACACCACCATCCAGCTTAGTGTCATCTGCAAACTTGGAGATATTACTCTCAATTCCTTCATCTAAATCATTATAGTATATTGTAAATAGCTGGAATCCCAGCACTGAGCCCTGCGGCACTCCACTAGTCACTGCCTGCCATTCTGAAAAGGACCCGTTTATCCCGACTCTCTGCTTCCTGTCTGCCAACCAGTTCTCTATCCATATCAGTACATTACCCCCAATACCATGTGCTTTAATTTTGCACACCAATCTCTTGTGTGGGATCTTGTCAAAAGCCTTTTGAAAGTCCAAATACACCACATCCACTGGTTCTCCCTTGTTCACTCGACTAGTTACATCCTCAAAAAATTCCAGAAGATTTGTCAAGCATGATTTCCCTTTCATAAATCCATGCTGACTTGGACCGATCCTGTCACTGCTTTCCAAATGCACTGCTATTTCATCTTTAATAATTGATTCCAACATTTTCCCCACTACTGACGTCAGGCTAACCGGTCTATAATTACCCGTTTTCTCTCTCCCTCCTTTTTAAAAATGTGGTGTTACATTAGCTACCCTCCAGTCCATAGGAACTGATCCAGAGTCGATAGACTGTTAGAAAATGATCACCAATGCATCCACTACTTCTAGGGCCACTTCCTTCAGTACTCTGGGATGCAGACTATCAGGCCCCGGGGATTTATCGGCCTTCAATCCCATCAATTTTCTGAACACAATTTCCTGCCTAATAAGGATTTCCTTCAGTTCCTCTTTCTCACTAGACCCTCGGTCCCCTATCAGCAGCCTCTTACACCCCGTGTACAACATCACTTGCAGACTGCAGCCTCTCCTATTTTTAGTGAATCCAGTTTGTAAACAAGAGTACAAACTCCTCCCAGAATGCCATAAGATACAAAAACCATGCCAAAAGTTGCTGGTCACGGGAATGTGGGAAGGGAAGACCTTGAGACAATCACTATCACTAGGGGGCTACTGCTGGACAGACTAATGGATCTCAAGGTAGACAAGTCCCCTGGTCCTGATGAAATGCATCCTAGGGTATTAAAAGAGATGCCGGAAGTTATAGCAGATGCATTCGTTATAATCTACCAAAATTCTCTGGACTCTGGGGAGGTACCATCAGATTGGAAAGCAGCATATGTAACGCCTCTGTTTAAAAAAGGGGGCAGACAAAGGGCAGGTAACTATAGGCTGGTTAATTTAACATCTGTAGTGGGGAAAATGGCTGAAGTAATCATTAAGGAAGAAATAGCGGGACATTTAGATAGGAATAGTGCAATCAAGCAGATGCAACATGGATTCATGAAGTGGAAATCATGTTTAACTAATATACTGGAATTCTTTGAGGATATAACAAGCATTGTGGATAGAGGTGTACCGATGGATGTGGTGTTTTTAGATTTCCAAAAGGCATTCGATAAGGTGCCACACAAAAGGTTACTGCAGAAGATAAAGGTACGCGGGGTCAGAGGAAATGTATTAGCATGGATAGAGAATTGGCTGGCTAACAGAAAGCAGAGAGTCGGGATAAATGGGTCCTTTTCGGGTTGGAAATCGGTGGTTAGTGGTGTGCCACAGGAATCGGTGCTGGGACCACAACTGTTTACAATGTACATAGATGACTGGAAGAGTGGACAGAGTGTAGTGTAACAAAATTTGCAGATGACACAAAGATTAGTGGGAAAGCGGGTTGTGTAGAGGACACAGAGAGGCTGCAAAGAGATTTAGATAGGTTAAGCGAATGGGCTAAGGTTTGGCAAATGGAATACAATGTCGGAAAATGTGAGGTCATCCACCTTGGGAAAAAACACAGTAAAAGGGAATATTATTTGAATGGGGAGAAATTACAACATGCTGTGGTGCAGAGGGACCTGGGGGTCCTTGTGCATGAATCCCAAAAAGTTAGTTTGCAGGTGCAGCAGGTAATCAGGAAGGCGAATGGAATATTGGCCTTCATTGCAAGAGGGATGGAGTACAAAAGCATTGAGATCCTGCTGCAACTGTACAGGGTATTGGTGAGGCCGCACCTGGAGTACTGTGTGCAGTTTTGGTCACCTTACTTAAGGATATACTAGCTTTGGAGGGGGTAGAGAGAGACGATTCACTAGGCTGATTCCGGAGATGAGGGGGTTACCTTATGATGATAAATTGAGTAGACTGGGTCTTTACTCGTTGGAGTTCAGAAGGATGAGGGGTGATCTTTTAGAAACATTTAAAATCATGAAAGGGATAGACAAGATAGAGGCAGAGAGGTTGTTTCCACTGGTAGGGGAGACTAGAACTAGGGGGCACAACCTCAAAATACGGGGGAGCTAATTTAAAACCGAGTTGAGAAGGAATTTCTTCTCCCAGAAGGTTGTGAATCTGTGGAATTCTTTGCCCAGGGAAGCACTTGAGGCTGGCTCATTGAATGTATTCAAATCACAGATAGATAGATTTTTAACTAATAAGGGAATTAAGGGTTACGGGGAGCGGGCGGGTAAGTGGAGCTGAGTCCACGGCCAGATCAGCCATGATCTTGTTGAATGGCGGAGCAGGCTCGAGGGGCTAGATGGCCTACTCCTGTTCCTAATTCTTATGTTCTTATAAAGTGGTCTGTGGTAGACCTGTGATTATTAGCGCTCAGCTAGAAACTGGCTTAGGATGAAATTGGAATTGTCCCAACCCCCCATCATCCACCTGCATCACCTGGACCCGGAAGCATGATAAAGATGGCAGAAATGATAGGCATTTGGCCCAGTCTTAATCCAGTCCTAGTGAGTACAAGTCCATGGCAAGAGAAAATAATAATCAACACTAAATTGGCAATCTCACTCAAAAAGATCATAGCTTGCAAATTACTGTTGCTGATATTAACAGATGTACTCTTAGCGCATTCACATAACATTCCTCTCCTACTTTAATAGGTGCGCTAACTGTTTATTTTCAATAGGCTAAAAGCTCTCTTAAAGTAGCTGTTGGAGGATTATTAAATTAAATTAATGCATTATGTGCTCATCTCCTAATATCATCTATAGTTATTTCTAGGTTCTAAAGCTTGGTGTAGTGAGTATAAATATCTGGGATTGTTCTCCTTCTTGGCTAAGGAGAGATTTGATGGAGATGTTCAAAATGATGAGGGGTTTTGATAGAGTAAATAAGCAGAATCTCCATGAGCAGAAGGGTCAGTAACCAGATTAATTAAGAAAAGTAGGAAATGAATCAGAGGAGAGATGAGAAGAATTTGTTTACTCAGCAAGTTGTTATGATCTGAAATGCATTATGGTGTAAACAGAGCCAATAACAACTTTCAAAAGGGAATTGGATATACACTTGAAAAGGAAAATAATTGCAAGGATATGCGGAAAGAGCAGGGGGGCAACGGGACTAATTGGATAGCTCTTTTAGAGACCCGGCACAGGCACAATGGGCCGAATGATCTCCTTCTGTACTGTATGATTCTATAGTCTAGAGTAGCAGAAGCAGGGTTGATGCACATTATTGGGGCACTGCCTCAAAATCTGATCATCCTATATCCAATCAGGAAAGCCCTGAAATGTAATAGATAGAAAAAGTGTCCCATTTCCCCACACTCACTTCATCCACTTGATTACAACAAATAAAAGTCACGCAAAAAATATATAAATTACGAAGTGATAATGATCCCAAAGCATGAGAGAACATCACTTGTGCTAATCCCATTCCCATGAAGGAAGTCTGCAAATGATATAAGAGACAAAACATAAATCTTCCTTTATGACTGATCCATAGCTGGCTACTGAAGCACCAGGGAATGGTTAGAACATGTGATAAATTTTATTTAAATTATAATTGTTTTTCCGTTATGCACCATTTTCTACATCCTGTTTTGAAGAGCCATAAGGAAAATGGCACAGGCAGGAAGGGCCCTTCAAAAAACACAGAAGTTGTTTTTGTTCCAGACAGCCCGGTTAGTTGGAAAACAGACAAGGGCCTCAGGGAATCACAGTAACACAAGTTATAAAATGAGAAACAACAGAAAGGACATTTTCAGCCCTCAAACAGTCTTGCAAACACCTAAATGTCTTGTTTTATCAATGTAGCTGGCCAGAATTTAAAAGAACAGTGATTGTCCCAGTGGTGTCACAATGCTTGGAGCAGTGACAAATTGGGGGTAAAATTCGTCTTGGCCGATAGCACATTGGCAGCTCGTTTTACACTCCGCCCGATTTTATTTTCCATTGGAGTCAATACTGTCAATCCGCTATCACCATACAGTGCTGCTGCCAAGTCATATTTCACCCCCACTGTGTCAGGGACTGATCCAATGTAAATCCATGGTTGTGATTTGCCACACAGTGAGTTTCTAATCTCAGCTTTCAGCCTGGCACATCCCTACAAGAGAGTCACAAAAAGAATCGGCAGGACTATATGGTGGACCCATGGCCTGTCCCTAGGTCTCTGCCATTGCTTCTCTTGATCTGGTCTCTGAACAGAGTTCTGGAGCTTTCATGATTGGTCAGTTGATAATTGCACTGCCCAGTGTGGAACTGAGCCATTTGGGACCGGGAAGGTTCCAGGTTCAACGCCTGGTCTACGCTGAGTTAGCTGATCTCAATTGAGGTGCACCGGGACTCTGCAACTGACCTCCACCTCTGTGATTGCTGGGGAGATGGAGCAGTGGGAATCACATTAATCAGGGCTCCCACTCCTTGCTACTATCAGGTGACTCTTTGAAAAATACTTGAATTTATATCGCGCCTTTCACAACCACCAGACTTCTGAAAAGCGCTTTACAGCCAAAGATGTACTTTTAGAGTGTAGTCACTGTTGTAATGTAGGAAAGGTGGCAGCCAATTTGAGAACAGCAAGCTCCCACAAATAGCAATGTGATAATGACCGGATAATCTGCTTTTTTGTGCAAAAGGCATCTGGCATCCACAGGACTGCACCCCATGAGTCAGAAATCCATCGGAAAGAAATTAAAAATAAATTTGGCGCGACCCCTGTTCAACCCCTTCCCCCTGGTAATATGTTTGAGATTGGGAGCACAACATGTGAGATAATATCACTCCAACATCCCATTCTGTCGGATCACAACTTTTGTACATTGACACTACTTGGGAATTCTATATACTATGAACAGATGTGTGGCTATTTGTGGAACTGTACACTGTTGTATGCCTTATTGGGAACATTGCAATCCAAAGCTGTGACCCACTGTCGTTCAAATACTACACACTCCAGGAGTTGCTGTGATACAGTAACAACTGAGCTCATGTAAAAACATGTTTAATAGTTTGTGACACAAGCAGAAACACAAAAGAATCCGACAACTCTAACCAAATCAAGATTGGGGCTCTACGAAAATGTGGTCGCAGTGAGAGACCTATGACCTGGAGCCTCATTTGCTGGTGCTGTTCTTTGCTTCTATCCCATAATTATCTTTTCCCACACACTGCTAGGAGCTGGACCTTGCTCCCCACTGACCCTCCTTTGTGTGGTGGATGCATCCTGTCTCTTTGTGTTTGTCTAGGCTCTGGCTTGTCCACACTTGGCTTCCTGGCTGCTGCTGCTGACTGTCAGCTATTCTCTAGGGCGATGGCTATCTTCCCGAGCGATTTGCATGGTTTGTTGGGCCCCAGCGTGGCACTGGCCTCTACAAGCATTACCCCATTCAGTAGCCAAGCCCTCCTGTTGGATCCGATGCAGCTCAGAGCATGCAACTGAAGCGGAAACCAAAATAAACCGCTCTCAGCCGCCTTGCCATGAATCATTCTAGGTTTCTTATCATTTATTAGTAGTTGCAAGACAGATATACAAACTAAAATATTTTGGAAATACGCTATTGTACTTGACGCAAAATCTCGTTTGACCATAACTAACTTTTTCAGGGGGGAGGGTGGAGAGGATGGGTAGGGATTAGTTCAAATCCATCGAGAACTAATTTGTAATCCTCTTTGTGAGTGATGTTACTGCAGCTGTGAATATACAAAAATCCCCACACAAACCACAAATCAGCTGTTTCCTCATTATGGACATGTCCTCTAGCCATGTTTCATTATTCATTAGACAGTATTCAAATGTAATAGGGATTTACATTTTGTGTGGAAAGCATAACGGCGTGTTTTCTATATGGTAATGCACAGAGCAGTTGAATCACAATGGACATTAAATGGTGAGTGTGATGAAATGATAACATATTGTACATGCTGTCTGCCCCCAACCCCGATGGCTCAGTGAATAAAGGCATTATGTGCCATCATGCTGAAGTATATTGAAGGTTCAACCGATGATATAATTGGTATCAGCACCCTTGGGTTAGGGAGAGAAGAAAAAACAATGACCCAAGGTTTCAGCTCCTTGTGCCATCCATCCTGTGATCCTTGCTTGCTATGGAAGAACTAGGCAAGGACATGATCCGACCCTCACTGGTCAAAAATCACCCGACAACATTCACCCTCTAGGATTACACGTAAAAGATTACCACTTAGTTAAGGTGCAAGGTGGCTGCCAACACCTGTGGAACCCTATACCAACACAAGAGTCAGTACCTTCAGGAGGAGAGGGGAGGAGGGAAGAAAATAGGGGCAGGGAGGGCCAACTGTCAGCAAGTAGCACTTCTAGTGTTAGACACTATGATTCAAAAATAAATCTTGCTTCCTATCAATTCAGATGCCAAATTCAATTCACCATAAAAAATCTGTTTAGATGCGTCCAACAAAGCAGGTTAAGGCACATTCAGTTTCATTGTTCAGATCTTTTGGATTAACTAAGCATAAACTGAAATACACATATCTAATTTAATTGCCAAGTCATAAAGAATGCTCTGCCTCCAAGCCAACTCCTTCTCTCACCTTATTGAAAACAGAAAATAGCTGCAGGCAGAAACTCAAATTTACAAAGTACATTCCCTTTGCTTGGTTGTTTTAGTTATTACATTAAAAGAATACAAATTGAAATTGTTTGTATAAGAACTGGAAGAAGCCATCTTTACAAAGTCTGCTAGAATTAGTGTTAAAATGGATAGAGCTAGAGAGCTCATGTTAAATGTTAGACATTTCATCACTGTCATTTGTACCATCGATACAGCATGATGGTCTATTAATCTCCTGTCTGCAATCCTTTCAAAGAAGCAATTGAATATGTTGTTACTCTCCAATCAGTATTACCATATAAAAGAACTTTACATTTTTTTTCTTCATGCCAAATTTCGATGCTAATATTCTCCTCTCTCCTGAAATTTTTGATTCCTTCCTGAGATACAGTTCCATGGACAGTATCTTTTCATTACCTCAGGCAAATGGCCATGTAATAGAAGGTGTCAGCAAGTCATTCACTGTAGATTGGGGCAGCAAGGCATTGGGCCCATTGACTCTGCGCCAGTGTTTTACTCTGCATATGCCACCTCATCTCATTCAGTCTCCATTCCCATTAATCTTTCTCTTTTTCAATCACCTGTCTAATTCCCTTTTAAAAGACTTAATGGACTCTGCTTTAACACGAGTTTGTGGCAGACAATTCCACATTCTCACCATCCTTGGCGCAAAGAAATAATTTCTAACCTTTCTTTTATTTCTTTTTGGGATTAACATCTTAAATATGTGACCTTTCGTTACTGTCACAATCAGTGGAAACAGTCTATTACTATTTCCCTTGTAGCCCTTCATAAGCTTGAGAACCTTTATCAGATCACATAGAAGGTCCATCCATTGCTCTGCTCCATTTAAAATCTTACTCATTAAGATGTGTTTTGTTTCCTTAATTCATACTTAATTCACATTTTTCTACATTGAACTACATCAGGAGCAGAAAGCCTTATTGATGCCCCTGCCACCACCGCCACCCCTCCTCCCCCCCCCCCCCCAGCCGCTGCTCTCCCTCACCAAACCAAGGGTACAAACGTCCATTTACTTGCCCTTATTACCCTGGTTGAGTTCGACTAATTCAGAACAGGTTAGGATCAAACCTCGGAGTGATCCTGGTCTGCAGAGCTCATTATAGTAAGAAGAGTTTGGGAACTCCTTGGAGGGACCTTACATAACATGATTCCACAATTCAAGTATGTGGCAGCAACCTAGGACTTATTAATAAAAATGGAGCAGCAGTACACAAAGCGGATACATTTATAAAACAAAGAAGCAAGAAGGTGACAGCCAGGCACTTTTTAACTGTCATCATTACCAAATAATCTTTCTCCCAATATTGTCCTGGTCAATATTTATCCCTCAACCAACACCTAAAAACTTTGGTGTGGGATCTTGCTGTGTGCAAATTGCTGTAATATAGGAAATGCGACAGCCAATGACTCCACTTCAAAAAGTGCTTCATTGGCTGTAAAGCATTTTGGGACATCCTGAGGCCATGAATATATATTTACACACACACACACACACACATACACATGTCTTTCTTTCCCTGCTTTGCAGTATAAAATGTAAGAGGAAACTCTGATTGCTTTGTTCTAATGTGAATATGGGATGCTCGTCTGTTTCTCGCTCTGTGGGACCAGGATAAGATAACAATAATACATCTGGGCACTTACCAGCAGGGGTCATGGTTTAATAATCAGGAAAAGGACCTTGTTTTATTTCCCCCCTCTCTCCCCCTCTCTAGCTCAGGCTACTTGAAGATACCTCCACCACTGTCCTGGCTGAGACCGGTTGACTCAGCACTCACCAGCGATTAGTCAACCGTAAATCTGAGAGACCTGGATGGCTCATAATAGAATCATGGGGCTAGATTTTACATTCTTTTTGCATGCACAACGCCCATTTAACGTCCATTTTACCACTGAAATGAGGTATAACGCCCAGATATCGCCATGTAGCCACAAAATGGAAACTGACGGCCATTTTCGGACACTTATCCCCGAGCGTTACTTTCCCCATCTACGTAACACCGGGGAAAAATATTACTGCCCGCCCACTTTTTTTGGGCGGAATAATCAGAATGGGTGAAACCAACGCCTATAATATCGCCCAGCGTTACTGTCTGCACATAAATAACGCCGAGGTTCAATAATACTGACCGTCCACTTTATTTTGTCGTAAAGATCACATTTGCTGAAACTAACACCCAGGAGATCGCCCAGTGTCACTGTCACCACCTCGCACATATCTCGCCCACAATATCGCTCGCCCAAAAAATGGCCAGGAAAAAAATGGAACTAACCGGAACTACTCACAGCGGTATGGACACCATGTTCTAAATCACATGTCACATCATTTAAAAGACTGCTCTGCTTCAACCTCAGGGGAGTTCGGATGTACTCTGGAGGTCTTTGGAGGTAATGTGAACATCTGAACAAACATCTTTAGCATACTGTGGACAATTGGAATTTAATAGGTATCTTCGTGGGGACATTCATTCTTTGTGACAAATCGGTGGAAAACAGATAGCTATTGGAATGGGACTTGTCCTTTCTCATCCTCTTTTGATGACAAATTACATGCTACAGACTCAAGATGGCAGAAGATACACTTGACAGCATTATGTGCTCAATGTAAGACGTGACAGACTGATGAGGAGGACCAGACGTTACATCCCCCGCAAGTACAGGGAGAAGCAGTCTTACCTCAACTTGCCCGACACCACTTGCCTTCAGAGACTGCACTTCCACAAAGAGGTTATCACTGAAATATGCCAATTCATAAGGATAGATCTGCAGCCTGCCAGCACCATCTGCACTGTCCGTCGAGGTCAAAGTCACCACAGCACTGTTGTTCTACGCGTTGGGTTCTTTTCAGGTCTCAGCTGGCGACATTTACGGTATATCTCAGCATGCCACACATTGCTGCATTAGACAGGTCACTGAAGCCCTGTACACATGCAGGATGGACTTTATCAGTTTCCCTATGACCAGGGAAGCTCACACTGAGAGGGCTCTAGGATTCTACCGAATTGCTAACTTCCCCAAGGTGCAGCGAGCAATAGACTGTACGCACCTTTTCAGGATGCAAAAGTTTTCAGGAACGGCAAGGGATTCCACTCCCTGAATGTGCAACTCGTTGTCGACCACCAGTAAAATATTATGGCAGTGAATGCTTAATTTCCGGGCAGCATCCATGATACTCACATCCTGCGTGAGAGCACTGTATCTGACTTAATTCACAATCAGCCACAAGATCAATGCTGGATGCTTGGTGACAGATAGACAGAAAGGAAAGACAGAAAGGAAAAGGAGGTGGGGTAGCGTTGCTGGTTAAAGAGGAGATTAATGCAAGAGTAAGGAAGGACATTAGCTTGGATGATGTCCCCGTGCTAATCAGAGTAGAGGGAGCAGGATAGTTAGAATAAATACGTGGCTTGAGCAGTGGTGCAAGAGGGAGGGATTCAAATTCCTGGGACATTGGAACCAGTTCCGGGGAAAGTGGGACCTGTACAAAAGGGACGGTCTGCACTTGGGCAGGACTGGAACTGATGTCCTAGGCGTAACATTTGCTAATGCAGTTCGGGAGTGTTTAAACTAATATGGCAGGGGGATGGGAACCTATGCAGCAAGATAGGGCGAAGTAATATGGAGTCAGAAACAGATGGTAGAAAGGTAAAAAGCAATAGTGGAAGGCCGAGTAAACAAAGGCAAGAAACAAAAAGGGCCACACTACATCATAATTCTAAAGGACACAGGGTGTTAAAAAAACAAGCCTGAAGGCTTTGTGTCTTAATGCAAGGAGTATCCGTAATAAGGTGGATGAATTAATTGTGCAAAGAGATGTTAACGGATATGATGTGATTTGGGATTACGGAGACATGGCTCCAGGATGATCAGGGCTGGGAACTTAACATCCAAGGGTATTCAACATTCAGGAAGGATAGAATAAAAGGAAAAGGAGGTGGGGTAGCATTGCTGGTTAGAGAGGAGATTAATGCAATAGTTAGGAAGGACATTAGCTTGGATGATGTGGAATCTATATGGGTAGAGCTGCAGAACACCAAAGGGCAAAAAACGTTAGTGGGAGTTGTGTACAGACCTCCAAACAGTAGTAGTGATGTTGGGGAGGGTGTCAAACAGGAAATTAGGGGTGCATGCAATAAAGGTGCAGCAGTTATCATGGGTGACTTTAATATGCATATAGATTGGGCTAACCAAACTGGAAGCAATACGGTGGAGGAGGATTTCCTGGAGTGCATAAGGGATGGTTTTCGAGACCAATATGTCGAGGAACCAACTAGGGGGGGGAGGCCATCTTAGACTGGATGTTGTGTAATGAGAGAGGATTAATTAGCAATCTCGTTGTGCGAGGCCCCTTGGGGAAGAATGACCATAATATGGTGGAATTCTACATTAGGATGGAGAATGAAACAATCAATTCAGAGACCATGGTCCAGAACTTAAAGAAGGGTAACTTTGAAGGCATGAGGCATGAATTGGCTAGGATAGAATGGCGAATGATACTTAAGGGGTTGACAGTGGATGGGCAATGGCAGACATTTAGAGACCGCATGGATGAACTACAACAATTGTACATTCCTGTCTGGCATAAAAAATAAAAAAGGGAAGATGGCTCAACCGTGGCTGTCAAGGGAAATCAGGGATAGTATTAAAGCCAAGGAAGTGGCATACAAATTGGCCAGAAATAGCAGTGAACCTGGGGACTGGGAGAAATTTAGAACTCAGCAGAGGAGGACAAAGGGTTTGATTAGGGCAGGGAAAATGGAGTATGAGAGGAAGCTTGCAGGGAACATTAAGACGGACTGCAAAAGTTTCTATAGATATGTAAAGAGAAAAAGGTTAGTAAAGACAAACGTAGGTCCCCTGCAGTCAGAATCAGGGGAAGTCATAATGGGGAACAAAGAAATGGCAGACCAATTGAACAAGTACTTTGGTTCGGTATTCACTAAGGAGGACAAAAACAACCTTCCGGATATAAAAGGGGTCAGAGGATCTAGTAAGAAGGAGGAACTGAGGGAAATCCTTATTAGTCGGGAAATTGTGTTGGGGAAATTGATGGGATTGAAGGCCGATAAATTCCAGGGCCTGATGGACTGCATCCCAGACTATTTAAGGGGGTTGCCTTGGAAATAGCAGATGCATTGACAGTCATTTTCCAACATTCCATAGACTCTGGATCAGTTTCTATCGAGTGGAGGGTAGCCAATGTAACCCCACTTTTTAAAAAAGGAGGGAGAAAGAAAACAAGGAATTATAGACCGGTCAGCCTGACATCGGTAGTGGGTAAAATAATGGAATCAATTATTAAGGATGTCATAGCAGCGCATTTGGAAAGAGGTGACATGATAGGTCCAAGTCAGCATGGATTTGTGAAAGGGAAATCATGCTTGACAAATCTTCTGGAATTTTTTGAGGATGTTTCTAGTAGAGTGTACAAGGGAGAACCAGTTGATGTGGTATATTTGGACTTTCAGAAGGCTTTCGACAAGGTCCCACACAAGAGATTAATGTGCAAAGTTAAAGCACATGGGATTGGGGGTAGTGTGCTGACATGGATTGAGAACTGGTTGTCAGACAGGAAGCAAAGAGTAGGAGTAAATGGGGACTTTTCAGAATGGCAGGCAGTGACTAGTGCGGTACCGCAAGGTTCTCTGCTGGGGCCCCAGCTGTTTACATTGTACATTAATGATTTGGACGAGGGGATTAAATGTAGTATCTCCAAATTTGCGGATGACACTAAGTTGGGTGGCAGTGTAAGCTGCGAGGAGGATGCTATGAGGCTGCAGAATGACTTGCATAGGTTAGGTGAGTGGGTAAATGCATGGCAGATGAAGTATAATGTGGATAAATGTGAGGTTATCCACTTTGGTGGTAAAAACAGAGAGACAGACTATTATCTGAATGGTGACAGATTAGGAAAAGGGGAGGTGCAACGAGACCTGGGTGTCATGGTACATCAGTCATTGAAGGTTGGCATGCAGGTACAGCAGGCGGTTAAGAAAGCAAATGGCATGTTGGCCTTCATAGCGAGGGGATTTGAGTACAGGGGCAGGGAGGTGTTGCTACAGTTGTACAGGGCCTTGGTGAGGCCACACCTGGAGTATTGTGTACAGTTTTGGTCTCCTAACTTGAGGAAGGACATTCTTGCTATTGAGGGAGTGCAGCGAAGGTTCACCAGACTGATTCCCGGGATGGCGGGACTGACATATCAAGAAAGACTGGATCAACTGGGCTTGTATTCACTGGAGTTCAGAAGAATGAGAGAGGGGTTCTCATAGAAACGTTTAAAATTCTGATGGGTTTAGACAGGTTAGATGCAGGAAGAATGTTCCCAATGTTGGGGAAGTCCAGAACCAGGGGTCACAGTCTAAGGATAAGAGGTAAGCCATTTAGGACTGAGTTGAGAAGAAACTTCTTCACCCAGAGAGTGGTGAACCTGTGGAATTCTCTACCACAGAAAGTTGTTGAGGCCAATTCACTAAATATATTCAAAAAGGAGTTAGATGTAGTCCTTACTACTAGGGGGATCAAGGGGTATAGCGAGAAAGCAGGAATGGGGTACTGAGGTTGCATGTTCAGCCATGAACTCATTGAATGGCGGTGCAGGCTCGAAGAGCCAAATGGCCTACTCCTGCACCTATTTTCTATGTTTCTATGTTTCTATAACCTTCCGGAAATACTAGGGGACCGAGGGAGAAGGAGGAACTGAAGGAAATCCTTATTAGTCAGGAAATTGTGTTAGGGAAATTGATGGGATTGAAAGCCGATAAATCCCCAAGGCCTGATAGTCTGCATCCCAGAGTACTTAGGAAAGTGGCCCTAGAAATAGTGGACGCATTGGTGGTCATTTTCCAACATTTGATAGGAACTGATCCAGAGTCAATGAATTGGAGGGTAGCTAGTGTAGCCCCACTTTTTAAAAAGAGGAGGGAGAGAGAAAACAGGGAATTATAAACCGGTTAGCCTGAAATCAGTAGTGAGAAAAATATTGGAATCAATTATTAAAGACTTAATAGCAGCGCATTTCAAAAGCAGTCACAGGATCGGTAAAAGTCAGCATGGATTTATGAAAGGGAAATCATGCTTGACAAATCTTCTGGAATTTTTTGAGGATGTAACTAGTACAGTGGACAAGGGAGAACCAGTGGATGTGGTGTATTTGGACTTTCAAAAGGCTTTTGACAAGGTCCCTCACAAGAGATTGGTGTGCAAAATTAAGGCACATGGTATTGGGGTAATGTATTGATGTGGAGAGAGAACTGGTTGGCAGACAGGAAGCAAAGAGTAGGAATAAACAGGTCCTTTTCAGAATGGTAGGCAGTGACTAGTGGGGTACCGCAAGGTTCAGTGCTGGCCCCCAGCTATTTACAATATACATTAATGATTTGGACGAAGGAATTGAATGTAATATCCCCAGGTTTGCAGATGACACTAAGCTGGGTGGCAGTGTGAGCTGTGAGGAGAATGCTAAGAGGCTGCAGAGTGACTTGGACAGGTTAGGTGAGTGGGCAAATGCATGGCAGATGCAGTATAATGTAGATAAATGTGAGATTATCCACTTTGGTGGCAAAAACGGGAAGGCAGAATATTATCTGAATGGTGATAGATTAGGAAAAGGGGAGGTGCAATGAGACTTGGGTGTCATGGTACATCAGTCACTGAAAGTTGGCATGCAGGTACAGCAGGCGATGAAGGCGGCAAATGGCATGTTGGGCTTCATAGCAAGAGGATTTGAGTAGAAGAGCAGCGAGGTCTTACTACAGTTGTACAGGACCTTGGTGAGGCCACACCTTGAATATTGTGCACAGTTTTGGTCTCCTAATCTGAGGAAGGACATTCTTGCTATTGAGGGAGTGCAACGAAGGTTCACCAGACTGATTCCCAGGATGACAGGACTGACGTATGAAGGAAGACTGGATCGACTAGGCTTATATTCACTGGAATTTAGAAGAATGAGAGGGGATCTCATAGAAACATATAAAATTCTGACGGGATTGGACAGGTTAGATGCAGGAAGAATGTTCCCCATGTTGGGGAAGTCCAGAACAGGGGTCACAGTCTAAGGATAAGGGGTAAGCTATTATGGACCAAGATGAGGAGAAACTTCTTCACTCAGAGAATTGTGAACCTGTGGAATTCGCTACAACAGAAAGTTGTTGAGGCCAGTTCATTGGGTATATTCAAAAGGGAGTTAGATGTGGCCCTTGTTGCTAAAGGTATCAAGGGGTATGCAGAGAAAGCAAGAATGGGGTACTGTAGTAGCATGATCAACCATGATCATATTGAATGGTGGTGCAGGCTCGAAGGGCCGAATGGCCTACTTCTGCACCTATTTTCTATGTTTCTATGTGACAAAGGATATAAGAACATGAGAACATAAGAAATAGGAGCAGAAGGCCATATGGCCACTCGAGCCTGCTCCGCCATTTAATACGATTATGGCTGATCTGATCATGGACTTAGGTCCACTTCCCTGCCCGCTCTCCATAACCCCTTAATCATTCAAGAACCTGTCTATTTCTGTCTTAAATTTATTCAATGTCCCAGCTTCCACAGCTCTCTGAGGCAGCGAATTCCACAGATCCACAACCCTCAGAGAAGAAATTTCTCCTCATCTCAGTTTTAAATAGGCGGTTCTTTATTCCAAGATTATGCCCTCTAGTTCTAGTCTCCCCTATCAGCGGAAACATCCTCTCTGCATCCATCTTGTCAAACCCCCTCATAATCTTATACATTTCGATAAGATCACCTCTCATTCTTCTGAATTCCAATGAGTAGAGGCGCAACCTACTCAATCTTTCCTCATAAGTCAACTCCCTCATCCTCGGAATCAACCTAGTGTACCTTCTCTGCCTCCAAAGCAAGTATATCCTTTCGTAAATATGGAAACCAAAACTGTACGCAGTATTCCAGGTGTGGCCTCACCAATACCCTATACAACTGTAGCAAGACTTCCCTGCTTTTATACTCCATCCCCTTTGCAACAAAGGCCAATATCCCTTTTGCAATATGGCCTCGCCACCTGGCTGATGACCCCCCCTGCATGACACCCACACCGAAGCCGAGAAGCGATACGAGAGCCACAGAACCACTCGCAATATCGTGGAGAAAACCATTGGTGTGCTTAAGCAATGCTTTAGATGCCTGGACCACTCAGGAGGTGAGCTTCAATACCACCCTGAGCAAGAAACTCAATTCGTGGTGGTGTGCTCCATGCTGTACAACTTGGCAATCAGGAGGGGACAAGAATTGCCAGAAGGGTGTGACTGTCTACCTCAGCAGAGAGAGGAAGAGGAGGACAAGGAGGTGGATGCTGACATCAGGCCAATCAGGCTGATGCTGAAGCCATGCCCCCCCTCCCCCCCTGTAGACCACATGAAAGGGCCTGTGGTGGCATCGTAGCTGCAAGATTCTTATGTCAGGAGCTCATATATGAGCGCTTTGCCTGAAAGGACGTTGGGGTATTTACAAGGCTGACACACTGCTGGGTGTGCAAGTGATACATCAATGGTGGGCATCACCGTGGTGACAGTTAAAGTTTAAGTTGATTGAAGTTAAGTGTAATTATACCCTTTAATGTTAAGGAATCACCAGTGTGTAAGGGTGCAGCTATCTGAGCCAATGCACAACAAGGTTATGTTAAATAAAAAACATTTAAAACAAACTTTTGTCTGAAATCATAAGTATATTTGTAAAAACCAATCCTCCCCCCCCACCGCTTCTCATCCCCACCTGTACCCCTTCCCCCTTCCCCTCCTGACTCCAAGGCCGCCTGGCCGAGGGGTTCCTCAGGCACTGCTGCATTGAGGGCGGCGGTGGGGGAATGACGGCCAAACCGCTGCTTGGACGGATACGGGAGAGGACGGTCCCGAGGTGCGAACGTGTTGCTCCTGGCTCTCATGTGTGGTTGGCAATGGGGGTGCGGCACCTTCGGATGCAGTGCCATGCTCCAGGACCACTGGGAGCCCTCTGTCACCAGTGTTCCTGGCTAACAGCTCCAGGACTTCCTCCATCCCTTCCATATGTTATTTGATGGACAAAAACTCAGTGCCAACTATGTTCTGGGTGCTTAGTAGGCTTTTTGCTGCTGGTGAATCTCCGTCGTGCCTCCCATAACAGCCAAACAAGCATACACCACAGCCACACACGCTTTCAGTCCCTCTCTGTTCTCTCTCTCTCTCTCTCTGTCTGTCTCTGCCTCCTCTTCTGCGCATGTAATGATGACCCTTGACCTCCTGAATCGCGGGAAACGAGCATTGTCATGCCGTTGCTACGGTCAGAGAGATTTAACACTAACGTCCATTTCATATCACTCGTGGCAATGCCCAATTTTTAAAATGGAGACTAGGGGCTTTGAGAATGGACGACAAGCGAGCGATTTGAAAATCCATTTTTACCGCCCACGCCGTAAATCCCGCCCATTTTTGGGCAATCGGCACAAAAGTGTAAAATCTAGCCCATAGAAGTTCACAGCACGGATGGAGGCCATTTCGGCCCATCGTGCCCATGCCGGGCAATAATAGGCTATCCAGCCTAATCCCACTTTCCAGCTCTAGGCCCGTAGCCCTGCAGGTTACGGCACTTCAAGTGCACATCGAAGTATTTTTTATATATGGTGAAGGTTTCTGCCTCTACCACCCTTTCAGGCAGTGAGTTCCAGACCCCCACAACTCTCTGTGTGAAGAAAGTTCCACTTAAATCCCCTCTAAACCTGCAACCTATTACTTTAAATTTATGCTCCCTGGTTGTTGACCCCTCTGCTAAGGGAAATAGTCCCTTTCTATCCACTATATCTAGGACCTTCATATTTTTATATACGTCAATGATGTCTCCCCTCAGCCTCCTCTGTTCCAAGGAATACAAATCCAATCTGTCCTCATAGCTAAGATTCTCCACTCCCAGCAACATCCTCATAAATCTCTTCAGTGCAATCACGTCCTTCCTGTAATGCGGTGACCAGAACTGCACTCAGTACTCCAGCTGTGGCCTAACCAGTATTTTATACAGTTCAAACATAAACCCCCTGCTCTTGTATTCTATGCCTCAACTAATAAAGGCAAGCATTCCGTATGCCTTCTTAACCATCTTATCTACCTGGCCTGCTATTTTCAGGGATCTGTGGACATGCACTCCAAGGTCCCTTTGTTCTTCTACACTTCTCAGTGTCCTACCATTTAATATGTATTCTCTTTCCTTGTTAGCCCTCCCCAAATGCTTTACCTCACAATTCTCTGGATTAAATTCCATTTAAGCCAATTTTAATAACATCTGCAAACGTCTTAATCATGCCCCTTATATTCAAGTCATATAGGTCATTGATGTATATCACAAAAAGCAAGGGACCTAGTAATGAGCCCTGTGGAACCCCACTGGAAACTTCCTTCCAGTCACAAAAACACCCATCAACCATTACCCTTTGCTTCCTGCGTCTGAGCCAATTTTGGATCCAACTTGCCACTTTGCCCTGGATCCCATGGGCTTTTAGTTTCGTGACCAGTTTGTCATGTGGGACCTGATCAAAAGCTTTGCTAAAATCCATATACACTGCATTATATGCTTTGCCCTCATCGACCCTCCTGGTTACCTCCTCGAAAAATTCAATCAAGTTAGACAGACACGACTTTCCCTTAACAAATCCATGCTGACTGTCCCTGATTAATCAGTGTGTTTTTAAATGTAGATTTATCCTGTCCTTCAGGACTTTTTCCAATAATTTTCCCACCACTGAGGTTAGGTTGACTGGCCTTTAATTACTCGATCTACCCTTTCTTCCTCATTAAACAAAGGTAACACATTCGTTTTTTTGGGGGTGTTTTGGGGCTTTTGTGTTTGTGGGTTTTTTGAATATATTTAAGGCGGAGATAGACAGATTTTTGAGTGATAAGGGAATAAAGGGTTATGGGGAGTGGACAGGGAAGTGGAGCTGAATCCATGATCAGATCAGCCATGATTTTACTAAATGGCGAAGCAGGCTCGAGGGACAAGATGGCCTACTCCTGCTCCTATTTCTTATGTTCTTATGCTCAGTCCTTCAGAGAGGATTGGAAAATGATGATCAAAGCCTCTGCTATTTGATGATCAAAGCCTCTGCTATTTCCTTTTTTGCTTCGCTTAGAAGCCTGGGATACATTTCATCCGGGCCTGGGGACTTATCCACTTTCAAAGCTGCTAAACCTCCTAATATCTCCTCTCTCACTAGGTTGGTTTCATCTAATATTTCATACTCCTCCTCCTTGATAGTCATCATCATAGGTAGTCCCTCGGAATCAGGGCAGACTTGCTTCCACTCTAAAAATGAGTTCTTAGGTGACTGAACAGTCCAATACGAGAAGCACAGTCCCTGTCACAGGTGTGACAGACAGTCGTGGAGGGAAAGGGTGGGTGGGACAGGTTTGCCGCACGCTCTTTCCGCTGCCTGCGCTTGGTTTCTGCATGCCCTCGACAATGAGACTCGCCGATGAGATAGTAGAGTCCAAATCGCCCTCTTGTGAAAACAGACGCAAAGTATTCATTAAGAACCATACCCACATCTTCCGCCTCCACACACAGATTACCCTCATGGTCTTGAATAGGCCCTACCCTTTCTGTAGTTATCCTCTTGCATCAAGGCAGGTGATACATTTACTCACTTAGCCAGTGAGGCAGTTAGCCCTTACTGTTTTCAATCTAAACTCACGTGGGGACGACACATTCTATCTGGGGCATCTGTTGAAATCATTTTTCAGGCACTGCCATGCTTGAGGCCAATGTCTAGTATGCTCTATGTCGTCGATGCACACTGAAGATTAACAGTAATTAATCGGGACCTTCTGGTCTGTCAGATCAGCAGATCAGCTAGTCCTGTTATCCACAGAGCCACTACAGGAGTGCTCACAGCTACAACTGTGCACTGAAAGAAAAGAACGAACTTGCATTTATACAGTGGCTTTCATGACCTCAAGATGTCCCAAAGTGCTCAACACTCAACAAAGTACTTTTGAGTGTAGTCACTGTTGGAATGTAGGAACCGTAACAGCCAATTTGCGCACAAATAGCAATGAAATAAATAACCAGATTATCTGATTCTGACGAAGGGTCATCGACCTGAAACGTTAACTCTGTTTCTCTCCACAGATGCTGCTTGACGCGCTGAGATTTCCAGCACTTTCTATTTTTACATCTGTTTTAGGTGCTGGTTGAGGGATAAATGTCGACAGAAGACTGGGAGAACCGCCGCTCTTCTTTGAAATAGTGCCATAGGATCTTTTACATCCACCTCAGAGGGCAGACGGGGCCTCAGTTTAACAGCTCGTTAGAAGGACGGTGCAGCACTCCCTCAGCACTGCACTGGAATGTTAGCCGGGATCAGGTGCTCAAATCTCTGAAGTGAGACTTGAACCCACAGACATCTAATTCAGAGGCAAAACTGTTACCACTGAGCCACTGCTGACACTGGGTATCTCAGGAAGCCTGGTGAACAGCTCGCAATCCATGCACTGAAGAGCCATCAGCCACAATGTGTCATTATGAAGCAGATAGCCAATAACATTTCACATAACATAGAAAAACTGTTCATTGATCAGGAGGGGCTGGTGCTACCATCTATCCTTGGTTATTATCAGAGTGTCGCAGCATAAACATTTGTGAGCATACACTCAAACAGAACTGAGATAACTAGGCTGGGTCCCCCAGGCTTCCTTTTAGATCAAAATCACTTAACACTGGGATGAATTAAATATTACTCTAAATCCATCCCTGTGTTACCCAAGCGTCGCCACTTTAGTTAAAAAAAAACATTTAAAAAAACCACCCTGGTGTAATCCAGCTAACACTACCGACCCCTAACATCGCTGAATAAACAGGGGAGTTTTCTGGGTTGCACAACATGATGGGAGAGTGGGAGGGGGGGGGGGGGGATGGGGGTGAATCTCTGGGAGGGTTCTCCCACTCGCCGGCCAGAACTGCAACAGAAGAGCCGCAGAAACTGTGGATAAACGGAGTCGGTTTTCCAGGGTTTCTGCAGCCCTTAGACTGAAGTTGTAGCCAGTGAGTAGGAGAATCCCGGTGGGAATTCATCCCCGATGTGGTTAGTGCTTTAAGAGTTATTGCAGAGGGTGTGGCCCAACTTCAATATTTACGTTTCTTAATAGAAGTGGCCTGTGAAAATAAGCTCTGGGTCCTGATTACCTCCTCACATGGTAGGTATACATTTGCTACAGTCCATTAAAAGGAAACTTAACAGGTCCCCAAGTACGGCTGCAACAATCCCCTGGAGCCTTGCTTGCTTATTTCACATCCTGTGTGACTGTGACCGTGATAAATTATCCCTCTTCATCCTTCTCAACCTATCTGCAGCCCTTGACACAATTGACCACGCCATCCTCCTCCAATGTCTCTCCACCGTTGTCCAACTAGATGGGACTGCACTCGCCAGATTTCATTCCCAACTAACCAATCGTATCCAGAGAATCATCTGCAACGGCTTCCCTTCCCACTCCTGCACCGTTCCCTCTGGTGTCCCTTAAGGATCTATCCTTGGCCTCCTCCTGTTTCTCATCTACATGCTTCCCACTGGTATCATCCGAAAATACAATGTCAGGTTCCACATGTACGCCGACGACACCCAGCTCTACATCACCACCACCTCTCTTCAACCTCTCCACCGACTCTTATTTTTCACACTACTTGTCGGACATGCAGTCCTGGATGAGCTGAAAATGTCTCCAAAGCCATTGTTTTCGGTCCCCACCACAAACTCTGTTTCCTAGCCACTGACTGCATCCCTCTCCCTGGCCACTGTCTGAGGCTGAACCAGAAGATTTGCAACCTTGGTTTTGTCCTATTTTACCCAGAGCTGAGCTTCTGACCCTATATCAGCCACATCAGCAAGACCATCTACTTCCCCCTCTGAAATATCGCCCGTCTGCGCCACTGCCTCAGCTCAGCTGCTGATGAAATCCTCATCCATACTTTTGTTACATCTAAAATCGACTATTCCAACATTCTCCTGGCCAATCTCCCACCTTGCACCTTCTATAAACTTATGCTCATCCAAAGCTCTGCAGCCCTTATCCTAACTCGTAACAAGTGGGGAAGAGCAAAACTAGAGGCCATCAATATAAGATAGCCACCAAGAAATCACATAGGGAATTCAGAAGAAACTTTACCCAGAGAGTGATGAGAATGTGGAACTTGCTACCTGTTCCACAGGGAGTGGTTGAAGCGAATAGTATAGATGCATTTAAAGGGAGGCTAGATAAGCATATGAGGGAGAAGGGAATAGAGGGTTAGGCTGATCAATTTAGATGATGAAGGGTAGAAGGAGGCTCAAGTGGAGCATAAATCCTGGCATAGTTGGGTCAAATGGCCTGTTTCTGGGCTGTATATCCTATGTAAGTTCCATTCACCCTTCACCCTTGTGCTCACTGATCTGCATTGGCTCTCGGTCTGGCAATGTCTTGATTTAAAAATTCTCATCCTCAGTTTCAAAACCCTCCATGATCTCTTCCCTCTCTATCTCTATCTCTGTAACCTCCTCTAGCGCTCTTCCAATTCTGGCCTCTTGCGCATCTCCGATTTTCATGACTCCATCATTGGCGGCTGTGCCTTCAGCTACCTAGGCTGTAAGCTTTAGAATTCCCTCCCTAAAAACTCCTTAAAACCTACCTCTTTGACCTAGCTTTTGGTCACCTGTCCCAAGATCTCCTTATGTGGCTCAGTGTCGAATTTTGTTTGATCGTGCTCCTGTGAAGCACCATGGGATGTTTTACTACATTAAAGACACTTAATAAATAGAAGTTGTTGATGTTGTTATTGGACTTTAATTTCCCAAAATTTGACCCCAGGTTTTTTCCACCTTCCCGGGAGATTGCAATGGGTCAGTGATGCGGATTGTTGCCCACATGTTGGGACAGGATAGGCTCGGTGGACCAGAGGGCCCTGTCCCACCTTACATTTGGTATCAGCGTACACTGTAGAACCGATGGACTCCGCGGCACTGGTGGTAGCAGAGATTCACCGGGAGCTGGAAGGGCAGAATCGCATTGCTGGCCTGTTTGGGCAGGCTGAGTGCTGTAGCGATGGCAGCCGGCAACAGTGACATTGTTTATGCTGCCATGCAAGGTGGCTGCTTCTTCATCATCGCAGGATAATCACCTCCTGAGATGGTCCTCCATTCATTTGGAGCCATTAACGCTGCACCTTCATGTTAGGCAATGGCGCTTAAATCAGAGGTATTGTTACTAGCAACCCTGTAAAGAGAAAAATACATTTATGCTTTATTTTCTAACGCTCATTAATTTTTTAAGACTTTGCTTTTATATATATATTTTTTTAAATATGTAGTAATGTACATAGCTCTGGTAAGTTTGCAATGATCATGCCTGAACGGAGCTCTGAATGTTGGCCATGGTAACAATTACTGGGAAATTCAATGGCTTCCACAGGTCAGATTTAATTTTTCTTCAGTAATAAAATGGGAGTAATTACAATGAAAATAAATTCCATTGGGGGGTGGAGGAGTGGAGGGTTTGAGATGATAATTAAGCTCTTGAGTTTCACATTTGCAGTTTGCAACATTATCAAAATTTCTTAATGAGACTATTTTCTTTGAAACTGTCCCACAAATATTTTATTGCTACTTTAATCTAGAAGAAAGTCACTTGAGGACGAACACTTTGCATTCCTCCCTCCCCCTCTCTCTCCTAACTGCAGCTGGATTGTGTCCAACATTCAAACCTCCCCAGAAACAGAGTGAGGGAGGCAAGATGGGCTAAATTAAGGGAATCGATTTCCTGAAAGAATCTTTTCCCTCCATTCCGGCAGGTGCTGACTCATGTGGAGCTACAGGTTCCACCGACATTGGCTGCCTTCCAGTACTGTACCTTAGCAGTTATTTTGCTTCCGTAAGGCTAGGCAGCAAGTGTCTGTATGCTATTCGACCATGAATTAAATTACTGTAGCACCTTAGACTGACATCCATAAATGCTCAGTTTCCAAGAGGAGACGGCAACCCGGAGCGAGAATCCGGATTGATTTCCTTCCCTCTCTGGTCCAGAGGTGCCGAGGTGAACTGTAGCAGCCTGACTGCTCGCTCTGACCAGGAACTGAGCCTGGGGTCTTTCTGGTCTTTTTGTGCCTCAGTTTCAACATGGGGTAAGAACATTTACCAGCTGAATTATTGGAAGAGCCTCCACGAAAATGCATGAAATAAAATTTAACAAACATGCATGGAAGAGAGACAATTACAAATATATTTTAAAATGCCATACTAATAATGAATGAAGCTTCCAATTCCTTTAATATTATACTCCGATGTTTGTCTTAGTTTAACAATCCTAACCTGTACCCAAGTCCCGCACATCCATTACCCCTGTGCTCGGTGACCTACATTGGGTCCCGATCCATCAACGCCTCCATTTTAAAATGTTCATCCTTGTGTTCATTTCCCTTCCTGGCCTCGCCCCTTCCTATTTCTGTGACCTCCATCAACCCTCGGAGAACACTACATTCCTCCAACTCTGGCCTCTTTTGCATTCCCCCCCCCACTCTCTTTGCCCCATCACTGGCAGCCGTGCCTTCAGCCGTCTAGGCCCTAAGACCGGGAATTCCTGCCCTAAACTTCTCCACCTTACACCTCTCACTCCTCCTTTAAGACCCTCCTTTAAAACTTACCCCTGCAACCAAGTTTTTAGTCACCCCTCCCAACATCTCCTTCTTTGGCTCGGTGTCAAATTTTGTTTGATAACACTTCTGTGAAACACCTAGGGATGTTTCCCTATGTTAAAGGCGCTATATAAATGTAAGTTGTTGTTGTTGTTGGCGATAGATGCAATGAATGTGTGCAATGTGTGTGATGGTGCTGATCAGAGCCTTTACCACAGTAACAGTCTGTCTTATTACTGATTAAAATATACAGAAGTCAAGTACACGCTAATAAGTGGTTAGGAGAGGGAGGTAGAAGACAGTTAAAAGGAATATTACAGGGAAAGCCATTAGCCCTCATTTTAAGCAAGGGGTAAGGTGAGATCATCAGGATGCCCAACAGGCTTTCCTGTACTCTCCAGCCTGGGCCATTTTAACTCCCGGGCCTAATTACCATACTGATGGAACGGCTCCCGTCTGTACCTGGGGGAATGATGTTGAGACAGGTGGGAGTGGGATCAGTGTGAGCATGACAGCAGGCCATCACTGGAACCATTCCTAGCAACTGGATAAGTGTGGCATGGACGCGATCAAGGGAAGGGGAGTCGAGAGCAGGAGAGGCCCAAGGTTTCCTTGTGGGGCTCCTGCTCCTCCTGGTCCATCAAGAAACCGTTAAAAAAAAAAAGACAAAATTAACCTTCCTTATTGGCCCTCTTCTGAGCCTGCTCCTCTGTGTCAGCTGGTGTTGCTGACGAGGCCAGTACTGGGCACCAAACCCACGGCTGTGCCTTAAAATGGCGTCAGGGTCTGAATGACATCAGATCTCGACTTTTGAATTTCCACAAATCCCTCACCGGCTTGGGGCCTCCGACGATGCCAAAAGTGCCTGTTAAAATAGCGCCGGGTGCAAAAGCGGCGTGGATATTTTAAACCAACGCCCCGATTCCCCCCTCCCATGCCCAATTTTCGTTGGACAGAGGGAGTTAAGATCGGATCTCTTATGTTTTGTTGCTTATTAATCACCTCAGTTAAATCTGAAACGTGGAGATACGACCAACCTGGACAGGCATTTTCCCTCAGCTGCCACACACAAGTGAAAAATAAGAAATCAAGGTCACGATGACCTGGGCCATTGCACAAAGATGTGCCGCTTCTGATCTCCGCCACAAGCTTCCCAATTCAAAACGTTTATTCCAGTAAGGAATTCACCAGACATCCCCTTCAAACAGGAAATGCTTTGCACCTGAGCAGCTAATAATAGTACAGGTCCTGCAGACAATGCTTTAATGTAAGCTAGACACAGCATTGATCAGGTAAATGGAAGAAGATTATCACAATGTTCTTTGTTGTGGTGAAGCACATTCCACACGAACCTGGTCTATAAGTGTACCTGACAGGAGAGCAATTTTGTCTTTTCAGGCTAAGCCTTTAAAGATTTTGTAGCTGCTCCAATACAGGCCCAATCCAATCCAGTCAGGTACCTGGATCCAGTCCATGTTTTCATACATGTAGAATCTACAGTTTGTGGATGCTGTAGTTCCAAATAAATCACCACAGTAATGTTCAAAAGCTCGTTTCCTCTGCCTTGTATTTCCAATTCGAAGACATAAACAGCTCTAATGAATCATCTGAGAGTTGCTTTGTCTACTTTCCTACAATTTTGTAGTGTTTTTTTATTTGGGGAAGGGGGAAATCCCTTAGTGTTTACAGTTTTGAAATTGCGAAAACTGGAAATTAGAGTTAATTGCAGAGAAAAGTGTTTAATGCCACTCGACTGTATAACGAGTGTTTGTTTTCAATATACCCCTCTGCTGATAAATATATAAATATACTGGCATGTTGCGTTCCTCAAAGAGAATGTTTGGGCTTTGGAAACACTGGCTTTTAAACTTGATGTGATTTTTGAAGTCCTTTGTTTAAAGCAAGTTTTGGTTCATGTAACGGAGCTCAGCATTAGCTACGCCTGACATCTCTGGAATGTTCTGCGTCCGCTGGAGCTGCCAACTTTAAGGACCTTTTCAAAGTCATCAATTTAATTTGTACTATCCAGCAACCCTTGCTGTGAAGTACATACATTTAGGCATTGGATGAGAACAAGATCAGGCCTGGCTGTGATGACCCTGAAGGTGAGGTACTAGAGAGAGCAGCCAGAGCCTGTGGAAAAGTTATTCAGTTAAATGATTTCCAATCTTCTTGTGCTGAGGTGTGGTTCCAGAAGTGCTGGGTGTCCTCCGACAATTTAGCCGAGTGTCCATTCCTTGTGTGAAGGGCCAGACAGCGAGTGACAGTTGGCTATCTTACCTTGAGGGACATCACAGCGACGTCTATACCTGTACTTCCCTCACCCGATGCCTACCCACTCACTTGCCCAGAGGTCAATGGACAGTGATCAGGATCAGGAACCCTGTCTGATTTTCTCCCTTCCATTGCCCATGGATGCTCGAATCGATTGTAGCACCCCAATTATCTGCCTGGCTGGGAGCACCTAACTCAACACGGACAGTCATTGAACTAGGAATTCTTTGGTCCATAAATCTTAGTGTATTTGGCACAGAACCATTGGGGAAGCCAAGTGAAATATGAGTTGAAGAAAATTACTCGTTTTAATTTATTTCAGCTACAGTATAAATAAAATCGATGCTTATCGCACTCACAACTCAGTAAGTTGTCATTATAAAGGCTCATTTACTTATGAGATAGATTATCTCCATGTTCACTATCTTCTATCCACCATTTGTTGAGTGCAAGATAAACCAGAAGTTATTATTACCACTTTATCAAGGTGAGCGAAAGATGGCAATAAAATGGAAGAGAAGTGTCAGGGGCCCTCGGTTAGTGCAAGATTGTTTTGCCAACATTGGTTTCCATTTCCTTCCTGAATGAGGGGGCTTCAGAAATGAATTGTCACTGTTATATAACTTGTGGCTTTGGAGCTAGGAGCCTGTCCCACAGAGCAGTAGACAGCTCGTGCTGTAAACACAAAGAGGGCACTGAAAGGTTATCACTGATGAGAACTCCCTGAGGAATACAAGTCCTCTGATAAAACTTCCACAGAGCATCTCATTTGTTCCCTGGGATACTGCACTAAGTATCTTGGTATTGTACAACAATTCACAACACTTACTCCATTTGAGTGATTTAAAAAGACATCAATCCAATCAAATAATCTTTAGTGCAGTAAAATTATACGTTTCACAAATGTTCTTACATAATGTCATTAATTGCATTTGACTTCATTATAATTACTTACCTATTAATTTTTTTGGACATAAAGTGTTACAGCTACACTAGCCTTATGGTTCTGCCCACAGCTCCTTGTGAATGGGGTACTGGTAGAAAGAAAATCTTGCATTTGTATAGCGCCTTTCGTGAACTCAGGATGTCCAAAAGCGCTTTATAGGTAATTAAGTACTATTGTAACGTAGGAAACATGGCAAACAATTTGCACACAGCAAGATTCCATAAACAGCAATGATATAATGACCAGATCATCTGTTTTAGTGATGTTGGTTGAGGGATAAATGTTGGCCAGGACACTGGGGAGAACTGCCCTGCTCTGCTTCAAATAGTGCCATGGGATCATTTACGTCCACCTGAGATATCGTGGCCCAGGTTTAAGGTCTCATGTGAATGACGGCACCTCCGACAGTTCAGCACTGCCTCTGTACTGCACTGGAGTGTCAGTCTAAATTATGTGCTCAAAGTCTCTGGAGCGGGGACTTGAACCCACAACCTTCTGACTCAGGCAAGAGTGCCACCACTGCACCACAGCTGGAACAACTTGCACTTATATAGCAATATAACCTCAGAACATCCCAAAGCGCTTTACAGGTAATGAAGTATTTTGAACTGTAATCACTGTTGTAATGTAAGAAATGAACATATGCTAGGGGCCCAATGTCTGCTTTAGGTGGCCACTGGAGATGTCTGAATAAATCACCCGATCCAATACGGGGTCGACCTGCACCAGGCGTCTTTGGGGTGTGGAACATTGCCCCGCAAAATTGTTATTTTTTTTCTGCCAGGAAAACAGGCACATCGAGGACCAATATCTACCCCATGCCTCCCTTCTACAGAAGTATTATCTCACATAAATATCCAGATTGTAAGTAGGCAATATTAAATGTATAAAATGTTGGTTTATATCAATTTTGAGGGAATGCAAAGAACTAAATACATGAACACTCTTAAAAATAATGAGCTGTTAAGATGTGCTGTTTAAGCAAACAATACTAATACATCAAAATAACCATTAGTATTTGCAAAGGAAGCACTGAAGCACTCATTTCCATAAAAGAAGGGTTGCCATGGTAAAGTATCTTAGAAGGTATTTCACCATCTTTATATCTGAGGGAGGATGTAAACGTATTATTTTATTCCAGTTTTAATACAAACTGAGGTAAAATATGAAAACATTCAAAATATTTGCAGATTATACCACCTAATAGAGTGGCTGTGTAGCAGCTCTTCCAGAACAGATGGCTCGTGGTTATTTCAGGAATAAGGCTAGTCAAAAAAAACCCTCCCTGATGCAGTAAGACTGCCCCTTTAAGAGGGGCCATGTGGACAGGCTGAAATCTGACCCTCCACGAATAGGCTTTCACAGAAATGAATGGAAATTGGGACTTCTCACAAACTTTATCATCTGGCTCGCTTTCCCGCCTCCGTGCTGGGTGAAAGGCTGCCTGTAGGTTCACTCCTGCGGCTTGGACTCGAGGAGGCCTTCAGTGAAGCACTGACCCCACTCCTGCCACAATCCATCACCAACAAGCATGACACACGTTGAAAACATGCAGGAGGCTACACAAACACCTCGCCCGTGCTTATCACTAGGAAAACTACCCATCGTTCTAATGCATGCAGAGGTTGGACCACAGGCAACTTTCTGCTTTCATTCATTAGTAGTGTTTTCTTTCTGTGGTAACACTGTGACGATAACAGCTTGGTGCTCGAGGCATGGGGCTAATGTGTATTCCTCAGAGGCTGATATGGGCTGATAACAAATGCCACTTGCGGGATTCTTTATATTTAAATGTTGTGCTTTAGTTTGTCAACTTTCTCCCTCCATCATCATGAAGGTTTTCGATGTGGTGGATGTGTAGAATCTGTTTCTACTTGTGGGCGAGTCCAGAATAAGGGACATAAGTATAAGATGGTCACTAATCGGCCAAATAAGGAATTTAGGAGGAATTTCTTTACATAGAGTGTGGGGACAATCTGGAACTCTCTAAAACAAGAAGTGGTTCAAGCAGAAAGCATTGGTGCATTTAAGGGGAGGCTTGATGAATCCTTGAGGGAGAAGTGAATATGGGGGCAAGGTGGGAATAGGTCATTAGAGTGGCAGAAGGCTCCTGTGGAATACGAACACCATCACAGACTAGTTGGGCCTCATGGTTGTTGATTCTATGTAATTCGATGTAATCTGTCTTTGTTTTTCTCAGGTTATTGAGGTACAGGTATCAGTATTGCTTGTCTCTGATTCCGTTCAAACACATCTCTAATGTACACAAACTGAATTTTTAAAAAATTGATTCAAATGTCCCTGGTGTGCTTTCAATGACGCTTTGGCTATTCAGGCCGCAGTTTATTTTTCCCATTTCGAGAAGGTTTTACAAAAGGTTAGTGCACTAACCTTGAAGGTATGCCAAGGGGAACTATAAATTTGAAGAGCTCTACAACCCAACAGGCTCTGAAGAGAAATGGCTTACTAGAGCCTCTTGGTCATTTTTTAATCACACATTTCATGCTGCCAATCATGGCCAACCTATGCACAATCCCTGGACACTGCAATTGCAGAGGTTGAAATCCATGTATAGGATATTAGTAATGCATTCGGATGAAACTTGGTCTGCTGAAGAAGTAACTCAATTTTAACCCACGGAAAGCTTCACTCCAATGACATTGCTAATTGGGATAGTGGGTTTCCAGCTATCAGCTCCCCATTCGTGATGTCACTAAAATAAATAAAGGGCTAAAAATTTGCCGACCTTGCGACCGGTTTTTCAGGGATATTTCGCCATTTTTGCCGAAAAACCGGTCGACGGGAAATTCTGAGATGTCTTGCGGTGGTGGTTTTTAAGTACCGAACCGTCGCCATGCAAGACTCGAAATATCGCTTGCGCCAAAATTTTGCCTCGTATTTAACGCGAAAAATAATCGGCAGGTAAAAAGCTGCGTTAGAGCCTTTTGGAGTAGCGATAAGTATGAAGACCTGTAAAAAGGGTAAGTTAAAGTTTTAATTTTTTTAATTGTTTTTCAGCGATTCGATAGTTAAGTGTCCTGTGAATGTTTTGTGATTTTTTATTTTTTGTTTGGGTGTTTTTCCCCCCTCCCAAGGCCTCTCTCGCAGCGGTACTGGCCTCTGAGTAAAGTTGCAGAAAATTCGTGGTTTGCGCCACTAATCCTCATGCAACGTCGAATTTTACCGCTGGGCGCATTGAAGCTTGAATTTTAGGCCTCATAGCGGTAGCAAAGCGCAAGTGGTATTTTTGGCGAAAAACTAGTTTTAGCCAAAAAACTAATTTCTAGCCCTATGTCTTGCATTTATATAGCGCTTTTCACAATGTCTCAAAGCGCTTTAAGCCAATGAAATGCATTTTGAAATGCAGTCACTGTTGTAATGTAGGAAATGGGACAGCCAAGTTGCACACAGCAAGGTCCCACAAACAGAAATGTGATAATGAGCAGATAATCTGTTTTAGTGATGTTGGTCAAGAGATAAAAATTGGCCAGGGCACTGGGGAGAACTCCCCTGATCCTCTTCGAAGTAGTATCATGGGATCTTTATATCTACCTGAAAGGGCAGACAAGGCCTCGATTGAAAGTCTCATCCAAAAGACAGCACCTCCAACAGTGCAGCCCTCTCTCAGTACTGCACTGGAGTGTCAGCCAAGATTTTGTGCTCAAGTCTCTGGAGAGAGTTCTTGTGGCAATTCAAATGAGTACAGTTCCATTTTAAGTGGCTAGAAGCTGACCAGACACCATAGGTGGATTCTAGCTTGAACACACACTCAGTTATTTCCCACCTCCATCATCCTTTACATCTATCTACACTGCACGAGGGAGGGTTGACTCCGCAGAGGCAGTTAAACCTGTTCTTTGGTTGACCAGAGGTTTTTCATTGACACAAAAATGGTGTCAGCTGCCTTCTTTTGTCAGTTTTCTCTCGTTCGCTAGATGACTTAGCCGAGAATGTCAAAAGCATTCCTACGGAAAACCCATGGGATTTGACTGGTTGAAGGGACCAGGCATCTCATGAACTGTGGTTGAATTGTGCTGACAGATTACTTGCCTCTGCAGACTGCGGAGGAGTGGGATCTTTCTCATCCTGATGGAGTAGATGTCCCATTTCTGCTACCAACGAAATTCATAAATTGTTTAGTGCAGCTATTCAGTTAAAGAAGACATGCTAGCATGACATCAACACAACACCAACTTGCAAAAATAAAGCCTCTCATTCCTTTCGGATAGTTCCCTTAATAAAAAGTGCATCTGGTCACAACATCTGGTTTGCGCTATATAGATTCCAGAAAGTCTAAACAGCAGACAACAATTATGAATTAATGATGGTACTCAGTGGCTGCATTGATTATAGGGTGGCCCAGTAATTCCAGTCAGTGGACCCTCTACCCTCAGTGTTGTGAATAGCAATTTCATTCCCATATTAGGCTGGCTCATGTTTTCTCGCTAGTTTTACCAATTGCCTACAATGGCAGAAAACTTCCCATAGACGTACGCAATCTCGGAGAGAGACG
The DNA here is from genome assembly GCF_044704955.1 of Pristiophorus japonicus. NCBI lineage: Eukaryota > Metazoa > Chordata > Chondrichthyes > Pristiophoridae > Pristiophorus > Pristiophorus japonicus. The sequence continues at coordinate 120,332,547 of NC_091987.1, read as the reverse complement.
ATGAAAACCTTTCCCATCAATGTAGCATAGACCTGTTGGGCCAAATGGCCTGCTTCCGTACTATAAAATGCTATGTAATGTAATCAATATGGTATTTCCCTGTAGTGCCAAGATCTTCTCTTCGTGGATAAAAGCACAAACCCCACACGAAGCCTTGCGAAGGAAGGAAAAACCTTTAAAATTGCCCGTACTGGCTGTGTTACTAAAAAGACTCACATTCTATTGGCCAAATCAAGGAGTAGACCACCCTGATGAATGATGACGACGTAATGGATCAAATGGAGAAAAACAAAAATGGAAAAGTAAAGTGAGAATGCACTATGAATGGAAAGCATCACTCTGTCAGTCTCAACGTATGATCCTGTTCTCCTCGTGCCTCGGGCACATCCTGGAGCCTTTCCTGCATGCAGCTCATGTTGCTAATAGGCAGCAGGAATCTAATAAGCACATATTTGCTAATAAATTGGATCAGGACTTCCATTCAATCTGTTTCAGTAGAAATGCTACATTTGTGTAATCAGAATTACTCTTGGATCAGAGCTTCTATATAATGATTTGAAAGATGTTACTTAATTTACTTTAGGCAGAGGGAGCAGGGTTCAGTCATATAAAATAATAATAATTGTACAACATATTGTGCCTGCTGACTTAGTACATTTCTTTATGTAAAAAGAAAAAAGTAAATGGGAACTGGATAATACTGTGCTGTTTCACCTCTGGAACCTGGGTTCAAATTCAGCCCTAACTGCTGGAATACAAATATCTGTTTTCAGCTGGCTGTAAAAGGCCCATATGAAGTGAGGTGGACCATCTTAACCCAGTTCGAGTATTTACTGTAACATAGGAGAAAGTATTCTAATATTTAATATTCAATATTCGTCAAGGGATGTGTCAAATTGCCTTTCGTGTATTAAAACACCCCACTGTTATAAGTGGTAGTACTTTGGATGAACAGAAGTTTATGTAGAGTGGAGCTCGAGGGTGCTGGCAAGAAAAGCATTGCAGAAACCAAGCCTTGCAGTGATGCTGGCATGGATGGGCATTTTGGTGGTAGGCCGGGGTGAGATAAGGACTTATTTAAGCAATGTTATGGAGGTGGAAGTAAATGTTCTTGGTAATGTGGGATTTGAGGCTTACCTCATGGTCAAACAGCACATGAGCTAAGGTGTCAGTTGTGGCTCTGTGGTTAGCCTCGGAATCGGAAGGCTTGTGGGTTCAAGTCCTACACCAGAAACCTGAACACATAATCTAGGCTGACACTCCAGTACAGTACTGAGGGAGCTCTGCACTGTTGGAGGTGCCGTCTGTCAGATGAGATGTTAAACCAAGGCCCTGTCTGCCCTCTCAGGTGGACATAAGCATCGTGTGGCATGATTCAAAGAGCAGGGGAGTTTTCATGGAGTCCTGGCCAACATTATCCCTCAACTAACAGATGATTTGATCATTTATTTAATTGCACTTTGTGGGAGCTTGCTGTGCATAAACTGAATGCCACAAATTCTTACATTACAACAGTGACTACACTTCAAAATACTTCATTGGCTGTAAAATGCTTTGTGATGTCCTGAGGTCATTAATGGTATAAATGCAAGTCTTTCTTTTATGAAGGTCAAACACCATTCGATTCAGTGAGCAACTGGAACAGTATAATGTCACAACATCTCCTCAGATTGTTACTCTGGATTTCTTACATGCAGGTTTCAACAATGTGGAGATGGTTTTCTGAAAAATATTTACCACAACATCGAGCTTAGCATCTTGAGTGAAAGACTGAGGACAAGCCTCAGTTCAGAATCAAGGGGTCTGCAGCACAGTGAGACCACAAGGGTGGTTGTGGGAAATGGAAAGGTCATACTGTTGCTTTTCTGTGGTTGAGGGTTAAGGAACATTGTTCAGTGGGGAAGAAGAGAAGGAACTTTACTATGCAGCTGATGTATTTTACCTGACCTGGAACTGGTCTTGAGTGTTGAGAATGGTTGCTAAAAATGCCACTGGGTCCTATCCCCAGCCCTTAACATGATGAACACACAAAAATCACTAAACAAAAAAGAAATGTTGAACAAATTGATATAGCACAGATTGCAAATTCCAAGTATTGTAGTTTCACACCAAACTATTCCAATGTTAGTGGGACCAATATGCCAGGTGTATGATAGTGTGATGGCTTTGTGACTGAGACAAGAAACCCATAGGTTGTGAGATCAAATTCCATCATACAGTGAAATGGAATTCAATACATCTGATTCATTGTAAAAGCTGCTGGATTGGTGTAAAAACTCAACTGGTTCACTTATGCCTTTGGGAAAGGGAACCTTACCCAGAGTAGCTTACATGTCATTCCAGTTCCACGCTATGTGGTTAACTTTTATTGGGCAATATTCTCCGTGTTGCCTACAGTTGAAGAAAGAAAATTGCTTCAAGCAGTAAAACAAAGAAAGACCCGCATTTATATAGCACCTTTCACAACATCAGGATGCCCCAAAGCACTTTACAGCCAATGAGGTACTTTTTGCAATGTAGTCACTAGTCTAATGTAGAATGTTAAGAATGGGATTTTAACTGCGGAGGTCAGCTGGTACAGGGTTAATCACCAACCCTTGTTCTTCTGGAGGGTCACAATCCTCAGCCATTTTTTTTACGGAAATTACTCTCGGTAATGTTCCAGTTTGCTGCAGCTCACACAGACGGGATGTGAGCCCATGTCTGTCACATCTCCACATTGCCGCTTAATGATTTCAAATGTGTCAGTTTGGGGGGGTTGCCAAAATGGGACGAGGCATTTCCCCAAAGGAACAGAAAAGAATGTTCAGACTATATAGTCTGAACAAATCCCTTTCACTCGCTCCTTAGATGCTAGAACAGCCTTGCCTCCTCACAACATTCCCTTCTCTCCTCTGGTAGATGACAAGAAAAAGGAGCGAGAACAGCACTGACTCCCTTTTTCTCCCAACACGCCCGCCTTGGGCAATCCATGAATGGAGGCCCACGCGGGCATGGAGCAGCTGGTATGCTGAGGGTCACAGGTAAAATGCAGGTGGGCTGTTTTATGAATGCACTAAGCAAACAGGATAGCAAAGTTTACTAATAATTGTAGAGTCGTGCTGTTAAATTTTCAGTTGAACTTCTACACAAATTTTGGCATATACATAAGTTTTAGGCCAGACTTTAATTCTGCTTGCAATAGGTTGCGATTATCCAGGTTCAGCTCTACCCACATCTCCTTTGTCCATCTTGGCAGAGAAGGAGATTTGTTTAAATTGCTTTTTAAAATGAACCATTATGTATATGTAATGGATGTACAATTACGATTTGCCAAGATAATTGAAACTTTATCCTCAGTAAACTCCCCAAAAATGAAAGTATTTCCTCCTGTTTATACAACATCTTCCTTCTGGTTCTTTTGGCTCTTATTTCAGACCTATAAATTGCCCTGTAGAAATGGAATATGCAAATCCTGTCCTCTCTGATTTCATCCAAAATTGAAGCTTAGTTCAGTGACCTAGTTCGCTCAGCTCCAGCAAAGTCTACCTCGATAAGGATGAACTGGATATTATTAAAAATTTACCCTACAGAAAATGACAACAGTGTGCTACACAGGCAGAAGAAAAGACAGAGACTAATCAGTAATCAATGAATAATTATGAGATTTAATTATTGAGGAATTAGCATTTTGCTGCAAGGGCCTAAAAATGAACACAAAAGTGAACCGGAGTTAAAAGCCAATGCTACACTCCTCCGAATATTTCCTGGGTCTGTCCTTTTCAACAAAACCTTTTTTTGGGCACTCTGGAAGGATGAAGAAGATTTTCTTTCATCTTACATTTGTTAAAACATATCTGGCTAAATTGAACATCAGTAGATGCCAGGTGCAGACTGTCTTGTCCAACCAAGGATAGGATTCCCCTCTTCTAGGTCATAGCATTTGAATGACTTGGAATTGAATTTCTAGTTCCTAAGAATTTTGCAGAATAATTCATCATTTCCTACGTTTAATTTTCACAAGAATACAGTAGGAACAGACAATTGCAATGTGTTGGCCCCAATATTAGGGTTCTGGTTTCTCAGTGCAATTTACCCTAAAATGCTGCGTGTGAGGACACATCCATACAGCACTAATCAGCAAGCGGGCCATTTGTTTGTCATTAATTGTAATTTTCCACAATATCGTGTTACATTGCTGGAGAGAGCAAAACACCAATCTTAGCAAGGTTCCAGTTACAGACCTTGTCACTGAAACCTACCAAAGGGCTGCCAATCCTCCAAGGTTGCCCAAGAGTCTCCAGAAATTAAATATTAATCTTGACACTGCAGTGAGCAACCCAGGAGAAACATCACAGCGGCATTAAAAAAGTTTGTTTTCATTTTCTTTGAAAGCTTTTGTTTATTAGTTATAAAAATATTGCAAATGGGGGGGGAAAGGCTGTTTGACTGGGTGGGGCGGTTGGTGGCAGAAGTTCATGTGATGAAACCTCCAGGAATAGGTCAGGAACCTTAACCTATCAAAAGAGTCACTTCAGATGGCTGTGAACTGAAGATACTGCTGTGTCATTGGCCGGGCCGAACTGTGAAGATTGCTGTCAGCTACACACTTTAGCTCCATACAATTGGGCCTCTATCTCTGGCCTGGCCAAAGCCACGGTTCATACTGAAATACAACAGTCTGCGTGAAGAAAAGAAACACTTCTCAATTCAGCACGCTTTGAAATAAACCATTTAGATAACAAGGAACTTTAAAGTTGGATGTATTTTAAAATCAGACATTTCAGACTTTTCCATCGAGTGAAGGACATAGAATGATGCAGCAGAGAAGGAGGCCATTCGGCCCATCGTGCCTGTGCCAGCTCTTTGAAAGAGCTGTGCAATTAGTGCCATTCGCCTGCTCGTTCCCATTAATCCTGCAAACCTTTCGTTTTTAAGTAGATATCCAATTCTCTTTGCAGAATTACTATCCGCTGACACCACCCTTTCAGCCAGTGCATTCCACATCTTGACGAAACTGTCTAATTACTTCTGTGCGATATTAAAATCCTAATATTCACTCAAAACTTGAACACCCGTGTGAACTGAAAGCAGAAAATGCACAAAAGGCTCTCCAACAGAAACATTAACCCATCCTTTCTCTTCATCATCGGTCATGCTATTTTTATATTAGATTTCCAACATATCTCTTGAGTTTTTAAGATTAGCTTTCAAGGAGTCAGCCTTGGTTCAGTTGGTAGGAATCTCCGAGTCAGAAGATTCAAGCCCCACTCCAAGACTAATCTAGGCTAATTGCTTAAGCACAGTACTGAGGGAGTGCTGCATTGTTGGAGATATGGGGGCCGAAATTGGTGGCCTTACCGCCCACGGCTGTCGCCAAGTTTTTTTTGCTGCTCTCCCCTCGGTGACAGATTCCTCCAGGTCTGCATCCAGCGGGAGGGGAGTATCGGCGGAAGCCGCTCGGTGACTGCCCCTGGCGTCCAAATCGTGTAAGTGACCTCCTGCCCGCCGAGCTGGCATATTGATGCAGGCGGGAGTCAGCAGTAGTAGGGGGAAGGACTGCTGCGTGGAGGCAGGTCTAACCCCGACGGTAAGTAAGAAGACCTGCAAAAAAAGGTTAGTGATCACTTTTTAATTTTATTTTTTTCAGCCTTTTACCTGTATAGGTATGGTGTTTTTTTTACTGTGAATATTTTTATTTTTCAGTGTCCCCCTCCCCGGGCAGATTCAATCCTCGGCGGCACTTTGGCGAGGAAGGCGTTTGTCGCCGAGATTGAGAGCTCCTGCCCGCTGCTGCCCAGATTGACGGTGTAAGCCATTATTTGGCCGCTGGGCGGTACTGCCATCTCTTTGAGGGATCTTCCTGGCAAAGTACCACCCGGTCTCACGGTGGCCATCGGCTGTCGTTTGGACGGCACTTGGCTTCCACCAAGTTTGGACCCGCTGCCTTTAAGAAGAAATGTTTAACCAAGGTGGATTATAAACATCCCATTTATATAGCACCTTTCACAACTTCAGGATGCCCCAAAGCACTTTAAATATTGGCCAGAACACCTGGTAGAACTCCCCTGCTCTTCTTCAAAGTAGTGCCATGGGATCTTTTACATTCACCTGAGAGAGCAGATGGGGTGGTTTAACATCTCATCTGAAAGATGGCACCTCTGACAGTACAGCACTCCTTCAGTGCTGTACTGGAGTTTCAGCCTAGATTTTTGTGTTAAAATCTCGAGTGGGTTTTGAACCCACAACCTTCTGACTCAAGAGGGGAGAGTGCTACCATTTGAGCCACAGCTGACAAAAAAGCAAATGGGTTTTTCCCGTGTCCTGGACAATGTTTATTGCTCAATCGCCAACACTAAAACAGATTACCTGGTTCTTTTTGGGTGCAAATTAGCTGCCATGTTTACTTACAAAACAATGGTGACTAATCCTCAAAAGTACTCCATTGGGTGTAAAGTGCCGTGCGATATCCTGAGGACATGAAAGGTACTGCAAGTTATTTATACATATTGTTTTCTTCAGGCAGACTTGTTGTTGTTCCTCACTGATTGTTGAACATTAGGAACAGCAGTAGGCCATTCAGCCCCTCAAGCCTGTTCCACCATTTTATTAAATCATGGCTGATCTGTACCTTAAGTCCATTTATCCACTTTTTATCCATATCCCTTGATATTTACCTGACAAAAATTTATCATACTCAGTCTTCAAAATGTTAATTAACCCCTCATAATTTTATACATCTCAATTAGATCTCCCCACAGCCTCCTCTGTTCCCAAGAAAACAACACAGCCTATGCAATCTTTCCTCATAGCTAAAATTATCCAGTTCCAGCAACATCCTCATAAATCTCCTCTAGTGCAATCACATCTTTCGTGTAATGTGGTGACCAGACCTGTCGCAGTACTCTAGCTGTGGTCTAACTAATGTTTTATACAGTTCTAGCTCTTGTATTCTATGCCTCGGCTAATAAAGGAAAGCATCCCATAAGCCTTCTTAACCACCTTATCTACCTGTCCTGCTACCTTCAGGGATCTATGGAGATGCAGATCGGTTATGTCTCAAATAAAGCAATGTGACTGAGTACTGTAGACGTGAGTAAGTGTGACCTTAGTCTCTTTATTCCAACTCCAGAGTACTGGTACAGCATGGGAGGCCTGTTTATATACAATGCTCCCAAGGGATGCTGGGATCTCTTGGGACTCCAACAGATACGCCCTCTGCTGGCGGTAGAATGCTGGTTACATAGTGTTGCATACATAACACACTCCAAGATCCCTCTGTTCCTCTACACTTCAGTGACCTACCATTTATTGTGTATTCCCTTGCCTCGTTAGCCCTCCCTAAATGCATTACCTCATTCTTCTCCGGTTTAAATTCTATTTGCCATTTTTTTGCCCACTTGACCAGTCCATTGATATCTTCCTGCAGTCTACAGCATTCTTTCTCACTATCAACCACACAGTCAATTTTTTGTATCATCTGCAAACTTCATAATCATGCCCCCTACATTGAAGTCTAAATCATTGATGTATACCGCAAAAGGCTAGGGACCTTATACTGATCCCTGTGAAACCCCACTGGAAGCAGCCTCCCAGTCAAAAAAACACCCGTCGACCACCACCCTTTTTTTCCTGCCTCTGAGGCAATTTTGGATCCAACTTGCCACTTTGCCGTGGATCCCATGGGCTTTTGCTTTTCTGACCAGTCTGCCATGTGGGACCTTGTCAAAAACCTTGCTAACATCCATGTAGACTACATCAAATGCACTACACACTCAACGACCCTCCTTGTTACCTCCTCAAAACATTCAATCAAGCTGGTTAGACACGACCTTCCCTTGACAAATCCATGCTAACTGTCCGTGATTAATCCGCGCCTTTCTAAATGGCATAATACTGTCCCTCAGTTTTTTTCCAATAATTTGCCCACCACTGAGGTTAGACTGACCGGCCTATAATTACTTGGTCTATCCCTTTCTCCCGTTTTAAACAACGGAAGAGTGTGGGTGATGCCCCACTTATGGACTTGAGCACATGATGTAGACTTAGACTGCAGGATTGCTGCATTATCAGAAGTGAAGTCTTCTTTTCTTCCTTTAATCAATAATCCCTAAAAATGAGGACTATGGCACTGGACCTGTATGACTGATTTAGCCTAGCTAGTTTTTTTTCTTTTAATGAAGCAAACTAATAAGTTTGTTAAAGTATCACCTGATGATGATGATACTGAGTTCTGTCTCAGTAGGTTTGAAGAGGACAGTGGGAATGCATACTCTGGTTGTGAAGTGGTAGGACCCATTAAACTGAAAGGCTAAACAGGCTTTTCACTGGAGAAGAGAAAGCTGAGGGGTAATCTGTCAGAGGTCTTTAAGGTTATGAAAAGATTTGATAGGGTAGACATTGAGAAGATGTTTCCACTTGTGGTGGGGGGAGGGGTCCAAAATTAGGGGTCATAAATATAAGATAGTAACTATTAAATCCAATAAGGCATTCAGGAGAAACTCCTTTACCCAGAGAGTGGAATTTGCTACCAAATGGAGTGGTTGAGACGAAGAGCACAAAGGCATTTAAGTGGAAGCTAAATCAGTACATGAGGGAGAATGAAATAGAAGGCGATGCTGACAGGGTGAGATGAAGGAAGATGGGAGGAGGCTTGTGTGGAGCATAAAGACCAGCATGGACCACTTGGGCTGAATGGCTTGTTTCTGTGCTGTAAATTGTAAACAGCTGTTAGTGGCTTTACATTCAACCAATATACAAATTCCACAATAAGCATTGGACTAATATCTGGCTTGGCTGTTGCCCTCATTCACCAGTGGACAGCATTGTGTACGAAGCCATCCCGATGATCTAATGCCTGTGCCAGCGTTTTCACAAGCTCGAAGGGAACATGTCATCAGCTCCCTGCCCAAGAAAATCAACATCGAACTAGCTCACCTGCACTGACCTCAGATAAGCTGTCAATTCAAATCAGGAAGGCTTATTGTTGCCACAGTCAGTGAGGTGTGTATATGGAAAATGAATGGCACTGTTCCACAAATCCACCAAACCCAGACTGTTTACAAGAGAGAAACCGGAAATTGCACTGTTAACATTCAGGTCACAGGCCTTGCTTTATTGTGCCAACAAAAGCTTCGCTCCTTTCCTAACACCTACACAGATCTACTAAATAGTCAAAACACTGCAATAAAATAGCAGGCTGGTGGGACAGCAAACATATCAAAAGACTGCACTGTCAAGTGCTAATAGTCTAATTATTGAAAGTACAGTATCTTAAAAAAGATCTTTCCCCCACCCTCTAATGTTCTCCCGTCTTCTGCTGCTCGCAGTGGCTCCGTTAGGTACAGCACTAAGGCCCTTCCTTGCCTGTCATGTATCTCACACTGTATAACTGTATCTTACCATGCTATACATGACTGGAACTAGAGATGACCTGTAACCACAAGCTTACCTTACCACCAGGGGTGCACTTGCAGGAGACACTGGAGATCTGTCCCAGACAGGTATATAAGGACAGGTCTCAGGCAATTGTGGCATTCGAGAACTGTGTAATAAAGATGCAGTTCCTGAGTGACCTTGACTTCAGCATGTGCCTCGTGTGAGTCTGTGCTGCAGGGACAGGACTTTTCAGTGGCGACGAGTTATGGGATTACAGAATCCACAGAATGGCGACCAACGGCTCAGATGAAAAATACAATGCTATAGATAATTGAGAGGACTTTATAGAAAAGCTCCAGAAAAGCTTCGTAACCAAAGACTCGTTAGGCGACGATAAGGCAGACAAGAGAAGAGCCCATCTCTTGACCAGCTGTGGCTCGAAAACATACGCCTTAATGAAGGACCTGCTGGCACCCGAGAAACCAGCAAGCAAGTCGTTTGAAGAGTTGAGCACACTGGTAAGAGACCACCTGAAGCCAGCGAGCAGCCTATGCATGGCCAGACACAGGTTCTACAACTACAGACGCTGTGAGGGCCAGAGCATACCCGACTTCATGGCGGAACTTCGGAGGTTGGCTAGCTTATGTGAGTTTTCCGATAAACTAAGGAGAGAAGTACTGAGAGACTTTTTTTTTAATTGAAGGAATAGGCCACACAGGCATATTCCGAAAGCTCATAGAGTCCAAGAACTTGACCCTACAGGCAGCAGCACTGGTTGCACAGACATTCCTGGCAGAAGAAGAAACGAGGTTGATCTATACTGCGGGTACGACAACGAACGAAACATCGGAACAAGGGGTTCACAGCGTGAAACAAGCCGCTACCCCCACACACAGACAAAGGCAGGAGAGCAGGCCCTCAACAGCAGGCAGTGGCGCTAGAAGCCATCAAGGGCCACATGAACGGCCGTTCACACCTCATCAACCCACAATGCGAGCAATCGACTACAAACTGAGAGAAGCTCAAGAGAGATCAGCCAGACGCAGCTCATCCTTTGGAAACAATGGAAGCGGTCTGTGCTGGAGATGTGGGGGAAGGCACTCATCAAGGGGGTATCGATTTCAGCATGCTGTTTGCAGAATCTGCGACTATATAGGGCATCTGGCCAGCATGTGCAGAAAAATGGCAGCTCGGCTAGTATACGAATCGGAAGGGTCGGAAAGTGGACCAGAAGACAGTGGGGACAGTACCCGGGACACCGAGGTAGAGCGGGTCAACACGATCAATGGGCACTGCTCTTACAACAAGATGCCTCCAATAATAATGAGGGTCCTACTCAACGGGATACCCGTCAACATGGAGTTGGATATGGGAGCGAGTCAATCTCTCATGAGCACTCAACAATTTGAACAGCTGTGACCGCGAAAAAGAGACAGACCAAAACTCACAAGGGTCGACACCAAACTAAGGACCTATACCAAAGAAATCGTTCCAGTCCTTGGCAGTGCCATGCTCTCAGTCACACACAAAGGGACAGTGAACCGACTTCCTCTGTGGATTGTCCCCAGAGATCTCCCAGCACTGCTGGGGAGAAGCTGGCTGGCAAAACTAAACTGGAAATGGGATGATGTTCACACCATGTCGTCAGAGGAACGGACCTCCTGCTCAACAGTTCTAAGTCGATTTGAACATCTCTTTCAGCCAGGTGTGGGCACCTTCAAAGGGGCTAAAGTCAAAATCTACATCACACAGGATGCTAGACCGGTCTGTCACAAGGCTAGAGCTGTGCCCTATGTGATGAGGGAAAAGATTGAACATGAACTGGACAGGCTTCTGCGGGAAGGCATTATCTCACCCGTGGAATTTAGCGACTGGGCAAGTTCCATCGTCCCAGTCATGAAGCCTGATGGATCCGTACGAATCTGTGGGGACTACAAATCTACCATAAGCAGAGTCACCCTACAGGACCAATACCCGCTGCCCAGAGCGGAGGACTTATTTGCCACATTGGCTGGAGGAAAACTTTTCTCAAAACTAGATCTCACATCTGCGTACATGACGCAAGAATTGACCGTCAAGTACAAGCTACTCACCACCATCAACACACATCGAGGCCTTTTCATGTACAATCGATGCCCATTCGGCATCAGGTCGGCAGCTGCTATATTCCAGCGCAACATGGAGAGTCTACTCAAGTCCATCTCGGGGACGGTTGTATTTCAAGACGACATACTTATCACGGGCAGGGATACCGACTCCCACCTCCGCAATTTGGAGGAAGTACTAAAGCGGTTGGATCGGGTAAGCCTAAGAGTTAAGAAATCTAAGTGCCTGTTTCTCGCGCCCGAGGTTGAATTTTTGGGCAGAAGGATTGCTGCTGATGGAATCCGCCCAACAGAGTCCAACACCAAAGCAATTCGCCTGGCACCCAGGCCCCGGAATGTCTCAGAACTGCGCGCCTTTCTCGGGCTACTCAATTACTTTGGGAACTTTATGCAGAACTTAAGCACGCTGCTGGAGCCTCTCCACGTGCTACTCAGAAAGGGGTGTGATTGGTTTTGGGGGGACGCCCAGGAACGCGCCTTCAATAAGGCGCTCAACCTTCTGTGTTCCAACAGTGTTTTGACTTTCTTTGATCCAGGTAAAAAGCTAGTTCTTACATGTGATGCGTCAGCGTACGGGGTCGGGTGCATTTTACAACATGTCAATAGTGCGGGTAAATTACGACCCATAGCTTATGCCTCCAGGTCACTTTCGCGGGCGGAGCGCGGGTACGGAATGGTGGAGAAGGAGGCGCTCGCGTGCGTGTACGGTATCAAAAAGATGCACCAATACCTTTTCGGGGCCAAGTTCGCGTTAGAAACTGACACAAGCCCCTCACGTCCCTACTATCTGAGAGCAAGGCAATAAACGGCAACGCCTCGGCGCGCATTCAACGGTGGGCACTTATGTTGGCGTCTTACGATTACACCATAAGACACAGACAACTGTGCCAACGCGCTTAGCAGGCTACCCCTGGCGACCACGGAAGGCTGTTACGAACAGGACTGTGAGATAGTCATGGCAATCAATGCCTTTGAGTCCACAGGTTCACCCATGACGGCTCGCCAAATCAGAGCCTGGATGAAACCAGCGATCCCACGTTATCCCTCGTAAAAAGATGTGTCTTAATTGGTGACTGGGCAGAGGCTCGCGATGCCTGCCCCGAGGAGATCAAACCTTTCCATAGGCGCATGCATGAGCTGTCACTACAAGTAGACTGCCTGATGTGGGGCAGCCGAGTAGTTATGCCTCTGCGAGGCAGAGAGGCATTTGTCCGGGAGCTCCACCGCGGGCACCCGGGGATTGTTCTCATGAAGGCCATAGCCAGATCCCACGTCTGGTGGCCTGGCATTGACGCAGACTTGGAGCTCTGCGTCCGACGGTACACCATTTGTGCCCAACTCAGTAATGCCCCCACGGAGGCTCCCCTGAGGCCCTGGCCCACCAAACCGTGGTCGCGGGTGCACGTAGACATTGTGGGCCCATTCATGGGCAAAATGTTCCTCGTAGTTGAAGATGCATTTTCAAAGTGGATCGAATGCACCATTTTAAACTCGAGCACCACCTCCACCACTGTGGAGAGCTTTGGAACCATGTTTGCAACGCACGGCATTCCTGACATATTGGTCAGTGATAATGGTCCGTGCTTCACCAGCGCAGAATTCCAAGATTTCATAAGTGACCACGGCATAAATCACGTTAAGACGGCACTGTTCAAGCCGGCCTCGAATGGCCAGGCGGAGCGAGCAGTGCAGATCATTAAACAAGGCATGCTCAAAATCCAAGTCCCTACACTGCAAGGCCGCCTGTCGCGACTGCTGCTGGCATACAGATCTCGTCCACATTCATTGACTGGAGTTCCCCCCGCGCTACTATTAATGAAACGGACTTTAAAGACAAGGCTCTCATTAATCCTCCAAGACATGTATGAAATCGTTGAGGCGAAGCGCCGTAAGCTAACCAAGTACCATGACCAAAATTCGAGGGGGAGGTGGAATGAGATAGGGGACAAAGTGTTTGTGCTAAACTATGGCAGGGGTCCCAAATGGCTTGCAGGGACAGTAACAGGAAAGGAAGGAAACAGGCTACTGGTGGTACAAATGGACAATGGCCAAAACTGCTGGAGGCATGTAGACCAACTCAAAAGTAGATTTACCAACAACACTGCTGAACCAGAGGCAGACTACAATGTGGAACTCACACCACACCTGGTGGACAGACAGAGGGAACAACCTGAGGAAAGGGCAATCCCAACAGACAGCCCAGGCGAGACACCAACAAACATACTGAACGAAACAGACAGCCCAGGCAAGATACCAGAAATCACACCGAACGAAAAACAGGCACCAAGGCAAACAACTGAACCACAACTAAGACGCTCCACGCAAGAGCGTAGACCACCTGAGAGACTGAACCTATAAAGACAATAAGACCTTGGAGGAGGGTGATGTCATGTATCTCACACTACTGTACATAACTGTATCTTACCATGCTATACTTGACTGTAACTAGAGATGACCTGTAACCACAAGCTTACCTTACCACCAGGGGTGCACTTGCAGGAGACACTGGATACCTGTCCCACACAGGTATATAAGGACAGGTCTCAGGCAAGTGTGGCATTCAAGAGCTGTGTAATAAAGGTGCAGGTCCTGAGTGACCTTGACTTCATTATGTGCCTCATGTGAGTCTGTACTGCAGGGACAGGACTTTACATTGCCCAAGTGAGCATTCTTCGTGTGATAGCTTGAACCATGGGGATTAGCAGACTTTTCAACTCTGGGCACACACGCGCGCACTCTACCACATCATGAATAGTGATTAGCAACGGGCACCCTGGCTGGTGGTTTTGCATTAACTAGCCCGAATACATGGAGACCAGCGGTGTGCTGAGATTGGTTAACTCAGCATAGACGTGGGACCAAATCTAGAACCACCTAGTCTCTGTAGCTTGGCACAACCCTGAACCAGTACATTATCAATTGAGCCAGAAGCTCGGAGTTCTTGACGTCACACTATGTAAATGCACTCTGTGGTGTGGTATTAATCCAGGAGTGGTTCATTCCCTCGTTTGTGTTGAAATAAATGGCCTCAGCTGGAATGGTGATGTGGGTCCTGCATTTGTCCATCATACCTTCAGGTAGGCAAGGGAAGAAGAAAATCATCCAGGACTTCCACGAACACTATCCTTTAGCTGATATCCTTGTTGATAGTGTGAATGTCTGGTGAGGATAAACTCAAACATTTATGATGACCTCCTTGTTGCCAACACTCACCATCCAAGCTAACAAATGGGTAACTTTCTGCATACACGGTTTCTATAGCAGCCAATGCCCGTTTTACGCCCGGATGGCAAGGTGAAGATCTATCCTATTGTTTACGAACACATGCAGGTCTCGAGGCAAAGGAAAGCTCAAATGTGCTTCCCAACATCGGGATGTCGTGATGTACATCAGACTATCTGGTCAGGTCTTCGTGGGCCGGTCTGTTACTTCGCTGCCAGACCACTGCTGTGCACTCTGAGCCACTTTGGATTTAGTGACCTCATGCTGCTTTATTCACACCACATTCCTGCCACTCAGAATATGGTGCAAAAAAAATCCCAGTGCAACAAGGTCAGCAGTTTCACATTCAAACAAGCTTTTAATAACCTCTCGCAGCAAAAGCAGGCGCCAGTACAGTCAGGCTTGAAGTTGCGGCCAGAGCATCAGGCTATCGCCTAATGTCGTAAGCATGTCCCCCACCACACGCACTTCTGCTGGGAAACCTTCCCACAAAGTCAACAGGTAATGCCAGGTTAAGTCAGTTGGGAAGGGGCTGATGGTATCTGGAGGTAGAGAAGCTCGTAAGAGTGGTGAAAGATTGCAACGTTAAAGACCAATTCCCCCAACCAGGGGAAATCATTCCCCAGATCATTGGTCAGGATAGGGTTGCCAGCTCTGGTTGAACAAATTCCTGGATGTTTTATCACCTGATCTCCCACCTCCAACCGCTCCCCCCAGTCAAACATCCTTTTCTCCCCACAATTGCTAATATTTTTATAACTAATAAATTAAAGTGTTCAAAGGCAATGAAAATATACACCAACATTTTGTAATTTCCCCTATGCTGTTTACATAGAAACATAAGAAATAGGAGCAGGAGTAGACCATTCGGCCCATCGAGCCCGCTCCGCCATTCTATAAGATCATGGCTTCTTCCGGGTTTTCTCACAGCAGTGTCCAGAAGACTAGCCTTTCATTTCTGGAAAGGCCAGGGCAATCCTGGCGGGTTGGCAAACCTAAGTCGGCAAACTGCGAGCCCAGAGCCCCCGATTTACCTGAAAATCGGTCTGTGGTTTCCCCATTAGTGCTCTCTGTGAGAGGTGCTCCTTGTCCGGAGCCTGGATCAGAGAATCATCCCGCAACACTGTGCAAATAGTCCCATTTCAAAGTATGGGGGTGACCGTGTGCTTTGGGCAACATAACAATACATCCATTTATAAAGAACAGGTTTACAAGTTTTTCCCTCCAATTTATCACTTTCAAATATGGGTTTCCCTTTCAGCAGAAATAATTGAAGCACTTTGATAAATGAGTTAGTTATATGTGTTTTAACAAGTTTTTTCCCCATTTACTTGGCTGAACAATTGATTATTACATTATTTTCGCAAAAACAAAGACTAAAGTTTCTTCTAAAAGGGACAAATCTTCACAAGTGCAGCAATCGGTCTTTGAGCACTTGTCTGTTGGTTATCCAAGAGATGTTAATGTTGGTGCTGGCAACTCTCCACTCCTCACTGTTTGTCTGCTCTGTATATGTGAAGCTGCAAACAAGAGACCTTCCTCTTCAGAATCTGTCAGTAAAGTCACGAAGGAAACGATTTACAAACTTCAGCCAACTCTCTATAAAAGAGATGGGAGAGTCAACTTGAACAAACTGAATTTGAGCAAGTTCTTTACTTCTTAGTAAGTAGCAATTAAAAGGTCCAAATTCTTCTATACGATATTATAGTGAAGTTATAAAGAGATTAACGATTTTGTTAGATTACCAGGTGCAAAAACGATGCAGGTGTAAAACAATGTGTGTGATAAATAGCGGCGAAAAACCAGCCCCTTCAGCCTATTTTCAGTAAGTGGTAACCAGTCAGCATGGGGTCATTTAGACTTCGGTGCAAGGAAGATTGGGTGGGTTCTACAATCGGTGGACAATCCATTCTGCAAGATTACCGGCAAAGTAGTGAAGAGGAAAGGTTATCCCCATGTCTCTTTGATTTTTGTTCCCTCCAGCAATGTTTCATGAGAAAGAATTTGCTTCGTACCCTATTAAACGAGGCAAGCAAGATATACCAAGCATACTGCCAGTACAAAGTACCTGCATGTGGCATGTTCAAAGACTCGCTTAAGGTGACTGCTGCCCTACGGTGACACACATCTACTCTCAGATTCCTCATCTGCAGTGTCAGCTGTGGCTCAGTGGGTAGCACACTCACCTCTGGGTCAGAAGGTTGTGGGTTCAAGTCCCACTCCAGGAACTTGAGCACATAAATGAAGGCTGACACTCCAGTACAGTGCTGAGGGAGTGCTACACTGCTGGAGATGCCTTCTTTCAAATGAGACTTTAAACCGAGGCCCCATCTGCTCTCTCAGGTGGATGTGAATGATCCCATTGCACTATTTAGAAGAGCAGGGAGGTTCTCCCCGATGTCCTGGCCAACATTTATCCCTCAATCAACATAATTAAAAAAATTATCTAGTAATTATCACATGCTGTTTGTGGGAGCTTGCTCAGCGCAAACTGGCTACCGCATTTCCCACATTACAACAGTGACTACACTTCAAAAGTACTTCATTACTGGTGGTCGTGAAAGTTGCTATATAAATGCAAGTCATTCTTTCTTTTTCTTATTCCAACATCCGTGCCTTTTCGTTCTACCTACAGCTGCATATAACTGGTGCCAGTGCATCAGACAAGAAATGGGGCAAGTAACATATTGGGCTGGATTTTGCAGTCAGTGGCAAACGAACAACGCTAGCCATTCATTACACTTGCGCATAGACTTTCTATGGGCTTTTGCACTGGAAGTTCCTGTCAATCAACCATCATAAAAGTGCAGTGCCCTCTACAGGGCATCTAGGACCTGTGTGACCAGGACAAGCAACTGTGCGTCTCCTTAACCAATCAGACTGAAGAATCATTAACGAGCAGTACCAGGAAGTGTAAGTTAGAATATTTAATTCAGTGTCAAATCAGGTACAGAAAGTGAAATAAAGAGGGATTAAGAGAGATAAGAGTTTTTTTTATTTTTTTATTTTTTTTAATTTTCAACAATAATTAAAATCTGAAGCATTGAGATTCCACACTTGTAAAAGTTAATTTTCAGTGCCAGAGAGATTGTTTGGTAATAATTAAGTCTTATCACGCTGTTAAAGGGGAATTTACATTGGAATGGACAAGCTGCAACTTTTTCTGGCGAATTTAGTGTGCATATATCAGGCAAATAAATCAACAACAAATGACAAATACAGTATATATTTGAACGCCAAGGCTCTCGGTGAGATATTGTTATCGCACAGCTCCTGGAGGAGCAGAACATCTCCGACAGCAACTTCCTGATTTCCGTGTTTAACTGCGCATTTGCAGTCGCCGGAAGTTGCTGTCCAATAACTCATTTATAATGGCGGGCATTGTTAGACTCATCGATATTTTACCGCAAAATCCGGGAGAGGACCCTAGTGATTCTGAACATGGAGGCGATACAGGGGGCGGGGGAGAAGAAGGTAGTGGCATCTCACAATCTCATGGCTTCCTTTGCTTTTAAATCTTTACCTTCTTACTCATTCACGTCCTGAATCACTGTATTAGAACAGTGATTACACTCCGAAAGTACTTGGCTGTAAAGCGCTTTGGGACGTCCTGAGGTTGTGAGAGGCACTATATAAATGCAGGTCTTCCTTTCTTGTCACTCTTTCTACAGCAGGGGGCAGAAGGGGCTAAATCAGCATGGTGATGTTTGCTTGAATTCCAACTTGCTAAATACATTTGCCACCCTGTTGTCGATTTTAAAAGGCCTCTGTGAAAAGAATCCCAGCCTGCCGATTAACAACTGCATAGCTCAGAGAGAAACCCTTCGGGTTCCATCAAACACACACACTCTCTTCTAGTTTATTAAAATGTTTTGCTGAATCTCTAAACTGAGTTCATCATCAGCATTTATTTTGTCAAAAATATTTCTGCTCCCTGCATGACAAAATAGCATCAATAAAAAATAGACTTTAAGGTCTCTTAAAGGGAATGATACGCAGGCAAAAGGTTTGATTTTTCTCAGTAACTGACACCTTATTTGTCTCCCTCCGTGCAGGAAACCTACCCTGATGGCCATGCACCACTTCAATGGGGGAAGCTGCCAAGCTCATCACTGCTGCTGGAGGTTATGTGAAGGTCATCAGCCACGGGGGAGTAGTAAATGGGGGGGGGGGAACATAGAGCATTCAACCACTACGGCAACTCCAAACAGCCCAGCCTGATGCGCTGACCCTAGCACTCCCTGCTATACCATACCTAGCTCTGTTGGATAATTCTAGCTGTAAAGTTTGTTGGATTGATAATGTCATACAGGTACATTCCAGACACTTATCAGAGGCTGATATTAGTCCAAGCCTGAGGGTTTAGTCACATCAGTGACATGTAACTATTATTTCAAGAGATAAAAGGATTTTGAAACAAGGTCTTTATTACAAGACATTCAATTGCTGTCTGTCTTTCTTCTGTTAATTTATGAAAGCTCTCTGTATTTTGTTTCCCACTTCTAATTTTCTCCTCTCCTCTCCTGGAGGCACAGACCCACGCTGGGAAAGACACCACTGATTCCAGACACTTGTATCTCGCCCAAATAACCATTCTTCATGCCTGAGCCTAGACAGCGAGTGTCAACAGGCTAATTATAGCACCCTTACCATCACCCCATCTACAATGAGAGTATCAGCCATGGCTCAGTGGTAGCACTCTCACCTCTCAGTCAGAAGGTTGTGGGTTCAAGCCCCACTTCAGACGCTGAAGTCTAGTCTAATATTCCAGTGCAGTACTGAGCGAGTGCTGCACTGTCTTTCGGATAAACCGAGACTCGGTCTGCCCTCTCAGGTGGATGTAAAAAAATCCCAAGACACTACTTTAAAGAAGAGCAAGGGAGTTTCCCCCATTGTCCTGGCCAATATTAATCCCTCAATCAATACATAAAACAGATCATCTGGTCATTATCACATTGCTGTTTGTGGGACCTTGCTGTGCCCAAATTGGCTGCTGTGTTTCCTACATTATAACAGTGATTACACATCAAAACGTACTTCATCGGTTGTAAAGTGCCTTGGGAGGTCCTGAGACTGTGAAAGGTGCTGTATAAATGTAAATTGTCTCTTTATTTAACTAAGGAAAGATGGGGGGAATTGAGTGTCAAATCTGGGACCTTCGCGCCTACATGTTTCAGTGCCACACCAAGCAGTGCATTCACCAACTGATGCATCAGGTACACCGACTAATATATGATTGATGGTGCTCGCAAATGGAGAGCAGAGCAGGCCGGGGAGCGGAAGGAGCAGTGTGGTGGCATACCACTCCGGGGAGCAGCCCGTGCTGGAGCAGGAGAGCAACGGCAGCAAAGAGGGCGACTGGACTGAACGTCACCAAGATCCAGGTTGCTGATTGGAGCATGGGCAGGTACTGCGGGAGCGGCGAAGGAGCGGCGAGAGATTGTAGAGGGACATGAGTTCGGGGCCCAGAAGAAGCGAGGGCCCAGGGGCAGCACGGGCCAAATCACACTGCGATATGTGTGCGCACTAGGTCCGTGCAGCAGAGCTGGTCTCCAATCGTCTTGGTTAATCCTTGCCACTGTACCAAGACCTAGCTCTGTCAAGCCCATGTGGTGGCTGGTGTGCAACAGCCACTACACGTTAAAAAAATCCACGCACAGGTATCTTCCACCCTTCAAGATTTAGTTCGGGACCTGGAATATTAGGTCCTTCATTGAAACACCTGTGAACTTTTTGGCGTGGAAGCAAGTCATCCTCGACTCGAGGGACTGCCTATGATGATATATATACATATATATATATATACATACATATTATATATATATATATATACACACACGTGTGCGTTTGTCTATATGTGTTTGTGTGTGTTTGTTTGTCTATGTGTATATGTATAAACCTCCTTTTCTTACACAAATAAAATTATGTTTTACTAATCTGTGCTCCCACCAGAGATGTAATGCAATACAAACCAAACACAAAATGTCAATCCATAAATCTCTTTTGGACGGCAGCAGCAGGACACGCAGATCGCACAATGTCATGAGAACTAACCATCAGCCAACCTGAACTATGGGAAATTAGGGAGATGCATCTCCAAGTTATTCGATGTCTTTGAATTGCCAAAAAATTGCTGCAGCAACCCATTAACCACCAGTAAGCTGCTTACAAGCGGAATGTGATCAGCACAGTGACACAATAAGTGCTACAGCCTCTACTTTTTCATATCTTCTTTCTTTCTATTGAAGAAACACAAGTGTGTTAGTGTGATATCAACACTTCCGTCTTCTTACTTAGAGAATGATCGACATCAAGGTGTAGATAGAATTTTCTGGCATCTAGAAAGGAGAAACTATTTTACAATGCGTGTGCAAATAAAAAACACCGATTAATCTTGATCCTAAAATATAACAACAATGTGTATGTGAGCGCTGGGTCTGTCTGAACACTTAACCCACATACCCCTCAGCTTGGAATGTGCAAAGCAACCCATCTATCCCATCCCAAGAAAAGCTCCTACTTTCATTACAAATGAAACAGAGAACAGGAGGCCAAATCCTGTCAAAACATTCCCCATAATCCTGACCGCTATATGTAAGCTTCTCCGGGGGGAGTCATGCATTGAGTAATATTACCGTGTCCTACTGGAAAAAAAAGGGAATTCACACCCTTCCAAAGTAATATGTTTTCATGTCACACAAGAAAGTAGATTAATCCGTTAATTTCAATCACCTCCAACAATAGTCCTTGGAGACAGGTTAAAGAATCTAACAGCACCAGTGCATTTAATCATCAGCATATAATTTTACTCCAGTACAAATGAGAGGGCAGACTTGCGTCTCATAGAACAGACACTGAGTGAAGAGGGCTGGAGCAGATAGATACCAGTACCACAGACATCTGCCAATGCTGCTCTGAAAATAGCCACTAGATAGCACAAGTGTGCCTGGCAACTCAACTCCTGGGACCACAGCTGTAAGCCCATGTTCTATTTATTCCATACTCCCGGCATTTGAGAGAAGATTTTATCTGTGGACCGGTTAAATCCACATGAAGTAAATGTTCATCTCTAGTAGGATTAGATTATTAGCAAGGAACTTGAGGATTCTCGGTCACCACAACGACCTGGTAAACAGCAACCAGCATGGCTTTAGATGGGGAAAGACCTGCGCTCCCCAATTTCCTTCGCTCCACCACTGGCGGCCGTGCCTTCAGCTGCCTAGGCCCTAATCTCCAGAATTCCCTCCCTAAACCTCCCCGCCTCTCTATTTCACACTCCTCCTTTAAGTCGCTCCTTAAAACCTACCTATTTAACCTAGCTTTTCCTAAACCAACTTTCTCTTTATGCGGCGCGGTGTCAAATTTTGTCTGATTACGCTCCTGTGACGCGCCTTGGACGTTTCACTGGATTAAAGGTGCTGTATCAATGCAAGTTGCCCTGTATGGCCAACCTCCTGGATTACTTTGAGGATGCGACAATCCAGGTTGACTGTGGTAAACCCTACAATGTTGTATATTTTAGACTTCCAAAAGGTATTTCATAAAGTTTTACATGAAAGATTACTAACCAAGTTCAAAGCTGCGGGGATTCGGGGCAAAATATGGGTGAAGATTAGAAAACAATGGGTACTGACTAGAGGGTACTGTCAGGGCGGGAGTAGGTACTGAGCAGGGTGCTCTGGGCCTTAGCGTTGGGTCCACTTCTGTTTCAAATTTACATCAATGGCTTTGGACAGTGAAACTCAGTGCAAGTTGCAGATGATACGAAACATGAAGGGACAGTGGGATCGAAGGAGCTCAACATTTGTGAGGAGGCTAAACAACGGCAGATGAAATTTAGGAAGGAGAAATGGGCAACACCAGACTTAGAGGCGGCCTGATTGAGGTCCATAAAATAATGAAAGGGCGTGGTAGCATAACGATTGCTAGATTATTGCAGTTTAACAGATTGGGAAGTACCAGGGGACATAAGTTTAAACTATGCAAGAGTAGGGGTAGACTGGATGTTAGGCGGTTTCTCTTTCCCCAGAGAGTAATGAGCCTCTGGAATGTATTTCTGGCTGCTGCATGCCTTCAAGGGGAAGCTGGTCCAGTTCTCAATATATACACTAAGTGAGTTACTGTAACACATGTTCCATGTGATCTCCTGGACTGGTTACAATCATCTGAGGGAGTCGGAGAGGAATTTTACAGAGTATTTTTTCCAGCATTGGCCCAGGGTTTTTCTTTGCATATTTGCCTTTCCCAGGAGATTACATGGCTGCAGAGAAGAGACGGGGTGGCGCTGAGTCATGATGCTCCAGCCATCATGAGTGTGCGGCAGACTTGATGGGCCAGCTGGTATTTGCCTGCTTTTCAATTTTGTATGATCATACGTCCATGGTGTTAAAATAGCTAAGGATAAAGTTGAAAGAAAACTAGAAGTCTCAGTGGATTTAGTGCTCAATAAATCCAACCAATGGAGAGCAGCAATCAACAAAGCTGGTTGGGACTGCATTTGACTGGTTTTATTCTTATCTATCCAGTCGTAGCCAGAGAATCACCTGCATTGGCTTCTCTTCACGTTCCTACACCGTTACATCCGGAGTCCCCCAAAGATGTATCCTTTGGCCCACTCTTATTTCTCATCTACATACTGCCCCCTCAGCGACATCATCTGAAAACACAACATCAGGTTCCGCATGTATGCTGACAACACCCAGCTCTACCTCACCGCCACCTCTCACGACCCCTCCACAGCCTTTGATTTGTCATTCCACTTGTTTGACATCCAGTAACCGATGAGCAGAAGTTTACACCCACTAAATATTGGGAAGACGAACTCCATTATTTTCGAACCCCACCACACACTCCATTCTCTAGCCACTGACTCCATCCCTCTCCCTGGGCACTGCTTGAGGCTGAATGGTACCATTTGCACTTTTGCCAATCTATTTGACCCAGAGATGAACTTCCGACGCCATATCCGCTCCATCACCAAGAACACCTTCTTCCACCTCTGGAACATCACCCGTCTCCTCTCCTGCCTCAGCTGATCTGTTTCTAAAACCCGAATCCATGCCTTGGTTAGCTCTAGACTCAACTATGTCAATGTTCTCCTGGCCGGCCGCCCACCTTACACTCAATTTTAATATTCTCATCCTTGTTTTCAATTTCCTCCATGGCCTCGCCGCTCAATATGTCTGTAATCTCCACCAGCTCTACAATCCTCCGAGATCTCTGCGCTCCTCCAATAATGGCCTCTTGCGTATCCCCAACTTTAATCACTCCACCATTGATGCCGTGCCATCAGCTGCCGAGCCCCTAAGCTGTAGAATTCCCTCCCTAAACACCTCTTCCTCTCACAACTCCTTTAAGACACTCCTTAAAACCTACCACTTGTCACCTATTCTAATATCTCCTTATGTGGTTTGGTGTCAAATTCGATCTGGTAATCGGTCCTGTGTAGCGTCTTGCGCTGTTTTACTACATTAAAGGTGCTGTGTAAACTTGTCATTGTTGTTCGTATATTCATGGTGTTGAAATAGCCAAGGATGAAGTTGAAAGAGACTAGAAACCTCAGTGGATTTGCTGCTCAGAGCAACAATCAACAAAGCCAATAAACTATGGAACAATGTAGCCAAAATAGTGGAACGCAAGTCAGAGGAAGTCATGATCAAGCTGTGCTGTGTGCTGGTCAGGACACACCTAGAATCCGGTGTCCAGCTCTGGTCACCAAGAAATAAGGGAAAAACCTCAAGCGCTGGAGGTAATGCAGAGAAAAACCACGAGGCTGCTCCCTCGCATCAGGGATCTAAGCTAGGAGGAAAGTCTAGAGGGACTTGGTTTTTCAGCTTGGAAAGGAGGCATCGGAGAGATAAAAGGGAGTGAATGTTATTGAAAAGGTTAATCCAGTTTATAGGACTTTAAATTAAGCAGTGAGCACAGGCCAGGTGTACACAGGTTCAAACTAGCAAAAGGTAACTTTAGGACTGATATTACACAGATAGTGATGAACACTTGGCATGCATTTACGAGCAGAGTGGTGGAGACATTTAAGAAACAATTAGATGTAATAAATTAGATTGTCGTAAAAACCCATCTGGTTCACGAATGTCCTTTAGGGAAGGAAGTCTGCCGTCCTTACCCGGTCTGGACTAAATGTGACTCCAGACCTACAGCAATGTGGCTGACTCTTAACTGCCCTGTGAAATGGCCTAGCGAGCCACTCGAGGGCAATTAGTAATGGGCAATAAATGCCGTCTTTCCAGCGACGCCTACATCCCGTGAACAAATAAAATAAATAAATGATAATATGGGGCATGTATGGCTGTTGTTGATGGATTAAGATGGGCAGAATGGCCTTCCTCATCCATATGTATTTTGTGATCTTTCTGGAAGTAACTCCAACAGAATGCCATGTTCATAACTAACGAGAAGATAAGAAACCCATCACATTAATAAACCGACATGGGGTTTTAAACTAATTGTATGCTTAAAACTGCCTCAAAAGCACATCCTCCAAAAAACTGGGAAAAAGCTGCCTCCACTTCCCTTTAATTACTAAGAACTAGTAATGGGCTACTTGTTTATTTGTTTACCTATAGAGCTGTCAGTCACTTAGATGGGGGCGTCACTTGTCTTGGGCCACAGGCTGCCACTAGACTGGAGTCTGCAATCCTGGCCACCGCCATATGGCCAACTGGCAGCTCTCAGGCCAAACAAACAAACCCAACATCACTGTATCTCAGCAGTGAAAGGGAACTGGAGGCTGATTATTTTTAAAGCAGGGCTATTCTGGGTAGCATATCAGAGTTATACAGAGAACATTGTGGGATCATACATCTTCTGTTACCCTTTAACAAAACAGACCAAAAAAAAAGAGATGAAAGGTATTCCCCAAACGCTTCTGTTCAGGTCTGACTGACTCCTTGACTAACAGAATATTTTGAAATGGTTGAACAATATTAAAGGAAAGTATCACTGTTTATTTCTTCTTAACCAGGTCACCGTCTAGTGATTTGCCAATAATGTTCAGTGTGTTTCTACATTATGAAGTGAGCTCAATGTAGCTCCACATTGCTGTCAACATCAAGCACAAAGACCCTCACTATAATGAACTATGTGCGAGCCACCTAAAGCATAATAGTGAAACATGCCCTTACAACAAGCCATACATACCAGCAGTGTCCAGAATTTGGAACATTTCTCACTTTGCGCCAAATGCAGATAGCAGAGCCTGATCTTCCTTTGACAATGATACTTTACAGCCGGGCTCACTAGACAGCGATCCATGGGGGAAGTGCCTGGTTTTACCCTACCTCACTGAGGGTCATAGAGACCAACAATTTATAACCCAACAAATGCCCCGGATTCTCCTGGTCTGTATGCCATAGTGCTACACTATGTGGTGGCTTTACCCACTTAGTCAAAGGAACCAAAATACATTTTTGAATGATAAGGGAGTCAAGGGTTATGGGGAGCAGGCAGGAAAGTGGAGTTGAGGCCAAGATCAGATCAGCCATGAGTAGACTTGAGGGGCCAAATGGCCTACTTCTGTTCCTATTTCTTATGTTCTTATCTTAAATACTTATTTCAATGTTGCATCCACCTGTCATGTCCGAATACCTCATACAGAGACACCAGGATGTCATTCTGTCATCACATGAATCATTGTGGTGATGGGGGTTGGAAATTTAGAATCAAATCCTTTTCATTTATACTGCAGGGAAATCCTGTGAAATCAAAATCTTCAGGAATAACCTCAGCGGTTATATTGTTTCCCTGGATCTGGATTTCAACTGTATTTGGAGTGGACCTAGATCCAATAGTACACGACAGCCGTAGGAGCAGAGCCCTGCGGGTGAACATCAATAGGAAGTTAGCGTAACCGCTAGAAGTTACTCCAAAACATTTGCTCTCATGCATAATTGCCATCATCATCATAGGCAGTCCCTCGAAGCGAGGATGACTTGCTTCCACACCAAAAAGGGATGAGTTCACATGTGTTTCAATGAAGGACCTAATATTCCAGATCCCGAACTACATCGTGAAGGGTGGAAGATGTCTGTGCGTTGATTTTTTTTAACGTGTGGTGGCCGTTGCACACCAGCCACCACACGGGCTTGACAGAGCTAGGTCTTGGTCCAGTGGCAAGGGTTATCCAAGACGAACTGGATACCAGCTCTGCTGCACGGACCAAGCTTGCACACATATTGCAGTGTGAGCTGGCCCGTGCTGCCCCTGGGCCCTCGCCTCTTCTGGGCCCCAGTCACTTCCATCTACAAATTCTTGCCGCTCCTTCGCCCCTCCTGCTATGCCTGCCCGCAATGCAATCAGCGACCTGGCTTCGCAGCTGTCGCCCTCCTGCAGCAGCACGCGCTGCTCCCTGCAATGGTATGCCGCCGCACACTGCTCCCTCTAATGGTCCCGGCCTGCTGATGGTCTTGCAGGCCGGGACCGTACTGATTTCCGGGCCGGACTGCCGCACGCATAATTGCAGAGCAGTACCGGCACACATTGTGAGTTCACCTCTCAAACTTTGAGTCAAAAGGATTGGCATTTATATAGCACCTTTCACGATCTCAGGACATTCCAAAGGTTTTTCAGCCAATTAAGTACTTTTGAAGTGTAGTCACTGTTGTAATTTAGGAAACGCGGCAGCCAATATGCGCACAGCAAAGGTTCCACAAACAGCAATGTGATAATGACCAGGTAATCTGTTGTTTAGTGATGTTGGTTGAGAGATAAATATTGGCCAGGACACCGGGGAGAACTCTCCTGATATTCTGCCATGGAATCTTTTACATCCACCTGAGAAGGCAGACAGTTTAATGTCTCATCCAAAAGACAACTCCTTCGACATAGCAGCACTCCCTCAGCACTGCACTGGAGTGTCAGCCTGGATTATTTGCTCAAGCCACTGAGCCATGGCTGACATGGTTTATGACCATTAGGAAGTGAGGACTAAAAAGGAGACAATAATATTTAAATTAATAAAATGTGTGGGTTTAGGTACTAATCTTGATATTTGGCTCCCTGCTGGCCCAGGTTAAACTTCAGATTTTCTAAATGGAATTTGAGATTTTCCCAAAGTTATGATGACATCCAAAAGGGATTTTTCTTACCTTATATCCCTGAATTTAAAAAAAAGTGTTTTATTTCACTAATCTTCTGGCCTGAATTTATTGGTGGGGCGGGCAGAGAATAGGGTGACAAATAGTTTAAAAAAAAGGATTGCCTTGTTCCTATTGAAAATTATTACTTGAATGTGGTACAATACAGCCCGAAGACTGTGGGAAGGCTTTGTAAGGTGCCAAGAGTTGGCTCTGGCCTTGTAGAAGTGACCTGCATGTTGTTGTACGTTTCTCTGTGTGGTCTAAGTTTTATCATTAGATTTGTAACATTAAGGTACATGTTAAAGTAAATGTCATGGACCTGTCTGGAAAATGATTGCAGGCCATTCCAAAAGATCTTATACTGATTTTAGAGGACAGCAACAGGCTGTACGGTGATGACCGGGTGCATCACAAAACAGCACCATGGTAACCCCACTCGTTGGTAGCAATGCCATGACAAGCCAAAGCAATGATTAAAAATGCAAACCATGGGATAGACAGCGAGAGTCAAGAGAGAAAAGATTCCAAAAGACAAGAATTTTTCACTTTTTTTTTTAAAATCGCAGTAACTATTTGTACTAAGTCTCCATGCTGCACATGCTACTCCTGAGAAGCGAGAGTTAGGACAAATATCACCGAACCCTCAACACCCCTACCCCCAGCGCAATTCCCACTTAACCTTTTCTGCACATGCATCCAGCACCACGTTGCCTCCACTGAGCAGCCGAATGCATCCGCAGCGCCGAGCCGGCCCCACCACAGCCCCAAGTCTCCCACAGCGCTGGGGAGAGTGAGAGGCAGGCGGGGAGAGAGCGAGAGAGAGAACGAGCGCGAGCTTGGGAGGGGGCAGAGAGAAAAACAGCTTGGGGATGGATGGGCAGAGAGAGAGAGAGAGAGAGAGACAGAGACAGCTTGGTTGGTGGGTGGGAGCAGAGAGCGAGGGAGAGCGCTTGGGGGGGTGGGGCAGCGAGAGAGAGCTTGGGGGGAGGGGCAGAGAGAGAGAGCTTGGGGGGAGGGGCAGAGAGAAAGCTTGGGGGGTGCAGAGAGAGAGAGCGAGCTTGGGGGGGGGGGGGGGCAGAGAGAACTTGAGGAGGGGATGCAGTGAGAGAGAGAGAGAGAGAGAGAGAGAGAGAGAGAGAGAGAGAGAGAGAGAGAGAGAGAGAGAGAGAGAGAGAGAGAGCGCGAGAGCATGTGGAGGGGGTGTGGGGGGGGGGGGGAGAGAAGAAGTCACGACAGTGTCACTATTCACTTCACACCCAATAAACATGTTAACAATCCGCACACACTGCCCCATCTATGGGGACGGGGGGGCAAGATCTTGCACTTGGGTATGGGTATCAGCTGGCGGAAGGATTGCTGGGTTAAGGGTTTTCAGCTGGCGGAGGGATGCGCTGGGGTAAGGGACTTTGGCGAGAGCTTGGTGGCTTTTGGGGAGATCTATCCTCTATGGCTTCTGAAGTCAAAATGAATTGAATTACAAATTGGAAATTCACTCAGAACTTCAGGGTGTGGCTTATCCTCCAAGGAGACCAATCAGCAATAGGCCTGGAGAGCCAATCAGAGAAATGGCTGCATTTTAGTTAGTACAAATAGACGCATCCTTTTTTTATATCAAATAGCTTTGAACTGGGAGGTGATGTTGGTGGGTCATTGCGACAAGATCCCATTTACAGTGGATCTATCCAGTGAAAGACACATTTTGTCGGTAAGTGTTACACTGAAGTAAATCATATACAGAAACTCCTCAACTGTTCTTTTAACCATCTAAAATATGAAGTTGAAACCATTAAAACATATAACTAATTCGAAAATAACAACTATGTATATCTGTCAACACCCTTTCTCAGAAATATTGCTGATTTTAACTTGTGTGGGAGAGGGTTATATAGTCCACTATCTTTGTCCGTAATTGCAATTTTAATTCTGGAAAGAATAGCATAGTAGCAAGAAGCTATTTCTCCTCACACTGAGATAGCCCAGTGTATAGAGATACATTATTATAGCCTTGCCACATGTGGAATGAGATGCTCACAGAGTTCAGGCCTCGTGGGCTTCAGCATCAGAACTGAATAACTTTAGAGTTTCTTTTGACAATAATCTCACGACTGCAGCAATTGTTGGGAACACAGCAAACCTACATGGAGAGTGATTGTAAAACTATACATTGTTCCCTGTGCACTGGGATCCATGTAATATATCAAAGTACATTCGAAAATAGAATAAATCTCATCAGTCTCACGTGCATAACCCCATGCATCTTTCAATACTTGCAATGTTGAAAAACTCCTTTATCTAAAGCAAAATTGAAATTGTAAACAAATGACAAAAAAAGGTGTTAGTGAGTAGCACTCTCACCTCAAGAGTTGTGGGTTCACGCCCCACACCTGACCACAAAGTTTAGGCTGATCGTCCAATGCAGCGCTGAGGGAATGCTACACTGTCGGAAGTGTCATCTTTCGGATGAGGCATTGTACAGAGGTCTCATCTGCCTTCTCAGGTGAAGATTAATGATCCCAGGGCGCTATTTCAAAGAAAAGCAAGGGAGTTCTTCTAAGTGTCCTGACCAACATTTATTTCTCCAACCAACATTATCAAAACAGGCGATCTGGTCATTATCATGTTGCTGCTTGTGGGACCTTGCTGTGCACAAATTGGCTGCCCTGTTTTCTACATTACAAGAGTGACTGCACTTCAAAAGTACTTCATTAGCTATAAAGCGCTTTGAGATGTCCTAAGGTTGTGAAAAGTACGATATAAATGAAAGTCTTTTTTTCTTTTACATTCGAATGCAATCCCTTGCAGACACTTTTGGGCAGTGCTAATCCTCTGTGAATCCCCAAGAGTAGGGGAGAGGATTTGGATCTGTTCCCAGCGTAAGGCTCAGACTTCTTATTTTGGACTCGTGTTTGTGCACTGGTGTTTTTGCAAGAAATAATTATATCCATTGAGAGAATGGCTATTTAAATAAACATGATCTATGTTGGTTTAAATGCTCAGCCTGTCTTCTGATCTCCCACCACTCTGCTTTACAGGAAGATGCAGCATTTCTAAGTACTGAAGAAGTCCCTGAATTGCTACTTGACCTGTTAAGATCCAATCCCTGCATTTCCACATTAATCAAGAAAACTCAAAGTGACATCCCCCCACTAACTAGCAGTGATTATTTATTTATTTAGTGGGAGTGTGTGAATTCTGCAGTTATTGAGTTGATGGATCTTTGAGCCAGTGATCCTTCAACTCTTCCCTCACACTTTGCAGCCACTGTTAGTATCAAGCACTCCAGGCCAAGTGTCGATACGGATTGACATTCCCTCTGTTCTCCCCAAATCTCCTCCTACTTCACCAATGTGATAGTCTCTTTCCCGCATCTTTCCCTCGTGACCTGGTTTGAGTGAGGTTGCCAGTTCAGTGTCAATCCTTGCCAAATTGTGGGCAGTATTGTATCTGGGTCCATTCCCTTTAAAAATGGGGCGAACCTCCTGAACTCATTTATCTTAGGACCCTCACAGCCACACACAGATGAAATATCTCTGCCCTCTGCATTTATTATGTTCACTAATTATGTTCTGGATTATAGTCTTGGAACATCAAGATTTTTTTTAAAGTTATCTTCATTGTTAAGCTGGTTTCTGGTTACAAATTAAAGCAACAAAAAAAAGCAAGGCTGCATTAATGCAGAGGCCGAAAGGGGCCATGGCCAAACAAGGCCGCCTGCCGGCTGTGTTTAATTCCAGCAGGCAGTGGCTAGAATTAGAGCACTGGGGGTCCCTAGCCCGGGGGTGTGAGGGGGATTCACTTGTGGTCGGAGCCTCGTGCCTGCACTATGCTCGTAGCCCAGTGGCGGGAAGATATTCGAAGAAGCCGAGCGGGAAGGTCAGTGGATCCGTGGAAGGCCCCAAATAAGGCGAGGGTCATGCTCTTAATGAGAACCCCCCTGACTGTCAAAGCACTGTTACTTTAACCAGTGATGATGAATGGATGTCAATGCAAATCAAAATGATAACGTACAAAATACCAGTGGAGAGAAAATAAAAAATGCAGCAATTTTATTTAAGCCTAGCATACTGTGGTGTGATTTGTTTTATTAATTCAGTGCATAAACATTCTATTTATTCATGTATTTTATAACACTCTTGTGTTTTAATGGATGGGGAGAGCGGCGGGGGTGTGCGCAGGGGAGTGGGCACGCTATAGGTGGGCCCACCAATGTTGTTGGTGCCCAGGGCCTTGAGAATTCTTAATGCGGCCTTGCAAAAAAGGTTACACAACAAGCAGATGGCTTTAAACAGGGAAATGCGAACTGGCATTTATTTGTTGCGAGAAGTACGAAATAGGTAGGAAGGCTTCATCTTTTGCTTGTGAGCACTAGGGCAGATTCAGGTGATGCATTCGAAGGGCACCTCGGCACACGAATGGTGCCCTTTTCCCCCCAAAGGTCAACCAGCTCTCAGATTGTGATTTTTTTTTTAATGATTCTGAACAAATCCTATTTGTGGGCCTGTCAGTTCTGGTTTCAGGCTCACTGCTCACCTTCAACATGTTCTCACATACATAATGCATCTCCACCTTTAGTCGGATGGAGGCCTGGTTGTTCAACACTAGCCAGAGGACTGGAAGTGCAAAACATTAATTTAAAATTCATGTGCACTCATTAACATGTTGGTAATTGCTGCATGTGAAAAAGTTCACAGATCCCTGGGACTTTTCTTTTCAAAGGAAGAGAAAGAAAGAAAGACTTGCATTTATATAGCGCCTTTCATGACCACCGGACATCTCAAAGTGCTTTACAGCCAATGAAGTACTTTTGGAGTGTAGTCACTGTTGATATGTTGGAAGTACGGCAGCCAATTTGCACACAGCAAGCTCCCACAAACAGCAATGTTATGTTGATTGAGGGATAAATATTGGCCAGGACATCGGGGATAACTCCCCTGTTCTTCTTTGAAATAATGCCATGGGATCTTTTATGTCCACCTAAGAGCGCCTCGGTTTAATGTCTCATCTGAAAGACGGCACTCCGACTGTGCAGCACTCCCCCAGCACTGCACTGGAGTATCAGCTTAGATTTATGTGCTCAAGTTCCTGGACTGGGACTTGAACCCACAACTTTCTGACTCAGAGGCAAATGTGCTACCCACTGAGCCATAGCTGACACATAACAGAGGGCAATTTCATTTATTTTTAATTTTTCAGAGCACCCACTTCTCCTTCAAATCTAAACCAATCCCACTAAAAACTCCAAGGGATACAAACACTTTTATTATATAACTCGTCAATCCCCTGGGGCAGTGCATACAAGGAGCCAAAATCAAATGTCATAAGAACATAAGATAAGAAGATAAGAAATAGAACCATTTGGCCTATGGGGCCTGTTCCGCCATTCAGTAAGATCATGGCTGATCAGTGTTCTCGCTCAGGCCAACATCGAAGCACTGACCACACTCGACCAGCTCCGTTGAGCAGACCACATTGTACGCATACCTGACATGAGACTCCCCAAGCAAGTGCTCTACTCAGAACTCCTACACGGCAAACGAGCCCCAGGTGGGCAGAGGAAACGTTTCAAGGGCATCCTCAAAGCCTCCTTGATAAAGTGCAACATTCCCACCGGCACCTGGGAATCTCTAGCCCAAGTCCGCCCAAAGTGGAGGAAGAGCATCCGGGAGGGCGCTGAGAACCTCGAGTCTGGTCGCCGAGAGCATGCAGAAATCAAGCGCAGACAGCGGAAGGAGCGTGCGGCAAACCAGACTCCCCGCCCACCCTTTCCTTCAACCACTGTCTGCCACACCTGTGACAGAGACTGTAATTCCCGCATTGGACTGGACAGTCACCTGAGAACTCACTTTTAGAGTGGAAGCAAGTCTTCCTCGATTTTGAGGGACTGCCTATGATGATGATGATACTGGCTGATCCTTAACCTCAACTCTGCTTTCCCGCCCAATCCCTATATCCCTTGATTCCTTAGAGTTCAAACATCTGTCAATCTCAGTCTTGAATATATTCAACAACTGAGCATCCACAGCCCTCTGGGATAGAGAATTCCAATAACTAACAACCATCTGTGTGAGGAAATTTCTCTTCATCTTAGTCTTAATTGGCTGACCCCTTATTCTGAGACTGTGACCCCTGGTTCTAGACTCCCCAGCCAGGGAAAACAGCCTAGAGGGCATGGGATAATTGGAGTGGGCATGGGTAATTCGGTTCCCATTCTAAGTCATACATTTTATCCTTATTTTGTTATCATTTATAGTTGGGTAGAAAAAACAATATTCTGGGAAGCAGAATATAAAAACATATTGGAGTAGAGAAAGGTGTCGGTTGAGGAGTAAGGAGATTGAAGACGGAGGTCATCACTGACAGGAGATCATAACTATAGCGAATCAGTTTAATTTGGGAAAATCTGACAGAACATGCATGGAAATTTATTTTCTATATATATGTAACTAAAATGAAAAAGACTTGCATTTATATAGGCACCTTTCATGACTTCAGGACTCCACTTTTTTTTTGAAGAGTAGCTACTGGTGATATGTAGGAAACATCAGCTAATTTGCACACAGCAAGCACCCACAAACAGCAATGTGATAATGACCAGATAATCTTATTTCGTGATGTTGGTTGCGGGATAAATATTGGCCAGGTCACCGGGATAATGCTCCTGCTCTTCTTCGAAATAGTGCCATGAGATCTTTTATGGCCACCTGAGGAGGAAGAGAGTTTAACATCTCATCCAAAAGACGGCCGTCCAACATTGCAGCACTCCCTCAGCACTGCACAGGTCAGCCTGGAGTTTGTACTCGGGTCTCTGGAGTGGGACTTGAACCCACAACTTTCTGACTCAGAGTAGAGAGAGCTTACCAAGTGAGCCACGGCTAACATAGATCTAACAGCACCAGGTTTTTAAATGTTGAGTGCTGTAAATCTAAGCCTCAGTTCTCCAAGGCTCCACCCACACCACAGATCCTCACTGGCCACGAGTCAAATAATCAGCTCCGTGTCCCACGCAACATTCCAATGGGCCAGAGAATGCTACGGCATGTACGTGCCTCACTAGAACATTTAAAACAGGTCCCACAAAGAATCTTTCAACTTTGGGTGAGGTGCTACCCACAGTATGCACCTCACCCATGTCAACTGGGAACGCAGGAGTTCGAGGTCTCGGTCTGCTTAAGCAAGCCACTCAGTTGTAAAATAAATCACTTCAGGAAGGCCAGATGCACCCTTGATGAGAATCATGTCGCTGTTTCACAGAAGGACAGCTGCTGATGAGCAACCTCTCTTCCAGCTGCAGCATCTAGACCATCCACTGGGACAGATATACAGTACGAACAAACTGTAAATTGCTGCCTTGTTTTCCTATTGCCTTGTCTAACAAACAACAGTGTTGTGCTCCTGCAAGTCAACATCCAACACTTGCAGCTTGGATCAGCCATGAAGGTGGTTTTGGTGTGTGGTTTTGCCATGTGCAACACCTACACGGCAACTGCCTGCAAAAGGTTGTGGTTTCTAAGGTGTTCACCTGGAGATTTAGATGGGTAGAAATTAGTCTTTGGCAGTAGGGCAAAGCAGGCAGTATCATGTTGGTCGCCTAATGGCAATTAAGTTGAATATCGGGCAGGGCGTATATCGAG
The DNA here is from genome assembly GCF_044704955.1 of Pristiophorus japonicus. NCBI lineage: Eukaryota > Metazoa > Chordata > Chondrichthyes > Pristiophoridae > Pristiophorus > Pristiophorus japonicus. The sequence continues at coordinate 120,297,135 of NC_091987.1, read as the reverse complement.
TGGGCGTTGCCATATCGCTTGTGTTGCATCATCACCCGATACAAATTTCTATCCCATAAACATGTAAACCAGAGTCGGATTTGAAAACAGAAGCTCCTTTCTCCACACTTCACTTCACTGCCTTACGAGGCGAGTGTGTTCATCATTAGGTGTTCAAAGAATTTTTCATCAGTGGCAAAGCAAACATCTGAAACAAATGATGTTCTCCTGAAGGCTTAGCTTGGCATAGAAACATAGAAAATAGGTGCAGGAATAGGCCATTTGGCCCTTTGAGCCTGCACCACTATTCAATAAGATCATGGCTGATCATTCACTTCAGTACCCCTTTCCTGCTTTCTCTCCATACCCCTTGATCCCTTTAGCCGTAAGGGCCATTTCTAACCCCCTCTTGAATATATCCAATGGACTGGCATCAACAACGCTCTGCAGCAGGGAATTCCACAGGTTAACAACTCTCTGAGTGAAGAAGTTTCTCCTCATCTCAGTCCTAAATGGCTTACCCCTAATCCTTAGACTATGTCCCCTGGTTCTGGACTTTCCCAACATCGGGAACATTCTTCCTGCATCTATCCTGTCCGTCAGAATTTTATATGTTTCTATGAGATCCCCTCGCATCCTTCTAAACTCCAGTGAATACAGGCCCAGTCGATCCAGTCTCTCCTCATATGTCAGTCCTGCCATCCCGGGAATCAGTCTGGTGAACCTTCACTGCACTCCCTCAATAGCAAGAACGTCCTTCCTCAGATTAGGAGACCAAAACTGAACACAATATTCCAGGTGAGGCCTCACTAAGGCTCTGTACAACTGCAGTAAGACCTCCCTGCTCCTATACTCAAATCCCCTAGCTATGAAGGCCAACATACCATTTGCCTTTTTCACTGCCTGCTGTACCTGCATGCCAACTTTCAATGACTGATGCACCATGACACCCAGGTCTCACTGCACCTCCTCTTTTCCTAATCTGCCGCCATTCAGATAATATTCTGCCTTCGTGTTTTTGCCACCAAAGTGGATAACCTCACATTTATCCACATTATACTGCATCTGCCACTCATTTGCCCACTCACCTAACCTGTCCAAGTCACCCTGCAGCCTTTGTATCCTCCTCACAGCTCACACCTTAGTGTCTTAGTGTCATCTGAAAACTTGGAGATATTACACTCAATTCCCTCATCCAAATCATTAATGTATATTGTAAATAGCTGGCGTCCCAGCACTGAGCCCTGCGGCACCCCACTAGTCAGTGCCTGCCATTCTGAAAAGGACCCGTTTATCCTGACTCTCTGCTTCCTGTCTGCTAACCAATTCTCTATCCACATCAGTACATTACCCCCAATACCATGTGCTTTAATTTTGCACACCAATCTCTTGTGTGAGACCTTGTCAAAAGCCTTTTGAAAGTCCAAATACACCACATCCACCAGTTCTCCCTTGTCCACTCTACCAGTTACATCCTCAAATAATTCTAGAAAATTTGTCAAGCAGGATTGCCCTTTCATAAATCCATGCTGACTTGGACCAATCCCATCACTGCTTTCCAAATGTGCTGCTATTTCATCTTTAATAATTGATTCCAACATTTTCCCCACTACTGATGTCAGGATAACCGGTCTATAATTACCCGCCTTCTCCCTGCCTCCCTTTTTAAAAAAAGTGGTGTTACATTAGCTACCCTCCAGTCCATAGGAACCGATCCAGAGTCGATAGATTGTTGGAAAATGATCACCAATGCATCCACTATTTCTAGGACTACTTCCTTAAGTACTCTGGGATGCAGACTATCAGGCCCCGGGTATTTATCAGCCTTCAATCCCATCAATTTCCCCAACACAATTTCCCACCGAATAAGGATTTCCTTCAGTTCCTCCTTCTCACTAGATCCTCCTTCTCAATAGACCCTCTGTCCCTTAGTATTTCAGGAAGGTTATTTTGTGTCTTCCTTCGTGAAGACACAACCAAAGTATTTGTTTAACTGGTCCGCCATTTCTTTGTTCCCCATTATAAATTCACCTGAATCCGACTGCAAAGGAACTACGATTGTCTTCACTAATCTTTTTCTCTTCACATATCTATATAAGCTTTTGCAGTCAGTTTTTATGTTCCCAGCAAGCTTCCTCTCATACTCTATTTTCCCCCTCCTAATTAAACCCTTTGTCATCCTCTGCTGAATTCTAAATTTCTCCCAGTCCCCAGATTTGCTGCTTTTTCTGGCCAATTTATATTCCTCTTCCTTAGATTTAACACTATCCTTAATTTCCCTTGTTAGCCACGGTTGAGCCACCTTCCCCATTTTATTTTTACTCCAGACAGGGATGTACAATTGTTGACGTTCATCCATGTGATCTTTAAATGTTTGCCAGTGCCTATCCACCGTCAACCCTTTAAGTATCACTCGCCAGTCTATTCTAGCCAATTCACGTCTCATAAGTTCAGGAACCTAGTCTCTGAATTAAGTGTGTCACTCTCCATCTTAATAAAGAATTCTACCAAATTATGGTCACTCTTCCCCAAGGGGCCTCGCACAACAAGATTGCTAATTAGTCCTTTCTCATTACACATCACCCAGTCTAGGATGGCCTGCCATCTAGTTGGCTCCTCGACATATTGGTCCAGGAAATCTTCCTCCACCGCATTGCTACCAGTTTGGTTAGTCCAATCAATACGTAGAGCAGAGCTACACAGACTAGAGGTCCCTGGCTTAATGCTCAGTCTGTGCAGAGTTAGCTGGCCTCAGCCAGTCACAAGTACAATGGCTACAATTGGTGTTAGTCTCCCTGGGTTAGCAAAGGGTGAAGCGGGCAAGGCTTCACTCCCAATTGCATACAGGCATGGTGGGTGAGGGCACTGCTGGGTCATACTAGTAGGAGAGATTTAAAAGGAGATTTCGATCGAGCCTCTTGTAACACTCCATGACTGGACTCACACAAAGAACTCCACTTGGGTGCTTGTGAAGTTAACATCTTCAGGAGGAGGAGGCTGGGAGGGGGAAGAGAGAAAAAATAGATACAAACAGAAAAAAATATATTAAACAAGCCACAATCCCAAAAAAACAGGGGTCGACATAACATTCAAAATCTTGATCGCATTCTGCTGCTTAAAAACAATATTGCACCACGCACGCAGTTTATGCTGAAACTCCGAGAGGGAAGCTCCGTGGGAAACGGTGCTTCTGAGAATTAATGCGATTAACAGCAATACCTGCTGCAGTGGCAAGAGCCACATTAAGAAGCTTTGATCCTGAAACCTCACTAGACACCTGACCAGCTGCCAGGCTGTCCCAGACGATCCCATCTGTCCTTAAATCGGCTCCATATGCGGAACGCTCCCGTGTGATTACAGCCAAGTTGGTGGACTGACCGTGACACGCTCCCATTTCAGCAGCACGGCTCCTTTAACTTAAAGGGATAGTGTCAAGGGACGGGTTGTCATATTTAAGCCTGAGACGAGGGCAACATCACCTTGTTATTTTTTTGATTACATTAAATGGTACCGATCTCAAACCGCATTGAAGATGTTTCTGCCCCACCAGGTGAAAAGTCATTTACAACGCTGATTCATGCAACATCCGGCCTATTTGACCTGCAGCGGAGTTTCCACATTGGAACTGAGCCTAGCTGAGAGCTCCTTAATTGGGAGTATTATCTGCTTTTCTTCTTCAAAATGTCAGGGCAGAATCTGAGCTTGAATGTGGAAATTGGAACTTTCCTGAAAAGGCTGTTTGGAATGCCAAGGATATCCGAGTTGCAAGAGAGTGCAGCGCTTCTGGGAATTTTCCATAAACAGTAATTTTGGGATTCTTCCTGGCAAATGCTACTGGATCAGGCCTTGAAAGTAATTCACTGCTCGTCATCCAACATATCAGTGCTGAAGCCTTGTAACATCTGTAAACGGATTAAATTGTGGTTTGTAAGGCTATGGCAAAGTTATTTCTTAACCTGCGTCCATGTCAGTAACAAAACAACACTACAATTAAGATAGACTATTCGGAAAATGTTCAGTGCAGCCAGCTTTCAAGAAGCTAATCATTTGCAGATGGGCCAATAAGCCCCTGTGACCCTGGACAACTCTCAATCGTCTGGTTCTGTTCACTCCGACAGGAAAATGAGTCAAGTAACTTCCCAACACGTCCACTGCAAAACAAAGTCCAATCTTTCTCTGGGTCATGGTGCTATGGTCCCAAACAGACAGCTCCCTCCCAACCTCAATCACTGCTTACAGTTTTCCTGCAAGACGCTTGCTTTCGAAGATCTGGCTTTCTTTCCATAAAGGAGACGAGCACTGAAAGTAATCTGTCAGAGTAGGAAATATGTCTTGATGGGAGAAGGGGAGAGGAAAACAATTGAGGAACTGCCTGAGTGTTTCTCAATCACCGTTAAAATGTTTAACCTGTTAAACATGAGCTGACATCTAAGGAACATGTAAAAGTCAGATTCTTCACTACTTTCTCAAGCCTTTATAATTTAAAAAAAAAACTGTTTTTCTTAAAGTTATCCTCAAGTTACCACAGTTGTACAGAGCTAATTATTTCTGGTTGTTCACACAACCCTATTAATGGCCGGTATTTACTCACTGGAAGTTATTTTATGAGTTTGCACTGTTGGTGGGAAGTCTCCCCGCTGGCCATGTCCATCGGGAAATCACGCCCATGATTTCTCATTAAAATGGAGGGGTAGAAATTCATGGGGCTGCACATCCACCCACCCACCCAGCCACAATTTCCTCATACACCCTGCTGTCGAGCATAGCTCCCCCAGCAGAGTCAGAAAATCAGCTTAGTCACTTCATCCTTGAAACAAAGCCAGGGGCAAGGTTTAGTAATGGCAGATAAAAAGAAAGGTTTACCCTCCCTCTCTTAGCGAGAGTGATGCGTACTGTGTACAGCTTCTCAGGTCTCAGCAGCCCTCCAGTATTTGCCAGAGTGGATGTTTTTCATGCATCAGCCTGGAGAATGCCAGTGGTTTTTGGACTATGAAGGCATCACATTTAAATCCTATCCTCACCTGACATCTACTATCATACCCTTTCTATTTGCTGCCTATTCAGTCCTGCTGGCGTGGGAACTCTGCTTCGCTCTCCTCACCTGGCAACACTAAGTCTAGCTATAGGCCCACACCACCAGCATGGTCTGTGACTTGGTGGCAGTGGTGCTCCCGTGCTTCTAGGTGATGAGGTTGTGGGTTTTGGAGGAGCAGCCTTGTCGACTTGCTGCAATGCATCCTGGAGATAGTACACACTGCAGTCGTGGTGCGCCGATGTATGTTTAGGCCAATGGCGAATTGCCAATCAAACTGACTGCTTTGTCCTGGATGGTATCATGGTTCTTGAGTGTTGTTACAGCTAGAGGTTTCCAGTCAAGTGGAGAGTATTCCATCACACTACTCACTTGTCCCTTTTAGGTGGTGGAGAGGCTTTGGGAAATCAGGAGGTGGGTCACTCGCTGCAGAATACCTAACCTCTGACCTGCTCTCCTAGCCATGGCATTTATGTGGTTGGCCCAGTTCAGTTTTTGATCAATGGTAACTCGCAGCAGGTTGATGGCAGAGGTGGGGGCTCAGCGATAGTAATGTTGTTGAAAGTCATGGAGAAGTAGTTAAGCTTTCTCTTGTTGGAGGTGATCATTGTCTGGCACTTAAGTGGCAAGTACCACACCACACAGCAGTTCAAGCCTGGATGCTGTCCAAGTCTTGCTGCATGCGGGCACAGACAGCTTCATTTTCTGAGGAATTGTAATTGTAACTGAACACTATGCAATTTTCAGTGAACAGCCCCACTTCTGATCTTACGATGGAGGGAAGGTCAGTGATGAAGCAACTGAAGATAGTTGGAAAGATAGAGATTATATAGAGAGAGTAAGATAGTATTTTTCTTTCTATATAAAAACATAATTTCCCTACTCTATCACTGTAAATCAATGGCTCCAACATATTGTACATTACATGAAATAAAACAGCATTTTCTCTGACTCACCACGAGCAATGCCACAGGACACCCAACAATATCAGTGTGAAATATAGTCACAACTCATTAATCTAGCTCTAGTTGTCACAGACAGAAAGACAATTGCAGTACTATCATGAAATCAGTGAAGCGTACCCCAGGCATTGTGGATTCACACCTCATTTCCTGCAATGCTCAGCAAAATGTAATTTCTGTTCAGCACGGTACATGCAATCTTATTTGCCGCTGAATTGCACCAAAGTTTGCCAAGCCTTCGCAGCACAATGACATTCAGTAAAAACAATTGCTGTCATCGCCGTAGCCAACATTCAAATTAATCTGAAGTGTAAAAAAACAGCCGCGAGCCTTTACTTCTGGTGAACTCGGGTCAGATGTTGCAGCAGTTGGATTCATGTGTCAGAAAAAAAATGATAGCAGTGTCGGTATGTAATCTGGTTATATAATGCACATGATAAATAGCTTTGAGTATAAGCCAAAATGAGAGCCAGTATAAATGTGCAAAGGAATGAGATTATTTTTGATTAAACAATCCTGAGAATGAGAACCCTGCATCACTAAGAGCAGAGCTACAGTCTGACAGAAAGGAGCTGTCTGAGTCAGCGTCAAGAATCAGCTCTGCCCATGTTCCTGGTCATTCGTACACTATCAGCACTTGAGGCCTGACATTTTTTTTGTTGTTGTTGAACAAAAAGATACAAGACGAGCAGCGTTCAGAGGAAGAGGGTTACAGTTCCTTTAGCGTGGATAATATGTCAGAGAATAATACGTACATGGCACAACAACAACGACTTGCATTTATATAGCGCCTTTAATGTAGTAAAATTCCCCAAGGGGCTTCGCAAGAGCATTATCACAATTTTCTTTACACTGAGCCACATAAGGAGCCACAAGGAGGGCAGGTGACCAACAGCTTGGTCAAAAAAGTAGGTTGTCAGGAGTGTCTTAAAAGGAGGAGAGGGGTAGAGAGGGGAGAGGTTTAGGGAGGGATTTCCAGAGTTTAAGTCCGAGGCAGCTGAAGGCATGGCTGCCAATGTTGGAGCGATGGAAAGCAGGGATGCGCAAGAGGCCAGAATTGGAGGAGTGCAGAGATCTTGGAGGGTTGGAGGAGATTACAGAGATAGGGAGGGGCAAGGCCATGAAGGGATTTGAAAACAGGGATGAGAATTCTAAAATCAAGGTATTGCTGGACCGGGAGCCAATGTAGGTTGGCGAGCCGGATTTGGAGAGAGTTAAGATATGGGCAGCCCAGTTTTGGATAATCTCAAGCCTGCTGTACAGCAGTAATCGATTGCTCTTGTCTGCTTTGCTCTTAAACTGAAGTCACCTTTATTTAAAGTCAAGCAGCCAGTGACCTGAGCAAACCCACTCTGTCCGAGCAGGAAGTGAAAATTTCAGATAGATCACATTAACATTATAAAAAGGAGAAAAAAAAATCATAGCAAAGCGCAGTGATTAGCAAATTAACCATTGTTATTTGGAGCCATTCTGCTCCAACCCTTCCATTTCACTTTCTCATCTTTACTGATTGTAGGTCAAGAAAAAAAAATTACTGAGAAATGATATCGAAATAATCGAATACACAAAAACAAATGGGAGGGAGAACATGTCTACGGTTTTTACTAAAACCTAGTTCCAAAATAGCAAGAGATTTGAAAATAAACTTGCCCTCGGGTGTTGCAAGTAAAACCCGTGCCGTCGCATCTCCCAGCTGAACCAATGCTAATATGGAAACGGGGAAGTGGGCTAAACAGTTGTAGCTTGCTGCTGACAGAATCGTTTACTTTCATGGTCTAGCAGGAGCTATTGAGAGCCATCCATCATGTGGCAGTAGCAGGCATGGAGAAGTGAGCTAGCAGAATCAGCACGGGATGCGAAGCCACGTTCAGTTCAACTCACCCTCACCGTCAGCCCTTCACAAAGCGGGCACTCGAGTGTTGCTTTTCCTCGCAGCGTGCGTTTTGATTTCCCCACAGTGCAAATCAAAATACACGCTGCCAAGAAAAGGCAGAAAGAAATGATTGTAAACTGGCTGGGATGTCTGCAGAAGGGTGCACGTTTTCACCCAGCCTGAAAGGGAGTCTTAGTGGTTTGTCTGTATTGACGATTGACCCGGATTCTAGGTAGGGACGGTCAGGTTCCACGCCCAATCAAATGCCAGGTCAATAGTCAAGGCAACCGGTAGGTAGGATCGGCAACTCTGGTTGGATGTATTCCTGGAGGTTTCATCACGCGAGCTCCCGCCTCTACCTGCTCCGTCCCCACACTCCTGCCATTGGTCGCCCAACACCCCCATCCTCATAGGACACCGCCTTCCTACACCAATTTGAAAGCAAACAGACTCTAATTACATGACTGGATGATGCTTGACTGTCAGTCAAACAGCCTGTTACCCCAGCTCCAATATTTTTATAACTAATAAATAAAATAAGACTTGCATTTATATAGCGCCTTTCACAATCTCAGGACGTCCCAAAGCACTTTACAGCCAATGAAGTGCTTTTGAAGTCTAGTCAATGTTGTAATGCAGGAAACGCAGTAGCCAATTTGCACACAGCAAGCTCCCACAAACAGCAATGTGATAATGACCAGATAATCTGATTTTTAGTGATGTTAATTGAGGAATTAATATTGGTCAGGACACCAGGGATAACTCCCCTGCTCTTCTTCGAAATAGTTCCATGGGATCTTTTATGTCTACCAAAGAGAGCAGACTTGGTTTAATGTCTCATCTGAATGACGGCAGTTCTAACAGGGCAGCACTCCCTCAGTATTGCACTGGAGTGTCGGCCTAGATTTTGTGCTCAAGTATCTGGAGTGGGACTTGAACCCTCAACCAAATTTAAATACTCCTATGATTTTCTCCCCCCACCCCCCTCCATAGCTGATTAATTCTACACCTCCATTGAAGTATGTATCTGACTTTCCTACTAGTCTTGTATATATGTATAATTTTCCCAAATCTCTACTGGAATGCACATAAGTAGTATGTAATGTGGTCCCCTTGCATTCCAGCACAGCTCTCTGACTGTTGGGTAAAGATTTAGAAAGGTAGGAATTACCATTAGTGAGACAAACCCAGCAGAGGAGGGTATTGGTACACTGAACACCATTGGCACTGGCTTGTTTTGCACGCCTGTCTCTACAGCACTCGTCATTGGACACAGAATCATAGGGCACAGAAGGAGACCATTTGGCCCATCATGCCTTTGAAAGAGCTATCCCATTCTTCCCACTCCCCCGCTCTTTCCCTATAGCCCTACAAATATTTCCATCTCAAGTATTTATCCAATTCCCTTTTGAAAGTCACTACTGAATCAGCTTCCATCACCCTTTCAGGCAGTGCATTCCAGATCACAACAGGCGGTGTAAAAAAATTCTCCTCATCTTCCTTCTGGCTTTTTTGCCAATTACCTTAAATTGGTGTCCTTTGTATTGACAGGAGGGTCAGTAACCAAACAGTTTGTCTCTATCTACTCTATCAAAACCTATCATTTTGAACACCTCTATTAAATCTCCCTTTAACTTGCTCTGCTCTAAGGAGAACAATCCTAATTAATTAAAGGGCATAACCTTAATTAATCACATCCCACAGATTATGATTACAGTGGTTGTTATCTAACATGCTGAATAGTAACTTTAATTATCGAAGAACACACGAGGGAAGATTTTCTCTGTGCATTGTAACAAAATCATGAACTGACTTTTAAAGGGAGAGGTTTATAGTTTTGTTCCATATAGCGGAGAGGGAATCTTCCCCCAAGTGTTTTTTGTAATCATACACTGTAGTGTCCTCCTGAGAGCAGCGGGTGTAAAGGAATTGAAATCTACTCTCCAGCCAGAGGAAGCGAGAGTCTAATTAGACCACAGCTATAATGGTACAGTTGGAGAATGGTCACCTTTTGAATACTAATCTCCAAATTAATATTTACAGGGAGGAAAGTTCTAGTTTTTGGAACGTAACATGCATTCAAAATTGCATTCTAAATTAGAGGAAAAATGGACCCAAGTCCCAGGTACATGCTAGACACAAGTGTGCAATGAATAAACAATGTGTGTTATATGGGACAGGATTCTGGGAATCAGAAGCTGAGGTTGGCAATTCTTTGAACATGCAAATCTCACTAGATGGAGGTGACATCATCATGGATGTATGGAAGAGAAATTATAGCTTTAAATACACCACACACAGAGTTACACTTGACAGGGACATACACTTTTAGTGAAACAGACCACGCAGGGCAAACAACAGACTAGATGAGATTAATGTTTACATCAGTGTGATCTGAATGGATTCTGCTCAGCACTGTAACTAAGGCACAAGTCTCACATGGATTTGTGCAGGATGAACACCCATCAGGTTTGTTAAGATTCTCCAAGAGGACTAGGTGGCAGCCAGGTGCTTTCATCCACTCTATTCCAGAGTGAAGGATCCTTTGCAATCAAGGACAAGCAAATTATTCCCATGATGGCATTTCATTCTGTGCAAGAATTTAACATTCATTTTGCAAATCTGAGCAGGCTCCTTTTCCAGGCTGTTCTTATGCATCCCATAGTTAGGGTCGGAACCCCTCCAGGATGTCCATGTGTCTTCAGGAATGAAAGATTAATGTCCTTGCAAGCAACCCAGGAGAAAAATCATAGGGGCATTCAAAAAAAAAGTGTTTTATTCCCATTTGCTTATTAGTTAGCAATAGGGAAAAAGGCTGTTTGACTGGGCAGGGTGGTTGGATGTGGAAGGTCATGTGACAAAACCTCTAGGAATACATCCAACCAGAGTTGGCAACCCTATTGCTAGTGGTTAGTTTTGAAGCAGCATTAGCGGAGGCCCAAGAGTCAGCTACCTGTCTGTCCTTTCAACCAAGGAGTGGTGGAGAAAAATTCATCCGATCATCAATTCCTGTCATTTGAATATCACTTTAAATGCCCATTCATACATGGGCAGACATATTAAATGTAACCTATCACTTTCAGCAGGAAATGCAGCGGGTGCAAAAAAGGATGGACTGTGGCAGAGCATACTCCCATTTTCCACACCTCCCTGCTTCAGTTTCACTGAGGGAGAGTGGACAATCCTGGCCTAAATTCCTGCTAGATAGCCAATCAACTGGGTATTGTGCAATTGAGGTAACGAGCAATGACTCCCAGACTAGTCACACAAAACCTCTCGCTCATATAGATCTCTAGTTGTCAATTAAAAAACAAGGGATCCTGGGGTCTGAGATACAGTACATCCATAATTAATAAAAGAATGATCTGAAAGGGTCAAAATCTTACTGTCAACTCAAATGCCTTAAGGGGGACAGTGGGTGTCCAAGAGAATTCGACTTATAGAATTCCAGATATCTGCGATTCTCAAATTCTGCCCTCTTGAGCATCCCTGATTATAACTGTTCAACCATCGGTGGCCGTGCATTCAGCTTCCTGGGCCCCAAGCTCTGGAACTTCCTCCCTAAACCTCTCCACCTCTCTTTTCTCCTTCAAGACACTCCTTAAAATCTACCTCTTTGACCAAGCTTTTCGTCACCTACCCTAATTTCTTACCTGGCTCAGTGCCAAAAAATGTTTTTGTCTTATAACACTCCTGTGAAGCACCTTGGGATGTTTTACTATGTTAAAGGTGCTATATAATTACAAGTTGTTGTTGTTGTTGTTGAAGATGCAAAGCCCCACAGTTCAGACAACAACAAATTCTCACCTTAGCAGGAGCTAAAGTACACCAATCATCATTTAGTTACCGGTTATCAAAATATTCGCATTGCCAAAGCAGAGATCAATTGTAAGAACCAGAGACTTATTTCTGTACCACTGACGTCCACTCAATTATATAAAAGATATGAAGTGAAAAAGTGTTATTCCTGAGCACTATTTGAAGTTAAACCATGACACCAGGAGAAGAGGATAATGATATGTCAGGATGTCGGGAAACACTTCCTTCATATAAAGAGTGATCAGTTTCTGCAGTAGTCTTTGGGTAGGGTAGTGGGAGCAAAACCTCTAGCGATCTCTCAAGAGAAAGTTAGGTGCGATGATGGGGGAGGGGCTGCATGTTTCTGATGAAGGACGAGTTAGATGGGTGGAATCTGTACTCAGTTTTGTGATCATCAAGTTCTAAGTATGAAGCTGGCAGAAACAAGAGGTGTTTTATGCGCACTGAACCCATCTATTCCTACAATTGTCAGCCAGTAAGTATCGTGAAGAAATGACTCCAAAACACAAGGAGTTGGGAGGGAATAAAAGTCAGTTTCTCTAGTTCCCACCTAAGCATTGGAGAAAAGAACTATCTGAGGACAGTGGGTGAAGGAAAATCTTTGAAACACATTGTACTTTGAAGAAAATAAACCTGTATATTCTTGCGTTGTGTTGTCGATGGAACATGGAGCCCTAAATTACAGACTGACTGATACAGAACGACGCTTCTGGAGAACATCCTGAGGGTTAGGTAGCCGTCACTGGACTCAACTTCTCTCTTGGGCTAATCCAGGGCTGAACATTAATACTGCTCTGCTGGATGGAGACCTGTACATTTAGATCTGGACCTGAGAGACTGGGAACATGACTGGGCTGCCGGAATACGGAAAGCATTCCAATGATCAGCCACGATCTACTTGAATGGTACAGCAGGCCTGAGGGGCTGAATGGCCTACTCAATTATAGGTTGTCAGCTGTGGCTCAGTAGGTAGCACACTTGCCTCTGAGTCAGAAGGTTGTGGGTTCAAGTCCCACTCCAGGAACTTGAGCACATAAATCTGGGCTGACATTTCAGTGCAGTGCTGAGGGAGTGCTGCACTATCGGAGGTGCCATCTTTCAGTTTGCTCTCTCAGGTGGATGTAAAAGATCCCATGGCACTATTTTGAAGAAGAGCAGAGGAGTTATCCCCGGTGTTCTGGCCAATATTTATCCCTCAATCAACATAACAAAAAAAACAGATTATCTAGTCATTATCACATTGCTGATTGTGGGAGCTTGCTGTGCGCAAATAGGCTGCCACGTTTCCTATATTACAACAGTGACTACACTCCAAAAGTACTTCATTGGCTGTAAAGCACTTTGAGACGTCCGGTGGTCATGAAAGACACTATATAAATTTAAGTCATTCTTTCTTACTCCTGTTCTTATGCCAACATATGGTAATTACGTGGTACTCTTACACATAGGATGTTTCTATAGACATTTACAACCCACCATAAACAGATGACCAGGTTTACTGTTCAAGATGCAATCATTATAGTTTTGGTTTCTATTACGTTATCACTAATTTTTATTGCAGATCAGGAATAATTTTAAAACTATTGGGCCTGCTGCCATTTCTGGGCTCCATGGAGCTCATCCCAACAATGGAAAAGTTGTAGACATTAGAGCCAAGATTTGGAGTTCATATTTGTAAACCTCCGCTGAGCTTTTATAAAAATAAAAAGCATCGATGAAAATGAAAAAATTAGTAAAGCAGGTATGAAAACACAGTGACTACAACTGATGCCACTGTTAGGAATGGCTGAATGCCATATAATCGTCTTCGTACACACTAACCTAGTCTGCCATATACCATTGTTCTTCTGCTGAAATGGAATGCTCCATATCCATATCTTGACCATTAATGTCTACCTTCAGTTGTCACCTGTCAGATTTTCAGTTGGATTGCCCATTTTCATAACAGGAGCTAAATTTTTATTTTTTGCATATATAAAGAAACAAACCACAAACTGGAGAGAAAAAGTAAAATCCACCATCTGCCGGCTATTTGTCCATTTTCCAGGTTGTCTCAACATCTAACAGTAAGGACTCCTCCAGTCAATGAAGCATGAAGTTCTTCCTGTTACAATGTTTAATAAACAAAACTGAATTAGGTGTGAAACTGTTCCCTAGCTTCTTCATAAAAGTTAACAGCTTAATATCAGCCTTCGTAATAAAACAGAAATGGCTTGACAGATCAATCAGCGCCTCTAAAAGTAATCTACAAAGTAGTTTAACATTTCAGCTAGCGATTTCTCCATCTGTACTGAAACCGTAACTTGCCTTTTGATGTTCCCGCTGTGTATGTCCCACATTTACAGCTTTATTTCAGATCTCCAGCATTTGCAATTTAAAAAAAAACTCTTCAGCAATCTGTAGTGCTGTATTTTTTCCAATTATATTTTCAACTGCAAAGTTAAGAATCAAGATAAGATAGTCACATCAGTTTCATTATTGTTTTAAAGCAGTCTGAGGTTTTACATCAGGTTGCACAAGAACAATGGTGAAATGGATTCAAATGCCAGGAACTTTTCAGCAAGAACTCAGCTGGGGAGGGTCTCACACCTTACTGACCAGCACAACAGGCGCGAGCCAGCATACTTTGTATTTTGTGCACAGCTCAAATTGGGAGCCAGGGAGCAGTTTCACACCAATTCGATAGTTTATTAAACGTTGTAACTGGAAGAAGTTGGAGTTTCATTCACTAGAGGAGTCCTTGCCGTTAGATGGTAAAAATCCTTGAAAAATGGTCAAAAGCAGGCAAACAATGGATCTTATTTTCTCCGATGAGGCAAAAAGCAAAGAAAACTGTGGATATTGGAAATCTGAAAATGCTGGAAACAATAGGTCAGGCAGCAACTGTGGCAAGAGAAACATTGATTCAACCCTGTCTACACCTTCTCCGTGAAATGAGCACCATAGAGCCCAGAAATGGCAGCAGGCCCAATAGTTTAAAAAATATTCCTGCTCTGCAATAAAACTTAGCGATAACATAATAGAAACAAAACTTTAACTGCACCTTGTACAGTAAATGTGGTTATCGGTTGAAGATGGGTTGTAAATATCGAAATAAGCTTCCTATGTGTGAGAGGACTGTGTAATTACCATATTTGGCACAGGAATCAGAATAGGCCATTCAGCTCCTCAGGCCTGCTCCGCCATTCAATTTGATCATGGCTGATCATTGGAATGCTTTTAGGACTCTGGAAGCCCAGTCATGTTCCCAGTTTCACTGGTCCAGCTCTAACTGTACAGGTCACAATCCAGCTGACAAGTATTAATGTTCAGTCCTGAATTAGCCCGAGTGATTGAGTCCAGTGATGGCTACCTAACCCTCAGGATGTTCACCAGAAGGATTGTTCTGCATCAGTCAGGGTTCCACAGATGCTGTCTGATCTGCTGAGTGTTTCCAGCCTTTTCAGATTTTTTTCCCCTTCGCAGTTTGTGATTTGTTTTTTTTAAAATGGACATCACGATATGGAGTTCTACAGGCCTACATTTCAGCCGAGAAACAATAGAGCATTGCAGGCTGGGGTTGTGTAAGCTCTGACCTGGATTAAGAATTTGAGGGGCATCAAGAACATTCCCTGCCCAGAGAGCTGGCACAGGCAATGATGGGCTGAATGGCCTCCTTTTGGGCTGTAAATTCTTTTTTCAAGCTTGATGTTCTCAAGTCTCTGGAGTGGGGCTTGAACCCATGACCTACCTGACTCAGAGATGCGAGTTCTACCACTGAAACAAGGCTTACACCTAGCATTTCAAAGAGAATGGGGAATTACAAATCATATACAGCACAGAAACAGTGCATTCTGCCCTACTGGTCTATGCTGGTGTTTATACTCCACATTAGCCTTCTCCCACCACTCTTCATTTGACCACGGAAATAAGTGACTGTACTGCAAAAGTAATTCACTGGTTGAGAAGTAGTTTGGGACATCCTGAGGATATGAAAGGTGCTATAAAAATGGAATTTTGTTCTGATTTCTTTCTTATAGTGTAAAGTCCTGTCCCTGCAGTACAGATTCACATGAGATACATAATGAAGTCAAGGTCACTCAGGACCTGCACCTTTATTACACAGCTCTCAAATGCCTCACTTGCCTGAGATCTGTCCTTATATACCTGTGGGACAGGTATCCAGTGTCTCCTGCAAGTGCACCCCTGGTAGTAAGGTAAGCTTGTGGTTACAGGTCATCTCTAGTTACAGTCATGTATAGCATGGTAAGATACAGTTATATACAGTAGTGTGAGATACATGACATCACCTCCCCCAAGGTCTTATTGTCTTTATATGTTCAATCTCTCAGGTGGTCTACACTCTCGCATGGAGCGTCTTAGTTGTGGTTCAGTTGTTTGCCTTGGTGCCTGTTTTTCTTTTGGTGTAATTACTGGTATCTCGCCTGGGCTGTCTGTTTCGTTCAGTATGATTGTTGGTGTCTCGCCTGGGCTGTCTGTTGGGATAGCCCTTTCCTCAGGTTGTTCCCTCTGTCTGTCCACCAGGTGTGGTGTGAGTTCTACATTGTAGTCTGCTTCTGGTTCAGCAGTGTTGTTGGTAAATCTACATTTGACTTGGTCTACATGCCTCCGGCAGGTTTGGCCATTGTCCATTTGTACCACCAGTAGCCTGTTTCCTTCCTTGCCTGTTACTGTCCCTGCAAGCCATTTGGGACCCCTGCCATAGTTTAGCACAAAAAAATGTGGCCCCTATCTCATTCCATCTCCCCCTCGAATTTCGGTCATGGTACTTGGTTAGCTTATGGCGCTTTGCCTCAACGATTTCATACATGTCTGGGAGGAATAATGAGAGCCTTGTCTTTAAGGTCCGTTTCATCAATAGTTGCGTGAGGGGAACTCCAGTCAATGAATGCGGACGAGATCTGTATGCCAGCAGCAGTCGCGACAGGCAGCCCTGTAGCATGGGACCTTGGATTTTGCGCATGCCTTGTTTAATGATCTGCACTGCTCGCTCCGCCTGGCCGTTGGAGGCCGGCTTGAACGGTGCCGTCTTAACGTGATTTATGCCGTGGTCACTTATGAAATCTTGGAATTCTGCGCTGGTGAAGCACAGACCATTATCACTGACCAATATGTCAGGAATGCAGTGCTTGGCGAACATGGTTCCAAGGCTCTCCACAGTGGTGGAGGTGGTGCTCGAGTTTAAAATGGTGCATTCGATCCAATTTGAAAATGCATCTACAACTACGAGGAACATTTTGCCCATGAATGGGCCCGCATAGCCTACGTGCACCCGTGAGCACGGTTTGGTGGGCCAGGGCCTCAGGGGGCCCTCCGTGGGGGCATTACTGAGTTAGGCACAAATGGTGCACCGTCGGACGCAGAGCTCCAAGTCCACGTCAATGCCAGGCCACCAGACATGCAATCTGGCTACGGCCTTCATGAGAACGATCTCCGGATGCTTGCGGTGGAGCTCCCGGACAAATGCCTCTCTGCCTCGCAGAGGCATAACTACTCAGCTGCCACACATCAGGCAGTCTGCTTGTAGTGACAGCTCATGCATGCACCTATGGAAAGGTTTGATCTCCTCGGGGCAGGCATCGCGAGCCTCTGCCCGGTCACCAGTTAAGACACATCTTTTTACTAGGGATAATGTGGGGCCACTGGTCATCCAGGCTCCGATTTGGCGAGCCGTCATGGGCGAACCTGTGGACTCAAAGGCATTGATTGCTATGATTATCTCACAGTCCTGTTCGACAGACCCTTCCGTGGTCGCCAGGGGTAGCCTGCTAAGTGCGTCGGCACAGTTGTCTGTGCCTGGTCTGTGCCTTATGGTGTAATTGTAAAACGCCAGCATGAGTGCCCACCGTTGAATGCGCGCCGAGGCATTGGCGTTTATTGCCTTGCTCTCAGATAGTAGAGACATGAGGGGCTTGTGGTCGGTTTCTAATGCGAACTTGGCCCCGAAAATGTATTGGTGCATCTTTTTGACACCGTTCATGCACTCGAGCGCCTTCTTCTCCACCATTCCGTACTCGCGCTCCGCCGCGAAAGTGACCTGGAAGCATAGGCTCTGGGTTGTAATTTACCCGCACTATTGACATAGTGAACCCGACCCCATACGCTGACGCATCACATGTAAGAACTAACTTTTTACCTGGATCAAAGAAAGCCAAAACACTGTTGGAACACAGAAGGTTGCGTGCCTTATTGAAGGCGCGTTCCTGGGCGTCCCCCCAAAACCAATCGCACCCCTTTCTGAGTAGCACGTGGAGAGGCTCCAGCAGCATGCTTAAGTTCTGCATAAAGTTCCCAAAGTAATTGAGTAGCCCAAGAAAGGCACGCAGTTCTGAGACATTCCGGGGTCTGGGTGCCTGGCGAATTGCTTCGGTTTTGGACTCTGTTGGGCGGATTCCATCAGCGGCAATCCTTCTGCCCAAAAACTCAACCTCGGGTGCGAGAAACAGGCACTTGGATTTCTTAACTCTTAGGCCTACCCGATCCAACCGCTTTAGTACTTACTCCAAATTGCGGAGATGGGAGTCGGTGTCCCTGCCCGTGATAAGTATGTCGCCTTGAAATACAACCGTTCCCGGGATGGACTTGAGCAGACTCTCCATGTTGCGCTGGAATATAGCAGCTGCCGACCTGATGCCGAATGGGCATCGATTGTACATGAAAAAGCCTCGATGTATGTTGATGATGGTGAGTAGCTTGGACTCGTCGGTCAATTCTTGCATCACGTACGCAGATGTGAGATCTAGTTTTGAGAAGTTTTCCTCCAGCCAATGTGGCAAATAAGTCCTCCGCTCTGGGCAGCGGGTATTGGTCCTGTAGGGAGACTCTATTTATGGTAGATTTGTAGTCCACACAGATTCGTACGGATCCATCAGGCTTCATGACTGGAACGATGGGACTTGCCCAGTCGCTAAATTCCACCGGTGATATAATGCCTTCCCGCAGAAGCCTGTCCAGTTCATGTTCAATCTTTTCCCTCGTCACATAGGGCACAGCTCTAGCCTTGTGATGGACCGGTCTAGCATCCTGCATGATGTAGATTCTGACTTTAGCCCCTTTGAAGGTGCCCACACCTGGCTGAAAGAGATGTTCAAATCGACTTAGAACTGTTGAGCAGGAGGTCCGTTCCTCTGACGACATGGCGTGAACATCATCCCATTTCCAGTTTAGTTTTGCCAGCCAGCTTCTCCCCAGCAGTGCTGGGAGATCTCCAGGGACAATCCACAGGGGAAGCCGGTTCACTGTCCCTTTGTGTGTGACTGAGAGCATGGCACTGCCAAGGACTGGGACGATTTCTTTGATACAGGTCCTTAGTTTGGTGTCGGCCCTTGTGAGTTTTGGTCTGTCCCTTTTGTGCGGCCACAGCTGTTCAAATCGTTGAGCGCTCATGAGAGATTGACTCGATCCCGTATCCAGCTCAATGTTGACGGGTATCCCATTGAGTAGGACCCTCATCATTATTGGAGGCGTCTTGTTGTAAGAGCAGTGGCCATTGATCGTGTTGACCTACTGTACCTCGGTGTCCCGGGTACTGTCCCTACCGTCTTCTGGTCCGCTTTCCAACCCTTCCGATTCGTATACCAGCCAAGCTGCCATTTTTCTGCACATGCAGGCCAGATGCCCTGTAGAGTCGCAGTTTCTGCAAACAGCATGTTGAAATCGACATCTCTTTGATGAGTGCCTTCCCCCACATCTCCAGCACAGACCGCTTCCATTGTTTCCAAAATATGAGCTGCGTCTGGCTGATCTCTCGAGCTTCTCTCAGTTTGTAGTTGATTGCTCGCATTGTGGGTTGATGAGGTGTGAAAGGCCGTTCATGTGGCCCTTGATGGCTTCTGGCGCCACTGCCTGCTGTTGAGGGCCTGCTCTCCTGCCTTTGTCTGTGTGTGGGGGTAGCGGCTTGTTTCACTCTGTGAACCTCTTGTTCCGATGTTTGGTTAGTTGTCGTACCCGCAGTGTAGATCAACCTCGTTTCTTCTTCTCCTATCAAGAGTGTCTGTGCAACCAGTGCTGCTGCCTCTCGGGTCAATTCTTGGTCTCTATGAGCTTTCGGAATATGCCTGCGTGACCTATTCCTTCAATAAAAAAGTCTCTCAGTACTTCTCTCCTTAGTTCATCGGAGAACTCACATAAGCTAGCTAACCTCCGAAGTTCCGCCACGAAGTCGGTATGCTCTGGCCCACACAGAGTCTGTAGTTGTAGAATTTTGTGTCTGGCCATGTGTAGGCTGCTCGCTGGCTTCAGGTGGTCTCTTACCAGTGTGCTCAATTATTCAAACGACTTGCTTGCTGGTTTCTCGGGTGCCAGCAGGTCCTTCATTAAGGCGTATGTTTTCAAGCCATAGCTGGTCAAGAGATGGGCTCTTCTCTTGACTGCCTTATCATCGCCTAACCAGTCTTTGGTTACAAAGCTTTGCTGGAGCCTTTCTATAAAGTCCTCCCAATTATCTCCAGCATTGTATTTTTCATCTGAGCCGTTGGTCGCCATTCTGTGGATTCTGCAATCCCGTAACTCGTCGCCACTGTAAAGTCCTGTCCCTGCAGTACAGATTCACACGAGGCACATAGTGAAGTCAAGGTCACTCAGGACCTGCACCTTTAATACACAGCTCTCAAATGCCTCACTTGCCTAAGACCTATCCTTATATACATGTGTGGGACAGGTATCCAGTGTCTCCTGCAAGTGCACCCCTGGTGGTAAGGTAAGCTTGTGCTAACAGGTCATCTCTACTTACAGTCATGTATAGCATGGTAAGATACAGTTATGTACCGTAGTGTGAGGTACATGACATATAGCTACAGGTAACATGGCAATACCAGAGCATTTACTGAGTGACAAACATCAAATGAAATCCAAAACTTTCCAGGCTGTTGAAACGCAACGGTGACCATGGAAATGTTATTCATAATTTGAGCAGGCTTTGTGGTCCAAATGCACAATCCTGAGACTGGCTGAAGGTTTAAAATCAAAGAATCTTTCCATTGTTCATTTCAAAGACTTCCTAAAAGCAGTAAGTGCTGGTTCGTCTTGTTTTGTCAAAGTCTGGCACTCCATCAGAGCAAGGCTGAGAGGCACATGCACAGAGTATTAACCAAACCTGCTTTGGCAACAAGCAACCCAATGTTATCTACCTGTAAATGATGCAATAAGATCACAAAGAACTTCCTGGCGCAAGAGAAAAAAAATCTTTCAACATTAATCAAATGGATCCAAACCCAAGCTTGTTGCTTTGTTACTGCTGCTTAATAACTTTATTCTGTGACTTCTAATCCTCCATCCACAGCACTAGACCACTATATATTGCTCCGATTTCATTAGCGGGACTGGTTGAGGCTGTGGTTAATGTGGTTAGAGGAATCAAGTAATGGCAGTGACACTGGGAGGAGAAAGATTTCTTAGCAACCATCATCAGTATGCTGCAGAACAGCTAATGTTGTAAAACTGGCTTTGCTATCAATATAGAGCAGATACCTGTTTTTTCTGGCTGGTAGTCCATTTTTTTTTAGTGGGCTGTCCATTTTTATTATTTAAACTGAACAGGAAAAATCTGTTTTGTGTGCCTGTGGTCTGGTTTTCCTCCAGCTTTCTAGGCCACACATAATCTCAGGGACCTCAAGTCCCAATTTACCTTCAGTTTGGAGACTGCAGACTTTCTGCTATTCTCAGACCTGAGCTTTGAAGTCGGGCACATAGGAGTCAATTCACACATGACTTCCTGCCCAATCCTGCATTCAGCTCCCGTTCTGGACCATGAAGCATACAACAGTTATTTGTAACCAATGTTGTCCTTAGTTTATTTTTTTCATGTCTAGTACTTTTTGTTCTGATATGAAGATTAGGGAGAACTAATTAGTTACTTTTGAAGCACGGGAGCCGTTATGTAGATGCAGCCAATCTGCACACAGCAAGATTCCGCAAGCAACAAATGAAATGAATGGCCAGTTAATTTGTTTTTGCTATTGATTGAGGGAAGAGTCATCATAGGCAGTCCCTTGAACGAGGATGACTTGCTTCCATGAGTTCACAGGTGTTTCGATGAAGGACCCGATTTTCCAATCCTGAACTCCAATTGAGGGAGTGGAAGATACCTGTGCATTAATTTTTTTTAACGTGTGGTGACCGTTGCACACCAGCCACCACACGGGCTTGGCAGAGCTAGGTCTTGATCCAGTGGCAAGGATTAACCAAGACGACTGGAGACCTGCTCTGCTGCACGGACCTAGCGCACACACATATCGCAGGGTGTGCTGCCCCGGGCCCTCGGCTCCATACCCTCATCTGTCGCACCTCTGCCACGATCTCTCACCGCTCCTTCGCCACAAACACACGCCGCTCATCCGCCCTGACCTTCCCACTCCTCTGTACCTGGGTCCTGCCAATATAACTGCCCATGCTCCAAAACAGCAACCAGGGTTTTGATGGAAGAGTGCTAGCTAGAACAACCTGCTATTCTTCAAACAATGCCACGAGTTCTTTTACTTCCAAGTAACAGGCAAACAGGGCTGAATACTGCACTGAAGTGTTAACCTACATTACTGTATGTTCTCAAATCCTAGAGGGTAATTTTGATTGTGTGATAGTGTAAAATGGGTACCAGTCAGCAGCTCGTTTTACATCTCACCCATTGACTTCAATGGAAATAAAAATCAGGACAGATGTAAAACACGCTGCTGACTCGCTATCACCCATTTTACATTATTGCCCAAAGTCAAAATTACACCTCTAGAGTGGGGGTTGAACCCACAACCTGCTGATTTCATAGAATCATAGAAACTTACAGCACAAAAGGAGGCCCTTCGGCCCGTCATGAAAGAGCAGTGGAGCTTAGTCCCACACCCCCACTTTTATCTCATCCTCAAGTACCTGTTCAACTCCCTTTTAAAATAATTTATGAAATTACCTCCTCTATCTTTTCAGGCAGAGCGTTCCGGATCCCGACAACTCAAATTCTCCTCAGCTCCCCTCTAGATCTTTTGCCAAAGATTTATGACTTCTGGTTATTGACCCACTCGCCAGAGGGAATAGTTTTTCTCTATCTACTCTATCAAAGCCTCTCATCATCTTGGAAACCTCTATTAGGTCACCTCTCAACTGTCTCTATCCTAACTTTGCCAACCTCTCCTCATTACTGAAGTCCCCCATCACTGGTAACATCTTGGTATACCTCCTCTGTACCTTTTCTAAGGTCTTTGCATCTTTCCTGAATTGTGATGCCCAGAATTGATTTAGAGGCAAGACTGTTACTATTGAACCAAGTTGACACTAACAGTGTCCCCTGTCTGTCCCACTCCTCAGTTGAGAATACTGACTAGTGGTAATATCTGCAACAGGTAAACCCAGAATAAAATATATAAAACAACACATTGTTAAAAATCGAGATTTGTTCCCCACAATACTTCACTCACAATTGCAAAAACCACCAAGAGGCAAAATGACCACGGAGAAGAGTTGAATAATATTGAAAACAGCTGCAGTACTACTGCATGATCAAAACATGCTTGTTGTGACATCTATCACCAGTCACCATGTACTTGGGTAGTTTCCTCATTTCTAACCTTTGGTTTGAACCAGGCTTGACTGATCAACAACCAAGCACGAGCTAGAGAGAACACAGGTGTAATGTATTTGCTTTATGGGTTCTTTGCTTAAGAACTCATAGCAATACATTGCTATTAAGAACTAGTTGGTTTATTATCAAAGGTTTAACAATCACACTACACATTACCAATTCATCCACGAGGCTCATAACTACATACCTTGTGTGGATGACCTAGACCCAACTGACTGGGGTTTTATTGAGTCTTGTGAACATCACGTGACTGGCTAAGCCATTCACAACGCAACAGCTCTACAACTCTTTTGTCGTTTTAAGATTGTTGATGGATTAACGGCAGCATGTATGCAAAACCATGAGCAGCCTGTGGCGGCAGCGAAAGCTTACTGCACCTGGTATCCCGAGGCAGTCTCCCATCCAAGTGCTAACCAGGCCTCACTCTGCTTAGCTTCTGGGATCAGACGAGAGCGGGCATTTTCAGACAGCTCTACAAACAGGGGCATACATTACAAGAGGCAACTGAGAAAAAGCTGCCCTTACAACTAGAGAGCAAATATTATGATAGGTATGAACTATCTTTATTTTCTGAACAAAATATTATTGTTCTGTGCTGACAAATTATACTTCCAATAATGCTTCTTGATCAGAGAAAAACTCCTTTCAGTAATAATCTAAAACCGGAAGTACTTCTGAAGGGATGCCAAACATGAATGACAGATTAATAATCATTGACAAATTGGAACATGCCCTCCCCATCAAATAGCAGAAATGCACAATTTAAGGAACCTTTTCTGGCTCTAGAGCTTTCTCAATATTGCCATGTTCAATAGGCTTGGCTGGATGCCATTTCAAGGGTCAAATGTTACCCGTTTTAACCATGAGAAAGAAAGATCCATGGCCTGATATTCATTCAGACCGGAAATGTTTTAAAAATAATTTGTGGCCTAATAAACAGAAATAGAAAATAATGCAGAAAAAGAACATGGCAATGATGGGAAGAGGGAAAGAAGAAGGGAAAGCTTGGCCCGGCTAATGAAACAGGATTGTGAAAGAATAAAGATGAGCACAAATACCTTCATTGACACAGGATTTATCTGCAATCTTGTCACCTTAATTGTATTTGTTCATTAATTTCCCTCACAGTTGGTCCCAGTAACTCTCCAAGCAAGTTTCCCAATGGCTTGTCAACACCAGTCTTTATACAAAAATATTTTGTATTGAAAAGTTGGCATACGTATAAAAAAAAAATTTCCTGGGGGGGAAACATCAGGACTGTTTAGCAGTAAGCTACACTGATCAGTAGTGCCCCCACCCCAGTTCAATGTCCCTTCTAGCTGATCTCAGACTCAACGGCTTTTGGACCACGACGATTGGCCTTAGCTGTCCTGGGCTGGGCGAAGAAAGTGAGCTGGGTGTTCCTGCTCCCCTCTGCTGTGCAATGATCCCCTGATGGAAAGTTACATGCGTGGATGGAGGCGAGACCAGGATTAGGCTCAGCTGCGATATTCATGTGGTCATAGAACAACCGGATAATCACTTTCTCGGCTCACCCAACAAGTTGCTCCTTGGGCGAGGTACCAGCATGAGTTGGCCTCAGGACAGGAGTGAGGGGGGAAATAAAAGAAAAAGATTAAAATAAACGGTATTTTTCGGTTCCTATTCGTATGAAGGATTTCTGATGGTGAAACTTGCTCTTCAACCATTCCTATAAGGGCTGTACACTGTATCGAGCAGAAAGCGCAGCTAACGCTTTTCAAGTCATAAAACGCTAATTGCATTTAAAATGCAGGAGAAGCCTCGCACTAAATCACCGAGAGTCTGTTCATTTACAATCACTTTGGACCTTTTATTGCTGATGCTTCCATGGCATCCTATAAAGAATGCCGGTTCGGTGGACGTGCAGGAATGGATCGGGCCATTGTTGATGAATGGGTTAAAATTCTATCATCCAAGAGGGAGGCAATTCACTAAAAGCAGCAAAGAGGGCGGGGCGGGGGTCAGTTTTAGCTTTTAGGTCACAACGTGACTGGTTCCGACTGTTCGCAATTACTGACCTGTAAATGGACAATTACGGGCGCCAATGAATGAGAGCTGCAGGTTTCAGGCCAGTGGCAGTTCACACCAAAATAGCCACGGTTCTGTTTAAAAGAAAGCTTTCCCAACTTCAAAGCCTAATCGATTCCGGAATTTAGCTGCTCTCATGGCTCGGACTGGGAAAATGACAGAGACGTTGCTACAGATGATGATGATGATGATGATGCTGCAGCTAGAGAGAGAAAACTGCTGCCAAAAACAGCAGTAGCAGCGACGACAACGACTTACCTTCACACAGTGTTTTTAACATGAGAAAAGGTCCCCAGGCACTTCAAGTGGAAATACTTGTCGTCAGGGAAACAGATGCTGTGCCACGGAGGGCGAGATTAGGAGAGGTGACTGAAAGCCTGATCATAAAGATGGGTTATGAGAAGGCCTTTAAGAGCAGTGTCGAGGCAAAAGGGATTGAGGAAGGGAGCCCCAGAAATGGGGCCGAAGATAGAACGTAGTTCTCAAACCCAGCCCAAAGCACTTTGGGGGGAAAAGAAGTTTTTTCCAGAAGTTGTTTTTAAACTGCGTTGATATTTTTAACTGATTGCCACATATTCATCTATACTGCAATTTAATAGACAGATACTTCCAGAGTAAGCACCGTTACAGTTAAATTAGGTTGCAGTGCATCTTTCATTAATATTTAACTTGATGCCCAATTCAATGAAAAGCACACATTCAATTCAAAGAAAACCGACGACAGCTAAACCTTTTCAAATTCTTTCATGCAATATGTGCCCTTAAAGTAAAAGGGTGGGAGCAACAATTCTAGAGCCCCCTGGATGTCTAGGGACTTACAGGGGAGGATAAAGGGGAAAAAAGGGAAGCTTATGGCATATACTGATGGCTAAATACTGTAGAATCTTTGGAGGAATGTAAAAAGTTCAGAGGTAAAATTAAAAAGGATATTAGGAATGCTAAGAGAGAGCATAAAAAATTCTTGGCAAGTAAAATTAAGGAAAACCCAAAGGTGTTCTATAAATATATTAACAAGAGGATAACTAAAGAAAGGGTAGGACCTATTAGAGACCATGAGAGTAATCTGTGTGTGGAGGTGGAAGATGGTGGTATGGTTCTTAATGAATACTTTTCGTCTGCTTTCACAAAGGAAAGAGCAATGCAGATATTGCTATCGAGGAGGAGTGTGACATTCTGGATGAAATAAACATAGTGACATAGTGAGCGAGGAGGTAATAAGGGGTTCAGCACCTTTGAAAGTAGATAAGTCCCCAGGCCCGGATGAAATGTATCCCAGGCTGTTGAGCGAAGTAAAAGAAAAAATAGCAGAGGCCTTGACCATCATTTTCTGGTCCTCTTTGGATTTGGACATGGTGCTGGAGGACTGCTAATGTGGTATCCTTGTTTAAGAAGGGAGAAAAGGATAGGCCAAGTAATTCATCATCATCATCGGCAGTCCCTCGGAATCGAGGAAGACTTGCTTCCACTAAAGTGAGTTCTTTGGTGACTGAACAGTCCAACACAAGAGCCACAGATCCCGTCACAGGTGGGACAAATATTCGTCGGGGGGAGTGGCCCTAATTTACCACACGCTCCTTCCGCTGCCTGCGCCTGACTTCTTCACGCGCGCAGTGTTGAGATTTGAAGAGCTTAACGCCCTCCTGGATGCACTTTCTCCACCTAGGGCGGTCTTCGGCCAGGGTCTCCCAGGCGTCAGTGGTGATGTCGCACTTCATCAGGGAGGCTTTGAGGGTGTCCTTGGTAACGTTTCCGCTGCCCACCTTTGGCTCGTTTACCATGAAGGAGCTCCGCATAGAGCAGTTGCTTAGGGAATGTCATGTCTGGCATGCAGACTAAGTGGCCTGCCCAGCGAAGCTGATCGAGTGTGGTTAGTGCTTCAATGCTGGGGATGTTAGCCTGGGTGAGGACACTGATGGTGCATCTGTCCTCCCAGGGGATTTGCAGGATCTTGCAGAAACATCGTTGGTGATATATCTCCAGCGACTTGACGTGTATTCTGTACATCGTCCATGCCTCTTATCCATACAGGAGGGCGGGTATTACGACAGCCCTGTAGACCATGAGCTTGGTGGTAAGTTTGAGGGCCTGGTCTTCGAACACTCTTTTCCTCAGGTGGCCGAAGGCTGCACTAGCGCACTGGAGGCAATGTTGAATCTCCGCATCAATGTCTGCCTTTGTTGACAGGAGACTCCCGA
Organism: Pristiophorus japonicus; assembly: GCF_044704955.1. Taxonomy (NCBI): domain Eukaryota; kingdom Metazoa; phylum Chordata; class Chondrichthyes; family Pristiophoridae; genus Pristiophorus; species Pristiophorus japonicus. The sequence goes on along the minus strand of NC_091987.1, from coordinate 120,269,660 downwards.
GGTATGGGAAGTGGTCCACGTTGTCGAGGGCCGCGCCGTGAATCTTGATGACTGGGGAGCAGTGCTGTGTGGCGAGGACAGGCTGGTGGAGGACATTTGTCTTATGGATGTCCGCGTACAGGCCAAGTAATTACAGGCCTGTCGGCCTAATCTCAGTGGTGGGAAAATTATTGGAAAAAATCCTGAAAGACAGGATAAATCTACATTTAGAAAGGCAAGAATTAATTTAGGGACAGTCAGCACGGATTTGTTAAGGGAAGATCGTGTTTGCCTAACCTGATTGAATTTTTTGAGGAGATAACCAGGAGGGTCGATAAGGGTAGTGCGTACGATGTAGTGTATATGGACTTTAGAAAAGCTTTTGATAAGGTCCCACATGGTAGACTGGTCACAAAGGTTAAAGCCCATGGGATCCAGGGCAAAGTGGTAAGTTGGATCCAAAATTGGCTCAGCGGTAGGAAGCAAAGGGTAATGGTTGATGGATATTTTTGTGATTGGAAGGATGTTTCCAGTGGGGTTCCGCAGGGTTCAGTACTGGGTCCCTTGTTTTTTGTGGTATACATCAATGATTTAGATTTGGAATATAGGGAGTATGATTAAGAAGTTTGCAGATGACACTAAAATTGGTTGTGTGGTTGATAATGAAGAGGAAATTCATGGACTGCAGGAGGATATCAATCTACTGGTCAGGTGGGCAGACAGTGGCAAATAGAATTTAATTCGGAGAAGTGCGAGGTAATGCACTTGGAGAGGGCTCAAAGTGGATAAGGTGGTTAAGAAGGCATACGGAATGCTTGCCTTTATTGGCCGAGGCATAGAATACAAGAGCAGGGAGGTTATGCTTAAATTGTATAATATTCTGGTTAGGCCACAGCTGGAGTACTGTGTGCAGTTCTGGTCACCGTATTATCGGAAGGACGTGATTGCACTAGAGAGGGTGCAGAGATTTACTAGAATGCTGCCTGGAATGGAGAATCTTAGCTATGAGGACAGATTGGATAGGCTGGGTTTGTTCTCATTGAAACAGAGGAGGCGGAGAGGAGACCTCATTGAGTTGTATAACATTTTGAGGGGTCTGGATATAGTAGATAGCAAGGGCCTATTTCCCTTGGTGGAGGTGTCAATTATGAGGGGACATAGTTTTAACGGTTGGTGGAAAGCTCAGAGGGGATTTGAGGGGAGGCTTCTTCACGCAGAGGGTTGTGGGGGTCTAGAACTCACTGGCTGGAAGGGTGGTGGATGCAGACACCCTCACCACATTTAAAAGGTGCTTGTATGGGCACTTGAGGTGCAGTAACCTGCAGGATTACGAACCTAGAGCTGGTAAGTGGGATTAGACTGGCTAACCTCTTGTTGGCTGGCGCAGATACAATGGTAAGTACTGCAGGGCCAGGGTGATCGCCTGGGCTAGTTTTGATCACCTGGATGGGTTGGAGAGGAATTTTCCCAGATTTTTCCCCCAATTGGCCTGGGTTTTTTATCTGGCCTCTCCCAGGAGATCACATGGCTCTGGTTGGGGTGGAGTGTAAAATGTTGCGATACATGGAGTATGCAGTTGTGTGAGGCAGACTGGTTGGGCCAGATGCTCTTTACCTGTCCGCCATTGTTCATTGTTCATTGTTCATAGGTTTATATGTAACCTTCAGGACTGATGACAGAGGGCTATGTGGCTCTTTGTTGGCAAGCGTGGACACGATGGGCCGAAATGGCCTCCTTCTGCGCTGTAGATTTCTATGTTTTTACTATCTAACTCCCTATGGAAATGCATGCACACTGTTAGTGCATGGTCATTTTATCACATCACCTCAAGTTGCATCGTAATAACAATAGCCCGCTGACTTGCACTGTCTAAGGTTCCCACACAAAAATGGTAACTTGGGTAGGTCTTCGTGCACTGCCAATGTCATCCATGGAACCATACTGCAGCAGGAGTTACTACGTTCAGGAAAGAAGTGGTAGCAGGGGAAATTGGAGAAGAAAATAATTATGAGCTGGGGCTGAGTTGTTACACTGTCTTTGAGTCCGAGAATGGAGTACACAAGATATACAGCACAGAAACAGGCCATTCGGTCCAACCAGTCTATGCCAGCGTTTATGCTCCACTCGAGCCTCCTCCCATCTTTCCTCATCTAACTCTATCAGCATAACCCTCTATTCCCATCTCCCTCATATGCATCCAGTCTCCCCTTAAATGCATCTATACTATTTGCTTCAACCACTCTCTGTGGTAGCGAGTTCCACATTCTCACCACTCTGAGTAAAGAAGTTTCTTCTGAATTCCCTATTTTATTTCTTGATGACTATCTTATATTGATGGCTTCTAGATTTGTTCTTCCCTGCGTGGAAACACTCTCAGTATCAAAACATTTCATAATTTTAAAGACATCTATTAGGTCATCCCTCAGCCTTCTTTTTTCAAGAGAAGGGAGACCCATATGGAATAATACTTGGAACAGAAATCAGGTCAAGTTGATGGAAGCCAATCTCTACCATGGTCCTAATAAGCAGGCTCAAACCTTGTCTTGTCTGTAACATGCTTCATCGTCGCTGGGTCAAAATCCTGGAACTCCCGACTGAACAGAATTGTGGGGGTTCCTTCACCACACGGACTGCAGTGGTTCAAGGCGGCGGCTCACCATCACCTTCTCAAGTGCAGCTAGGAATAGGTAATAAATGCCAACCTTGCTAGCGATGCCCACATCCCATGAAGTAAACAAAAATAATGCAGATATTGCTTCTCAGCCTGACTAAGAAAAATAATATTCTTAAAAGTGTGGGGCCTTCAAGGTAAAGAGTCTTTTCAAGGCACTCCATCTTGCTTATAAACCAAAAATTATGTAGTGACATGATCACAGTCGAATCATTGTTTAAAAGGTCACAACTACGAATATATATACATTTTTTGTAGAAAATTTTTCAATGCCTCTTTTTCCAATTTTTGTTTCTCTTAAGATCTTGGTTTGAACTGAAGTCTGGTTCCAAAGATGCATGCAGCCCATCACTACCTGCCCATGGTCAGCCCATTTTGGATACGTCAACGTAGATACTGGCCCTGCTTTAACTCCGGGTTGGTTTTGGGCTGGTGGATGGTGAGGTGAGCTGGAAACTCAGGCCTGAGCTATTTAAATCCAGGGCCTCATGAACTGAGGTTGCTCCACTTCCTGCCCATTCTGGGTGAGGAAGTCGGCAAGAAATGGTGTAAAATCGCACGGCCCCGAGGCTGGCCATTGGCACAATGTAGATGGTGCCATTGCTCAGGTTAAATTGCGTACAACAGGATCCTGACTGCATGGCAGCAGGTAAGTAACTTGGGGCATTTTAACTGCCCACCTGCCTGGTTTTTGCCAGGCGGCTAAGGTTAATATCCCCCTCAGTGTGGCTATTAGACTATGGGCAGGCATCGCTGCTCTCACCCAATATCTGTACACTTGGTGGCAATAGAGAGTGGGAACACGACCTGATTTTTTCCCTCTATATCTCAGAAGCACTGCTCCAGCTTCGATTGGAAAACCCAGTTCTTCATAGGACATGTTCTCACTGGAAAACAGAATGTTGAGAAGTGATATTAAGATTCTAATGGGACTATATAATGTTCTGGACAAGTATCATACAACTATCAGAATGGTAGAAAGCGAACTAAATGGACTGTATTCTTTTGTCATCTAACAATTCCTATGTTCCTATGGAATCAGTACCTCCAAGTCTAATTCTTTCCCTAAAAGCCCACCTTATTTAAGCAATATTACCCCTTTAATCAAAGCTTAATTTCAGAAGGGCTCACCTTCCCCATCCTCCCATTTGTCTAAAAATTGTTGCTGGAGAGGCTTTTTATATGCAATCTGCTCTTAAAAGGGAATTATTTCAAAAACTGCTGTGGAATGGATCAAAGGATTATATATCAGTAATTACCAACATTACAGTGTAATTTATCAATAAATATTATCCAACATAATTAGATTAGGCCAAACCAATTGTGGTCGACTGTGTCTAGAACTACAGGGTTTGGAGGGAAGCAGTTAGAAGCCAATCAGAAGTTGGAACAGTTCGTACAGATTGTTTTAACTAGGAGATTATGCCGCTTCTTTAACCCCTAAATTAGCTCTAATAATATGGTCACATTTTCCTTTTATATGCCTTTTTGGTTCCTATTATATAATTTTTTTCCTCCTGATAACACTATCTCATGCTATAGCATGGTTCCACTCAATATCTGTAGGATCTCACCCCGATGCTGATTTCTCATGTAGAAGCCTAGGCTGTGAATGACTGGAACCTATTGAATCTCAATAGACATCAAAGTCAAGCCCGATCCTGCAACTGCCTGATGTCCATACACACGCCCTTTCCAGCAGGAACAGCAATTAGAAGCGGGCAAGCCTGTTCATTTCTCACTCTCCCTCCCCATACAGCTCAGGTACAATGAGTGTAACGGCGTCATGCCAATTGATGCCGCAGATAAGATTAACTAACTCAACACATATCCGGGATCAAGCCTCGGAACTCCCTGGCCAATCTGGCTCAGTACAACAATGGGTGATGCATTTTCACCACTTAAACCTTCAGGCAAGCCAGTACACAGATCCTCACTTGTGGAAGTTGTGAATTCCATATGCTTTATAATGTTCATGGAAATCTTAGATTCTTTTTGAGTGATGCTAGCAAGTAAATATTTCAACTCTTTGTAATGTCAGCAAATACATGACATCAACCCATGACAAGCGATATAGAAAGATAACCTGTTTCCCCCATCACACACACATCCATCGTGTCCACATTCTTGACTTCTTTCAGATTGAATATAAAGCTGACATTTTGCCCTCAGTGATTGCCAAAAGATATTTATTTGCAGTTCGTTCTACATCTGCTACAGACAGTAGCAGGGTGTATACCTTGGGCTCTTATCCAACATCCGACCTGCTGCTACCAAGTAGAACTACCTTCAATTCGTGTTTTAACAAAACTATTATGTCCTACATCAGGTTACAATGTAACTAGTTAGTGCTACAGTTTGCAACATGATCGTGATCGATTAAATGCATACATTTAACAGTGCACAGACAGGTGTCTGTCCCAGCTGAAAGAGGGAGCTTATCGCCAGTCGCAAACTGAGCATTAGTTTCCAAGCTTGCATGGAATTATGTCCGGATCTGAATATTGGTTTACCAAAGGCACAGCAGCACAATTCTTGTACAAATCATATTTTCCCCTTTCATGTCTAGCATCGACCACTCCTCATTCTGGCCTCTTGCGCATTCCCGATTTTAATTGCTCCACCATTGGCGGCTGTGCCTTCAACTTCCAAGGCCCTTAGCTCGCGAATTCCCTCCCTAAACACCTCTGCTTCTAGGAACACAGGAACATAGGAATAGGAGTAGGCCATTCAGTCCCTCAAGCCTACTCTGCCAATTCAATGAGATCAAGGCTGATCTACGATCTAACTTCACATACCTGACTTTGGCCCAGATCCCATAATACCTTTGGTTAACAAAAAGCTATCAATCTCCGATTTAAAATTAATTGATCTAGCATTAATTGCTGTTTGCGGAAGAGAGTTTCAAACTTCTACCACCCTTTGTGTGTAGAAGTGTTTCCTAATTTCACTCCTGAAAGGTCTGGCTCTAATTTTTAGACTATGCCTCCTAGTCCTAGAATCCCCAACCAGCAGAAATAGTTTCTCTCTATCTACCCATCTGTTCCCCTTAATATCCTGAAAACTTCGATCAGATCAAATTCTCAGGAAGACAACCCTAATTTGTGTAATCTCGCCTCGTAACTCAACTCTATCTCTCTTTCCTCCTTAAGATGCTCCTTAAAACCTACCTCTTTGGCCAAGCTTTTGGTCATCCACCTTAATATCTCCTTATGTGGCTCAGTGTCTAATTTTGTTTGATAACGCTCCTGTGAAACGCCTTGAGACATTTTATTACATTAATGGCACTATATAAATACACGTTTCTGTTCTTGTTAGAAACACATATCAAATACAAAAGCAAAAATGCTGCGCTGGAAATCAGAGCCAAAAACAAAAAGTGCTGCAACCAGTCAGCAAGTCAGTAAGCATTTGTGGAGAGAACAGAGGTGAGCCTGTTGCTATGGCAATAAGTTACTTGGACTGGAATTATGAAAAGATGCTCAATGGACTGAGTATTCACCCCTAAAATCACAGCAGAGTTGTCATTAAAATGTCAGCTCAGAAAAATTCAGAAACATAGTATGTTCTTCCAACTCAGCCAGGTAGCTCTGGCATTTCTAGATCATAATTATATTGACGGGTTGGAAAGAAAATGGTGGTTGCGGCAAATTGTCGACCGCAACGTTTACAAGGTCAAGGATTTTGTAATTTAAAATGAGATATTATTGGTGGGAGATGGGAGAAATTTTTATTTCAGTCATCCAGTTTCCAAATAAAGCAATCCCAAGTCAGGTAAAGCATGATTAGAGGCGAGGTAAAGCATGATTAGAGGCGAAGTAAAGCTCCTTACACTCTGCCTCAACAATGGGCCTCAGCTCCACTCTCAAAGATGAGTATTCCCTACTGCATCAGTGCGACATATTTCATTTCCCAGACTAATCTACCCTGTGGCTTCTCGGAGCAAACTGTCCATTTAAAGTCCATTGGCTAAGTTTTGTGCTGTAGCCCTATCTTGTTTTATTTATTCTTGGGAGAAGGTAGTGATGGGCTGCCACCTTCTTGAACCGCTGTAGTCCATGTGATGAAGGTACTCCCACAGTGCTGTTATATAGAGAGCTACAGGATTTTGACCCAGCATCATTGACGGAACAGCGATATATGCCCAAGTCAGGATGGTGTGTAGCTGGAGGTGGCAGTGCTACCCTTATCCTTCTTATTTTACATTCGATCCTCACAGCCAATGGGAAAAGGAGACTTTAATCCCATCAGGATTTGAACCCATATCCTAGAGTGAAAAACGTCTAACCCACAGTCCCACCCAATTTTCTTGCAGACTTTTTTTTCCAAGTTACACTGGAAAATTCATAAACCATGCAACAATTTAGCAAAAGATAAATCTGCACAGAATAATCAGATGAAATATGTATTTGCACATTGCTAACTAAAGTTTTACAGGTGAAATTATTTGGCAAGCAGTACTGAACCCTGCGTATACACCCAATACCACTTTACATGACATAAGGCAAATTTGACAGAAAAAGTGGGAAAAAAATTCCAGATGAGGCCCATAGACTGGGTGAGATTCTTTTGGGACAATATTAACCCTGCCCGCTCAGCGAAACTGGGCAGGAAGGCAGTTAAAATTGCCTGTAGGATTCACCCGCAGATATCACAAACCTATTCCACAGGCTCCAATTTTAACTGCTCTTCTGATCAGGCGATAAGGGCACCCGCTGGAAACCAACGGGATCCTTCCTTAAATATACAGATCAGGCCCCAGGATTATTGCTCCCTGTAATTTTTTGGGGGGGCCTGCACGGCCCATTCAAAATTCTGCACATGCATGTTTTTTTAAATTTAAAAACTGGCTCACTGGCTGCGCGGAGCCCCAGAGCGCTGTGTGGCCAAAGGGAACACTGATTGCGGTCCTTCCTTAAATATGCAGATTGGGCACCGATGAATACATTGGAACCTGGCTACTATTTTGTGTGAATTATGTGCAGGGACAAGATTGGGTTTGGTTGCGATGTTCAATGTGGTCAAATAGTCTGCCGACACTCGCCATCAAGGTTCAAAGGAACAATGGCCAGTTGGGGGAGGTCCTTTTGAGGGACCCTTTAAAGGCACCAATGTCTTCAGCAGAATGGCTGTGAAAACTGGCAAACCCCCCCAAAAATTATCAGTAGTGCAGTGACTAACTCAGGCCCCTGCTGACTCAATGCTTACCATCATATCGTCTCTACCATCAAATAATGTTCATTTTGCTCGGTTGCCAAAGGTTACATTGTGTGCTTGGCATAAATCACACATTTTGAGCAAAATTCCTTAGGAGCATTTCCTCCATCAATACACTGTAGTTTACAATTTCCTGAAAATGTTTCGTCTTCTTTTTTTGCCACAGGCGTCAAGACGTGTTGTAGCTCTCACAGGAGCAGCCACCGCTGAACTGTTTGATGTGTTCATTGGACCTGCAAAGGCATGTCCTTGGAGGATGGCCCTCCCAATCTGTTAACAAAATATGCATTAATGAAGTGTTTCATTACAAAAGGGGAGGCTCGCAGCTGCCATCAATGGTTTATCTTCTGCGTGGCTAAATGCAGCACCTGGACAGTTGTTATGGGTAGCTCACTCTTAATGAGTCTAATTAGCCTATGGCAGTAATTGGCCAGTGATGAACCCTAATTAAAAACTGGAGGTACAGCGTAAGGCAGGTCCCCACTGTGAAGGTTATGCTTCTTCGCATTTTCAATCAACAAAAAGTCAAATGTCAAACAGTGAATGTCATTGGTGAAGCAAATTAAAGAGTTGCAGATGATTAAGAACTTTGAAAGAAAGCTCTGCTAAACTCCTGAAGCTTAAATGGCAGAAAATTCCAGCTGAATAGAAAACAAGGCCTTTTTGAAAAAAAACGAGTGTGTTTCATGTCCCCCTCTTTCTTTTACAGCCATTGCACTGGGGATTAACTGGGACAAATACCAGTGATCTACTGGTGCCACAATAAGGCAGAGCTGGTGTAGAAGTCCGTTAAACACTCGCTTGGGCAGAACAGAATTGGGATCCAAACATGGAAGGCCAGGTTGGTTCTCCTGGTGAGTTTATCCAGTGAGTAGCTAAACCATATGAACTATAAGTCCTTTTATAGCTGTTGCTTCTATAGTTTGGGTTCACAGGAGAGAGTCATTCACATTGCAAAGAATCATCGCCCTCCTGACAGCAGTCTCAGAGTCGTGAAAAGGTGGCCCTGTGATTCTGCCATTGGGATGTGGATGTATTGATGTCATTCTCCAATGACCCAAACAACAGACATGCACAATATAAAAGTGCCCGAGGCGGTTTCCAGATTGGATCCCAGTCTGTGCCGAGTTAGCTGATCTCAACTCAATTGCATGAACAATGCTAAATGGGCTCAGCATCCTTTTGTTAAAACAGAAGTGATGGGATGGGGGGGGTGGGAGAAGTGAAGAGGAAGCCATAATTTCCTGATCGGCAACCAGTAATCTCTTCTAGAACTACATGTACATGGATGTCAGGTAAGATCAGGACCATGCCTCCTCCCACTCCCACATTGAATGGGTTACTGTCATTCACCGTCACGATTCAGACACGAATAATGGCCAGTTGGGGGTGGGGGCAGGAAATCGTAGTGCTTTATAATAAGAAGAAATAGGAGCAGGAGTAGGCCATTTCACCCCTCGAGCCCGCTCCGCCGTTCAATAAGATCGTGGCTGATCTAATTTCTAGCATACAGTTTAACGGGCGCCATGAACCAATTCTTTCAATGTGAAAAGAGGGTGACCGATAAATGTGGCAAGAAAACAAAGTAAGTCTAGTGTAATATAAAGGCCGAATGATACCATAGGAACAGGAGTAGACCAATCAGCCCATCGGGCCTGTTCTGTCAATCACTGAGATCACAGCTGAACTGTAAATTAACTCAATCTACCTGCCTTGGATCCAAAATGTTTGCATAACAAGAATCTATCTATCTCAGTTTTGAAATTTTCAATTGATCCCCAGCTTCAACAGCTTTTTGGGGAGAGAGTTCCAGATTTCCACTGCCCTTTGTGTGAAGAAGTGCTTCCTGACATAACCCCTGAATGGCCTAGGTCCAATTTTAAGGTTATGTCCCTTTCTTCTGGGCTCTCCCACCATAGGAAATAGTTTCTCCCTATCTACCCTATCAAATCCGTTAATCATCTTAAACCCCACAATTAGCATCCCCCTTAATTTTCTATACCCAAGGGAATACAAACTAGCCTATGCAACCTGTCCTCATAATTTAACCCTTTTAGCCTCTAACATTCTGGTGACTCTGTGCTGCACCCCCTCCAAGGCCAATATAATCCTTCCTGAGATATGGTACCTTGAACTGGATGCAGTACTCCAGATGGGGTCTAACCACAGCTTTATATCACTTCCACCTCTTTGCATTCCAGACCCTTGAGATAAAGGCCAACATTCCATTAGCCTTTTTAATTATTTAAATAACATTGAATTCCATCATGCTATCTCCATCCATTCCATGCTACAGATGTTTTGATGTAAGCACACAGTACAGTGCACCATTCCCATTCATTATATAAAGTCTTGATCCCAGATGTTTAACATTCCAATTCACTTCCGTTCTGGATGCCATTATCCAAGATAAATTCCAATGTACTATTGAAATTTACACCATCACATAAAAGTTTGATCGTTGCAGAGAATTCCAAAATACCATTTCCTTTTAATCCCATTATAAATAAAGTGGTAATCCATGAACATTCCTATTCTCTTCAATGGTGTAGAATCATTGATCTAAGTGTATATCCTGAACTTATAAGAGTTTGTTGTCAGCTCTTTTATTAGCATTCAACGGTACTGAAAGTATACCGGTCGATCCCTACCCCACCTGTTCAGAGGTGCCCCCTACAGTGCAGAGAGCCATAAAGTCATTGGTCTGTCCAATGAACTAATCAGAAACTGGTGCCGACAAGAAAGGAGAAGTAACCACCTCAGATTTCCCTGCCACTGGACTAAATATACTGTGTAAGATTCACTCCAACTCTCTCACGAATGTTTGACGCCTGTAGAATTCTGTTATAATCCATAGGTCTAGATATAAACCAAAATCGCCAAAACAGATTATCTGGTCATTATCACATCGCTGTTTGCGGGAGCTTGCTGTGCGCAAATTGGCTGCCGCGCTTCCTACATTGCAACATTGACTACACTTCAAAAAGTACGTCATTGGCTGTAAACCACTTTGGGGGGGTCCTGAAAGGCACGATATAAATGCAAGCCTTTCTTTGTTTTTTTATATATTGGGCAATCATGCACCTGCAGTTTCCCGATTATGGAATCCCAATAGACGAGGCTCCATGCTGAGAGCACTTCATAACATTGATCCTATGCTTTATATAATGCAACTAGACTCCACAAGTAGAAATAGCTCTCGTATCAGGTCCCCTGCACGTGATTCTATTTTGAAATATTTCTCTCCTCCCCTTTATGTGCCCCAGCGTTATCTAGCATTAATGACAACCAAAAGGGTAGGTGAAGTACTCCCAGACTATTGTCATTCAGGGGCTATGCACCAGTTAGTGCTCAACACCTGCCTGATGTGGGACTGGGTGTTCAACTCTTCACAAACAGTACAGCTGGAGAGATGGGCTGTAAACTGCCACTTCCCAACACGACACCTCCTGCCTCCCATTTATTAAATTAATACCCGTCATTTAAAGTGCCAAAAAGCTGGATGAAAAGACTCCTTCTGCAGTGAAATGTCTTGTAGTTTTTTCAGCGCTTGTCAAATGACAGGACGTGGTTGTTGTAACCTGAAACAAGCAATCAATTAGTAATTGTCAATGAGGAGAAGTCAGGGAGATAGTAAGTGCTGAAGTAAATTTAAAGTAACAATGTTTTTAACTGTGCTGTTGGCCCAGGCTGTGCAGCACCTGGTCTAGTTCCAATATCAGGAGTACCAGTAGTTGGAACTTCTCAGTTTTGTTACTTGTCGGAACAAGCTGTGCTGACTTGGGCTACAAGGACTGGGGCAGTTGCCTAATTGTGTATCCAGTCTAAAGTGCAGTTTTGTAAACATGGGAACAGATGAAAAGACTGGACCTATTTTAGATTTCCGAATTACAGCCATGCCATCAGGGGAGGCACTGGGCAAGGGCCAGGGATTGATCCCCAGGGAGCGAGAAAGAGACAAATTGTTGGCTTCGCTCCTTCAGCGTGATGTCATGTAACAACAGAGACTTGGGAGCCAATTGCTGAGGAAGATGCAGGATAACTGAAGTGGAAGGGTGGGAGTTAAAATAGATACTAAACTGGGCAATTCTACAATAACTGCACATTCCATCATCCACAAACAAAACAGAAAGATAGGACTATGAAAAGGCCCTTCAGCCCATTGCCTCACTAGGTCAACCAGGGCCTATTTCAGGGCCCAATCTGTTTTGATCAAAAAATGTACTGGTTTCTGTAGTGAATACAGGACGAACATATCATTTAAAGTCGTTCCAATAAATTGTGCACACTGCTCATCACACACCTCCCTCAGTGATGTGCTCACACACTCCATCCATTCAGTGCCCTTAGTGTTTCAATCTTCTGACTGACTGGATCTGTTACAAAATCAGGAGTGGAATATGAAAACTAGCCAAATGGAAAGATTGATTACAAAATCTGGAGTGGAATATGTCTAATCCTGCTAAAGCCTCTGTGAACTTGAAACAGGCTGGTGAATTTTTGATATACTCCTCTCCTTTTGCAGACAGTTTTCAGTCTTGCAGAAACAAACATGTTTGCATTTTGTCGCGCTTTTCGAAATGATGACGGCTATTTCCGTTGAGTGATCATCAATTTAAAGTTGTCACCAAGATAGTGAGCTGAGAGATTAGGAGACATTTCTTGAGAGAGAGAGTTGTTGGAACATGGATTGCTTTGCCGCAGGGAGTAGTTGAGGCAGCACTGCATCTTTTAAGAGAAGATCGATATAGATTTAAAGCAGAGGACACAGGGCTATGAGAAGAGAGCAGCGATGCAGGATATGTTTTGGATTTCTCCAGTGAAGAGCTAGCATAGACAACATGGGACAAAGTCCTCTTCCTGTAATATGAGATGGTTCATTAACATACTTATCTAAAAATAACCTCTCTGAAAATATCACAGCAAGTAAAGCAGAAAGGAATCATTACCAAATGTGGAATTTTGTTTTAGATTTCTCTGATTAGAACAGAAAAAGACAACCCTGTATCATTATCCAAGATAGGGCAAGAGAGCATGATAGAGGCCAATTTCGACACCAACACTAATGTTTAAATCTAGTCCTCCCATCTTCAGTAAATCCCGTTAACTTTTTTATCTACCAATAATTAAGAGTCTCAACCAGAAAGTATCTTTTAAGGAAAAAAAGATTTGCATTTATATCGCACCTTTCACGACCACCGGACGTCGCAAATGCTTTACAGACAATTAAGTATTTTTTGAAGTGTAGTCACTATTGTAATGTAGGAAACGCGGCAGCCAATGTGCGCACAGCAAGGTCTCACAAACACCAATGTGATAATAACCAGATAATCTGGTTTTTTTTTTAGTGATGTTGATTGAGGGATAAATATTGGCCAGGACACCAGCGATATCTCCCCTGTTCTTCAAAATAGTGCTATGGGATCTTTTACGTCCACCTGAGATAGTAGACAGGTTTAACGTCTTATCCAAAGACAGCACCTCCGACAGTGCATCACTACCTCAGTACTACACTGGAGTGTCAGCCTAGATTTTGTGCTCGGGTCTCTGGAGTGGGATTTGAACCTTCTGCCACAGAGGCGAGGGTGCTACCAACTGAGCGACTGGCTGATACACTTTTCAGATGCTGCAAGCATTTGCTGTGTATTTCTAGCACTTCTTTGTAAATTAAGAAAATAATTTAATTACTGTATTATTCAGCTTTGTATTGAAAATGAAAATAAAAGCTAATTGGAGTCTGTTATTCTGGCTCCTTTTTATTGATAAAGAAAAAAGGAATGCCCTCAAAGTTAAGGTTCTGTAATTTTGTTTATCATTACTTTCTTCCAGAGTAGGCCATTCAGCCCTTCAAGCCTGTTCTATCAGATCCCAACTGATCTGTTCCTCAACTCCATACCTGCCGATTCTCCATATCCCTTGATACCCTAACCCAACAAAAATCTCTCTCTCTCATGAAAATTTAAATTCACTCAGCATCCACAGCCTTTTGCAAGAATAGAGTTCTGCAGAAATGGGACTGAAATGCCCGTGGCGAGGATTTAGAGTGAGATGTTGACTGAGATGTACATCAATGTTAAGTAGCTTCATCATGTATCTCTGCAACTTTGAAATTATTTTAGGGAGTCCATTCCATGACTCGGGTAGTTAAGAATGGAATGGAGACATAAAGACCAGGAAGGACCCCACTTTGATCCCTCAGCTGTGCTGAGTTAGCTGATCTCAATGGTGGTAACAATTAACCTTTGTGCCCTATGACAAGAACGGGAAAATCATCTAGCTCCTGATCACTATCCAGTGGCTGCTGCTGGAAAGCACACATGTAAATCTTGGGATCCAGCTTCATTGGGATATCTCCCGCAGGAGGAGTACACGACAGAGGATGTCCATTAGGCTTGGAACGTGAAGAATGACTATGTGGGTGAGGTTCTGGAGGCAAACTGGTGATTATTGAACTGTACTCCAGGACAACTTAAAGGCCTAGAAATGTGGCTATGCAGCACCAGTTTATCGGGCACTAAATGGCCTCCTAAGCCTCCAATATGGTGGTGCACGCTCATTATGAGCTCCAAGTGCTCAGTCCGCCATATTGATGAAGGCAAAAAAAATCATTGTGCAGTGTCCACATCTGAAAGAAGCATCAGGCCCTTTGCATATGCAAAGGAGAGGTCTAACAGCTGTTTAAGGCCCCCACTGCGAGATTGAGACAGACGGTGCAGTTACATGTGGCCTAACTGGTGGTCTTTAAAGGGGCCGCAGCAGTCCGCAACCAACAAGGTGCAGCAGTGCTCAGCCCAAACCCACATTCAAAAAATGCTGGCCACTGTCAACCACCGCTACTCCCTCAATTGCTGCTGCTACCTCTTCCCTAAATCTCCCACCACCCCGGCCACCATTCCCCCTCAATTGCTGCTGCTACCACCAGATCTGATCATCCCCCCTTCCCGGTTGCCTCCCTTCATCACTTACCTAAGGGCCACCGCTGGCTTTGCAGTGGTCCAATCCTCAATCCCGCTTCATCAGTGAGCTGCCCGTTACTGCCTGCAGCTCGCCGGAGCAATGGTAATGAGGCCCGAGACCCAATATCAGCTGCATCTCGGGCCTCACCATTCAGGTGCTGGGATTGTTCCCTGCCCTCAAATTTCTACGCCATCATCTTTAGAGTGGGGATGAAGGGAAGAAAATAGTGGAAAAATTGAGTGTTTTCAGACGTGTCAATACATCCTTCTATGTACACAAGCACTGCAAAATATTCTACAAAATACCTCAACTCAGCAACTCTCGCATTGCCCCTTTTAGACAATTAACTCAGAGGGCCCAAGTTTTGGGCTGCGCCGTTTCCTGGACGCCTGTTTTTCGCGCCAGAAAGTGCGCCTAAAAAAAATTACAGGTTCTCCAACACCCTGCAGGTCTTCTGCAGCTGGGCACAGCGCAGCACGAGCTGTAGGGGGCGGAGCCAGGTCCCTGCGCTGAAAACAGTGCCGGGACCTCTGCTACAGTGGGCGCGCATGTGCAGTAGCTCCAGGCGCCCAAAGCTGTGGGAGGGGCCCGAAGCACGCAGCCCCTAGCCCTGGCTGAATGGCCTCACTGGGGCTGCGTGAATAAGGCTCCTCCCACCCGACCGGACCCGACCCGACCTCCTCCCCCCCCCCATCCTGGACCACCGGCGACTCTCTCTTCCCCCCTCCCTCCCCGGACCTCCGCGACTCTCTCTTTCCCCCCCCCCGACCTCCGCGACTCTTCCCCCCACCCCACCACCCCCCCCCCGGACCTCCGCAACCCCCCCCCCCCCCACCGAGACCCGACGCCACCTACCTGTAAATCCAGCCCGAGGTCTTGGGCCCGGCCGTTCAGCCTCCTTCTCTCCCTCCCCCCCCTCTCTCCTTCCCTCCCTCCCTCCCTCCTCTCTCCTTCCCTCCCTCCCTCCTTCCCTCTCTCCTTCCCTTCCTCCTCTCCTCCCTCCTCTCTCCTTCCCTCCCTCCCTCCTCTCTCCTTCCCTCCCTCCTCTCTCCTTCCCTCCCTCCCTCTCTCCTTCCCTCCTTCCTCTCTCCTTCCCTCCCTCCCTCCTCTCTCCTTCCCTCCCTCCCTCCTCTCTCCTTCCCTCCCTCCCTCCTCTCTCCTTCCCTCCCTCCCTCCTCTCTCCTTCCCTCCCTTTCTCCCCCTCTCTCCCACCCTTCTCCCCCTCCCCTCCCCCTTCTCCCCCTCCCCACCCCCTTCTCCCTCCCCCCTTCTCTCTCCCCCCACCCCCCCTTCTCCCCCCCACCCCCCTTCTCCCCCTTTTCCCCCTCCCCTCGCTGTCAGAAACATAGACACTGACAGACAGAGAGTGAGAGACACACACACACACAGACAGACAGATAGAGACACTGACAGAGACACACTGGGGGGACCGTCCCAGCACGCTGTTGGAGGACTCCCAGTGCTGCAGTCGGTAAGTAGAAAATGTTTTATTTATTGATTTTTTTAAAAATTATTTTTTATTAATTTTTTTTGATTGATTTATTGGTTGATTTATTGACGTATTTATCATTTATTATTGATAATGGCTCTTTATTTGTAAAACTGAAGTGTTTAATGTTTGTAAACTTCCCTTTAAACCCTAGCCCCCCGCCCCCCATCCCCTACGCCTAATTTGTAACCTACGCCTGATTTTCTAAAGTGTAGACAAGGTTTTTTCGAACGTACAAAAATCTTCACTTACTCCATTCTGAGTTAATTTGGAGTAAGTTTTCACTGCCGAAACTTTGAAAACAGGCGTAAGTGGCCGGACACGCCCCCTTTTGAAAAAAAAATTCTGTTCCAAAGTAAAACTGTTCTAACTGACTAGAACTGGAGCAAACTAAATGCCGAGAATTTGAATTTCTAAGATACTCCGTTCTACACCAGTTGCTCCAAAAAATCAGGAGCAACTGAGGCCGAAACTTGGGCCCAGAGTGTGCACGCGATGCGAGCTAGTTAAATAATTGTAATGTGCCCCAAGGTTACAAATGGAGCATACTGCCTTATATAACCATCACATCCCCTGCAAGTTCACCACTGTATACGGGGGTTGCTTATTCAGAGGAAGGTTAAAAAAAGACAAAAACTAGAGGAAAACAACAAGATCTAATGATATCATGGGTGGGGGCGGGGAAATTAAAAGAAGAGTTTGAAGAGCCAATGAACATTTGCTGGCTATGAGGCAACAGCAGCTGGCCTGTTTCCTAGATCAACCAGAGAGACCACCAACGCATCAAAGGTGTAACATTTCATCTTCTCTCTTCCCCCTCCCCGCCCCTTCTCTTTCTCTCTTTCTCTTTCTCTTGGAAACTTGCACCGAATTTTTAAAGTACATTTATCACGAGGAAAAAAAGCATTCATTCTACTATAGAGTTCTGTAATAAATTCAAATAACAGTATGGGGCACCTCAGAAGATCTCTGTAAACGTGTGGGCTTTTTCCAGAGAGACTCATAAAGCACTTTTATTTTAAAAAGCTTTCTACAGTAGATTTCATTTCAAGGAATATGCTCCATGCTGATTTTTAACTGCTATTTTCACTCGCAGCGAGAAGAAAAAACTAAAATTGTCTCCAGATGTCTTTGGATCCCACGTTGTTTTTCTTTCATGGTGCATCATTCTGTTTTATTACTTTTCAACACACAAACCACCTGCTTTCAAGAGGCTCTACTTCAGGGGTTTTCTCTCTATAACTTTTCTGTAAAAGTTATGAATCTCTGTGCAGGGGGTCTTTTACGCAATGGTCACTGAATTCCGTGAAGTTCACTGCCCTCTGTAAAAGCAGAAGCTCGGACTTTTTTCCACTATAAACTGCAAGGGCTTTGCAGTCTAATCAGCTGGTGATTAAAGGGCGGGGAAAACAGAAGTGAAATATTTACCTCATTCCCAGCACAACGCCGCTAACAGTTAGCTAGTGGTTGACACTAGATTGGCAAAGTCACTCAGTCAGTCCACCAAAATGGCTGATGTGGGCAGCGTTGTGACTACACTTTGTAAAGGTCTTTGCAGCAGATGCCTCAGGGCCCTTTCAGCTTGATTATCAAATATCTTCTAGTTGTGTGCCAGAGCTTTCTGTGTGCTGCGCAGATTCAAAATCCAAGTGCTTAAAGGTTAAACTGTTTGAACTAAATATGTAAGATATTAAGACACCACAAAAGCTGTAATGAACATAGCCATTTAATTCTTGTAATCTGAAAAAGATGGTGAAATTTACCAAATATTGAAAGCTCCAGGAGCTTTCATATACTATAAACAGACTTTACTGAAAATATCAACATTCTAATGAATCTCCCATGGCCTTGATCATAGCTAGTCCGAGCTAATTTGGCAGATTGGTAACTTACTGCCTGGGTGTAAAACTGGAAATAAAAATCAGGTGGTTTCCGTAATGTGCGCAATATCTTTTTTCTATGTTTATTGTAACAGGCGCATACTTGCAAGTCTGCCAATTTAAGATAATTGCTAAATTTGAGGTAATTGGTAAAAGAACCAGAGGCGAGAAGAGGAGAATTTTTTTTACGCAGCGAGTTGTTATGATCTGGAATGCATTGCTTGAAAGGGTGGTGGAAGCAGATTTAATTGCAACGTTCAAAATATAATTGGATAAATACTTGAAAAGGAAACATTTGCAGGGCAATGGAGAAAGAGCAGAGGAGTGGGACGAATTGGATAGCTCTTTCAAAGAGTCTGGACAGGCACGATGAGTTGAATGGCCTCCTTCTGTGCTGTATGATTCTATGATATAGCACCTTTCATGACCTCTGTATGTCTAAAAACACCCTATAGACTGAGCAAGGTTACAGCATCACTTCTGGAGCAAGTAAGAATAACATTATAGTGTTACCCATTGGTTTCAAGGTAATCGGAGCTATTTTTAATACAAGATATAAAGGTCTATGAAACATGATAGGTCCAAGTCAGCATGGATTTGTGAAAGGGAAATCATGCTTGACAAATCTTCTGGAATTTTTTGAGGATGTTTCCAGTAGAGTGGATAAGGGAGAACCAGTTGATGTGGTATATTTGGACTTTCAGAAGGCGTTCGACAAGGTCCCACACAAGAGATTGATGTGCAAAGTTAGAGCACATGGGATTGGGGGTAGTGTACTGACATGGATTGAGAACTGGTTGTCAGACAGGAAGCAAAGAGTAGGAGTAAATGGGTACTTTTCAGAATGGCAGGCAGTGACTAGTGGGGTACCGCAAGGTTCTGTGCTGGGGCCCCAGCTGTTTACACTGTACATTAATGATTTAGATGAGGGGATTAAATGTAGTATCTCCAAATTTGCGGATGACACTAAGTTGGGTGGCAGTGTGAGCTGCGAGGAGGATGCTGTGAGGCTGCAGAGCGACTTGGATAGGTTAGGTTAGGTGAGTGGGCAAATGCATGGCAGATGAAGTATAATGTGGATAAATGTGAGGTTATCCGCTTTGGTGGTAAAAACAGAGAGACAGACTATTATCTGAATGGTGACAGATTAGGAAAAGGGGAGGTGCAAAGAGACCTGGGTGTCATGGTACATCAGTCATTGAAGGTTGGCATGCAGGTGCAGCAGGCGGTTAAGAAAGCAAATGGCATGTTGGCCTTCATAGCAAGGGGATTTGAGTACAGGGGCAGGGAGGTGTTGCTACAGTTGTACAGGGCATTGGTGAGGCCACACCTGGAGTATTGTGTACAGTTTTGGTCTCCTAACCTGAGGAAGGACATTCTTGCTATTGAGGGAGTGCAGCGAAGGTTCACCAGACTGATTCCCGGGATGGCGGGACTGACCTATCAAGAAAGACTGGATCAACTGGGCTTGTATTCACTGGAGTTCAGAAGAATGAGAGGGGACCTCATAGAAACATTTAAAATTCTGACGGGGTTAGACAGGTTAGATGCAGGAAGAATGTTCCCAATGTTGGGGAAGTCCAGAACCAGAGGTCACAGTCTAAGGATAAGGGGTAAGCCATTTAGGACCGAGATGCGGAGGAACTTCTTCACCCAGAGAGTGGTGAACCTGTGGAATTCTCTACCACAGAAAGTTGTTGAGGCCAATTCACTAAATATATTCAAAAAGGAGTTAGATGAGGTCCTTACTACTAGGGGGATCAAGGGGTATGGCGAGAAAGCAGGAATGGGGTACTGAAGTTGAATGTTCAGCCATGAACTCATTGAATGGCGGTGCAGGCTAGAAGGGCCGAATGGCCTACTCCTGCACCTATTTTCTATGTTTCTATGTTTCTATGTTTCTATGAAACAACTAGTAAAGGGTCTTAAGAGACCTCCTGACAGTACAGGCCCAAGGTCACCAGCAGGTGTGGGATATGGAACTGCCAACCTGACGGAATCGGGTTCTCACTCACAATTCCACACACAAGTGAGATCCCCAGGGCCACCTTGGGAGAAAAAAACACCAGAAAGGACTTTCCCCCATGGCTCAGCTGGTTGACAATGAGCCGCTTTGCCACAGAGACCAGGAACGTCACAGGTTCAATCCCCGGTCTAGGCTGAGTCAACTAATCTCAGACAAAGCAGAGATGCTAGGACTGACCTCTGTACCAGGGGCAGGAATCCTGTCCAATTCATTTCACCCTAACTCATGGAAGAATAAATCAGCCAAGAAGCAAGAAACTGAACAGCGAACAGCAACCAGCAACCAGCTTGAGTAGATGTCAGATAAAGACAGGATGAGGCACTGCTGAGACACCCCAACAGTCCAATAATTGACTGACACTCAATATCTCCAAAATTTGGAAGATGGGTCAGCCTGACCTTCCCCACTAAGCCTCCCCCCCCCCACCCCCTGCCCCCCCCCCCCCCCCACCGTAATCAGTTTGAGAGGCTGAAGAACAAGTTTTCTACATATCCTTTAAGTCAAGCAAATGTTGTGTGAAGTGTAAAAGTTACAGGTTCCAAAAAATCTGGGTGAGTAAGGAGAGGAACTGTAAATATGGTCTGTTTTAACATAAGAAAGAAAGACTTGCATTTATAGAGCATTAAATGACCTCAGGACGTCCCAAAGCACTTTACAGCCAACAAAGTACTTTAGAAGTGTAGTCACTGTTGTAATGGAACATGTCGAAAGCTTTGGCAATGATTGAGCACAGCTTACGCTGTCTGATTAGTTAGAATTCCCTGAGGACTGTAAAAACACCATCTTCTCTGACAAGTATGCACCAGTTCCTGATTTACTCGATGAGCTTTGATTGATACGCTCTATCACAACAAACATTGTTTCTCTGGTTGTCAGGGTCTGCAGTGAAATGAGTTGGGGTTTGAGGGGGGGGAAATAAAAAAAAAAATTATATTTCCCTAATTTTCTCTCCTCATCTCTTGAAGGCACTGATTTGTGGGTAGGGATGGTTCCACACGTACTGGTGCCCTGCCTACATTGCCTTGCCCAATTAGACTTCCCACTGTTTTGTGTGCTCAACGGTGAGTGCCACTGGCAGACTCTTAGACCATGGAGGGCATCGCAGCCTGACCCTGTCCCCATGTAATGTACATTCACTCACACTTTCCAGCAGGGGCCACTGGATAGTGATCAGGAGTGCGAACCAGACTTGAATATTCTCTTTCCCAGGACCACCAAGGCCTACTGTCGCATCCTTTACGAATGCCCCCGCTGAAATCAGCTAACTCAGGGAGGGATTAAACCTGGGATCATCCTGGTCTGTATGGCTCAGCACCATGCGCGGCAATCTCTAACATGTAGTAAAGGACTGTTTTCTTTATAAGACCCCACGTATTATCAATGATAATTAACGAGTGCCTGGGATTTGAAGCTGAACCAGACGAGGCAAAGCTCGTCTCCATTGCCTAAAATTTTAATACGGAATTAGATTCCCGCCCCCCACCCCCCCATTACCCTCCCCTGTTTCATAACAGCAGCAATGTTTTTGGCAGAATCTGACATAATATAGAATGTTCCTCCTTCTTCCTCCTCAATAAATTCTGTTGGTGAATCGACACAGCAAACCTTAATTCAGGAGCATTTTTGCACTCCTGGTAGTTACAGTACTACCTATTGATTGAGGCCCGTTCCCAAATCTGCTGTTATAAAATCCCAGCCAGGGTTGACCGTCCTTGTCCCAGACACCAGCCCTCAACCCCTCATGACAGTAAAGCCTTCACTGCTTTTTCAGTTGGGTGGTTAGGATGGCAAAACACCATCACTGTCGGTCATCACTGTAGCCCTGAATCCCATTGATAATAATGGAGTCTACAGCATGGGCCAAGTGACAATCAGACAAGGAAGACAGAAGGAAAGATTGAGATGGAAGACAACAATGAAAAAAAGAGGAATGTGCACGCCTGCCTATGGTCTCTGGTGCATCAACAGTTAAAGAAGTCTTAGAATTGCCTCATATGAAGCTGATCAGTGGAAGTGTGTATGTCGCAAATCAAAAGGAATTAAACATTAAAGTCCTGTCAAAATCTAAAAGTAGATCTGCTGAAAAGTAGGACACTGGCTGCTTTTGAGCAAAAAACATTGAGCTGCCAGACAGAAGATTAGAAGATCCACCTCGGTCCTCCCAGACACATCAGACATACATACGGAAGGCGAATGCTGAGTGCTCCTATTTTGCTGCCACGTGCAAGTATGGCTTTAAAGCTGTTAAATACTCTATTATCACCCCCCACCTCTGCGCCCCCACCCCGGCCTCCCCAAACGACAGTACTATGCTATACAAGTCTCTCATTATCATCACTTCTACATAGTTTGCGTAAATCATGTAAAGCTAACTTCTAGTAGCTTCCAACAGAATTGTTTCTCACAGTCTCCTACTTCTATACACATCAAAGGCTGGCTGCCATCACAAAGCTTTGTAAGAAATGTGTCAAGTGCTGTCAACATTCGGGAAGAAGCCTCACTTGACAGGCTTTGTCCCTGAGATTGAAACAACTTCATCCCACACCATTATCTCTGCTTCTGAAGTTACATGCATTGCAGCTACTCTCGCAGTCTCGGTCTTATTGCATCCACTTTGAAAATATGATAATTTGTAGATTAAAATCGTTTCTCTTTTTTTCTCTACATGTTCATCGCCTGGCACTCCCAGCTGAAGGAGAAAAATATAAAATCTGAAGTCAATGACTATGACTAATAGAGGGTTAAAAGTAATTACAATAATAGTGAAATCCATGGACAAAGATGTCCTTCAGAAAAAACATAAGCTCTGGTAAGCAACCATTTTTATTATACCACGTTAAACTGACATTGGATGTGTGAAATTCCAGTCAATTATTTAGGTACAATCCTCCAATTATAAACGGTCAGCATTTAAGATCAAAGTATATGGTTGGCTATTTCAGTTCCAAACTGCTCAGCCCCAACCATCAAGGTAACTGATGAATTTCCCCCTTCCCCCACCTATTGAGTTTATTCGATGAGCAGCTGTGACGGACAGACCAGAAAGGTCCCAGGTTGTATCCTGGTCAATACTGAATTAGCTGATCTAAGCCAGGGTGCTACAATTTGTCTCAGAGCCTCGGGGCTAGCTAGGGGACAGATACACAAATCAGTAGTGACGCAGGTTAATCAGTCCATTAAATAAAGCAAACAAAGCACTGGGGTTTATTTCTCGACTGATAGAAATGAAAAGCAGAGAAATTATGTTAAACCTGTATAGAACTTTGGTTAGACCACTGCGCACAGTTCTCCATATTACAAAAAGGATACAGAGGCACTGGAAAAGATGCAAAAAAAAAATGACAAGGCTGATACCAGAACTGAGAGGTTGTATACATCAGGAATGACTGAACAGGATGGGGCTCTTTTCTCTGGAAAAGAGAATGCTGAGGGGTGACCTAATAGAGATCTGCGAGATTATGAAAGAGTTTGATAGGGTAGACATAGAGAAGACGTTTTCACTTGTGGAGAGATCAAAACTAGGTACCATAGTTATAAGATATTCATTAATAAATCCAATAGGGAATTCAGAAGAAACATCTTTACCCAGAAAGTGGTTAGAATGTAGAAATTACTAGTCGAAGGAGTCGTTGAGGCAAATAACATAGATGCATTTAGGGAAAGCTAGATGAACACATGAGGGAGAAAGCAATAGAAGGATATGCTACTAGGGTTAGATGCGAAGCTCAATCCCGTCTTCCTCTGACAGACAATCTGTTTCAGCACTGGTCACCGGATAGCAACAAGGATGCCTTGGGTTTTATTACTCCTTAACCTAGTGGTACTGAGTCCAATTGCACTGCCCAACTGCCAACCTATCTGAGATCAAGTAGATCAGCACAGGCATTAGGAATCAAACATGGGACCTTCTGGTGTACTTAGCTTGGTACCAAAATGTGCAGTGAATTTCCCAATTAAGGCATCGGGGAAGTGAAAAACATTACACAGTATTGGACAAACCTAAAACTATCAGGAAAAGCTGACAATGTTTTCTCTTGGCAGTACAAAATGTAGTTATGCAGCACTCCCTTATGTAGAGATCCATTGCAATAGTTGGGACAACGTTGGGAGGCAAGTTTAACCTAACCCGCCCATTGAGAAACTGACGGGATTGGGTACAATGCTAGTCTTACACACCGCTAGATTTTACTCTCCATTAAAGTTAACGGAAAGTAATATTGGGCGGGTGTAAAACTGGCGTTCCACCCAATTCCTTGGGTTTCTCGGCCAGGGAGTTAGATTAAAATGAGCTCTCCCCCACCCTCCCCTTCCTCATGAATCTACGATTTTTCAAGTCAGCGATGTGTTCTTGGTAATGGGAAAAGTTTCTAACTATCTTGAATTTCCCTAATTCTTCTGTATCCCAAACGGGCCGAGTCTTGTCCTGCTGGCAGCCAACCGTGTTACAAAATGCATCACACACAACCAAAGAAAAAGGTCCATATCTGACTCAATGAAAAATGATCCAGAGACGCAGACAAACATCATTAAGACATGCACTTGCATGGAGACAGCAGCAGGAGAAAGGACAGCTCAGGACACATCTCCCTGGATCAGGGTTTTGAATGCTGTGGGGCCTGGTATGAACCCGACATGGTCTGAGTGAAGCACTCTGGTTTGGTCAGGGAAAAACCACTGAATGACAGCCACTACACGAATGTTAGTCAGTCTGGCTTTTTGCTCACAAAACTGGAGTTACCATCGAGTTAAAAACAGTCGGCAAATGTAGTGCCAAAGAGATGAACGCAACTAACTGGGCAGCTCGCCAGTCTAGGGAATGACACTCAATGGGCTCACAGAGACAAATCGGACAAAGAGCAAGCTGCTTCCAGCTGGAGGCCGGGGAACCAGACTGGCATTTCCTCAATTACGTCCAAACAGGCTGCATTTGCCCCGTTTGGTGAAATTTCTCAATCAATTATTTCCAAATTAGAGAAAATAAACCAAAAGGTGCATGCAGCCACTTAATGTTCATTACATATAAAAGTGATTATTTATCGACACTGAAGGCCTAATTCGTCTCAGCTGGTGCAGGTCTTCCTTCTGCAATCTCAGGGGTCCCGGAGAGGGAGGCGATGGGGCCTCACAATGTTGTCCCTTTGAGTTGTCAGCTTTCACTTCTATCATTCCTAAAAGTATCACCACTTTTCCCTCAATTGGCACCCCGTTTCTCCTGGGGGATGTTGGGGTGCCAAAGAGACAAACTCAATTATCTGGACAGTCTAGGGAGTACAGATCATTGGTGCCAATAGTCTCTCCTCCCTCCATACTTCACTTACTAGCAAGCCTGATCCCACACACATAGATGTTTTCAACCTCACATGGAGGACTGCCGACCTTGGCTGATTCATTCCCTCCCTCGCCCAAAAACACTGAGGCTGGGTAGACTCCAATTGCCTCGGTTGGGATCAGCAGGCTCTGGGGACTGAACAAAAGTCCAGCTCTCACCATCCCACTGAGCCACAACTTGCTGCATCTCCGCACGGCCAACTTTGTACGGTTTTAGCATTCTTTACAATTCCCGAGAAGTAAATTATTCCAGTTTACAGATGAAAAGAAAAAAAATGTGGAAGTTGGAAAGCTAAAATAATACAGAAAATATACAAGCCCATCAGCATCTGAATGAGGAGAGACCAAGTTAATATTTAAGTGGCAGATTCTTGGTCCTTCCTCTTTCCAGTTGCTGAGAGATCCATTGTGATCTATTGCAATTTACAATTCCAAATGGAAATGTGAAAACTTGTTAGTACTTTCCTCGGTGTTCTGATCAGTATTCCTCAATTTGATGGCAGGAATAGTGACTGGGCCATCAAAGAACTGAAAGACTTTATTAAGGAAAATTCATTGAACATCCCAACGGAGGATTAGCATAACCTAACAGTGTGTAATTGGTAATGATCCACACTCATCGAGTTATCGTACAGTTTATTAATTATTCTCTAATTGATTTCAGTCAAACTCTAAATGTACAATGCCTCCATTCTCGGGGCCTATCCCTAGATTAAGGCTGCCTGTTCAAGCACACCAAAAATAGCTCAGAATCGTGCAGGATTTCAAAATATCTCAATCCTGTACAATTCCGTGCTCAAAAGGAATATTTAATCTATAATATTTATTTTGAAATATGCGTGGGGAATCCACACCAATGGGGAAAACTCTTAATTCAAAGTCGCATTTGAATTGTTGTCAGTCTGGCCAGGACCTTCGCCATTGTTGGGAAAATGTTCACACATTGATGGCCTTCACAGGTCCTTGCCTCCCTGCATCGTCAGAGGCAAGATGGTGGACACAACTTGAAGTACTGTTGACCAAAGCTGTTCAGCTTTGCTGGCGTTATCAGAGGTACCCGGTGAATTCCTCGCTTGAAGTGCTCCCAACCACAGGAGCACTGGACCGTACAATGTTGCCTCCAATAGTGCTCTTCATGTTGGAGGCAATGAGTTCGGCACAGCAACTGCATTCACTTTGCTGAATATCCTCATCCAGAATTTTATGCTTTTTAAAAAAACAAGTGCTTTCCTGCCCTCATTTTATTGTTTGAAACCTACTTAGTAAAGTAGAAAGGGCAATTTAAGATTTGGTCTTCGCGAGAGTTGTAAAGCTCGGGCATTCAGCAACAAGTTGCATTTCTGTAGCACTCCTCATGCATATGCTAGGTGGACAAACAGGGGGAGAGCTGAAAGCATCATCCAAAAGAAATCAAGCAGGAAGACTTAGGGATGGAGTTCCAAAGAGCATTGACTTAGGTGTTAGCCGTGGCTCAGTTGGTAGCACTCTCTTCTCTCTGAGTCAGAAGGTTGTGTGTTCAAGTCCCACTCCTGAGCCTTGAGCACCAAATCTAGGTTGACACTCCCAATGCAGTACTGAGGGAGTGCTATACTGAAGGAGTCCTGCACTGTCAGAGGTGCTGTCCTTGGAATGAAACGTTAAACCAAAACTCCATTTGCCCTCTCAGGTGGACATAAAAGATCCCATGGCACTATTTTGAAGAAGAGCAGGAGAGTTAACCTTGGATGGTCTAGTGTTTTGTGGGATACAGTGTGTCCGTCTATAGATGCTGCTGTATGGGGAGGCCGCTTTGAATCCTGGAATGTGATTAATGGGGAGGGTTAGAAAGATATTAATAGAATTTCTTGACTTGTTTTTCAGGGAATCCAGAGGAATGAACTTAGTATTATATAAAGTAGGAGATAGCAGTAGGGTGGGGGGTGGAGAGAAACTGCAGGATCAAATAAATATGCAATGATTCTGAATGGAATGGGCTTGATGGCTTAAATGGCCGTTTCTTGTTCCAGACTTTATTTTCTATTTTAATATGTTAGGCATGTTAAGAATCATTGCATTTCCTATTTGCATTATGTGAAGTACACTGACATTACTGTGGCACTTTACCTTAACCTTACCCCACCCAAATGAGAATGAGTTTTTAAACGGCCAAGTGACTGCAGGGCAGGGCTGGAAAGCATAGCTTTACAGTTCAGTTGATGCACTCAGGTCTCGACTAAACATGAATTAGTCCATGTTGCTTTGTGAACATAATCTAGTTGTGACAAAGCATACTGTACATTGAGAGCTTAGCGAGCTCAGAACAGGTCTTCCTGTGGGCTGCTGGTGTTCAGACATGTCAGCAGCAATTGTCTGAAGGTCAAATAACAAGCCTCTTAGAATAAGTTGGTTTCTAATATTCCATTAATGCATATTTCACTGTTGCAACAAGACTGTGCCATTGAGATGATTTTTGTAAGGAGATTATAACTGAGGCTGGACACATCACTGGGGCTCTGTGACTGAGGGCCCGACACATCACTAGAGCTCTGTGACTGAGGGCCCGACACATCACTGGGGCTCGGTGACTGAGGGCCCGACACATCACTGGGGCTCTGTGACTGAGGGCCCGACACATCACTGGGGCTCGGTGACTGAGGCTGGACACATCACTGGGGCTCTGTGACTGAGGGCCCGACACATCACTGGGGCTCTGTGACTGAGGGCCCCACACATCACTGGGGCTCTGTGACTGAGGGCCCGACACATCACTGGGGCTCGGTGACTGAGGGCCCGACACATCACAGGGGCTCAGTGACTGAGGGCCCGACACATCACTGGGACTCTGTGACTGAGGGCCCGACACATCACAGGGGCTCTGTGACTGAGGGCCCGACACATCACTGGGGCTCGGTGACTGAGGGCCCGACACATCACTGGGGCTCTGTGACTGAGGATGGACACATCAGTGGGATTCGGTGACTGAGGCTGGGCACATCACTGGGGCTCTGTGACTGAGGCTGGGCACATCACTGGGGCTCTGTGACTGAGGGCAGACACTGCACTAGGGCTCTGTAACTGAGGGCCCGACACATCACTTGGGCTCTGTGACTGAGGATGGACACATCACTGGGGCTTGGTGACCGAGGATGGACACATCACTGGGGCTCGGTGACTGAGGATGGACACATCACTGGGGCGCTGTGACGGAGGGCCCGCTACATCACTGGGGCTCTGTGACTGAGGCTGGGCACATCACTGGGCTCTGTGACTGAGGGCCCGACACATCACTGGGGCTCGGTGACTGAGGCTGGACACATCACTGGGGCTCTGTGACTGAGGGCCCGACACATCACTAGAGCTCTGTGACTGAGGGCCCGACACATCACTGGGGCTCGGTGACTGAGGGCCCGACACATCACTGGGGCTCTGTGACTGAGGGCCCGACACATCACTGGGGCTCGGTGACTGAGGCTGGACACATCACTGGGGCTCTGTGACTGAGGGCCCGACACATCACTGGGGCTCTGTGACTGAGGGCCCCACACATCACTGGGGCTCTGTGACTGAGGGCCCGACACATCACTGGGGCTCGGTGACTGAGGGCCCGACACATCACAGGGGCTCAGTGACTGAGGGCCCGACACATCACTGGGACTCTGTGACTGAGGGCCCGACACATCACAGGGGCTCTGTGACTGAGGGCCCGACACATCACTGGGGCTCGGTGACTGAGGGCCCGACACATCACTGGGGCTCTGTGACTGAGGATGGACACATCAGTGGGACTCGGTGACTGAGGCTGGGCACATCACTGGGGCTCTGTGACTGAGGCTGGGCACATCACTGGGGCTCTGTGACTGAGGGCAGACACTGCACTAGGGCTCTGTAACTGAGGGCCCGACACATCACTTGGGCTCTGTGACTGAGGATGGACACATCACTGGGGCTTGGTGACCGAGGATGGACACATCACTGGGGCTCGGTGACTGAGGATGGACACATCACTGGGGTGCTGTGACTGAGGGCCCGCTACATCACTGGGGCTCTGTGACTGAGGCTGGGCACATCACTGGGGCTCTGTGACTGAGGGCCCGACACATCACTGGGGCTCGGTGACTGAGGCTGGACACATCACTGGGGCTCTGTGACTGAGGGCCCGACACATCACTAGAGCTCTGTGACTGAGGGCCCGACACATCACTGGGGCTCGGTGACTGAGGGCCCGACACATCACTGGGGCTCTGTGACTGAGGGCCCGACACATCACTGGGGCTCGGTGACTGAGGCTGGACACATCACTGGGGCTCTGTGACTGAGGGCCCGACACATCACTGGGGCTCTGTGACTGAGGGCCCCACACATCACTGGGGCTCTGTGACTGAGGGCCCGACACATCACTGGGGCTCGGTGACTGAGGGCCCGACACATCACAGGGGCTCAGTGACTGAGGGCCCGACACATCACTGGGACTCTGTGACTGAGGGCCCGACACATCACAGGGGCTCTGTGACTGAGGGCCCGACACATCACTGGGGCTCGGTGACTGAGGGCCCGACACATCACTGGGGCTCTGTGACTGAGGATGGACACATCACTGGGACTCGGTGACTGAGGCTGGGCACATCACTGGGGCTCTGTGACTGAGGCTGGGCACATCACTGGGGCTCTGTGACTGAGTGCAGACACTGCACTAGGGATCTGTAACTGAGGGCCCGACACATCACTTGGGCTCTGTGACTGAGGATGGACACATCACTGGGGCTTGGTGACCGAGGATGGACACATCACTGGGGCTTGGTGACCGAGGATGGACACATCACTGGGGCGCTGTGACTGAGGGCCCGCTACATCGCTGGGGCTCTGTGACTAAGGCTGGGCACATCACTGGGGCTCAGTGACTGAGGGCCCGACACATCACTGGGACTCTGTGACTGAGGGCCCGACACATCACAGGGGCTCTGTGACTGAGGGCCCGACACATCACTGGGGCTCGGTGACTGAGGGCCCGACACATCACTGGGGCTCTGTGACTGAGGATGGACACATCACTGGGACTCGGTGACTGAGGCTGGGCACATCACTGGGGCTCTGTGACTGAGGCTGGGCACATCACTGGGGCTCTGTGACTGAGTGCAGACACTGCACTAGGGTTCTGTAACTGAGGGCCCGACACATCACTTGGGCTCTGTGACTGAGGATGGACACATCACTGGGGCTTGGTGACCGAGGATGGACACATCACTGGGGCTTGGTGACCGAGGATGGACACATCACTGGGGCGCTGTGACTGAGGGCCCGCTACATCGCTGGGGCTCTGTGACTGAGGCTGGGCACATCACTGGGGCTCTGTGACTGAGGGCTCGACACATCACTGGGGCTCGGTGACTGAGGGCCCAATACATATCTGGGGCTCGGTGACTGAGGCTGGACACATCACTGGGGCTCTGTGACTGAGACTGGGCACATCACTGGGGCTCTGTGACTGAGGGCCCATTACATCACTGGGGCTCTGTGACTGAGACTGGGCACATCACTGGGGCTCTGTGACTGAGGGCCCATTACATCACTGGGGCTCGGTGACTAAGGGCCCGCTACATCACTGGGGCACTGTGACCAAGGGCCCGCTACATCACTGGGGCACTGTGACCAAGGGCCAAGTGGCACACAAGAGTGACGTGCAGTGATTTCTCTTTCTCATGTTCTTTCTCCGTAAAGAGCGGCTAGATTCAGTGTGGGCAAGATCCCAAATTCGTTGGGGGAATATAGCTAAGGTCCTGCTCACTCTGTTGTGTGTTCAGTGATGTTCTGCATCACAAGATCACTGCATAACCTTTTGTAGTTTCATTAGCATTCAGTTAAGAAAACAACTGACCCATTCTAGGGCGATGGGGAACAAATAAAAAACTGATAGCACCCAAGAACCCAAGTACGACTCCTTAAATTGCACCTTGAGCAATTAGTGTGGTGGTTGTGAAGAAGCTGACTCACATCTGTGGCTCTTTCCAGTCTCGAGATGAGGTGAGATTATAAAAATCAGAAGGGACGAAGATGCACACATGATATAATCGCTTTCCAGTCATCCAAGACGACAGTGCAGTTCACTTTGAGCACAGTCCACAATGTTATGGGTACTGGTTATTTAAAAGATAAACAATTACTATATTTTGGAGAATCTTATCATCAACTGTGATGGACCGTAAAGATATCATAATTACACAGGTGCAATGCTTGATTGATCAAGGCCCTGGTCTCACACATAAATATTTTACTAGTGGAGCCCAAATCAATGATAAAAGTTATTAAAAGTTGTAAAGGCTGTTTACTAATTTCTAAAGGCAAAGTTTATTCAAGGCAAAATACACATTATAAGACCATTAAATAATGAAATTTTTATGATTATGAAGATTACTTTATTCAAATTCAATCTATTTTTTCTTAAATCAGTAAGCTTCAATCACCCTCTGTATTTTCATCTCTCATGTATTGTGGCAGCCACATCAAGAGTTCAACATGTTGCTCACTGACAGGCAACCCATAATGAGAACATATCAAAGGTAACTTTAAATGAAAAACATTAACAGATAGAGAAAATGATTACATTATCAAATGTTAGCAACTAAATGTGATCTTTAATTGCCTCCATACAAAGTCCCATCGCAGTTTTCAATACAAAAGAAATGTACACATTACAATAACAACAACTGGGATTTATAGTGTCTTTAACATAGAAAAACATCCTGACACAGAAGCATAAGTGTAGGCCATGACCGTCTCCAACAAGAGAAAGTCTAACCACCTCCCCTTGACATTCAATGACATTACCATCGTCGAATCCCCTACCATCAACATCCTAGGGATCACCAGTGACCAAAAACTCAACTGGACCAGCCACATAAATGCCGTGGCTACTAGAGCAGGTCAGAGGCTGGGTATTCTGTGGCGAGTGGCTCACTTCCTGACTTTCCAAAGTCTCTCCACCAGCTACAAGGCACAAGTCAGGAATGTGATGGAATACTCTCCAATTCCCTGGATGGGTGCAGCTCCAACAACATTCAAGAAGCTCAACGCCATCCAAGACAGAGCAATTCGCTTGTAGTGTGTACTACCCACAGGAACTCGCCCAGGCTTCTTCGACAGCACCTCCCAAATCCCGACCTCCACCATCTACAAGGACAAGGGCAGCAGGTGCATGGGAACACCATCATTTCCCAATTCCCCAAGTCAGACAATGTTCTGATTTAGACCAAAATCCTGAATGCCCTAGCTAACAACATTGTGGACACACCTTCACCACATGGACTGCAGCGATTCAAGATAAGGGCAGCTAAGGATGGGCAATAAATGTTGACCTAGTCAGTGACGCCCACATCCCGAAAAAGAATAATTTAAAAAATCAGGGTTTAAAGGTTTTAATTAAGAGGACAGGTTGCATATACTTGCTTTGCGTTTCCTTGAGTTTAAAAGTTCCTGGCTAATAGTTATCCCTCAACCAACATCAGTAAAACAAATGATCTCATCATTTATCTCACTGCTGTTTGTGAAATCTTGCTGTGCACAAATTTGCTGCAGCATTTCACGAAATTACAACAGTGACTATGCTTCAAAGATACTCCACTAGCTGAAAGGGTCATCAATTAACTAATAAATATCACTTTATTTACTTCAAGTTGTGGTACCTAAATAGACAATAGTCATTGGTGTTAAACAGGCAATGATTAGCACTGGGAACAAGCAGTTCTGTTAAATGCGAAAGATCAATATATCAAGTGAAGAATCGTCAATAGTGTTAAATAGTAACGATCAGTCATGTCAAACAGGCATCAATGTTATTTTGTATTTCTAAAGAGACAATATGTTTCGATACATTAAACACTGTTGTGTAGAGTTTCCGCTTTGATTGCAATCGGCGATCTAGGAGCAAATTGCACCCAAACTTGCGCTAATTTTGAGAAGCGTTTTTTTCCCCCCTCGAGTTTCACCTTAAACACATTTTCATATTAGCGGACGTAAAATCTGTCATGAACCAGCGCATTCAGACAACATTTTAGAACGTATTTTTTTAAATGTTGTTATAAAAAATATTCTGTGATATATTTTAAGTTTTAACTTGGTGCAGTTTGATTAATATAGCTGAAAATGGGTTTATCACAAAAATAAGTATTTGTAATCAGAGTGTCTAGTCCACCACCTGTGAGTAGTGTACAGCAATGTTCCCTGTAAGGTGTGTGGCCGCTCAGCACTCCAGGGAACCCGCGCTGCTGGCTGGCCGGCTTCTCAATACAAAACCATGCATCCCTTAAAGGGGCCGCGCGATGCCAAACTAAATTGGAGGGAACATTGGTGCACAGTAGTCAGTTTCGTAGTAAATTTAAAAAGTGATATTCAAAGGCTTTTAAAATGTACCTATTAGTGTCCCTTCACCTAAAAAAAAAGTTACATTATTAGAGCCTCCTCGAAGGCCTGCAAACAGGCAGAGTTAGTGGAAACTCGCCATGGTGATGAATTCAATCTGGCGGCATGGCCAATTGTGTGGGCGGGGCCAGCCTCTAGAGCGATGTTTTTTTAAAACTAACGCAAATGATGGCCAAAACTCGATTTGCGCTGAACGTAATTCGTGTTTAAAATTCAGCGACCTTTTGCGCTGGTTTCGCCGATTTTGAGCGATTTTCACCAAAACCAGCACAACCAAACGGAAACTCCAGACCTGCATATTTTCCCTTCAAAGTTTTTTTATTTTTCCATTCCATTCCCACTCTGATGCCTCATTTGTTGGTACCTCACTCCACTGACGACCCAGCTGATATTTTGACATCTCCATGTGAGGGGCAGCAAGGCAGAATTCATGTTTGAGCATTCTGAGTCATGGCCTCTATTAAATGATCCAATCAAATCTAAAGTGTTGAGAATGAACTTTTTTGTTGCCAATTTTTTCCCCTCCTTTCCTGAAGGTACTGACCTGCTAGAGTAAGGTTCCATGTGTGCCGCTAGCCCTCCGGTACCAAAATCCGAACATGCACATTTCAACAAAGGTTGTTAGAGAGTGGTCAGCAGAGGGAACCCCGAGTGATTTTTCCTTCTGCAGCTGAGACAACTTATAGCTTCACTGGCTGAGTGAGATCCATCAACTCCCCACGGACCAAGAATTGAAATGCGACCTTTTAGGTTCTAATAACTGCTGCACTGGGGAGAGCAAGTTATGTCCTGTAATATTAATTAATATTAAAAGTTCTAAAATGCCTTTCCCCTTCCCCAAAACCTAACCCCATGCCTACTCAGCTGGGAAGTACAAGTGTGAGGATGTTAGGAGGATGATTAGACTTTGTCACAGTATCTTCCAGCCAAATAGCCTGCTGACTCTCACATGAATAATGGCCACTTGGGTGGGGTTTAATTGTGGAGGAGTAAGCACGGAACAACTTAAAAAAAAAATCCATTCCTACAAAATGTTCTTTAAAATGAAGCATTCCACTCTAAATATTGCTCAAATGCAAAGATGGACGTGGCTGCCTCAATTGGAATTCACCAACTTTAAACTGCCAGGTAGATCTGTCAGAAAGGGGAAATTGGTCTTTTTAATTTGTTTTCCAGATGGTTTCTCTCTGCGTACTCTGGATATTAAACGCACAGTCTCACACACTGCCTAAAGTTCAATGTTTAGAAACCACAGGAAGCAAGCACCAACCATAGGTTTTTTCTGCTCTTTGGGGTGGGTGGGAAAGTGCCAGGTTCAAACAGAACCGATTTGTTGTTGTGGGAAGCGCTGGGTGAACCGACATCACTTCAAACGTTTCCCTTCAGGTGGTAGCTGATCCAATCTCAGCTCCTTGACATCACCAATATGTCAACAGCAGGATTGAAAACCTGACCTGGCCTTCAAAGTTCTTCTTTCCTCAATTCAAGGTGACATTTCCACAAAAGACCTGCACCAGATTACAGGGCGTCTGGACCTCAACCATGCCTCACACTAGGTTAAATGATACGTGAAGCACTCTTGCCTCACAAGTTCTGGGTTCAAGTCCCATACTCGGAGTTTGACTAATTTAAAGTGACACTCCAGTGCAGTACTGAGGGAGTGCCACATCATCAGAGATACTATTCTTGAGATGAGGTATTAAACCAAGGTCCATGTAAAAAGATCCCATAGCACCATTGAAAAGGCAAGTGGGGAGTTCTCCCAGTGTCCTGGCTAACATTCCCTTCTCAATCAACGCCACCAAAAACACATTAACTGGCCATCCATCTCATTGCTGGGGTCTTAGGGTCACAAAATCGCCACCATGTTTGTCTACCTAACGGAGACTGCATGTCAAAGCGGCTTGTTATATGTAAAGCACTTTGGCATGTTTTTAAAAGGCAAGATTAGGTGTTATCTAAATGCAAGTCTTCCTTTGGTCATTATCCTGCCCTCTTGCAAATATTTTTTTTAGAAAGCAAGTTTTACAAACTATTCCCATGCTTTTTTTCTGGGACATTGTCATAGAATATTAAAAACCTGTCCAAATTGATTTTGGGGGTGATCTTAGGGTGTACCAGATGCTTTAGTAATTATATTGGGATTATTTCATCTCAACAGACAAACATCCATGGACATACATGAACTCATGTGCCCTTTGACATGCCCTGCCTGCTTCAGATGGCTTTCATGAGAGACATTTCAGAAGAATGCCTTTGATTTTACATTATAATATCTAAAAACACCTAAAAACAGTGCAGCACCTACCTGCTGTATACTTAAGAAGAGGAATGTACGTTACCCAATAAAGCTGTGCTTTGTAAAACCTGCCAGGATTCCTCGTTGTAAATGAAACATAATTAACCCTCTCCACTTGTGGAATTTTCTCCTCTGTTCTCCCGCAAGATCTGCATTCATTTTACAAAACCACTTCTAAAGATTTTACAAGCTGCTGCATTCAAGGAGTTTTTGTAAGAAGCAGACTTCTGTATTAAAGCGGCCACGTTTACTGAAGGGCATACTCAGCTTCTTAAAATAGATCAGGAGGAGGCTTACCAGACAAAATTTACCATGACAGCAGCTGAAGGAGACACTCTCTCCCCTTTTGTCAGACCTGCCAGAAACATTTCCCCTCACAATATTCACATCAGCACTCTAATGTGACACGATATTTTCAGGACATTCCCCAATGATGTCCGTTGGTGAATACGACACGCACTGTAGAACTGAGCCAGACAATTCTGCGTTCATTCCTTGGTCTTGTGGAGTTAGCTGATATCTGTTAGAATGACAATAGGAACGCTGTACGTGGCCCCCACTTCAGTTAGCTCATCGGGAAAAGGAAGGAGACGGTGTTCTAGGCTATCGCTGCACTTACCAAACTCTTAAAACACTTGTTTGAAATTGGGATGGTTTCTTCTCACACATGTTGTTCCCACTGCTGGTGCAATTATCATTTTAAACTTTTGACTTGTGTGTTTTCATGACCTATGACTCGGCCTGTTTCATGACACGTATGTTTTGATCTGTAAGATGGTCGGACTAATCTGCTGCCCTAATGTCAAAAACCAACTACAAAATGTGTGTGTCTAATACTTCCATACATACTTAGCTTTACCTTGAGCCAACCCAGTAACTCATTACACACCACCTTATTGAACCACAGAATCATAGAGCACAGAAAGAGACCATTCAGCCCACTGTGCCTGTGCCGGTTCTTTGAAAGAGCGATCCAATTGGTCCCATTATTACCTAATTCTATACCTCCGAGAGGTGACATAGAAACATAGAAACATTCAGCCCTTCTAGCCTGCACCACCATTCAATGAGTTCATGGCTGAACATGCAACTTCAGTACCCCCTTCCTGCTTTCTCGCCATACCCCTTGATCCCCCGAGTAGTAAGGACTTCATCTAACTCCCTTTTGAATATATTTAGTGAATTGGCCCCAACCACTCTCTGTGGAAGAGAATTCCACAGGTTCACCACTCTCTGGGTGAAGAAGTCCCTCCTCATCTCGGTCTTAAATGGCTTACCCCTTATCCTTAGACTGTGACCCCTGGTTCTGGACTTCCCCAACATTGGGAACATTCTTCCTGCATCTAACCTGTCTAAACCCGTCAGGATTTTAAACGTTTCTATGAGGTCCCCTCTCATTCTTCTGAACTCCAGTGAATACAAGCCCAGTTGATCCAGTCTTTCTTGATAGGTCAGTCCCACCATCCCGGGAATCAGTCTGGTGAATCTTCGCTGCACTCCCTCAATAGCAAGAATGTCCTTCCTCAAGTTAGGAGACCAAAACTGTACACAATACTCCAGGTGTGGCCTCACCAAGGCCCTGTACAACTGTAGCAACACCTCCCTGCCCCTGTACTCAAATCCCCTCGCTATGAAGGCCAACATGCCATTTGCTTTCTTAACCGCCTGCTGTACCTGCATGCCAACCTTCAATGACTGATGTACCATGACACCCAGGTCTCGTTGCACCTTCCCTTTTCCTAATCTGTCACCATTCAGATAATAGTCTGTCTCTCTGTTTTTACCACCAAAGTGGATAACCTCACATTTATCCACATTATACTTCATCCGCCATGCATTTACCCACTCACCTAACCTATCCAAGTCACTCTGCAGCCTCATAGCATCCTCCTCGCAGCTCACACTGCCACCCAACTTAGTGTCATCTGCAAATTTGGAGATACTACATTTAATCCCCTCGTCTAAATCATTAATGTACAATGTAAACAGCTGGGGCCCCAGCACAGAACCTTGCGGTACCCCACTAGTCA
This sequence comes from Pristiophorus japonicus, assembly GCF_044704955.1. Classification (NCBI taxonomy): domain Eukaryota; kingdom Metazoa; phylum Chordata; class Chondrichthyes; family Pristiophoridae; genus Pristiophorus; species Pristiophorus japonicus. The sequence continues at coordinate 120,231,393 of NC_091987.1, read as the reverse complement.
CTGCCTGCCATTCTGAAAAGTACCCATTTACTCCTACACTTTGCTTCCTGTCTGACAAAACCAGTTCTCAATCCACGTCAGCACACTACCTCCAATCCCATGTGCTTTAACTTTGCACATTAATCTCTTGTGTGGGACCTTGTCGAAAGCCTTCTGAAAGTCCAAATATACCACATCAACTGGTTCTCCTTTGTCCACTTTACTGGAAACATCCTCAAAAATTCCAGAAGATTTGTCAAACATGATTTCCCCTTCACAAATCCATGCTGACTTGGACCTATCATGTCACCATTTTCCAAATGCGCTGCTATGACATCCTTAATAATTGATTCCATCACTTTACCCACTACTGAGGTCAGGCTGACCGGTCTATAATTCCCTGTTTTCTCTCTCCCTCCTTTTTTAAAAAGTGGGGTTACATTGGCCACCCTCCACTCGATAGGAACTGATCCAGAGTCTATGGAATGTTGGAAAATGACTGTCAATGCATCCGCCATTTCCAAGGCCACCTCCTCAAGTACTCTGGGATGCAGTCCATCAGGCCCTGAGGATTTATCGGCCTTCAATCCCATCAATTTCCCCAACACAATTTCCCGACTAATAAAGATTTCCCTCAGTTCCTCCTCCTTACTAGACCCTCTGACCCCTTTTATATCCGGAAGGTTGTTTGTGTCCTCCTTAGTGAATACTGAACCAAAGTACTTGTTCAATTGGTCTGCCATTTCTTTGTTCCCCGTTATGACTTCCCCTGATTCTGACTGCAGGGAACCTACGTTTGTCTTTACTAACCTTTTTCTCTTTACATACCTATAGAAACTTTTGCAATCCGCCTTAATGTTCCCTGCAAACTTCTTCTCGTACTCCATTTTCCCTGCCCTAATCAAACCCTTTGTCCTCCTCTGCTGAGTTCTAAATTTCTCCCAGTGCCCAGGTTCGCTGCTATTTCTGGCCAATTTGTATGCCACTTCCTTGGCTTTAATACTATGCCTGATTTCCCTAGATAGCCACGGTTGAGCCACCTTCCCTTTTTTATTTTTACGCCAGACAGGAATGTACAATTGTTGTAATTCATCCATGCGGTCTCTAAATGTCTGCCATTGCCCATCCACAGTCAACCCCTGAAGTATCATTCGCCAATCTATCCTAGCCAATTCACGCCTCATACCTTCAAAGTTACCCTTCTTTAAGTTCTGGACCATGGTCTCTGAATTAACTGTATCATTCTCCATCCTAATGCAGAATTCCACCATATTATGGTCACTCTTCCCCAAGGGGCCTCGCATAATGAGATTGCTAATTAGTCCTCTCTCATTACACAACACCCAGTCTAAGATGGCCTCCCCCCTAGTTGGTTCCTCAACATATTGGTCTAGAAAACCATCCCTTATGCACTCCAGGAAATCCTCCTCCACCGTATTGCTTCCAGTTTGGCTAGCCCAATCTATGTGCATATTAAAGTCACCACATGTCAACTATGTCATCACATGCACATGATCACTAACCACTTCTCCAAAACACTCCACACCATCTTCTTAGTGACATTGTTGTAGCACCTCACATAAAAGGTAATTTAAACAATAACAACTTGAATTTATATAGCGTCTTTACGTAGTGAAACATCCAAAGGGGCTTCACAGGAGTATTTTGAGATAAAAAATTTGACACAAGCCGCATAAACAGAGATTGAGAAACATTAAACTTTCAGCCTGCACATCATATAACAAGAGATTTGAGATGCATAGCCTGCCCAATTTCAGTGTGATATAAAAAAAAATACAGGTTAAAATAAAACTTGGCCCTTTCAAGTTTCAAGAACTGTTAGAATTCGATTAAATACAGGGAATCTCCTGAAGAGGTGGTGCTGTGAAACCATGCTTCATTAAAAGTCACTCAGAACTATTTAATCCCTGCGCTATATTCTTTCCATAGTATATTGTCATAGGAATGAATGAGCTCATTGGCACTGATTGTGATGCGCTGATAAAACCAGCCCTCACAAACGCTACTTGATAAGGCAGAAGGTTAGACCTTCCAGCTCTAGATTTCTCTTTTAAGGAGTTTGATTTCTGTTTGCTGTGCATTCAGTGCTCCCACTCATTCCCTCTCCCATAGCTCTTCCCAGCCTGATGTAATATTAAACCCTCCATTCTTTTATCTTCACTCAGATCAGAGGAGAAGGATCCCTGTCCTGCGAATACCTCGCAGAACAAATTACTCAGGGGAGATTGAGCCTTTGATCCTGCTGCCTGGAATGTACGGTGAGCTCAAATTCAGCCTCTTTATGAATAACAGACAGAAGAAAACACTGGTGAGATTATAATGATTTGTAAAGATGTTTTTTTTTAAAAGACAAACTTTTAAACGTAACTGCTATATTTCAGCAAGGTGAGAGCAAACACGTTTCAGGGCCACTGACCCACTGAACGACAAACTCCCTTTGCATTTCGCAGTTCACCGATATTCGGTTTTTAATCACTTGGCAGCCACAACAATTTCCCATTGAAAACCATTATTTCTGATAAGAAAGACTTGCATTTATATAGCACCTTCAACATCCCCAGGTCATCACAAAGCACTTTACCGCCAAAGAAGTACTTTTGAAGTGTAGTCATTGTTGTAACGTAGGGAACATGGTAGCCAATTTGTGCACTGCAAGCTCCCATTGCAAGCTCCCATTGCAAGCAGCAATGAAATAAATTACCAGATAATCTGTTGCAGTGGTGTTAGTTGTGGGATAAATGTTGGCCAGGACAACAGGAAAACTTCTCTGCTCTTCTTTGAAATCTTTTAGGTCCATCTGTGAGGACAGACTGAGCCTTGGTTTAATGTCTCATTCGAAAGACGGCACCTCCAACAATGCAGCACTACCTCAGCACTGCACTGGAGTGTCAACCTCGATTTTGTGCTCAGGTTTCTGGAGTGTGACTTGAACTCACAATCTTCTGACTCAGAGGCAAAAGTGCTACCCACTGAAACACGGCTAACACCTGATGATTATGATGCTATTATAAACCTATCTGTGCAAGCTCTACACTTGAGGATAACGGGCAAAGGCACTGCCCAGTAGAGAACTAAACTATCTCGACCTGGAGTGCCCCACTTTTGATCATTGTGCTGATCTTAGCTGCCGCAGCGGCAGGATCACTACATTTGGTGTCAGTGTCCTCGGGCTGAAGCGCATGAGAATTCAACAGGTATTCTGTAGTTAATTGACTTCGAGTGGTTGCTGGTGCAGCACCAGAGTATGGACATCAATGCACACACCAGAAGCTTGGCCATTTGGACAAGATACTGGAGGGCTGCTAGCACTTTTTGGGATATCGGAATGGGAGTGGGCTGTTCAGCCCTTCGAGTTTATTCCATCATTCAATTAGATCATGACTGATCAGTATCTCGACTCCATTTATCTCCTTCGGTTCCGTAGTTCTCAATACCCTCGCCTCACAAAAGTCTATCCCTCAGTAATGAAATTTTCAATTGACCCCCACCCCCCAGCCTCAACAGCTTTTTGGGGGAGGGAGTTTCAGATTCCACTACCCTTTGTGTGATAAAGTGCTTCCTGACATCACCCCTAACTTTAATTTTAAGATTATGTCCCCTTGTTCTGGACTCCCTCGCCAGAGGAAGTAGTTTCTCTCTGTCTACCCTATCAAATCCTTTCATCATCTTAAACATCTCAAGTAGATCACCCAATAATCTTCTATACTCAACTGGGGACTGTACCACTGGTGAGGAGTTAGCACCTTAAGGAGAGCAATAGAAAACACCCCATAGAAAACAGAAATATTTAATTAATAGCATTTTCTTCAAAGGCTTCTGTTTGACATTTATTGCTAAAGTGCTTCCCAGGATTCCTCTTCCCAAGGCATACGAGGAGTGAACATGTAGCACTAAATGTGGTTATCTGGTATTACACACTGTGCCGACTAAATGATCAAATGTTCTTTGAACTAATAAGTGCTGGGTCTGTTCTGTCACTAAATGTGTAGGGATGATTATTAGGCCTTCAGTTACATTGTTAAAATGGGTTATCATTTTCCCAGTAACAACCTTAGGCTAAAACCATACAAGCATTTCCATTAACTCTTTCCCTTTCAGTTTACAACAGTGACTATACTTCAAAAAGTACTTCATTGGCTGTAAAGCGCTTTGAGACGTCCGGTGGTTGTGAAAGGCGCTGCATAAATCTAAGTCTTTCTTTTAAAGCCTTCCTATATTGTTTGTGTGCAACAGAAACTTGCATTTATATAGCACTTTTAAAGTAGAAGAAACGCTGAAATGGTTGTAGCACAATATCTATAGAGCTGTAAATCAAGCCCTTTGTACTCTTGCACTGTAACTTTTGACCTCAGCAGGTATTTCTAGATTTATATTGGAGGGTAAAAGGTCACCTATTCTCATGTTAAGTATGTCATTGAATACAGTAAAACCAATAGGAGGGATAAATAATCAGTCTGGGTCTTTCATTACTGATCGCTATCCAGTGAGTCCTGCTGGAAAGTGCCATCTCAGACAAGAGCAGGAGCAGACTCATTGTGATATTTCCCATGGTGGATGAGCCAGCTCACTGCCTAAGTTCGAACATTCAGCGTGGCTAATTGGTCGATTACTGGAGGGGCGGGGCAGCCGGTGCCGTGAAGTTGTCCCTCAGCGTCAAACGGGGCAGGGGAGCAAACACAAGGGGGGGGGATATATTTTTAATAACAGTGAAGGATCCCGTTCATTTTGGCTCTTCGTTCACTTAAATTTCAATTTTCCGTTGTGGAATTTGTTCAGCTAATTATGTTCTGGAGCAGACAGAAAGGGTGAAACATAAAATCCAATAACTAATGCGGGTTGAAATGACTGACTCGGTCAGCTTCAGCCATGTTGAGCTGGATTCAAAACCCCCAAAGGGTACAACACAGCATCAACATCAACATCGTGCCTCCTCGTCCCTTTTGTAACCAAATACCATACGTTATAGAGGGAGTGAAAAGAACGAAATGCAGATGCTAGTTATTAGAGTGTGCGCTAACCACCCCACCTCTCTGAATGCCCGCCAACATCCAGCTCCTGCCGTCCCTGTAGTGCATTAGAACACAGGTAATCCTCCTGTTAAGGCAACTTTAATGTTTTAAGTGCTCCTGGAATCGAACTTCAGGGGCTGTATTTAGCCAAGAGATTTTCATGACTTGATGTCGTGTAAATATATAGCTTTCAAGAACTGCCAACGTGTTCCCTGATGTGTAACTGAGTCAATCAAATCAGTTTCAGGTTGAATGCCTGCACGGTGCTCTGGAATCGGGGCTGGGGAGGTTGCGACAATTGATCTCAGCAACCCCACGAGGTGGGCAAGTTCTTTCGGTCATTTGTAGCTACCTCGCCCAAACAGACATTATTCATGTGCAAGCCTCGACATCGAGTGCTGCCAGACTATTCTACCATAGGGGCATCACAGCTGATTCAGATTCCGTCTGCACTTGATGTTTACATGACCACTTCTCCGGCAGGGTTTGCTGAATATTGATCCAGAATGGAAAACCTGCTCAATTTTTCCTCTCCCTAATCTAAGATGCTGAGGCCAATTCTAACACCCGTCCCGGCTCAGACTAGTAATCAAACCTGGCACTCCCCTAGTCTATAGAGGTCACAGGATAAGATGACTGGGCTATTGGAAAGTCTGAACGATGAGCACTCAAATATCTGTACATATTACTTGCACAAAGGGGCACATTCACTCAAGACAAATTCTGCTGGGTTTCAGAGGTCAACATCCAACTTAGTCAAAGGGTCATACACAGCAGGCCTCACTGTCACTTAAGCTAAATTTATAACACAGTCCATTACAGATCATATTTATTTGCCTCAGAATGATCCAAATGGAGCTGTGTTGCGTCTTTAACGCACCTCATGCGCTGGCCCTTATTAAATTATCCACCTAACCCATGCGCTGAGATTTTCTTTTGCCCTTTGAATTGGGAGGAGGAGACAGTCAACAACTGATTATAGATTCATAGCAGGAGTGGATACCATGAATCTCCCACTCTTACACATTGGCTCTATTTGCTGTTACTCAACCGTAAACGGTCAACAAATTAAGACTTTGTTGCTGAAATGCGAACAGGGTTTTCTTGCATAATTATTGAATCCAAAACACTCGTACTATTACTACACGGGTGGAAAACTGGAAGATCTTGTATACTGAATGTAGTTTGCTGTCATCATAAGCCACAGCACTGTATCTTTGCTAATTGTTGGGGACGTGTGTCCGTGGATCTGCTCACAAAGGGTTTGAGAGCTATTTTTCTGCAACTAAGCGTCCAAAATAAATTCAGTGAACCCTATGAATTACAAAGTCACCTAATGCCTTGGTTTTTATACAAACTCTATGGTGTCTGTTAATACTGGTGCACAAGGTCTGATAGGCTGGACTCTATCAGTCCACAATGAGATATGTCTTAGCTCACATTTCTCGTTACTACTCAAGCGCGTCTCTGTATCCCTGTGCCCCCGCCAGTCCTTACTCTCGTTTTCTGGGCGTGACTTCAATCAAGTTCCTCACTTACAACTATAGACCAAATAGGAACCTATCTATCGTCTATGCTATTATGTCAAGGCCCATTGTTATGGCAGCTCTATGGCTATATTTGTATTTTTTGTTGTAATGTTGTTTGTGCATAAAGACTTAGGTGTGCAAATGTGATTGTTATGCTAATGTTTTTAAAATGAAATACTTTCAAATTAAAAGTAGCAAGAAGGGGAGGATGATGTAATGGGTGGCACTTAGTTCCTAAAGAGAAATAATCATTTTGTTGGTTTGTGGAGTTCAGAATCTGTTTTAAACCAAGGTTAATTTGGACACATCTGCACAATAAATAGTGTCAGATGCAGTTTGATCTCAGGTGCTACTGGGATCAATCTGGCCTCTAGCAACTACTTACATAGTATTTCCTGCACAATCAGATGATCATCAAACAGATCAACATGAACTCAATTCCTGCCCCTATTGTAATATCACAATAACTGTTCCAATCCATTTTGATAGCTCAGGTGTAAAGTCTCTAAGACATACAGACAATGAAGCTCTGCAGTTCAATCCCATCAGTCTATGCTAAGTGAGACAATTTGCTACACTGGGTAGAGAAGGGAAAATTTGATCACAGTTCCTACTCCTGCAGGCTATCTAGCAACCTAGAGTGCAAGTTGTAGGACCCCATCACAATTTACAGGTACCAAGAATATGCACTACATAATCTCTGCCCTTTGGTGTGGCACGTAGGCCATGAATGCTCACCTGGTCCCGCATAATTCTTCCTGCCTGCTGCTGGCTGTATACCCTAGCACTTTCAGGAGCATTTAATGCTTTAGAATATTTATCTCTAAATTGAGGAGATTGCTTCAGATGTGAGGGAATCTCAAACCTACACTCCTGCCTTGGAGAGAACTCACTTTAACAGACATGAAAGTAAATGAGTGGATTTTGATTTTATGCGTACTGTACTGTGGTACATTGATTATTAGTTCAGCTATTACACACTGCTGCATAGTATTGCAGTGCACGCGAGCAGGCAGGTGTACACACTGTATGTAAATGTGTACATTTTATTACTCTTGGTGCAGCAAACCAGTTGTTTTAGTGCAAGCTCGCATTGCCCTATATGATACTGCTGATCTGGGCTCCAGATCCTACATACGACTAATTTTCCATGCTCAACAACAAGAAAGTCACCATGTTATATCTTTTAAAAAAAAGAGAACGAATTTGTGTCAGCTGTGGCTGAGTGGGTAGCACTCTCGCTTCTGAATCAGAAAATTGTGGGTTCAAGTCCCACTCCAGATACCTGAGCACAAAAATCTAAGCTGACTCTCCAGTGCAGTACTGAGGGAGTGCTGCACTGTCAGAGGTGCTATCTTTCAGACGAGACGTTAAACCGAGGCCCCATCTACTCTCAGGTGGATGTAAAAGATTCCAAAGCACTATTTTGAAGAAAAACAGGGGCGTTATCCCCAGTGTCCTGGCCAATATTTATCCCTCAATCAACATAACAAAAACAGATTATCTGGTCATTATCACATTGCTGTTTGTGGGAGCTTGCTGTGCACACATTGGTTGCTGTGTTTCCTATAGTACAACAGTGGCTACACTTCAAAAGTAATTCATTGGCTGTAAAGCGCTTTGGGACATCATGAGACCGTGAAAGGCGCTACTTTTAAATCACAGACCCTGCCAGTATGCAATGGCTGGGAATTTCTGGCCTTGCAATAGTTCTGGTCAGATTAGCAACTCCCACCCATAGTGTTGCAGCAAGAGTCCGCTCCTGGAGCAAGCATGGGGTTGCTGGAGCAGTGAAATGTGCATCAGGGAGATAAGTGCTTCCGTGAACACGGAGGAAGGAGCTAAACAAAATGCCTCTGTAAACTGGGCAAGAAAGTAATTGCCTAGTTGGTCCGTTGGATGTGGATTAAACCAAGTGTCATTTATTTTTCCAGCATTTAAAAAAAAATCTATTCACTGTGAAGTAAATCAATGTTCTAAGATTAATCTGAATTCGCCATTTACCAAAAGGTACCAAGGTAAGATTCAATATTTTCCAGTAAAGCATGGCCTCAGATCTCCCCCTCCCCTCCATAAGGTGAGCCCCAGTGCATGCAAGAGGGGTGGGGGCAGCATTTGAAAACAGAAGGTAAAATTCTAAATGTACTACATGTCCCCTGTTACAACACTACATAGTGTGCACATGGTATTGCAGGCAACTCTCGATTATCCGTACATGGAGCCAACGGGAAACCGTTGTAACGGGATTTAAAATTCTGTTGCGAACAAGTGAAAAGACAGCGCCAAATAATTTGGAAAAATCGCCTTCAAAACACTGTGCTCATTTGTATTTGCTCATTCTGTCTCTCTCTCACACTCTCTCTCACACACTTGTACATTCTCTCTCTCTCAGTCACCGTAAAAGTCATCCTCCTCTGCCCTCGCTTTGCTGGTGTGTGCGTGCGCCCTGCTGCAGCCGTTGTCTCTCGCGGCCGTCGCTGACGTTGGGAACGGGGGCAGTGCCGGCACCGGGTTCCAGACACAGAACCTGTACATGCATGCTGGTAATGTCCATCTTTTGTTACTGTTTGTAGCTGATTGTATTGATTCATTAAAGTTTTAACTTATAATGTAAACTCGCCCTAACGATTGTATTTATTCATTAAAGTCTTAACTTTAAAATGTAGACTCACCATAACGGAAAAATCGTTTACCCGGAATAGCCCAATCGCCGAGGGACCCGGATAATCGAGAGTTGCCTGTACATTACGAAAGTCAGTGATTATACACAGTGCTAATATGGTGGGGAAGCAGGCAAAACTTCTGATGAAGGGTCGTCGACCACAGATGCTGCCTGACCCGCTGAGATTTCTAGCATTCTGTTTTTATTACAACTTCACACTAAGGCATTTCATTAAAATACATCGCAAAGATCACATTCTTAAATCCATTCACAATGTATGATCATTAAGGAAGTTCCCCTTCTTCTTTCGATTTATTCTGCATGATCTTTACACTACTCAGAATCACAACTCTTTATTTTTTTTAAAAACAGCAAAAGCCATTTACTATTCCTGTGACACACCCACAGTCTGGTTCCCAATTTCATTTAACACATAATTTATGAACAGTCAAATTTTGACTGCCCCTTGCAGGCCAACGCAGCCATTAAAAATAACTGATGCCATAATTACAAAGTATAAATCTCCAGCTGTTAACGCACAGTAAAAGTTTGAGTCATCTGCCAGTATTTCTCAGCCCAGCCAAAATGTACCACAACCTAATTCGTTATTGATCAAGTATTAACTGTAAATCAAGCATTTTTGGAAAGCAGTTTTTTGAGACATTGGAGCTTTAGAACTTCTTTTGGGAATCAAAGAAAGTAGTACTGATTCTTGCAAAGTCTGACCTTGCCCTCATTTAGAACTACTGACCTTACCCTTTAGACAAGGTCTATTCTATGAGGCCATGGATGGACGTCAAAACTATTCAAAACCACTGGAACTCAAGTCTTTATTTTTCTTCCTTGCTTCAGTTGTTTAGGCTCCTTTTGAACTCAAGAATCTGACTCTGCAGAATTCAGCAGCAATTTCCTCGATGCAAAGTGTGCGCATGATGTGCATCTCATTCCTTCAGCATGCATGCATCTGCACATTCCAGGTGCCTGAGATGTGGTCATGCCATTTTGCAGACTCAGGCCTCAGGTAACTGAGAAAAGCCAACTTTCAATCTTGGGCCATGTATTTAAGTGATTATGTCATACAGGCAGCAATAATTAATGTTTCTGGAACATGCTCGAAGCGTGTGACCACTGAATCACCAGCATGTTTCAACTCACCAGTTCACTTCATCCGAAGCAAGATTCAGCAGAGCTCATTTCCTTTATGGATTGCCCTCGCCTCACTTTACTCCCCTCCTTTCTGAAGAATTCTAGTTTATGCTGTGCTGCAGTTCCACAGGTATTGGCCACCCTCTTAAATAACAATTACTCAGATGTGACCTGAGGCAGTGCAGACTAGTCTACACCTGGGGAAGGGGCGCATCACTGCCAAGCCTGATCCTCTCCCCGGCCCAGATCCACTCTCATACACTTCCACCAGTAGTTTGTTGGATAGCGCCTAGGAATAAGTATCTTAAGACATTATTTCCTTCCTAACACAGGGGCATTCGGGTCAATTGTAGCACCCTACCAGTACTGAGATCAGATAATTCAGCAACTGGAGACCTTCTGGATTGTGTAGTTTAGTGTTGTGTTAATGACACAAGACTTCCAGCCAACAGTGGACTCTTTCTTGACCTTTTTTTAAGATAAAATGAGCAGTCTGTCCAAATCCCTAAAGTAAATCGCTCAGTTTTATTTTGGAAAAGCAACACTTAAAATGACATATTCCTTATTCTTTCAAGGCTGTTTTGCACTAAGTCACAGAAGCAACCTCAATACCTCACTAGGTCCACTGTTACTACTGCGATAGCTCGGGGCAGGGGCTGGCATAATTTTCCAGGAAATCAAACCAGGATCGTCACCGCATCACACCTGGTTTGCATGGGGCAAGGATTAAGGAAAACTTAAACAAGTTGAACTCATTAATTAATTCAAGGTGCACGCAGAAGACATTTTAATGATTTTTTTTTCTAAAAACAAAATTACAGCCGTCAATTTTAAACTCAGAGACCATATGAAAAATAGACACTTAATAAACAAGACTATATTAATGTCATTGATTGGACCTATTTCTGGACATTCACAAAGGTATATTCAGCTCAGTGTAACTATTTCTGGTTAGCAATCCAAGCTCCCAGCCATCCCAAGGCCCCACAGAAGACTGATTGAAATCATGTCAATCTTTACAGCAAAATCCAAACATTATTAATTTTGAAGTATATGGGGTCCAATCAGCCACAGGTTACCATGAGGCCCCTGTTTGTGTGGAGCTGGTTAGAAACAATTGTATTTCTTGCTAGATAGATTTACTGAAGCAAGTCGATAGATGCACAAATGTCCATGTTGATTTGCATCATCTCAGCTTTCCATTCATTTCAATGGGATTTGAAATTATATCATTTTCAAGTTTTTGCTAATATGATGAAGTGTGAAGCAATGCATTTTGGAGGGCTAACAAGGCATGGGGGTTACACAATAAATGGTAGGACACTGAGGAGTGTAGAGGAACAGAAGGACCTTGGAGTGCATGTCAACAGATCCCTGAAGGTAGCAGGATAGGTAAAGTGGTTAAGAAGGCATATGGGATACTTGCCTTTATTAGCCGAGGCATAGAATATTCAGGGAGGTTATGCTTGAACTATATAAAACACTAGTTAGGCCACAGCTGTGCGTGCAGTTCTGGTCACCACATTACTGGAAAGATGTGACTCCATTAGAGAGGCTACAGAGGAAATTTGTGAAGATGTTGCCTGGACTGGAGAATTTTAGCTATGAGGAAAGATTGGATAGGCTGGATTTGTTTTCTTTGGAACAGAGGAGGCTGAGGAGAGACATAATTGAGGTGTATGAAATTATGAGGGGCATAGATAGAATGGATAGGACCTATTCCCCTTAGCAGAGGGGTCAATAACCGGGGGACATAGATTAAAAGTAATTGGTAGGAGGTTTAGAGGGGATTTGAGAAGAAATGTTTTCACCCAGAGAGTGGTGGGGGTCTGGAAGTCACTGCCTGAAAGGATGGTAGAGGCAGAAACCCTCACCACATTTAAAAAGTACTTGGTTTGCACTTAAAAATGCCGTAACCTGCAGGACTATAGACCGAGCTGGAAAGTAGGATTAGGCCGAATAGCTCTTTGTCGGCCAGCACGGACACGGTGGGCCGAATGGCCTCCTTCTGTGCTATAAATTTCTATTATTCTGTTCTATGAACACTAGCCCACGGCTTATTACAGTCTGCACAGTCCCGCCAGAGCGTCTGTTTGCAATACTGCCCCTATGCAGTAGCAGCCATGAGAATGTATCAGCTCCGGGGCCCAGTCTGGCAATATCAAATGCCTCGCTGCAGCCGAGTCCGAATTGAAACACGGACACTTAAATTCGGGATTGATTGCAAGAATTACAAGATGTGTGGTCAGCCGATTTGAGCACAGTCCTTACATTTCCTATCTAAACAACCAGCCTAGACTGTTTAAAAAAAACTGCAGTGAATGTGCTGTGTGTGAGGCAAGTTTGAAAGTTCATATTGGATTTGAATAGTTTGGAGTTACAACTCTAGGTGGGTTAGTGACCCCCCAAAAAAATCCAGATGCTGTCCCTTTAACCCCCGGTTCGTTCCAGTCTGTCAGAGCACGGTTGTGAGACGGGATCCGGTGACTGGTCAGTGAGAATGATGAGAATTTGCAGCGCAACTCTTGCGATCGCTCAGGCTGCCTGAACTGCAGTTTCCCCGGATGCTTATTGAAGGCGGTGCCACACGCTCCCCGTCAATGGGGAGACGCACAGCCCACTCAGCAGTCTCACTGCACGCCCACACCACACTTGGGCCTGATACATTCTCTGGAGAGGAGAGGGGGGGGGGGGTGTATTTACTCAGTCAGACTTGGGGGGTGGGTGAATCCACCCCCCAAAAAACAGCTCCAATCTCTTAACGAGAGCCCATCATAACATGCAGATTTGAGCCGATCTCTCACACTGGAAGGAGAGCTGATCTTCTGATCTGGCGGCCCCTCTCTCTCTCTCTCTCCCTGCGTGCCTGATCCTGCCATCAGATACAGAGCCACAACAAAACCTTGGGTTTCAGAGACTGTGTACACACAGAGCCGCTGGTAACATCGACTCGCAAAGTATGCGAGTTGGTTCGAATTGAGTGAGAGAGAGAGGCTGGGTGAAACTCACCAAACCGGGGGCCAAACTTTACATTGAAACCAGTCACACCGGACAACCCTACCGTTCAAACTTTCCAATGCAGAGGATAGACTCTTCGGGGTAAAATGTAATGCACTGCCAGCCCCTCATTCTCCCTGGCGAGCCCTTTAACTGGACATGAAATCGCCGTCTTAAAGGTGAACTGGCCGCTGGTGAAACCCACTTCAAACAGCCTGCAGATAAAGCTGTTCATCTCCGCCGTAGTTATCTCATCACGAAACGCGCAGTTTAATATAAAAACAATTCGGTTGGCAAATTTGTGTGTGTTATTTCAGAATAGATTCGAAACGTCAGTTTAAAAACCGATCTGGGTTGTATTTTTTTCACTCTCTCCAGTGTTTTGTAGCAAAGTCGGGGCGGATTCAATCGTTTCGCGGCTCGGGATCCGTCCTGGGATCTTTCTTACTTCAAGCTGTTTTCTGAGACGATGCAGTGCTTTTTAACCCCCTCTCAAAAGTTGTGTATTTAAATCTCCCCGGGGCAGGGACCCTACTCGCCACCCCATCTCCCCGGGGCAGGGACCCTACTCCCCAGCCCATCTCCCCGGGGCAGGGACCCTACTCCCCAGCCCATCTCCCCGGGGCAGGGACCTCTCCTGCTGACCAGCACCTGTTAACAATAAGGCCATCGCCGCTCGGAACTCGGGGAGTCGGGGAAGGAGCGAGTGAGTGAGCCGCCAATACCCTCAGAACAAACTGAGGAGCCAGGCGGCGGGAGCTGGGAAAGTGCCGCGAACTGGGGCCAGCTGGAGAGTGCGGATCCTGCGATTCGGGAGGGGAGTCTGTAAACACACACGGTGCAGAGATCCTGGGTGGGCCAGTGTTTTGTGGGAGAGGGGAATGATCCAACACCCTGTGAACTGCACTGGGGAGCGAATGGAAATGTGTGCTGGGGTTACTCTGGCATTGATACAAACACATGGCTTGTGTGTGTGGTGCGCCCCAGAGTACCGGTCCTGGGAGAGAGACATCTAAACTGCTAGCCAATCCCCACTCCGTGTGTGTGTGTGTGTGGGGGGGGGGGGAACGGGACAAGGGAATTTCCAAAAATACATTTTTGCATTTACTGGAAGACAGAGCACGTGATCGCAATCCTGGAGTAAAACACAATAAACAGCCCCCTGCAGACACTGAACATGACGGGTCGGTTTTAAAGACGCTGGCAGCTCGCAAGCCCGCTGCCCCACTCATCAGCATTGCTCCAAACTTTGCCCAAATCAGTGCACATAAGAGGAGTGAGTGGGCAGGGCAGGGGAGAGCCACCTCGGGGGTCTGACACACACAGCCCCAACACTGCAACTGGAGGGAAGCGAAAAGTGCACTGGCATTTGTAAATGTGTTTGAGCAGGGAAGGGTGAGGGCGCTGGGAGTACCAGCTCCCTCTGACAAGGGGCTCAAAGCCGGTTGACAACTGAGTGGCACTTCACACCTACAAAAACACATCGCACAGATCAGCAAGACAGGCCAAGCGGGCACCGCACAGCCGCTCAACAAACACAGCCCCCTTCGCCCTCTCTCGTCCCACTCACACATCTGGCGGGGAATTTCACCGAAAGCTTCACTTACGCACTGTTTCCTGCCTGGGATCCAGGGCGGTCACGGCGGCACCGATGTGATTGATCTTCCGCTGGATCCCACAGAGCCGGCGGTGGACGCCCAGCACTTCCTCCTCGATCTCCTGGAAGAGACCGCAGGCGTGCTTGGCCAGGTCGGCGAGCTGTCGCAGGGTCCGGGCCAGCGTGCAGTTGCTGACAGCGGGCAGCTCTTCAAACACTCTGCCCCACTCGCCAGCGCCGTGGCGAGAGAGGATCAGCGGCTCGCAGATGCGTTTGGAGAAAGGCATTTCTTCCCCCCCCCCCCCCCCCACTCCAGCAGCAAGTTCAGTGAAAATTAATCACAGTCTCGGCCGAAACTTTCCCTTCTTCCCCCGCCACCACTTTTCACAGCAACGCCGGTAATTTAGCGATAAGCGCCATTCCCTCCGCTCCGCGCTAACTCTTCTGCGAGAGCAACCCAGACTCTCTCCGCCTTTGCGATCATCAGTTGCCTTTTGGTGCCTTTTTTTTAAGAGATTTTAAATGTTGCGAGGAACACGTGGAGCGGATCGTCTGGATCTGGAGTTGGGTGATTCCAGCTCGGTCCCCCTACTGGCATAGCCTCGCTGACTGTTAAAGAGCAGTGTTGAAACAACTGACGACATCAGTAATACGTCAGCCGTGGCTCCATTGGTAGCTGGTCATTATCACATTGCTGTTTGTGGGATCTTGCTGTGCGCAAATTGGCAGCAGCGTTTCCTGCATTACAACAGTGACTACACTCCAAAAGTACTTTATTTTCTGCAAAGCGCATTGGGACTTTCTGAGGTCGTGAAAGGCGCTATATAAATACAACATTTTCTTTCTTATTTTGATAGTAACGTATTGAGTGAGTTGCCTGCAATAGTTTCTCCTCCCCATGTTGGCATTCTGCTCCAACCTTCCTAAAGTACATTAGGAACAGGAGTGGGCCATTCAGCCTCTCTAGCCTGTTCTACCATTCAATTAGATCGTGGCTGATTTGCACATTAACTCAATTTACTTGCCTTTGCTCCATATCCCTTGATGCCCTTCCCCAACACAAATCTATCTATCTCAGTCTTGAGCGCTCCAATTGATCCACAGCCTTTTGCGGAGGAGGGGGGACGGTGGGGGGAGTTCCAAATTTCTACTACCCTTTCAATGAAAAAGTGCTTCCTGAGTTTACTCCTAAATAGCCTAGTGCTAATTTTATGTTTCGTTGTGTTTCGGGAGAAACATAGAAAATAGGTGCAGGAGTAAGCCATTTGGCCCTTCGAGTCTGCACCACCATTCAATAAAATCATGGCTGATCATTCACCTCAGCACCCCTTTCCTGCTTTCTCTCCATACCCCTTGATCCCTTTAGCCGTAAGGGCCATACCCAACTCCATCTTGAATATAGCTAACGAACAGGCATCAACAACTCTCTGCGGAAGAGAATTCCACAGGTTAACAACTGTCTGAGTGAAAAAGTTTCTCCTCATCTTGGTCCTAAATGACTTACCCCTTATCCTTAGACTGTGACCCCTGGTTCTGGAATTCCCCAAAATCGGGAACATTCTTCCTGCATCTAACCTGTCCAGTCCCGTCAGAATTTTATATGTTTCTATGAGATCCCCTCTCATTCTTCTAAACTCCAATGAATACAGGCCCAGTCGACCCAGTCTCTCCTCATATATCAGTCCTGCCATCCCGGGAATCAGTCTGGTGAACCTTCGTTGCACTCCCTCAATAGCAAGAACGTCCTTCGTCAGATTAAGAGACCAAAACTGAATACAATCTTCCAGGTGAGATCTCACCAAGGCCCTGTACAGCTGCAGCAAGACCTCTCTTCTCCTATACTCAAATCCCCTAGCTATGAAGGCTAATATGCCATTTGCCTTCTTCACCACCTGGTGCAATTGCATGCCAACCTTCAATGACTGATGCACCATGACACCCAGGTCATAGAAACATAGAAACATAGAAAATAGGTGCAGGAGTAGGCCATTCGGCCCTTCTAGCCTGCACCGCCATTCAATGAGTTCATGGCTGAACATTCAACTTCAGTACCCCATTCCTGCTTTCTCGCCATACCCCTTGATCCCCCTAGCAGTAAGGACCTCATCTAACTCCTTTTTGAATATATTTAGTGAATTGGCCTCAACAACTTTCTGTGGTAGAGAATTCCACAGGTTCACCACTCTCTGGGTGAAGAAGTTCCTCCGCATCTCGGTCCTAAATGGCTTACCCCTTATCCTTAGACTGTGACCCCTGGTTCTGGACTTCCCCAACATTGGGAACATTCTTCCTGCATCTAACCTGTCTAACCCCGTCAGAATTTTATATGTTTCTATGAGGTCCCCTCTCATTCTTCTGAACTCCAGTGAATACAAGCCCAGTTGATCCAGTCTTTCTTGATAGGTCAGTCCCGCCATCCCGGGAATCAGTCTGGTGAACCTTCGCTGCACTCCCTCAATAGCAAGAATGTCCTTCCTCAGGTTAGGAGTCCAAAACTGTACACAATACTCCAGGTGTGGCCTCACCAATGCCCTGTACAACTGTAGCAACACCTCCCTGCCCCTGTACTCAAATCCCCTTGCTATGAAGGCCAACATGCCATTTGCTTTCTTAACCGCCTGCTGCACCTGCATGCCAACCTTCAATGACTGATGTACCATGACACCCAAGTCTCTTTGCACCTCCCCTTTTCCTAATCTGTCACCATTCAGATAATAGTCTGTCTCTCTGTTTTTACCACCAAAGTGGATAACCTCACATTTATCCACATTATACTTCATCTGCCATGCATTTGCCCACTCACCTAACCTATCCAAGTCGCTCTGCAGCCTCACAGCATCCTCCTCGCAGCTCACACTGCCACCCAACTTAGTGTCATCCGCAAATTTGGAGATACTACATTTAATCCCCTCATCTAAATCATTAATGTACAGTGTAAACAGCTGGGGCCCCAGCACAGAACCTTGCGGTACCCCACTAGTCACTGCCTGCCATTCTGAAAAGTACCCATTTACTCCTACTCTTTGCTTCCTGTCTGACAACCAGTTCTCAATCCATGTCAGTACACTACCCCCAATCCCATGTGCTCTAACTTTGCACATCAATCTCTTGTGTGGGACCTTGTCGAACGCCTTCTGAAAGTCCAAATATACCACATCAACTGGTTCTCCCTTATCCACTCTACTGGAAACATCCTCAAAAAATTCCAGAAGATTTGTCAAGCATGATTTCCCTCGTTGCACCTCCCCTTTTCCTAATCTGCTGCGATTCAGATAATATTCCGCCTTCGTGTTTTTGTCACCAAAGTGGATAACCTCACATTTATCCACATTATACTGCATCTGCCATGCATTTTCCCACTCACCTAACCTATCCACGTCACTCTGCAGCCTCTTAGCATGCTCCTCACAGCTCACACCGCCACCCAGCTTAGTGTCATCTGCAAACTTGGAGATATTACTCTCAATTCCTTCATCTAAATCATTGATGTATATTGTAAATAGCTGGGGTCCCAGCACTGAGCCCTGTGGCACCCCACTAGTCACTACCTGCCATTCTGAAAAGGACCTGTTTATCCCGACTCTCTGCTTCCTGTCTGCCAACCAGTTCTCTATCCACGTCAATACATTACCCCCAATACCATGTGCTTTAATTTTGCACACCAATCTCTTGTGTGGGACCTTGTCAAAAGCCTTTTGAAAGTCCAAATATACCACATTCACTGGTTCTCCATTATCCACTCTACTAGTTACATCCTCAAAAACCTCTAGAAGATTTGTCAAGCACGATTTCCCTTTCATAAATCCATGCTGACTTGGACCGATCCTATCACTGCTTTCCAAATGCGCTGCTATTTCATCTTTAATAATTGATTCCAACATTTTCCCCACTACTGATGTCAGGCTAACCAGTCTATAATTCCCCGTTTTCTCTCTCCCTCCTTTTTAAAAATGTGGTGTTACATTAGCTACCCTCCAGTCCATAGGAACTGATCCAGAGTCGATAGACTGTTGGGAAATGATCACCAATGCATCCACTATTTCTAGGGCCACTCCCTTAAATACTCTGGGATGCAGACTATCAGGCCCTGGGGATTTATCGGCCTTCAATCCCATTAATTTCCCTAACCCAATTTCCTGACTGATAAGGATTTCCTTCAGTTCCTCCTTCTCGCTAGACCCTCGGTCCCCCAGTATTTACGGAACGTTATTTGTGTCTTCCTTCGTGAAGACAGAACCAAAGTATTTGTTCAATTGGTCTGCCATTTCTTTTTTCCCCATTATAAATTCACCTGATTCTGACTGCAAGGGACAAGGGACCTATGTTTGTCTTCACTAATCTTTTTCTCGTCACATACCTATAGAAGCTTTTGCAGTCAGTTTTTATGTTCCCAGCAAGCTTCCTCTCATACTCTATTTTCCCCCTCCTAACTAAACCATTTGTCCTCCTCTGCTGAATTCTAAATGGGTAGAGCTGCGGAATACCAAAGGGCAGAAAACGCTAGTGGGAGTTCTGTACAACTGAAGCATCACCTCCTCATTTCCTGCCTAGTTGAGATAAAAGCCAACAGTCTTTTTGATTGTCTAGTGTACCTGTCTATTGGCTTTTTTTCTTGGAAGACTCACCCACAAGCAGGGGCTCAGTTTACACATATACACCAATGATACCCAGCTTTATATCTCCACTACCACTACTGGTTCAATGATTGTTGCTACTGTCCAACATTAACCACCCTGTTTGGCCCTCATAATAAACTCTGTCATGGCTCCATTCCCAACCTCTGTTCTGTTTGACCCTGAGCTGAGCTTCAAACACCATATCTGGTCCCTAACTAGGACTATCTATTTTCATCTCCCAAACATTGTCTCTCTCACCACTACTTCACTCTCACTGCTGCTCATCTACTTCCAGACTCAACTTTTGCAACTGCCTCCTCGCTGGCCTCCAGAACGCTACCATACATAAATTAGAAGTCATTCAGAACTCCACTGCTTGCATGCTGTCCCACATAAAACTACATTCTACAACAAGTTAGGTACCTTAAATAGATGCTAGTGTAATAGGAAAACCAATGGGAAGATTAACTATAGGGAGCACATACAACCAGAAGGACAATACCTGACATTTTGGCCAATTTAATTGCATATCCAACATGGCAATGGTTAGAATCTAGGAACTGTATAATACTGAAAGAAGAAATGCAATACTGACTGGTATGATAATTCAAGTCCTATCTATCAACAAGACCACCTACTTCCACCTTTGTAACAGCACCCGTCTCCACCCCTTCTTTAGCTCATCTGCTGCTAAAACCCTCATTCATGCCTTTATTACCTCTAGACATGACTATTCCAATGCTCACCTGGCCGGCCTCCCACCTTGCATCCTTTGTAAACTTGAACTCATCCAAAACTCTGCTGCCTGTATCCTAATTTGCAGAAAGTCCTATTCACATAACACCCCTGTGCTCGCTGACCTAGACTGGCTCCCAATCTGGCAATGGCTCAAATTTTGAGGCATTGCCTGGAGTCCCAAACTGTTTTCAGGTTTGTGCCTCACAAGGCAATGCCTCATCCTAGCGTTCAAATCCCTCCATGGCCTCACCCCTTCCTATCTCTGTAATTTCCTCCAGCCTTACAACTGTCTGAGATCTCTGCGCTTCTCCAATTTTGGCCTCGTGCCCATCTCCAAATTTCAGCACTCTCCTAATGGCAACTCTAAGTTCTGGAATTCTCTCCCAAACCTCTCCGCCTCTCTATCTCTTTCTCCTTCTTTAAGTTGCTCTTTCAAACCTACTCAGTCCCAATATCTCCTTATGTGGCTCAGTGCCAAATTTTGCCTGATAATATTCCTCCGCGTTTTGCTACATTAAAGGCACTACATAAATGCAAGTTGTTGTAGATAGTACTCTTAACCGGATGAGCAAGAGATATCCCTCACAATATTTTTCAATTATTCTTTGCTCTTTTTACATTATGTTGTGATGTATGTGCAGTACTTAAATTGCTAGCATCCTTCTTGGAGACAGAGCTCCATCACACTGTAATGAAAAGATGAGTGTAAGTAATGGGGATATTTACAGCACGAAACACATTTGCAGAATCCAGGCCGTTTTTACATGATTTATTTTGTCTCCAATAACGGGACATTTATCTAAAAAAAAGCATTAGGTTAATGACTATCACTTCATTTTAAAAAGGAAACCCGCAAGTAAGGACTTTCTACAAATAGAATCGCTACTGAAAACAGCGCCAATTTTGAGATGCGCCCACAATTATCACCCATTTGACAAAATTGTTTGCCGAACCAAAAATAGATTTTCATCACAACTGGTCGGTAGATATAAGCCCATTTTAAAGTTATTCTAAATACGATGGAAATTAAGTGCACATCCATAATAGCAAATATTATCTGAACATGATTTTTTTTAAAAGGTTCTTTAAAGTGACCAGATCTCTATGGCTCAATATTAAAGCCTATCAAAGTTCAGATAGAAAGACAATGACTTCTTTGAGCTTGTCTCAAAGATTCTTCAAAGTGCTACGGAGTAAAACAGTTCAGACACACGTAGTCAATGTAGGCACAGGTATGATGGCTGAATGGCCTCCTTCTGTGCTGTATCATTCTATGATTCTATGCCTCCGCCAATTCATCCAGGGAGGGGTTGAGCTATAAGAGAGTAGGAAGATCCCAGGTTCGATTCCCAATTGGGGATGGAGAGTAAAGGTGCTTGGCCTCAAAGCCGCCGGCGTGTGGACCTCTAACCATCTAGCTAGATGTTGAATGGTTTACTTGCTCCCTGGGTACTCCTGGGCATGGATCTGGGGGGAGGGGATGGGGGTTTGTGGCGAAGGAGCGGTGAGAGATCATGGCAGAGGTGCGGCAAATGAGGATATGGGGCACAGAAGAGCCGAGGGCCCAGGCACAGCTTGGGCCAGCCCACACTGCAATATGCGCACTAGGTCCGTGCAGCAGAGCAGATCTCCTGTCATCCTGGTTAACTCTTGCCACTGGATAAAGGCCTAGCTCGGTCAAGCCCGTGTGATGGCTGATGTGCAATGGTCACCACATGTTAAAAAAGCTCCACACACAGGCATCTTCCACCCTTAGAGTTCAGAACTGGAATATCGATCCTTTATTGAAACATCTGCGAACTCATCCCGTTTGGTGTGGAAGCAAGTCACCCTCGTTCGAGGGACCGCCTATGATGATGATAATCTCTGTTTAAAAAAGAGGGCAGACAAAAGGCAGGTAACTATAGGCTGGTTAGTTTAACATCTGTAGTGGGGAAAATGCTTGAAACTATCATTAAGGAAGAAATAGCGGGACTTCTAGATAGGAATAGTGCAATCAAGCAGACGCAGCATGGATTCATGAAGGGGAAATCATGTTTAACTAATTTACTGGAATTCGTTGAGGATATAACGAGCATGGTGGATAGAGGTGTACCGATGGATGTGGTGTATTTAGATTTTCAAAAGGCATTCGATAAGGTGCCACACAAAAGGTTACTGCAGAAGATAAAAGTACGCGGGGTCACTGGAAATGTATTAGCATGGATAGAGAATTAGCTGGCTAACAGAAAGCAGAGAGTCGGGATAAATGGGTCCTTTTCGGGTTGGAAATCGGTGGTTAGTGGTGTGCCACAGGGATCGGTGCTGGGACCACAACTGTTTACAATATACATAGATGACCTGGAAGAGGGGACAGAGTGTAGTGTAACAAAATTTGCAGATGACACAAAGATTAGTGGGAAAGCGGGTTGTGTAGAGGACACAGAGAGGCTGCAAAGAGATTTAGATAGGTTAAGTGAATGGGCTAAGGTTTGGCAGATGGAATACAATGTCGGAAAATGTGAGGTCATCCACCTTGGAAAAAAAGAGTTAAAGTGAATATTATTTGAATGGGGAGAAATTACAACATGCTGCGGTGCAGAGGGACCTGGGGGTCCTTGTGCATGAATCCCAAAAAGTTAGTTTGCAGGTGCAGCAGGTAATCAGGAAGGCGAATGGAATGTTGGCCTTCATTGCGAGAGGGATGGAGTACAAAAGCAGGGAGGTCCTTCTGCAACTGTATAGGGTATTGGTGAGGCCGCACTTGGAGTACTGCGTGCAGTTTTGGTCGCCTTACTTAAGGAAGGATATACTGGCTTTGGAGGGTGTACAGAGACGATTCACTAGGTTGATTCCAGAGATGAGGGGGTTACCTTATGATGAGAGATTGAGTAGACTGGGTCTTTACTCGTTGGAGTTCAGAAGGATGAGGGGTGATCTTATAGAAACATTTAAAATAATGAAAGGGATAGACAAGATAGAGGCAAAGAGGCTGTTTCCACTGGTCGGGGAGACTAGAACTAGGGGGCACAGCCTCAAAATACGGGGGAGCCAATTTAAAACCGAGAAGGAATTTCTTCTCCCAGAGGGTTGTGAATCTGTGGAATTCTCTGCCCAAGAAAGCAGTTGAGGCTAGCTCATTGAATGTATTCAAGTCACAGATAGATAGATTTTTAACTAATAAGGGAATTAAGGATTATGGGGAGCGGGCGGGTAAGTGGAGCTGAGTCCATGGCCAGATCAGCCATGATCTTGTTGAATGGCGGAGCAGGCTCGAGGGGCTAGATGGCCTACTCCTGTTCCTAATTCTTATGTTCTTATATGATTACTTGCTATCAAGACTCACACGTGATTGATATCCACCTGGGCGAGGTACTGAAGGGCAAACAGTGCCTGTGAATCCAGCAATGAGCCGACATTCAGAGAAAATTGGTGAAAGATATGAGAAAGCCGTGTTTATTGGTGTAACTGGTATGTTTTTTTCTTAAAATGCTGTGGATCAGGCAATTATAAATTAATACGTAAATAAATGGAACTGTATTGCTGCAGAGCGTGGAGCAGGTTCTTAGTGTCAGCTGTGGCTCAGTGGGTAGCACACTCGCCTCTGAGCCAAAAGGTTGTGGGTTTGAATTACACTCCAGGGACTTGAGCCCACAATCTAAGCTGATACTCCAATGCATTGCTGAGGGAGTGCTGCACTGTTGGAGGTGCCGTCTTTCAGAGTTAAACTGCTCTCTCTCAGATGGAGGTAAATGATCCCATGACAGTATTTTGAAGACGAGCAGGGGAGATCTTTATCTCTCAATCAACATCACTAAAATAGATTATCTGGTCATTGTCACAATAATGTTTGTGGGAGCATGCTGTGTGCAAATTGGCTGCCGTGTTTCCCACATTACAACAGTCACTACACTCCAAAAGCAAAATACTGCGGATGCAGTTAGACCAGTTAGCATAATATCTGTGGTTGGGAAGATGTTGGAGTCCATTATTAAAGAAGCAGTAGCAGGACAGTTGGAAAAGCAAAATTCGGTCAGAGTCAGCATGGATTTATGAAGGGGAAGTCATGTTTGACAAATTTGCTAGAATTTTTTGAGGATGTAACGAACAGGGTGGATAAGGGGGTACCAGTGGATGTGGTGTATTTGGACTTCCAGAAGGCATTAGACAAGGTGCCACATAAAAGGTTACTGCACCAGATAAAAGTTCACGGGGTTGTGGGTAATATATTAGCATGGATAGAGGATTGGCTAATGAACAGAAAAGAGAGAGTAGGGATAAATGGTTCATTCTCAGGTTGGCAATCAGTAACAAATGGGGTGCCGTAGGGATCAGTGCTGTGACCCCAACTGTTTACAATCTATATTAACGACTTGGAGGAAGGGACCAAGTGTAATGTGCCAAGTTTGCCGATGATACAAAGATGGGAGGAAAAGCAATGTGTGAGGAGAACACAAAAAATCTGCAAAAGGACATAGACAGGCTAAGTGAGTGGGCAAAAATTTGGCAGATGGAGTACAATGTTGGAAAGTGTGAGGTCATGCACTTTGGCAGAAAAAAAATCAAAGATCAAGTTATTATTTAAATGGAGAAAGATTGCAAAGTGCTGCAGTGCAGCGGGACCTGGGGGTACTTGTGCATGAAACACAAAAGGTTGCTATACAGGTACAGCAAGTGATCAGGAAGGCCAATGGAATCTTGGCCTTTATTGCAAAAGGGATATAAAAGAGTATAAAAGCAGGGAAGTCTTGCTACAGTTGTACAGGGTATTGGTGAGGCCACACCTGGAGTACTGTGTGCAGTTTTGGTTTCCATATTTGCGAAAGGATATACTTGCTTTGGAGGCAGTTCAGAGAAGGTTCACAAGGTTGATTCCAGAGATTAGGGGGTTGACTTATGAGGAAAGTTTGAGTAAGTTGGGCCTCTACTCATTTGAATTCAGAAGAATGAGAGGTGATCTTATTGAAATGTATAAGATTATGAGAGGGCTTGACAAGGTGGATGCAGAGAGGATGTTTCCACTGATAGGGGAGACTAGAACTAGAGGGCATGATCTTAGAATAAGGGGCCACCCATTTAAAACTGAGATGAGGAGAAATTTCTTCTCTCAGAGGGTTGTGGATCTATGGAATTCGCTGGCTCAGAGAGCTGTGGAATATTGAATAAATTGAAGACAGAAATAGAGTTTCTTAAACGATAAGGGTATAAGCGGTCATGGAGAGCGGGCAGGGAAGTGGAGCTGAGTCCATGATCGGATCAGCCATGATCGTATTTAATGGCGGAGCAGACCCGAGGGACTGTATGACCTACTCCTGTTCCTATTTCTTATGTTCTTATGCTGGAATCTGAAATAAAAACGTTAACATTTCAGGTCGATGACCCTCCTTAGAATGATCAGTGTTCTGACCAAGGGTCTTCGACCTGAAACGGTAATTCTGTTTTTCTCTCCACAAATGCTGCCTGACCCGCTAAGTATTTCCAGCATATTCTGTTTTTACTCCAAGAGTACTTCATTGGCTGTAAAGTGCTTTAAGACGTCGGGTGGTCGTGAAAGGCGCTATATAAATGCAAGTCTTTCCTTCCACCACCACTCAACTCTGCGCTTATATCAGACACAACAGAGAGGATGTGTAAAAGCCACAAGTCAGACTGTAATAAAGGGTGATTTATGAGGGCCTTGGACTCTCTCTGGGCGTTATTATCCGATCTTTCATGCCACTTGCAGAGCTCTAAGTTCTGATCAGCCTTTCCCTAGTTTCTCGGAGCGGTACTTCTGGCTTTCCAATGCAAGTTCCAGTGCTCACAGTTTACTCTTTACCGCGGTGTGTTTGTGTATTCAGGTTTGCACACCGATATAAAGCTAGATGTAACATTTATACTTCCCCTCCCCTTCTGCTCGCTTGACTGGTCTTGTCTAATATTTTTCCTTGTTCTTTGATTACAATCGTTCATCTTTCTCTCCTCTAATTTATCTTTGTTTCTGAGTCCTTTCTGGATTTATTTCCTGATCGTTCCGCCCCCGCTGTTTTCTCTTCGCCCTTTCTCTTCCTATTTCCAGTTTCTCTGACTGTTCTCTTTCCCCGATCGTCTTCTCTGCTGTTTTACTGCGCTAAAGGCGCTATATAAATGCAAGCTGTTGTTGTTCTCTCCTCTCTTACTTTCCTAATATTTCTTGCTTTCTTTTCTTTTCACTTTTGTTTCTCTCTGTTTGCAGTTTTCAAGTTGATACAGCACGGTTATTGTCGTTGTTCACAGTAATCATTATGGTTTTAGCTAAATTATAGGTTCTGTGCCGAGTAGTAGTTACTTATTCGGCAGTTACCTGGTTGGATCACGATTGAAATATTCAAATGAGCTAAGAACTGCAATTCACCGAGTACTGCCTCCAAATCCCTCCTGGGGATCTATTCACTACAGTGCAATGTATGCGTCAGATTTCTTGTTTCTCTACGGTAAAATAAACCTGGGAACGGCCTCAATCTGCATTTATTATTCCCCTGTGTGCAGGATGCGTAAACTCATTTTAATCCAAGGACAATACAAACAAGTGTGACATTAACACAGACCGCGTTTGGAAATTCAATACTTGTTTTCCGATTGGTAAATTATGGGGAGGGAGAGTGCGCGAGCTCTGGGAGTCCAATCACTTATTTATTTGAAGAGAGTGAACGACTGAACCATTGCTCTCAACTCGGCTGACATCCAATTAGTTCTCGTCCATAGTTATTTTAATTGCTTCACTAAAACAGCACCAATCTGATAACACAAAGGCCAGGACAATAAAAGCAGAGCCTCCAAGTCTCACATCTGGCGTGGGACTCGAGCAGGGGAAGTACAGTGCAGTCCATTCACACAGACGGGCGATGCTCTGAATTTGGGCTGCATTGTTGAGTTTGGCAAATTCATGTTAATAAGGAGGGATGGTTGAATCGCTCTCCGCTCTTTCATTTGGATTCGTTTGAACCGAGCAAACCCAATTGGACTCTGAGCTACAGTAAAATTATACAATTCTTACTTTCTGTAACAAAATAGATGTAAAAAGGAAACGCGTTTGGTGTATACATTTATTAGTTTACAATGCGTAAAGGTGATATGGTAAAATCAGTTTATACTTGAAAAAATGTTTTGGGTGACACACTATCCGAATGAGTAAATCTTGCAGACCTTTTTGAGAATCACTGCTTCATACAATTTTCCAACACAATTGGTCTGCAGGTTCCTGAGGAGCTATCCACTTATTGTGATGGGGCGGGTTACATCTGTTCATTGTACATCGTACAAACCTATCACCCATCAACAAGTTGAGTCAGGGAACGTAGTTTCAAATAAGTAGCAGTTGGTCTGGATTTTGCGGTTGTAATGACAGGTAAACTGTGAAACTTTCACATTACTCTGTGAAACTGACAGCAACTTCTGGCGTCCTCATATGCGCTGTGACTCAGTGGGTAGCACGCTTCTCTGAGTCAGAAGGTTGTTGGGTTCAAGTTCCACTCCTTGAGCACATAAATCTAGGCTGACACTCCAGTGCTGAGTGAGTGCTGGACTTTTGGAGGTGCAGTCTTTCAATGAGACCTTAAACCGAGGCCGTCTGCACTCTCTATTTCGAAGAGCAGAGCAGTTATCCTCGGCCAATATTTATCCCTCAATCAACATAACAAAAACAGTCTGGGCATCATCACATTGCTGGCAGTGCAAGTTGCTTGTGTGGAAATTACAATAGTGATTACATTATACATTTATTGGCTATAAAGCTTGAGATGTCTGGTGGTCGTGAAAGGTACTATATAAATGTAAGTCCCTTTTTTGCTTTTTTAAATGCAAAATTCGGGAAGTCGCTATCAGCGATACCCTGCTATTGCAGTCCTAAAAGATAGAATCAATTATAAATCAGTGATTTGACGTGAACTCCAACTTTTTACACACAATAAAAATAATCCTGGGGAAAAAGTCATAATTACTGCTGAACAACCTCTCTGACTCTGACAAAACTAATTGTGTAGTGCCAAATCCCTCTATTCCAGGGTAGAAATTAGGAGTACGGAGGGAATGATCAGCCATGATCTTATTGAATGATGGTGCAGGCTCGAAGGGCCAAATGGCCTACTCTTGCACTTATTTTCTATGTTTCTATGTTAAAATTCCATAGACGTTTAAAACATTTTATTATTTTAAAGTTTGACATATCAGCTTCTACCTTAAGCGCATGTGAATGTCCCAATCTTTATTTTGCTTTCAGTAAAATTATTAAAAAGTGAATGATAAAAACTGTCTGGTTTGCTGTCTGTGAGAATTCTTCAATGTGATTGGCTACTCTGTGTGCTTGATGACATCACTGTTGCTGGATTTCAGAGATGGCGCCAGATAGAAAGCCATGTCAGAAATGGGGGAATCAACGCTGCAGAGTCTGCTAAAACCTTGTGGGTAGCTTTCTTCGAAGTCAGCGGCAAGCGCCTTCTCTTTGCTACTGACCACAAAATCTGGGCCAATAACTTACTAGGTAGGGGGCAGCAGGAATCCGAAGTTTCTCGACGGCAGTAGAATGCACAGGTCAGGTAGGATCCTGGTTTGCATCCTGCTCTGGTCTAACTCGACTGATCTCAGTCATGGCAGGGTTGGAGGGCTCCAAATGGGTCCAGTGACCCTTGAATTAGGATAAAGAAATAGCATTCCCACTATCTAATGATTCTTGCTTGAGGTGTCTGTATGTCCCATACTGAGTGAGGATTGAATCGGGCTTGGCTATGAAGTCCCACTCCCCCAGTAGAATGACCTTGTGACACTCTCTCAGGAGAAAGAGTGACCATTTAGGCCAAGGGCTGAAGGAGTTTGAGGAGGGAAAGAATCAGTGGAGAATAAAGAGAATTATTGACTGTTCTCACGTGTCATCAAAAGAGATGATTGCAATGTTGTAAGAAACCTTTCACATAAGGTAATTTTGAGTTGCATGTCAGAGACAAATATTTCATATATTTTGCAAAATATTTAGTGGGGCTCCCTAGATGGTAATCATGAGTAAATTAGGAGCGGCGAGATTAGGGCAAATGAGGGGCAAGAGAAGGTAGAGGGATGTGATCAGGAGTCGGGAGGGGTGTGAGTTCGGGGCCAGAAGAGGCGAGGGCCCAGGGGCAGCACGGGCCAGCCCACAGTGTGATATGTGTGCGCACTAGGTCCGTGCAGCAGAGCTGGTCTCCAGTCGTCTTGGGTAATCCTTGCCACTGGACCACGACCTAGCTCTGTCAAGCCCGTGTGGTGGCTGGTGTGCAACGGCTATCACACGTTAAAAAATCCACGCACAGGCATCTTCCACTCTTCAAGATTTAGTTCGGGATCTGGAATATTAGGTCCTTCATTGAAACACCTGTGAACTCATCCCTTTTTGGCATGGAAGCAAGTCATCTTCGTTTCGAGGGACTACCTATGTTGATGATGAATCATGAGTGATAAAGATTTAAAACAATAACTATTTAGATTCTAGTTCAATATTTAAAAAGAGAAATTAGCAATGATCAGTATGATGAATGATGTGCAGTTACCATGACACCAGCCTTTTATTGTGAGGTAAATGTATATTTACCCTTGCATTAGTTCATTGGTTGAAATTAAATACAATGAGCATTAAGGGAGTAAAGAGTTATGGGGAGCAGGCAGGGAAGTGGAGCTGGGTCTATGATCAGATCGGCCATGATCTTATTGAATGGCGGAGCAGGCTCGAGGGGCCAAATGGCCTACTCCTGATCGTATTTCTTATGTTCTTATGAGCTGTTACACTTACCTTTACATCAGTTCTTTAGTAGAATGTAGGTACATTGAATGATGTGCTCTTGCCCGGTCATCAGTCCTTTCATGTAAGAGTTGGTATGAGAAATGACATGTACTTATTCTAACAGGAGTTCTTTAAAATTTTCATATTTTATGGTATATTTTCTTTCCCCCTGCTTATCAAGACAATATTGACACAAAGGATTGAGACACTTTCCCATTTGGGGAGCGAAATCCACAATATTATGATCCTTCACTCCTGATACTGAATCAGAGTACAGCGTGCCTGATTTTTATTGCACTCCCGATTTTCCGCCTTAATTGGGGGAGGCAAAGCTAAATGGGCAAAAAATTGGTTGAAATGATCTCCACGCCCCATTCTCCAATCTGGACTCAGGTCATATAGGATGAGGCCCAAGCCCAGTGTCCTGCAGTTTCAGGGCTTTGTGCCACATGAAATATTCCCAGATCAACCAAGCATAGCCAGAAACAGCCTATACCTTTTGCTACTCTATTGCACAATCTCACTGAATGACAGCATGGTAACCTCCTCTGACTAGCAGGAATAAATGCATCCCTCCACGCCATCAGACAGGGCACAATGGGTTTCCCATTGGGAATTCCCAATGTCTTTGTTTTTTGGAAGAAAGGAGGACACGAAATAGCGGAAGTAGCCCTGGAGCCACATGGCATCTATCTACCGTTATGTGCCACACCAGGATATTCAGGCGGAACTGCTCCTCTCTCCAGTTGTCTCATGAGTAATGCTTGCACTGAGCCACATATTGCAACCCAGACTACATTCACCTTTATCTCGGGCACTACACTACATTACCAGTGGGGACACCACTAAATCTTAGCCATAGTTGTCCATAGATGGATAACTAGTGGCAACATAATAGGGCTTTACCATCTTAGTGAGTGGCATGACTCCTGAAGAGCCAAGTAGTCTGCACTCACATGGCCATAGGCGCACCCTTGTTCAAGCCACCATCTACATCAATGGGAAAGGATTTGAAATCTGTGGAAATGTCTGTCTTGAGCACAGTAATAACTTATGTTCAGTTCAAATAAAATTACAAAAATTCTGTATTCACGAATGAATAAAATGGGAGATGCTCTCACATGCATCTCATTTGTGACCAGCAGCACCACATCATGTAAGTGAATGCTCTCTTTCCTGTCAGCTGCCACTAAGGCAATCCAGCATCCCAGGACTCTTCCACCCAGAAAGAGCTGGCTCAGGGTAGCTCCTGGGAGATAAAGCTATCCTTTGATGCTAAAGTTAGTGGCACCTGTGCGGCATCCTAGGTATTTACCTGAGCATCAGTACAATGAGGTCCATGCAGCCCCCAGAGCATACCATTGGCACGATGTACAACTTTGTGTTGCGAAGGGATCTCACATCATGGAGGAAGATGGCAAGCCAGCCAAGGGCAGCAGTGAAATCAGCCAGCGGTGCGGTGGAGAACCTGCTGCCAGTTGCAAGAGACATTCACGCTGCTCCTACACAGGAAACCTCTTGATTTTGAAGATGTATGGCCTCTTACTACAGGCCGTTGAATCTTGCGGCAGTACTTTTCTTCACTGCCTTCCCCCACTCCCCCCAGAAAGGGAGCTCCAAATCAGGCATTTCCAATGACTGCAGCTTACCCAAATTATTCTAATTAACCTGACCCTGGACGTTACAATGGGGTCAGCGCCAGTGACGTCAGGTGAATGCCAATCCTACCCTGCCATATGTCTAGCGGGCCATGAAAGAAATCCAGCCTGCTCACCTAATCCATCTCCGTCAATCCTTTAGCGCAAGGAATGTACAAGCTCAATGTACTTTGACATCAGATGTCTGCAGTTCATATTTTTTCTCACTTTCTATTTTCTAATCTTACATTATGCGCACGTCCATTTAAATAAAGCAAGCACACTGGTGCAATATGGCAAGAGAATCCCATTGCAGTGTGCCCTATGAGTTGAAGAGTGCATTGTTAGTAAAGATTGTGCCAGGGGCCTGTTGTGCTGTGATCAGAGTGCAAAGATATACTGTTCTGGTGCTCACAGAGTCTCTCAGTTAGTATCCATGCAATCTCAAAACCAACTCTATTATGTCAGCTGGCAATCTTGCGAAATGCTGTAGTTAACATTACATCCATTTGTTTCATGTAAAATATATGACATGGATTCTTTTCAGATGTCATGACAACCAATTATTTTGAAGTCATAGCCGTAACCATTGACAAAATGATGGGAGAGACTCATGAGCCTCCCCAGGAGCCCCCCACCCCGCCACATTGGCTCAAGTCAAATGTAATTCTTGACAATAAATTTGATTCAGTAACTCCCAAACTTTCTTGGCCTGGACCTCATTGAAAAACTCTGGGTCTATTATGTCCCCCTAGCTATGGATACTGGTAGTAAGTCTGCATTAAAACATCTCTCTTCTTCACTTCTGTTTTTCTCGCTTCTGTAACCATGGTTACAGTTGTATTGTGGTTATGCTATTGATCTCATGAGTTCAAATCCCACTATGACAAGTTGTCGAATTGAATTGAATAAATCTGGGGAGCTAAATTGGGCCATGTAACGCCCGCTTTTTAGGTGCCATGTGGCCAACTAAGACTCAAAAATGAGGTCTGAGATGCGCAGGCACATTTCCGATGGGAAGTGCGCAGGATGGCAACTTGGTAAAGGGGATTGCGCGCGTGCAGGCGCCTAATGACCACCAGCAGCATGCAGAGCAGTAAGATGATGATGCGAATCAGTGTGCAATGCTGATTTGAAGCCACTGCTGCCATATTCCAACTCCACACTTCAAACAATGCCTTGTCTTAACCTCACACAATGTTAAATAGAATAAAGGACCCCCCACCAGAACTATTTAAAGGGATTATGAACTACTTACAGGTTAGTTGCTGGATTATTTCTTCTGGCTCCAGGTGCAATTGTCTGTGTTTTTGGAGGTTGCCTATACTTATCTCTCTTGCGTGTTCAGCATATTTTTCAATCTATTACAGCATTCAGATTCAGTTCACAAAGGACTCACATCACTTCTTACAGCCACAATGCACCTCCCCTTTAAGAGGTGCAGGCTGACTTTAAGTAGCACTAGGCACCCATGATATCAGGCCCCTTGCTGATGCATGCAGCCAATCAGCATGGCAGGTAGCGCTGGCTGCACACAGCAATCGTGTAAAACAGCAGGCAGCACAAACTTAACGGGTTGCCTGCAACGCAATGAACGGGCACAGGTTAATCACGTGCCGCGATCCCATGCCCATTTTCGAAGGTTAGCCAACTTAACACCCCATGCCATTTGTGGGCTAGTATCAGAAAAAAAAAAGACAATCAAAGCTGTTAGACTGTCACTGATATTCTTCAGGAAAGGGAATCTGCCACCCCTGACTAGTCTGGCTGAAAGGTGACTCCAGACCCACACTATGTGATGGAATCAATGCTCTCTGTAAAAACTGCTCAAGAAAGTGGCCGAACATCTTCCTCTCAGGGCACCTGGGGATGGATAATAAATATAGCCTTGCCAGTGCTGCCATCATCATGAGAACCAATATAAAAAAATGTTTCTCTCTGTCCTCCTTTATCTTCATTCCTCTCTCTCATTTTTCACTTTGGTTTCTCTCACTTTCTTCTCTACTTCTGTTTTTCTAGCTCAGAAATATTTGATATTTCTGCAGCAGTTATGGGAAACCCTTGATGTCAAACGCCAGCTTCTTCTGTCATGAAATCTCAGGATCCCTGTTTACAATGAAGTCATGTCTTTCATAATGAATGGTTTTACATCTCATCGATCCCTTCCTTAATTTAGGTACATTCAGCCTGGTTTTTGGTGATATTAATAGGGCTCAAAATAAATTATGAATTTATTTCAGATTTCAGATCAGCGAACTCAGCATAGACTTTGGACCTTCCTACTGTTGGGCTTAGTCACTTCTTTGATAAATCTACTGATCTTATAACGGTGTAAATCGTATGAAATGAATAAGAATGTATTTAGGATTTTTTCCTAATTTATAAATGTATATTTTCACAATGAACATTTGTATTAATTAGGAGGAAGGATGTTACCAACAGGATATTGAACACTTCCCTATTTCTGGCACCATTGTCAGCATCAGGTGTTCCCAGGTTACTTACAGCAAAGACAGTTGCGGAGCAAAGCTCGCATTATTCTGCTCTTACCTTCACATTCAAAGGAGCATCCCAACTGCACCAGTGTGTATTTTCACACTTCCCATTCTTCAAGTTCTGACATGTGACCAGTTTTCAGTCATTCCGAACCGGCCTGAGATAGCCCAAATTCATTTTGGATGAAACGATAAACAAAGGTCCCATCTGCCCTGATAGGTGGATGTAAAAATATCCCAATGCACTATTTGAAGGAGAGCAGGGGAATTCTTTCCAGTGTCCTGGCCAATATTATTCCCTCAACCAACATCACTAAAACAGATTATCTTGACATTATCACATTGCTGTTTGTGGGATCTTACTTTGCGCAAATTGGCTGCAGCGTTTCCTACATTATAACAGTGGTTACACTTCAAAAGTACTTGGTTGGCTGTAAAGGGTTAAATTATGAAGCCAGGTTGTATATGCTAAGCTTGTATTTCTTTGAGTATGGAAGATTAAGGGGTGATTTAATTGAGGTGTTTAAGATAATTAAAGGAGTTGATAGTTTCTTTCTACCGGCCCTATTTCCTCTGGTGGGGAGTCGAGAACAAGGGGGCATAATCTTAAAATTAGAGCCAGGTCTTTAATGAGTGATGTCAGGAAGCACTTCTTCATACAAAGTGTGGTGGAAATATAGAACTCTCTCCCCAAAAAGCTGTCCTATGTAAAGGGTTTTGGGACGTCCCGAGGTCATGAAAGTTGCTATAATAATGCAAGTTTTTCTTTCTATTTGCTATGGGGCCCTTAAAGACAGCAATGGGAGGGCACTTCCATGCAAGTTTCAGAGCTGTAAGGACATTTTGTAAACCTACTGTTCCTTACAGCCCTCCAGAGTGTGGATACTGGGTGGGGACAGGATCAAGGTTAACTCTGATGCCTGCTAACATTGAATGTCTAAGGTGACACGTGAGGATTGGCTCCTTGGGTCAGTTAGCAGATGTTAGCCAGTGTCTGTGGAACTTGCACCAGCAACAGTCGGAGGAGAGCAGTGAAGGGAAAATTGGGAAATGCAACCCTAATTCCTACATAGGGTGCAGCTCTATTATAATCTCTAAACTTGGCAGTATTCAAAAATGTCTGCACAGCACACCTTATTCAAAATAATCCTTCCTCAATGCTCCTACTTTAAGCTTATTTGGGGATATTACAAGGTGTTTTATAGATTTTTTTCTTTCATTCATGAAGGAGTAGGACAAAGTTCCACCTATGCTATTTTAATACTCTACTGAATTTCAGATTTTTCTGCAGGTTTATATAGTTTATTCCTGTTTCTCCTGTTTGTTCCTTCGATACAAAATCTCCCCCAGATTGGCCACGCCTGAAAAAACTTGTACTAAACACTTCAGCAATTCAGTTGACTGATCTTTAAACAGACTATGAGAAAAAGAGGTCACACTAAATAAATTAATCTACCGTAAAAATCACCCACAGATGCTTAAAATGTACTGCACTGAAACTTTATCTGCATCTACTGCCCATTCTTCTGCCAACTTCTCATACTGATTGCCACCTAAACAAAAGAATCCACTAACAAAAAGCTAAACAGCAAGTTAAACCAGAAAATGTCATTACTTATAACAATAAAAACAATGGTTCAGTCAGACGGAATAATGCTGAAGTCTGCTTACGTTTCCTCGATGGTCTCCCTTCCTGGAGACCATGTACAGTGAGTGGCAGGATGTCCAGTTAGGTAGGTAAGCATCAGTTGCCCATTTGGATGTCAGCTGTGGCTCAGTAGGTAGCACTTTTGCCTCCGAGTCAGAAGGTTGTTCTACAAGTCCTACTCCAGAGATGAGAGCACATAATCTAGACTGACACTCAGTGCAGCACTGAGGGAGTGCAGCACGGAGGGAGTGCTGCACTGTCAGAGATGCCATCTGTTGGATGAGACGTTAAACCGAGGCCCCGTCTGCCCCCTCGGGTGGATGTAAAAGATCCTATGGCATTATTTTGAACAGCAGGGTGTGCCCTGGCTAATATTTATCCCTCCACCAACACCTAAAAACCTACGATCTGGTCACTTATTTCATAGATGTTAGTGGGAGCTTGCTGTGTACAAATTAGCTGCTGTGTTTCCTACATTACAATAATGACTACATCTCAAAGATTTGACTATGAAGCACTTTGGGATGTCCTGAAAGGCGCTATATAAATGCAAGTAATTTCTCCCTTTGTCCCTCCCCTTTACTTTAGCTTTTCATCAAGTACTCCAGAACCTGATGGCCCAGATTTTAATGCAACTCTTCAATTTCCTTTTTCTCACTTGAATAAAGCTGATTTTTTTCATAAATGTACCTCGAATATTCTTGCTCATATTTTAAAGACTGCAGAAATCTGTCTTGACATTTGCACATTTTTCTGCAATAGTGAGTTCATCATGTTGTATATTTGTTTTGTGTTTAGACCCAAGGCCCACGGTTTCCTCAAGTATGCACTTTCCTGCAAATTACACTATATAGTGAGCGGAAGTAGGAACCTTGGGTGACGATTTTTCCCTTCTTTAGCCTAGATGTGTAGAGGTCAATTGAAATGCACCAGCTGTCACCCCCAATGACTTCAGCTAACTCAGTACAGATCAGGGAACAAATCTGGGACCTTCTTCATCTGCATGGCTTTGAACTACACTCAATGGTGCAGATATCCACTGAGACAGAGGGTGCACTTATGCTTTTGATACTGAACAAATTTTAACTTCATAATTCAATAATGCCTTTTATTGAGAGAAATGACATAACATCGCAGAAAGACAATATCTCAATATCTAGTCACGGTGTTAAAAACTTGCTTCTGGTAGACAGTATATCAAATTCAATTTAATAAGGTTCAAATTTCATAGTAGAGTGGTGTCAGAATCATTTGAAGAGCTCTTGAAAAGCATCTCAGCTTCTGTTGAAACTCACCTTTTGCAATATATTGCAGATTATTGCACATCCAAAGAGGTCTTGGTTGTATGAGAGAATAAGTGCAATTGTAATATAAAATTTTGTTTAAGTTTACAGCAATAGCACACAGTGATGTTGCTCATTGTGTTAAAATGCCATTTCCCTATTAAGAACATAAGAATTAGGAACAGGAGTAGGCCATCTAGCCCCTCGAGCCTGCTCCACCATTCAACAAGATCATGGCTGATCTGGCCGTGGACTCAGTTCCACTTACCCGCCCGCTCTCCATAACCCCTAATTCCCTGATTGGTTAAAAATCTATCTATCTGTGACTTGAATACATTCAATGAGCTAGCCTCAACTGCTTCCTTGGGCAGAGAATTCCACAGATTCACAACCCTCTTGGAGAAGAAATTCCTTCTCAACTCGGTTTTAAATTGGCTCCCCCGTATTTTGAGGCTGTGCCCCCTAATTCTAGTCTCCCCGACCAGTGGAAACAGCCTCTCTGCCTCTATCTTGTCTATCCCTTTCATTATTTTAAATGTTTCTATAAGATCACCCCTCATCCTTCTGAACTCCAACAAGTAAAGACCCAGTCTACTCAATCTATCATCATAAGGTAACCCCCTCATCTCCGGAATCAGCCTAGTGAATCGTCTCTGTACCTCCTCCAAAGCCAGTATATCCTTCCTGAAGTAAGGCGACCAAAACTGCACGCAGTACTCCAGGTGCGGCCTCACCAATACCCTATACAGTTGCAGAAGGACCTCCCTGCTTTTGTACTCCATCCCTCTCGCAATGAAGGCCAACATTCCATTCGCCTTCCTGATTACTTGCTGCACCTGCAAACTAACTTTTTGGGTTTTATGCACAAGGACCCCCAGGTCCCTCTGCACCGCAGCATGTTGTAATTTCTCCCCATTCAAATAGTATTCCCTTTTTTTGTTTTTTTCCCCCCCCCAAGGTGGATGACCTCACACTTTCTGACATTGTATTCCATCTGCCAAACCTTAGCCCATTCGCTTAACCTATCTAAATCTCTTTGCAGCCTCTGTGTCCTCTACACAACCCGCTTTCCCAATAATCTTTGTGTCATCTGCAAATTTTGTTACACTACACTCTGTCCCCTCTTCCAGGTCATCTATGTATATTGTAAACAGTTGTGGTCCCAGCACCGATCCCTGTGGCACACCACTAACGACCGATTTCCAACCCGAAAAGGACCCATTTATCCCGACTCTCTGCTTTCTGTTAGCCAGCCAATTCTCTATCCATGCTAATACATTTCCACTGACCCCGCATACCTTTATCTTCTGCAGTAACCAAATTTCACTGGCTTCCCAAAGCTTCAATGAAGTTTTAAGTTTTTTTGGTTTCCAAGACTGTCTGCTTTTAGGTGCCATCATTTCCCAGTAAATTATATATTGCCAGAGCTGAGATGTACACAGTTGGTGAACAACTGCATCAACCCACATTGTGAATAGTGCAGGAAACGGAAAGAATAATGCTACCCAGGTTTTACAAACAAAAGAAAAGGCAGAGTTATGAGCTGGTGAAGACACAACATGGCAGGGCATGGGCTCGAATACATGGTGGAGTTAGTAGAAATACAAAAATTGCCTCAGTGCCTTTCATGTAGGAGCGGGAAATCAGCCACGATTCCCACTCCTGATCATTCCCCAGTAAATACATACATGTGCACATTAGGTGAGGACAGAATTGGCCCTGGTTGTGATATTCCTCTCTGTCGAATAGTCCACCTGCATCCACTGCCAAGGTTCACACTTGAAGAATGGCCATGTAGGTTATCAAATGGATGGCCACTGATACCTGTGGAGTTGTACCCAAGCATGAGAGAAGGGGAGAAAAAGTAAACACACGGGCCGGGATTTTGCCTACCAGATCGGGAGCGAAGCAGGTGACGCCCATGGTAGGATCCTGGCCCGCTGCCAGTTCCATCCACCTCTGTTGAAATGATTTTACCTTGATGGGGCTTATTAATCTTGCCCAGCAAGGTTCCCGGCCAATTAAAAGGAAGCGGGTCTGATTATGTCATTTGATGACACTTCACGAGTAGTTTTCCTTAAAGGGACCATGTCCACATTGATTTTGACAGTTGTGCTGTCAGTGTTCTATAGCATTGAGGTGCTAACAAGCACTGCACAGAGGGGCGCGGCTGCACCCAATCTCTCCCATGGCTCCCTCCAGATGCTTATGGAGGGAGTCACAGCATGCAGGGAGGTTCTCTTCCCTCGAAATAAGAGACCTCCCCAGGAGACCAACACAGGCTGGTTGCACAAGCAGGGATGTCGTCAATAAGACCAAGCTGCAATGGCGCAAACCTTTCAATGATCTCAGTAAATCACAAAACATTACTGCAAAGCCACACTCAACCTCATCCTGCTGTGTCACTCATCCCCATCACTCTGCCTTTCCTACCCTACTCCTGCACATGTTTACTCACACCAACTTACCTTGCAACTCCACGCATCCCTCTATCTACATGATCACATCTCCATTTCAATAGCCACCTCTCACACTCACCCTCATCTTTGTCCAATCATACCAACTAACAAGACACAAGTTGAGGGACTTGGATCTTTTAGCCAATATTCTTGTAAAGTTTTTGTTAATGTGTTGTTAAACATTGACATTTTTATTTTCAACACACAGCCTTCTTGGACAGATTAATGTGCACCTTTGGAAGTGGCTTAGTGAGTTGCAGTGAATGGTGAGACATAACGGTACCTCCGCAATGGTGATGAGTGTGAAAGAAATGGCTCGGGCATTGCAAGGATGTTTTATGGTGTTGGGTGCAACATGTGGCAGTCAGGGTGTACAGCGTCAACTGAAGTAAATCAGGCCATGGTGAGGACATCCCTGGCCTCCCGGGCAGCAACGTAGTCAGGTGCTGATGCTGTGTCCTGTGCAGCATCAGGTGATTGCGGAGAAGGTTGGTGGTATTGTTGGTGCTGCTGGTGTGCCTGGTGATGGTGGTGTTGCGGCTGATCGTGGTGGGATTCTGAGGACCAAGGTGAGATTGTTTTCAAGGGCACCGATGCTGCTGGAATAGATGGCAGCTGAAGTTGAGATGACGGAAGTGATCTGTCAGTGGTGAGAGAGGTTGCTCCAAGGAGGTGACAGTGGATAGAGTGTCTATTCCAAACACTTACATCCTGCATAAAGCTCAAAAGTGTATTCCAAATCCTGAAGGCTCCAGCTTCTAACATTGGAAAGTGAACAGCTGTGAAATGGTAGCTTCATACCATTTTTGCAGCAGTCAACTAGTCAGAAGAATGTATACTCATTGAAAACCCGACCTACTTACCTGACATGATCCCGGAGTGCCATGAACCTCTTTCAAAGAGCTGGAAAAATGTTATGTACATGGTAAAATGCAATTTAAGTATCTTTTAACAAGCTGTAAATGATATCAATTGCCTCCCCCGCCGCTTGGTGCCGGGTCTGTAAAGTGCTGACAGACTCGACACTTGGGAGACTAGCATGGAGGCGGGTTGACAGTGTGCTCCTGACCCGCTGTCAATCTTCCATTTTGACAGCTGACTCGCCTCCGAATCTCCCCTCTCAGTGACAGCAAATTTCTGGCCATGGTAGAATAAATGATTGAAAAGGCAACATTTCTCTAAACTTGATCTGTTTGCCATTTATTGCACTTAAAGTGGAAGCAAATTGCTTGATTTTATCTGTAGCTGCACAAGGTGTTGCATTGAATGGGTTAAATCACTCTTTGGTAAAATTGGAAGTCACAGAATTGGATTTGTACATTTGCCATCAGTCTGTGCAGCACTGTGTCAAATCTGACCTGACATTGCACTGCACAAATGACGGTGACTATGCAAGCGCAAAGAAGCTGTACAGGAGAAGGGAATCAGCAGGCGGCCATTTAGAAAAGGAAGAGTGGGTTGTAGATAAGAGATGGAATAAAATAAACATAACCACGGCCAAGGACAGAGCTCCGGCTGTCCAAAACAGGCTGACTCATACCTATGGCACTTATGTTTAGATTTCCTTAGAATGCTGAAATAAGCAGCTGTGACGTTACTGTAAGAGTGACACTGCACATCAACCTATTGTCTGTAATGGCCTCCTGCATGAAGAATAGCACCCTTTCTTATTCTCATCAATTCTCAAGTTGTAGGAGTCGAGCACAAAATGGATTATTCAAGAA
This sequence comes from Pristiophorus japonicus, assembly GCF_044704955.1. NCBI lineage: Eukaryota > Metazoa > Chordata > Chondrichthyes > Pristiophoridae > Pristiophorus > Pristiophorus japonicus. The sequence continues at coordinate 120,190,111 of NC_091987.1, read as the reverse complement.
GGCTTGGGTGCTCACAAGGAAACAAACCAGTGTAGTGCAGAGTTAGAATAGTGAAACCTATCCAACATGACAATCTTTAGGTCCAGTTTCAGCAGAGCTTTACTCATCGGCCATCTCCTGATAACACAAAAAAAATGGCAAGTTTTGAATGAATCTTTACAGATGCCAATGATGGCTCTGCTGCTAAATGTACCACACAGCGCAGATTTGAAGTCACACTGACCAGGAAAGGTTGATTCTCGGTCAATGCCAAGTAAGTCCATCTCAGCAGGGATGGTGCTAGGGGAGGTAAAATTGACCTCAATGGTCACTCTAGTGACATAGGCTAGAAAATGTCTGTGTGAATATCCAGTCAGTGCAGGATGGACTCTGGCTGTGATGGCTTTCACAATCGTGCTCGGCTCATCTAAACTCAACAAATAAAGAATGGCCCATTCAAGGAACGCTTCAAAATACTTCCAGCATTAGTGGAACAGCCTTCAAGAAACTGGAGGGAACAATTCCAAGGAAGAAATCCCACCAAACAGATTTTTTTCTCATCCTTATTTTTAGTCATTTTTATTTTATTTTGCTTATCAAATTAAGGCAGGTCAGGGTGAGGAACACTTAGAGCACCCACATCTATAATTCAGGTGTAGCACAGAACAGATACAGAATGAAACTCTGTCCCAATGATGTGCTTTGCCATCAACTCAGCAAAGCACGTCTCACCGCATCAGTGACAAATTTTTCTATTTCACACATCAGTCATCTCTATACCAAACTGTGTGATTGTCAATTCTGTGTCAATTTTTGGGATGTGCTGTAGCCTCATGCTAACCAAGAACTGAGCTGAGACTATGTAAGCTCATTTTACATAGCAGCCTGATTGCCAGCAGAGAGGGGAAACTTCTAAACCCCCACTCCAAGCTGAACAATGTACCAACAGAGTAGCATCCAGGCCCACTATTAATATTTTAAAAAAACTCAGGGTTTTCAAGAAATACTTGGTTTGCTTTTTTACTGGGTTCTGTCCAGTAAATGGGTCGAGTTTAATATGGTTGTAAATCTGCAGAGTTGGGAATATTTTGCAACAGATACCAATATTTCTAGTTTATTGTTCAGCTTAGGTCAAAATGGTCGTCATCGAGAAGTGGTCCTCTTGTTGACCGTACATTTCATCTCAGCTGGATTACTCTACAGAAAGTAATGGCATTTATATAGCACCTGTCACGATCTCAGGACATCCCAAAGTATTTTAAAACCAATGAAGTACTTCTGAAGTGTAGTCACTGTTGTAATGTAGGAAATGCAACAGCTAATTTGTACACAGCAATGTCCCACAAACAGCAATAAGATAAAGAGAAGATAATCCAATGTTTAGTGATGTTGGCCAGGACAGCAGGGATAACTCCCCATCTCTTCTTCAAAATAGTGCCATGGGATCTTTTATATCCACCTGAGAGGGCAGACGGGGCCTCAGTTTAACATCTTATCTGAAAGACAGCACCTCCAACAGTGCAGCACACCCTCAGTACTGCACTGGAGAATCAGCCTAGATTTTGTGCTCAAATTTCTGGAGTGGTACTGGAACCCACAACCTTCTGATTCAGAGGCAAGCGGGAATTCAAAAGAGGGAAGTGGGGACAAAACACCAGAGAGAATTAGACAATATCATGTGATAGTTTTATTACCAGATACTGGGAGGGGGGGAGGGAGGGTGCTGCAGAATTTAACTAAGAGATGATTTTGGGTAGGCAGGAGGGCTGGACAAGCGACAAGCCATCAATTTCAGGTCCGGGATATGTTACATCGTGATCACCGGAAACCGGCAGAGAGGCGCAGATGACCGGCTGCCGGCATGGTATGATCAGGTGGCCTCTGGATGCCTGCCGGCACCCTGGAAGTTCACAGGAGCAGCGTCTCGTGGATGGGAAGAGGAAGAGTTAGCGGCAGCAGATGCCCAGACTTACCTTGAGGCCTGGAGCAGTCTCGTACACGATCTCTTCTTCCTACAGACCAGGTTTCACTGAATGGGGTAGCTGTGGTGAAAAATGCCATTGGGGTCCTAACAACATCATAGGAGCTCGTTTACATGTATCAATGAAGATCCCGCTCAAATCAGCCTAGATTTTGTGCAAGTGCCTCGGCCGTCTAAAAAAAGGTTCAGTTAAGGTGGCGGTGGGTGGGAATCAAGCGGGAACAGGGCAGTAAGGTATTGGAGGTGATTTTAACTGTGCGTCTGCCCCATTCCCACCACGTGGAGTAGGTTAAAATCACCACCAAGGATTGTACAGATTTTATTCCACAATGCCAGAATTTTGGAAACTCGTATCCATGGTTGTGCCTGATATGTCTCTAAGTGCACACGTTATACATCTCCATCAAGATAATGCACTTCACTGTTTAATTCAATCCAATTCTCAAACATAAACATATATGTACTGGAATTATTCAAGGCTTGCGGTTAAGTATGAAAGGAAGTACGTACATCATTTTGACAGATTGTATCCCAGAGAGTAGGACTGATTTGACTTGGAAGCCCTAAGGCAGTTTACTGCATTCCCTATGGTTCACAAAATCACCAATGAATCATGCATAAACTCTCAAAGGACAGCATACCTCAACTCAGAGTCAAGTCTTGCATAAACCAAACTGAAAGACAGCATTTTGCTACTGTATGCCTGACCCTTTAGTTATAGCACCTCCCATTGGAAGACAAGTTGCATTACAGGGAAAACACTGCAAGTAACCAGATTTGACAACCAACTTTGACAAGAACCATTTTCAAAAAGCAACATTGAATTTACTGCACTCACTCAAAATAATACGTTAGCAATCCTAGACATTATTACTAATCTAATTTCATGCAACTCTTTCTACACAACGTAAATATCCCATTGTAATTTTGCAAGATCTATTTGAAGGTAGGAATGGGTTGTTGCCTTATATAAAGAAGATTCCTAATATTTGGGTTGTGCAGTTTAAAAACATGTGAACATAGTGTTGTATATTCATGATGTAATCTGATTTAGTACATACTCGAAGGGACACAACCATGTAGTTTTAGATATATCGATTTAGAAAGATTCAGAAAGAGTGCAAGGTCATTCATGTGTTTTACAGCTCTGAATTACTATGAGTGTTTGTAATACAGCTCCCCCTAGTGGACTACTGCACCACCTAGTGGACTACTGTGGTAATGCAACTACTGATGTAAAGACAATAAAAGGGTCATTGGCAAAGTCACATGCTAAAAGTTTTTGTGTTAGAGCCATCTTGTAGAGTGTGTTTTTTAGTGATGTCATAAGAAAATATCACATTGGTGATGAGGATAGGATTTCTGGATGCCCCAGCTGAAATTTTTGTTGGTGGATGATCCAGTTAACCAACAGAGACACTTTGAGGTGTTCTTTGTTTTGCAGAACAGCTGAAAATCCAAAGTAAATTTCAAGCACACTTGGCTGAACTGTTGACATTGCCAGAGTTCAGATGGCCGTGCCTATGGGAATAATAGGATGCTTGGGTGAGTTCCATCGCGACCGAGAGACTAGAAATGTTTTTCACCGTGAAGAGTATCGTTGAAGTCCCTGATGATGAAAACCATAACCGGGTGCTTTAGAAAGGAAACAGATTATTTTCTTTACTGAAGCAGGCCCCGAGGTGTATGAAACCATGAAAAATGTGCTTGTTCCCGTCAAGCCAAAGGACATGCCACTGACGGAGATTCAGCACTACAGTCCTGAGCCCTTAGGAATTAATGACAGCTATTATTTTGGAATAAGAGATCAATTAATTGACGAGGGTATCAGTGAGTACATTGTAGCTTTATCCATTTACTGTCATTTTGGAAACTTTCAGGACCGAGCATTGCCTGACCACTTTGTTTGTGGGATGAATAATGAAGAAATAAGAAAATTGTTGACAACCCCTATCTTGACTTTTGATTTAGCTTGTCAGACAGCTATGTCGAAGGATATGGCCGACCAATACTCCCGAGAATTTTGCGCCATTTCCAATCGTCAGACAACCGAGGTGAATTGCCTGCAGGTTAAAAGTAAAGGCAGTTGGACCCCAAGGCCTCAGAAATTGGCCAAATTAACAGCGCATTGAAGTTGTGCTACCGGTGCCTGGGACAAGACATTGTTCAAAGCTGTCCATATTTGAAGGCACGAAAACTGGACATCTTGCAAAGGCATGCCAACTGATCAGTAAACCGATGTTCAATGCTATAATTAGAAATCGCCAGAGACTACATAGCATTGAAGAAAAGCAACAGGACGAGGAAAGTTTGGAGATACACGTCATCAGGAGCACAAGGGTATCGAATGATTCATGATGTATCATCATTCAAGTAGATGTTACAGGAACCAGGATATCCATGGAAATCGACACTGGCACATCTGTGAGCATAATACCGCAATCGCTATAGCTCGACAAGTTGAGTGATTTTCGACTGGAAGAATAGAATTTAGGGCTGCAAGGCTACTCAGGAGAGCAAATCCCTGTTTTAGGACGTATCACATACCGGTTGATTTTTACTGACCTGATGGCATAAAGTCTGGGATGTTTATTGTAAGGCCGGGCTCCTTGCATATATTATCACAAATACTTGGACTTCTGGAAGCCTTTGAAAAAACCCCATGTGAAAGACTACTAACTAAATTTAAATCCAGGGGCTGCATATGTAATGAATTAAAAAAAGAGACAGTACTAGAAGAGGTGTCGTGTTAGATGAAGTAAGATGTTGAGTGGAATACTGCAGTGATCAGTTGGTCCTGTGCTGTTTCTTATTTACATAAATGATCTCAATGCAGAGACCAATTATCAGCTTGTTAAATTTGTGGACAACTTTAAAATAGGGAGCACAGAAGGGACAGAAGATGCAGTTAACAAGCACAAAAGAATATAGATCAGTTATAAAATTGGTGGGTAAACAGCAAATTAATTTTAATACCAACAAGTATAAAGTAGACGCACATTGGAAAAGAAGAGTGTACATATACAAAGAAATTGGACTGGAGACTTCGAAAGGGATGTGGGAACAGTAAACTCAGCATTTTTAATATCAAGATAATGTGAAAAAATAATTAAAAAGTAGAATGTTGGGATAGATAGCCAGACCAGTGGAGTACAAGTTTAGAGGTTACGTTGAAGCTTCAGAATGCACTGACTAGACCTCACTGGGAACATGGAGGGTGAAATTGGTCTTGGGTGGTAGCACAAATAGTGATTCTGCCTAGCACACCAAGCTTAGGCCCAGAACATCCCACTTCTTCTGAGAGCAGAGGATGGTTTCACACAGGGCCTCCCAAAGGCACCAAATAACTTGTAGAACCACAATCATTGATCACGTCCAATTGCAGGCCCTTCTTTCGCTCAGAGGGAAAATGTACATTTTTAATGGCCCAGATTTTGCGATAGTAATGATGGTGAAACTGGCAGCGTAAAATTTATAAAAAGTAAATTAGAATCTGTGTAGTTTACGTCCTGGTTTGCCGGCTATGAGAATTCTTCAATGTGATTGGCTGCTCAGCCTGCTGGATGACATCACTGTTGCTGGATGCTGGACATTCATCTGATTGGGCACCAGATTCAAATGAAGGTCGGGAGAGCTTAAATCGACGCCACAGAGATAGTTAGATCTTTGTGGGCAGCTTTCTTCCAGATCAGAGACGAGCGCAGTCACTTCACCGCTGACCGCAAATTTCCAGCCAAAGCCTTCTTTGGCTCAATGAAGGCAGCTCTGGCTCCTCCCCTTGGAGAAGCAGAGTACCACTCTGATTTTCTGCTGGACCCTCAAGGCAAGTGCCTCCGTTGCACTTCTACAATTGTGGGTCACCCACCTTGATTATTAAAATAATCCTAACTCCACGATTTGGGATGGAGTCAATGTCCTTCTCAGTTGGTGGCTGGAAGTCCTGCTAGGTCATACTTCCAGCAGTGGAGTTACCACTCCAGCAATTCTGGCCCGAAGATTTTCGTCCAACTGATCTTTTAAAACCAAGGGCAGTTTGGGCCTCAGTATGTTGAAAATAGATTCATGGGATCTGTAGCAAAGAAGTGTTTCTCCATTTAATCATAAATCATTTGTATAATAGTGGTGTGGCCAATAGGTGTATACCTCTGATTTGCATTGTATTAGGAAACCTGCAGAGGGCTACAGACTTGGCGTGAATGATCAGTCCCTTATCTTTTCCTCACACACAGACGAGGCTTTAGTTTAGTGAATACATTTGGAAAAAGGTGACATGATAGGTCCAAGTCAGCATGGATTTGTGAAAGGGAAATCATGCTTGACAAATCTTCTGGAATTTTTTGAGGATATTTCCAGTAAAGTGGACAAGGGAGAACCAGTTGATGTGGTATATTTGGACTTTCAGAAGGCTTTCGACAAGATCCCACACAAGAGATTAATGTGCAAAGTTAAAGCACATGGGATTGGGGGTAGTGTGCTGACGTGGATTGAGAACTGGTTGTCAGACAGGAAGCAAAGAGTAGGAGTAAATGGGTACTTTTCAGAATGGCAAGCAGTGACTAGTGGGGTACCGCAAGGTTCTGTGCTGGGGCCCCAGCTGTTTACATTGTACATTAATGATTTAGACGAGGGGATTAAATGTAGTATCTCTAAATTTGCGGATGACACTAAATTGGGTGGCAGTGTGAGCTGCGAGGAGGATGCTATGAGGCTGCAGAGTGACTTGGATAGGTTAGGTGAGTGGGTAAATGCATGGCAGATGAAGTATAATGTGGATAAATGTGAGGTTATCCACTTTGGTGGTAAAAACAGAGAGACAGACTATTATCTGAATGGTGACAAATTAGGAAAAGGGGAGATGCAACGAGACCTGGGTGTCATGGTACATCAGTCATTGAAGGTTGGCATGCAGGTACAGCAGGCGGTTAAGAAAGCAAATGGCACGTTGGCCTTCATAGCGAGGGGATTTGAGTACAGGGGCAGGGAGGTGTTGCTACAGTTGTACAGGGCCTTGGTGAGGCCACACCTGGAGTATTGTGTACAGTTTTGGTCTCCTAACCTGAGGAAGGACATTCTTGCTATTGAGGGAGTGCAGCGAAGATTCACCAGACTGATTCCCGGGATGGTGGGACTGACCTATCAAGAAAGACTGGATCAACTGGGCTTGTATTCACTGGAGTTCAGAAGAATGAGAGGGGACCTCATAGAAACGTTTAAAATTCTGACGGGTTTAGACAGGTTAGATGCAGGCAGAATGTTCCCAATGTTGGGGAAGTCCAGAACCAGGGGTCACAGTCTAAGGATAAGGGGTAAGCCATTTAGGACCGAGATGAGGAGAAACTTCTTCACCCAGAGAGTGGTGAACCTGTGGAATTCTCTACCACAGAAAGTAGTTGAGGCCAATTCACTAAATATATTCAAAAGGGAGTTAGATGAAGTCCTTGCTACTAGGGGGATCAAGGGATATGGCGCGAAAGCAGGAAGGGGGTACTGAAGTTGCATGTTCAGCCATGAACTCATTGAATGGCGGTGCAGGCTAGAAGGGCTGAATGGCTGACTCCTGCACCTATTTTCTATGTTTCTATGTTTTCTATAAATACCTGTAGAAACTCTAATGTTAAGCCAGTCTCAAATTTACATTTTACTGGAAAAAACTGCAAACTCCAGGTAACATTAATCCAGATTTGTTTCCACTCTTTAGTTTGGGTATCATACAAATTCCATAGCTATAAAAATGATGGGTGAGAAATTCGTGGCCTTAGCTCCACTCTGTAGCACCATTAAATGGAGCTAAACAGAGGCCGCCGCTCTTACAGTAACTGTTAGTGGGTCCTGCGGCAGCCATTGTTTTGGTCCCTACCTTTGCACTGCCAGTAACTAGCAGGGCCATCTCCAACAAAGTGGCGGTGTTGTGATATAAATCGGCATGCAACACTGACTTTGTCACAAGTGCGAACTGCGATCCTAGCGCTGAATTCAGCACTGGGTCCTAAGCATGCCAGGCAAGCAGACTAACAGTGACGATGTCTGCACCTCTTAAAGGAACACACACATCATTCAGGTATGTTTGAATTTAAAGTTTTGGACTGGGTATTTTTTGGTTTTATTGAAGTGATGGCTTGTTGCAATAGATGTGAAAAGCTGTGTGTGTGTAGGAGTGCTGATGGATGTTTACAAAGATCAGATGGTAAATGAACATGCTGCAAATACTCAGGTCACGCAACATCCATGGAGAGAAAAAGAGTTCATGTCTCAGGTCGACATGCTGCCTGACCAGCTGTATGTTATGCTGTCATTTCACATTTACAGCACCTGCTTGCAGAGGCAAGAGGAAGACACAGAAGAGGAGGATGCAGAAGAGGAGGAAGCCGAAGAGGAGGAAGCAGACAGAAGGATTCATCCCAGACAGCCCCTTTGTGCCCGGGATATCAAGAATGGAATCATGCACCTGTGGTCCCAGTGACCACAACCTCAATTCCCCTTTCAACATTAGTGCCACACCTTACCTTCCATCTGTTACTGATCATCACAATGTCCTCTTGGCCAGATGCTGAAATAAAAGCCACCACCAAACAAACTTTCCAATCCACCTATATACATCTAGCCATCCAATGTGACATCAAGAAATCAATTCATCACCCATATGCATTCTCTTAGTGACTGTCTTGTGTGTGCCTTTGTCTATCCTACTGATGTCATGCAATGTTACCCCAGTGGCTGCTGCATAGCTGGTGGAAGGCTGCTAACTTCCATTGGGGGACATTGTAAATGGCCTTTCTGGTTGACCTTGAGGAACTGGTGGCTGGGAGTGTCAAATCAATTTTCCTCCTCTTGTCCTTCTTCACTCTCCTCTCCCTCTTCTTGGTCACACACTGGCTGGGCAGATTGCATTTTTTGGGGGTGTGAAATGAGGAATGCACAAGGGTGGCATTATGGTGCCGGGAGGGTAGGAAAGCATGTGGGGCATGCCAGAAAGAGGATAACGTGTGATGATACCAGCATCTTGTATTCTTTCAATCCTGTTGCTGGCCAAGGGCTCAGCCATGCTCCTGCCAAGAAGGTTTCCTCCAATGAGGTGAGGCTAGAAATGGGAGCTGTGCCTCGTGATTGGTACAAATTGTTGGTAGGTGAGTAATTAGGGGTTGGGGTGGGGGTCGTGCATTGAGCAGTGCGAGGTGCTAGTGGTGCAGTTGGTGGGAGACGGCTTTTGAAGATGCATTCACTGACCTTTACCAATGGTCTGAGGTCATGAGGCTTCTTTGGGCACTGGAGCCAGGTGATGGGTGCGATACTGCTGGCAGTGATGGCTTTGGTGATTTATTCCCACATCGCTTTTTCTGGAGGACCTCCTGGCCCATGTGGGTAGAGGGCCTGTCTTGCAGTGTTGAATCACTGCACAAAGCTGGAGTGCTGCATGCGAGATCCTGGGCAATTTGTGTTAGTGCTGAGGCAATTTTCCCATTTTTTAAGGTTAGGAAGGGAATTCAGCTTTAAGAGCTGAATATTCACATTTGGGACTTCATTTTAATGTTTTTATTTAAAGAGGTGGAAAGGGCTGAAAACTGCATTGTTTCACTTCAGTTTAATTTGTATTGCTTCAGTGTGCATGGCCTATTTAATTCTCAGGCCACTTCATTGCCCACAATTCCTTGCAAGCTCCACAGCCTCGCTTCGAGGCTGTGGAGACACAGAGACACAGAGGCTCGAACTCCACATCTGCACATGAATTTCCGGTCGGATGGCTCCAGCAATGCCACTGCATGGCAGGCAAGTGCCGCGCCAACAATTTGCATCTGCCCTGATGAATTTTGCTCCATTAGTGTTACGGCCATTTATTCCAGTTACCAGTGACACTCGCAACTTTACTGGCTAAAACGAATTTCTCCCCCTCTGTAAATTCTCCATTTTCATCTTGGGTTAGTGATCGTACTCGTGCCTCAGAATTAGAAGGTTGTGGGTTTAAGCCCAATCTAGTCCTGCTAGGATAATACTCCAGATCGGTATTGAGGGGGGAGTGCTATTTTGCTTGAGGTACTGCCCTACAGATTAGATGTTAAACTAAGGCATAGTGCCTTTAACAGAAGTTCAGGTGGCGGAGGAGCAGCGCGAGATCGTGGCGGAGGTGCGGCAAATGAGGGCACGGGGCCCAGAAGAGGCGAGGGCCCAGGGGCAGCACGGGTCAGCCCACACTTCAATGTGTGCACGCACTAGGTCCGTGCAGCAGAGCAGGTCTCCAGTCATCCTGGTTAACCCTTGCCACTGGATAAAGGCCTAGCTCTGTCAAGCCCGTGTGGTGGCTGATGTGCAACAGTCACCACACGTTAAAAAAATCCACGCACAAGCATCTTCCACCCCTTCAATTGGAGTTGAGGACTGGAATATCGGGTCCTTCATTGAAACATCTGTGAACTCATGTGGAAGCAAGCCATCCTCGTTCAAGGGACCACCTTTAATGATGATGATGAGGCTGATATTAAGAGATCTTTTAGCTTTATTCTTAGAGTTACCTGGTTTCCTGGCCAACATTCCTTTCTCAATCATCATCAGTAAAAACAGACTAACTGGTCATTCAGCTCATTCTTGTTTGTGGGACCTTGCTGTGCATAAAGTGGCTGATAGGTTTGCCCTCATAACAGTCACTACAATTCATTATATGTAAAGCCCCTCTAGGAATTTCTGAGAGGTGTGATAAGATGCTAAATCAATGGAAATCTTTCTCCTGGAGGCACTGATTCAAGCTGAAGTTTGGTTCCACATAAATTTCTTTACGCAAGATTTCACGGAGCTTGGAATATTTTGCTGCAGGAAGTGGCTGAGGCACAGACCACTGCATATTTTGAGAGAAAATTTAATAAATATTTGGAGCAGTTGATGATACAGGACTATCGGGAGACAGCACAACAGTGGGATTGGACTTAAATGGCTCTACCACTGGCACAAACTGAATGACCCCTATGGTACTGCAAGACAGGCTGGCTAAGATAGGCTGTGTTTCTAAACATCAGTGCAAATTCATTATCTGTATCTCACCATTGTTATATCTTGTTTACAGGGGCAAATTGGAGCTGAATTAACCTACAAAAATGTAATTTACATTGGAATAAAATCCATTAAAAAGTGGATTTCATCAATTGACCTGATAGAGGTCTTTAAAATTGTGAAGGATTTATAGGGTAGATGTAGAGAAGATGTTTCTAATTGTGGGAGAGTCCAAAACTAGGGGTCATAATTCTAAGACAGTCACCAATAAATACAATAAGGAAATCAGGAGAAACTTCTTTATCCAGAGTGGGTTAGAATGTGGAACTCACTGCCTCCCATTGAGACAAATAGCATAGATGCATTGAAGGAGAGGCTAGATAAGTTCCAGAGGGAGAAAGAAATAGAATGCTATGCTGATAGGGTAAGACTAAGTAAGGTGGGAGGAGGCGCGCATGCAGCATAAAAACCAGCATGGAGCAGTTGGGCCGAATGACATGTTTCTGTGCTGTAAAATCTATTAGGGCTGGATTTTAGGCGGGGCAGGAAAGTTACCAGCCGGGAATAGGTTGCTTCGGGGGAGCAGTGCGAAGGGAAGCGTTGCACAACTTTTGAGGTGCAAAAATGGGAAACTCACAAACTGAAGTGCCGGGCCATGTGTGTCCGAGAGAGGCCTTGGGGTGGGGGGGGGGGGGGTGGGGGGGGAGAAACTGTAAAAGAACATTCCCAAAACATTGCACATTGCAACATAAATCACAAAAAAAATTTAAAAGAACACTCGTACTTACCTTTACAGCACTTTACCTTCCTCACCGCCGCCAGCATGGCTGGTCATTCATTGTGAGGCACGATTCCAGGCGTACGCGTTGGGGTTCGGGTCAAAACTTGGATGGTGTCACGACGAGAGGCGTTGCACATCCAGCTCAGCTCTTCCCAATGGCGCTGCTGAGCACCGCCGCAAAATGGGACCCGAGGATCGCGACCGGACGCAGACCTCGCCACCCCATTTCACGCCGCTCTGGGGCAAAACCCGGAACGCAAAGGGCTGGGAAATCCAGCTCTATGTAATTGGGAATGCTGTAAATTTTCTGGATTTCACCTTCCTGCTTGCAGGCAGATTGCAATTGTCCAGGACCGCAACAAACAAAAATGTTGACAGTGCAAAATGAAGACATCCAATCAGCAGTCAATGTAATGATATCACTCCCTCAAAGATTCAATGGGTAAACACAGCACAAGCTGTGGCACTGATCCACACAGATCAGAAAACCACGGAAATGAAAGTACCTTAACAATAGTGACTGGTCCGGGAAGAAATACAAGCACAAGTTTTTGTACCCAGGCCAAATACAATGAACCTTCACTAAGCTCAGCAACAGTGCCATGTTAGGTGAGAAATCTGCCCATTGTTTTAAAATTGGTAATAGTGTTGACACATGCATTCCACAAGAGGTGAGTGTGTGCCAAGAGTTTGATATGGTTCCATTGCTCAAATGAAAATGTTTATCAGAGTAAATGGTTAGACTGAGAGAGTTTTGGGTTTCAGTAACTCTTCATAGTCACTTCTCTACTACTCTGTACTGGAGAGATGTTGGGGGAGGGTGTTGGGGTTAGAGAAATTCCACTTGCCGATAATTTTACTGGAAAGGGTTAGCATCAGCGTGAATACCAAAATAAAGTAATAAATCGAGGAAATCACTACGTTTCGCACCAGGCTGAATACTACTGTAATAAAGGGGCACTGCTCATGACACCAGGGCTAAACTGAAAATGTGCAAGTGAAAGAACCAGGGAGAGCAAAATAACGTTGGTCAACTGTGATCTCTTTTGTTTAAATTGCATCTGACAGATGAAGACGCTTTTTGTGTGCAAGTATTTAGCAAATGGGTATAGTTCATGTTAGAAATGCTCTGCACCAAGCGCTTCTCAATGCGTTACAGTGGATTTATTATGAAACTGAATGTTACAGCAGCACAAAGCAGGCAGTCTACTCCTTCAATAGTTTATGGGAAAGTATGCAGATTGTCAGATAGGGGTGTATGAAACACTAGATGTATAATAACTACATGACCGATTGAACGACTGTTCAAATAAAACAGGGAACAATGGGTGTCTGAGAGTAAATGCAAGGCAGTAATCTCTCAAGGACTCAGATGATGTCATGAACTATCCATTAGGAGTCCCTTTGTGTCGCCCGAAGGATGTCAATGTCCAGAGCCCCATGTTAATACATGGTGAAGCAACTTTTGAGCATAAGCATTTGGTTGCCGAGAAATAATACTGCAGAATATATTCTAATGGGACTAGATATCTAGCAGTGTGCCTCAAGGCAGCAACACGCTGAGGTTTCAAACAGCTCCAGCAAAAATTGCAACGGTGATGCACTGAACCTCAACATCTCTTACTGTCTTTAAACACACTGGTACTTATGTGTTATTCTATATTATGCAAGCACAAGATTTAAATAAATGTACCCTGATGTATGTAGTTTGAGGAAGAAACTTGCAGTGAGGCAGACTTGCTAGTTAGTGTCTACTGTGTCTCCTGGCACATGAGGCAACCCATTTCTTCCACTGATCTCTGTCCTAATCAAGATATTTGACTCAACTGGGGTATCACTTTGCCTCACACCCAACAGATTGTTGTTTTTCACAGTTGATGTTTATATTTACAAGTCTGAACAGACTCGTCTTGTCTCTGGGTTGTTTCTATAACCGAAAGCCTTTTTAAGTCCAAGACACGACATATCTCGGTTGCCAGGCTGGGGTCGCAGCCACTTCGGTGGACTCCAGCCGAACTTATGGCAAGAGTCTTCCAGAACAGGCGCAGAATTGTTGGCCCACCGAGTTCACAGGGCCTAATTAAAATGTCACCTATAAAATACAAGCAGGTACACAACCAGCTTTAGAAACTTTTGCAGATTTATTTCAACACAGTACCACCAACTTTCAAACCATTTATCAAGCAGTAGCACCAGCTGCTACTCAGAGGAAAATATTTGAATCCTACAATCCCCGACACCTCCATTTAAATAACCATTCCATATTATGTATAATTCAGAATACAAATATTGCACATAGACACGAGGCCAAAGTATTTTTTTTAAAAACCTGTATAAAAGTGAGCAATACTATAAGAACCATGGTGCCCAGGCAGGTGTACATGTCAGGCAGTTTAACTGAGTACAAGCATGTCATTCCCAGAAAGGGTCTCGCTCTTATTACGTGAAATTCTTTTGCTAGTTTGTCTACATAAACCACAAATCCACATATGAATAGTACAGAACTTTAAATTACAACTACAAGATGCACATCATTGCAGATAGCATGCAGCTGCTCAAACACTGACTATTTCACCACCAAAGGAAAACTAGAATTTAGTGAAATATAAAACATATTTATGAACAAAGAGAAAATACCCACTTTAATGTTCATATGATCTTCGTTATAAATTTCCGTAGAAAAAAAAATGACTTGCACAATTCATTATAGTTAATGATGGTTGAATTTTGAAAACGGAAATGACTACAAGCATTTAATGAAGTACAACAAACGTTGGGGTGTGGGTTTGGGAGAATAATGTTGATGACATTTTTTAGATCTTAAGTGAGGACGTTATGTGGCAAAGTACTGCAAATGTTAAAAACATGCTTGAACAAAATCTCTGATTGCTCCAATTGCCCTCCTTTCCGTTTGTAATGCTTTTGGATTTACAAAAAATTGAAGCGATGCTAATGGCACAGGTTGTACTTTGGAAGGAGGCCAATGTTAACCATGTAAAATATTTGCTCTGGTATTACTTGTCACAAGATAGCCAGAACAGATTGTGCTTCAAACAACCGAACATTTTCAAAGATCAAATATTAGGGTTTGCATTGTATTAAAGTTTCTACTTCTGTAAAATGACAGCATTGAGAAGAGTCCTTGTATCACAGTATTGTTTACACTTGCCCTGTTTGTATCCTGAAATTTAGTGTGTACACTGTCCTCATGATTGAGCTTCTGAGCTCCCATAACCGGTACTAGTTGGAAGGTGAGGTCACGTGTGGGGGACTGGTCGAAGCTGCTCCAACTGAGACTCCAGTGCAATACGCTCTTTGCGAACTTCCTGAAAGAGACAAACATTTGTATCACATCATTCTGTGTTTCTTCTATACGACAAATATTCGTAAGTAACAATGTGCGTTATCCTTTAAAAAGTTTTGGAGACAGTATAAAATTGAAGCTCACAGAAGTTTGAACAAAATCAGGAGTGTAATGGTGGGTATACGGAGTACATTAACTTCTTGTTTTTGGAGGCTAAGGTCCTCATTCCAAAAAGCACAAGATGAGGAAATCATATAAAATTGCTTCAACACCACTGCCTTTACTGCCCAGTAATGAAGACCAATCAACAGAAATCCAAATGACAAAAAGCAGTGGAGTTGGAGGCTGTTATAAGATTGTAATCATGGGCGATTTTAACCTTCATTTTGATTGGATAAAGCTAATTGGCCAGGGTTGCCTTGAGGAAGAGTTCATAGAATGTATCCGGGATAGTATCCTTGAACAGTACGTTACGGAAGCGACCAGGGAGCAGGCCATCTTACATCGGGTACTGTGTAATGAAACAGGATTAATAAACAATCTCCCAGGAAAGGATCCTCTAGGAATGAAGTGACCATAACATGGTTGAATTTCAAATTCAGTTGGAGGGTGAGAAAGTTGGATCTCAAACCAGTGTCCTCAGGTTAAATAAAGGAGACTACAAAGGTATGAGGGCAGAGTTGACTAAAGTGGACTTTGAAAATAGATTAAAGTGTGGGACGGTTGATGAGCAGTGGCAGACATTTAAGGAGATATTTCAATACTCGCAACAAAAATATATTCCAATGAGAAGGAAAGATTGTAAGAAAAGGGATAACCAAGGAAATAAGGGATGGTATCAAATTGAAAACAAGGACATATAAAGTGGCCAAGACTAGTGGGAGACCAGAGGATTGGGAAACATTTAAAAGTCATCAAAGAATGATTAAAAAAAAATAAAGAGAGGGAAGATAGATGATGAAAGTAAACGAGCACAAAATATAAAAAGATAGTAAGAGTTTCTACAGGTACATAAAAAGGAAAAGAGTGGCTAAAGTAAATGTTGGTCCCTTAGAGGATGATACTGGGGAATAAATAATGGGCAGAGACTTTGAACAAATATTTTGTATTGGTCTTCCCAATAGTGGATAATCAAGGGGCTAAAGGGAGGGAGGAATTTAATACAATCACTTTCACTAAAGAAGTAGTACTTGGTAAAATCATGGGATTAAAGGCAGACAAGTCACCTGGACCTGATGGCTTGCATCCTAGGGTCTTAAAAGAAGTGGCAGCAGTGATAGTGAATGCATTGGTTCATAGAGAAGGTTCACTGGGTTGATCCCGGGGATGAGAGTGTTGACTTATGAGGAAAGGTTGAGTAGGTTGGGCCTCTACTCATTGGAATTTAGAAGAATGAGAGGTGATCTTATTGAAACGTATAAGATTATGAGGGGGCTTGACAAGGTGGATGCAGAGAGGATGTTTCCACTGATGGGGAGACTAGAACTAGAGGGCATGATCTTAGAATAAGAAGCCGCCCATTTAAAACTGAGATGAGGAGAAATTTCTTCTCTCAGAGCGTTGTAAATCTGTGGAATTCGCTGCCTCAGAGAGCTGTGGAAGCTGGGACATTGAAAAAATTTAAGACAGAAATAGACAGTTTCTTAAACGATAAGGGGATAAAGGGTTACGGGCAGCGGCAGGGAAGTGGAGCCGAGTCCATGATCAGATCAGTCATGATCTTATTAAATGGTGGAGCAGACTCGAAGGGTCGTATGGCGTGCTCCTGATCCCATTTGTTATGTTCTTATTTACAATCTATATTAATGACTTGGATGAAGGGACCAAGTGTAATGTAGCCAAGTTTACTGATGATACAAAGATGGAAAGCAAATTGTGAGGAGGACACAAAAAATCTGCAAAGGGATCTAGACAAGGCTAAGTGAGTGGGCAAAAAATTGGCAGATGGAGTATAAAGTGGAAAAATGTGAGGTTATCCACTTTGGCAGAAAAAATAGAAAAGCAAATTATAATTTAAATGGAGAAAAATTGCGAAGTGTTGCAGTACAGAGAGACCTGTGGGTCCTTATGCATGAAACACAAAAGGTTAGTATGCAGGTACAGCAAGTAATCAGGAAGGCAAATGGAATGTTGGCCTTTATTGCAAGGGGGATAGAGTATAAAAGCAGAGAAGTCCTGCTACAACTGTACAGGGTATTGGTAAGGCTATACCTAGAGTACTGCATACAGGTTTGGTCTCCGTATTTAAAGGAAGGATATACTTGCATTGGAGGCTGTTCAGAGAAGGTTCATTAGATTGATTCCTGAGATGAGGAGGTTGACTTATGAAGATAGGTTGAGTAGGTTGGGCCTATACACATTGGAGTTCAGAAGAATGAGAGGTGATCTTATTGAAACTTATAAGATAATGAGGGGAGCTCGGCAAGGTGGATGCAGAGACGATATTTCCACTCATAGGGGAAACTAAAACTAGGGGACATAGTCTCAGAATAAGGGGCCGCCCATTTAAAATGGAAATGAGGAGGAATTTCTTCTCTGAGGGTTGTAATTCTGTGGAATTCTCTGTCCCAGAGAACTGTGGAGGCTGGGTCATTGAATGTATTTAAGGCGTAGACAGATTTTTGAGCGATAAGGAATAAAGAGTTATGGGGAGCGGGCAGGGAAGTGGAGCTGAGTCCATAATCAGATCAGTCATGATCTTGTTGAATGGTGGAACAGGCTCGAGGGGCCAAATGGCCTACTCCTGCTCCTATTTCTTATGTTCTTATGTAATTAGTCGGTTTTGATATCAGAAAAAAATAGCTTCTATGTATATAGTGCCTTTCATGATCTCAGGATGTCCCAAAGCACTTTACAACCATTGAAGTACTTTTGAAATGTAGTCACTGTTGTAATGTAGGAAACGTGGCAGTCAATTTGAGCACAGCAAGATCCTACAAACAGCAATGTGATAATGTCCAGATAATCTATTTTCATTGGTTGAGGGCTAAATAATGGCCAGGACACTGGGGTTAACTCTCTTGCTCCTCTTCAAAATAGTGCCATGGAATCTTTTACATCTACCTGAGAGAGCAGACGGGGCCTTGGTTTAATGCCTCACCTGAAAGATGGATAAACCCACAAGGCAATATGTAACTGTCTTCTGATGGAGATCACAAGGCTGTGTAGCAATTAATGAAGAGCTATTTTTATACCGCACTACTGTATTAGTGTTTCCTTTTGAAATCGAAACCTATAAATTACTGTTGGCCTTGTTAGTGGATGAGCATTTAACAAAGGTGTTAAAATAATGGTCAGAAAAGTACCGTGCAAATATTGTCATTGGAATTTCTAGGCTAAAGGAACAGCAGTAACGCAAGAGATAGAATTAAGAAACAAGCATATTATTTTGTTAATATATTACCCAATAATAGATAACTAACAATCTACTTCTTGGTCTGGATCAGTGGAGTATATGTTCTTATATTAATTAGTATGCACATCATAAAATATTTACTACATATGAAAAACCATATGTAAATTCCTGACAATATTTGGCATTGTAAATTCCTATGTCTGCATTTATAATAGTAATTACACCACCAATTTTTCATGCTGTCATTACAGCCACCTACCACTGGAGGCAATGGGATTTTTAATAGGAATATAAAAATGAGAGCAAATGCATGCCCTTGACCAATTATCTTCCAGGCTCTAACCCCACTAAAAACTACACTTGGTATTGACTGATTGGTATAAGCAAGAAGTTTATTCCAAAATGCAGGAAAATGCCAAAACAAAGCATCAAAAAAGCTAACTTTTTTTTAAAGGGGTAAGTATGCTTGTAGACCTTCCCAGGAATAAAAATCCCTATCATGATGTACTCCTAAAATTGTCACCACACCACTGCTTTTACTGCCCAGTAATAAAAGGTCACTTACTAAATACCCTCATCGTGAACAGTGAGAGTTGCGGCTTCTGATTCTGTACCTATATTTTGAAGCATTTTGTCAAATGACTCTCTTCCAAAAGGTGGGTGGTGATTAACATGTCTGTGCAGATAATCGTACCATATAGGTGACATGACAGGAAGATGGGAGAGCATTGGTTTGACTGAATAGAAGATCTTCAAGTATATCGAATTATGTAACCAGGAATGTCTAATGGCACAAATAATCTATAGACTGTAGCAAAACCTAGGGCATGCTGAGAAGAGATGACTCATTTCAGTTAACAGTATTGTCATTGCTCTGCAAATTCAGTACCAAATGTCACAGGCAATCAGAAGGAAAATGGTCTTTTTTATATGTCAGTCCATTGCTGTCTCCACCTAATCTCACAACCAACCCCGCTGAATTGCAGTAACTCACCCGGAACACATTAACATGATCCAACTATTATTATAGCTTCTTACTACAGATTTAATACAGCAACACTAGCTTTGGTTGTGCTGTAACCAATTTCTCCTTTAAAAGAGTTTAACATCATTTCATATTCTATCCAAGCTGTAACTTAACATAAAAAAAATGAAACGCCACAGAGCTCCTTTCAGGCATTTCCCCACCAACCCCGAAACAGTGAACTGCTCCCTCAATGTGAGGGGATGTCAGAAATGTTATTTATTTGCAGGATGTAGGCGATGCTGGCAAGGCCACACTTATTGGCCATCTCAAGTTGTCCTGAGGTGGTGATGGCGGGCCTTCTCCTTGAACCACTGCAGTCCTTGTGGTGATGATTCTTCCACAATCATCATCATTATAAGCAGTCCCTCGGAATCTAGGAAGACTTGCTTCCACTCCTGAAGTGAGTTGTTATCCATGAGGGTCCTGACGTTCCAGGTCCCGAACTTCATGTTAACAGATTGGAAGATGCCAGTGTGTGAATTCTTTTAACGTGGGGTGGTCGTTGCACACTGGCTACCACACGGGCTTAGCTGAGCAAGGTCTTGAACCAGTGGCAAAGAGGTCTAAGACTACTGGAGACCAGGCACTGCTACATGAGCCTAGTTGCCTACGGCGAGATGTTGGCCGCAGGCTCGGCGCTGGGTAGCACCCTTGGTGGTAGGTGGTCTGAGGCCTGGTTGGGGGCAGGCATTTGGAGGGTCAATGGCCCACCGGGGTTCAGGGTGAGAGGGTGGGGGGGTCACAGCCATGGTACCCACGTGTTAGAGGAGGAGAAGAGGCCAGTCGCCGACATAGGAGAGGGGGACCCGGTTGTCGTTGAGGAGGAGGTCGTCTGTCGCCACGGGAGGTCCAGCCATCGTCGGGGAGGTCCAGACTGCTGTCACTGGAAGGGTTCCGATCGCCACTGGGGTGGTGGTGAAGGCCCGATAGTCAGGTCCAGGTCGAGGAAGGTCGCCGGGGGTCGTACTGATATAGCAGGAGGCCTAGTCACCATCGCCGATGGGTTATGTGGTGGAAAGCCTGAGGTAGGCCCGAACTTGTGGGACTCGCCGGAGGTCGCCGGGTGTCGTCCAGATACCGCAGGAAGCCCAGTCACCATCGCCGATGGGTTATGTGGTAGGAAGCCAGTCCCACGAGTCCACAATAGAGGGAGACACTCAGCACTACCAGATTACAGCACCTGAGATCAGACTTCAGAAAGTCTCTTACCCCGAGCATCCTCCAGTTTAATGCGACTGATTTGCCACCTGCCATCTGTGTGGTTTAAGTGCTACGTACATCATTCTGGAGCTCACTGAGGACTGCATGTACACCTTGTTTATGCTGCCTCTGGGTGCCAGTTTATCAGTGTCTGGTTCGAAGTGAGTGGTTTGAACTATTTGTCATGCTGTCCACAAACTGTGAACTCACCTCATATAATCTTTTTCTAAAAAGCATATTATGCATGTGCGGATCACTGTGCCGTAATGACCCCTCATAAACCAATGTTATGTGGTTGCATCCCTAATGGATGTAATAAGGTGTACAAAGCATTAATAACATGGGGTCAGACACACTGGGCTCCATTTACACAAGACATGAAGCCATGAAATTCTCCCTTGGAGCGACTTATTTTGTCAAGTGCTTTCTGGAGCCCAGTTTATGAGTAATCCAACATATATCTGTCTCTTCCCACCTACTTCTGCAACTTTTCCGACACCCTCTATCACTTTAACAGTTTCCTGGCCCTAGCCATCTCCTTTTCACCATGGATGTCCAATCCCTCGACACCTCCATCCCCCACCAGGATGGCCTGAGGGTGCTCCGCTTCTTCCTTGAACAGAGGCCAATTCAGTCCCCATCCACCACCACTCTCCTCCGCCTGGCTGAACTTGTTCACACATTGAACAACTTCTCTTTGACTCCACTCACTTCCTCCAAATAAAAGATGTTGCTATGGGAACCTGTATGGGTCCTACCTATGCCTGCCTTTTTGTGTGATACATGGAACATTCTTTGTTCCAGTCTTACTCAAGTTCCTTCCCTCTCCTCTTTTTCAGGTACATTGATGACTGTATCGGTGCCGCTTCCTGCTCTTGCCCTGAACTGGAAAATCAACTTTGCTTCCAATTTCCACCCTCTTTCGCCTTCACATTGTCCATCTCCAGCTCTTCCCTTCCTCAACTTCTCTATCTCCACCTCTGGGGATAAGCGGTCAACTGACACCCATGGCTACCTTGATTATACTTCCTCCCACCCCACTTCCTGTAAGGACTCTAGCCCATTCTCCTAGTTTCTCCATCTTCATCACATCTGCCTCCTTCCATACCAGTGCTTCTGATAGGTCTTCCTTTTTCCTCAACCGAGGATTCCCCTCTACCGTGGTTAACAGGGTCCTCTACCTTGCCCATCCTATTTCCCACATTTGTGCTCTCACCTCTTCCCCTCCCTCCCAAAACTATGACAGGGTTCCCCTTGTCCTCAGCTTTCACCCCACCAGCCTTTACATTCAACAGATCATCCTCCACCATTTCCACCACCTTCAGCGTGCTGTCATCACCAATCCCATCTTCACCTTCCCTCTCAGCATTCCAAAGGGACTGTTCCCTCCGCAACACCTTGGTCCATTTCTCAATCACCCCCAACATTCCCTCCCCTTTCCATGGCACCTTCCCACACAAGAGCAGGAGATGCAACAGCTGCCCTTTTAAATCCTCCCTTCACACTGTAGAGAACCCCAAGTACTCCTTCCAGATGAAACAGCGATTTACTTCTACTTCTTTCAATTTGGTGTACTGTATTCGCTGCTCATGATGTGATTTCGTGATTGGGGAGACTAAACGCAGATTGGGTGACCATTTTGTGGAACACCTCCTTGCAGTCTGCAAGTATGACCCTGAGCTTCTGGTCGCTTGTCACTAATTCTCCATCCCACTCTGTCCCTGGCCTCCTACACTGTTCTAATGAAGCTCAATAGAGCTTTCAATTAGACACTTACAGTCTCTGGATTCAACGTCGAGTTCAACAATCTCAGATCATAACCTCTGCTCTCATTGTTTCGGACAACAGGTGCTGATAAGGATTCCACAGTTGCCATTTACAGCTCCCCAGACCTATCTTTTGTTGCTTTACATGATGCAATAACACCCCCTTTTTGCCTTGTACTATTATCCCTTTTGTCATGTAATCTCTCTTGCCTTTCACCCTATAATAGACCGACCCATTTGTTTGTTCCTCCCCTTCCCCCTTTTAGAATTGCTTAAAACCTGTTACACATCTAACTTTTTCCAGTGCTGACGAAAGGTCATCGACCTGAAAGGTTAAATCTGTTTCTCTCGCCACAGATGCTGCCTGACCTGAATATTTCCAGCATTTTCTGTTTTAATTTCCGATTTCCAGTGTCCGCATTATTTTGCTTTTGTATACATCTGTTAATGTTCTGAGAGAGGATTTGTTGGTGTATTCTGGGTGATGTTGATCAAACTATTTGGTACTGGAGCACAGACAACAGATGCCAGCTGTGGCTCAGTGGGTAGCACTCTCGCCTCTGAGTCAGAAAGTTGTGAGTTCAAGTCCCACTCCAGAGACCGACACTCCAGTGCAGTGCTGAATAAGTACTGCATCAAGAGTGGGGAATATTAGCTCTGTCCCTCCAATCTGTGGAACCAGCAGCTGAACCTCCGTCTAGATTGAAACACCCCGCTAAAGGTCAACAAACCAACGTCAACCGTAAAATTTAAGAAGAATCATTAATTGAAATATTTTTTAACCATTCATTTCCGTTACTTTTCTCCTCTGGGTTCATGAATGTGTTGACCAATGTTCCCTCTAAATGTTCTTTGTTGTGCTCGGCCTGTTTATTTCAATGCGCTGTACCGTTAACTGTGGCCGCACATGCGCACAGCTCAGAGGGAACATTGGCGCTGATGCATTGAAAAGTAGGACTCAAAGGACATGTCTCCCTTTAGCACCTTGCCCAAGTGCCCATGTGAGTATTGTTAAGCTATTCAATCCACAAGAGGCATCACAGATGAGCCTAATACTGTCCTACGATTCTGGACGCCATATTATAGGAAACATAGAAAATAGGTGCAGCAGTAGATCATTCGGCCCTTCGAGCCTGCACCACCATTCAATATGATCATGGCTAATCATGCAACTTCAGTACCCCATTCCTGCTTTCTCCCCATACCCCTTGATCCCTTAAGCCGTAAAGGTCACATCTAACTCCCTTTTGAATATATCTAACGAACTGGCCTCAACAACTTTCTGTGGTAGAGAATTCCACAGGTTCACAATTCTCTGAGTGAAGAAGTCTCTCCTCATCTCAGTCCTAAATGGCTTACCCCTTATCCTTAGACTGTGACCCCTGGTTCTGGACTTCCCCAACATCGGGAACATTCTTCCTGTATCTAACCTGTCCAATCCCGTCAGAATTTTATATGTTTCTATGAGATCCCCTCTCATTCTTCTAAATTCCAGTGAATATAAGCCTAGTCAATTCAGTCTTTCTTCATATGTGCTGGCCCTGGTGGCCAGAGGGGTAGAGCCGATCTGGGGCAGGGTGCCAGTGCCATCCATTGATCGCTGGCCCGGCAGTGGATATGCTCCCTCTGTGTGTGTGTAGCCACATTGGTCACACACACACACACAGGTCCCGGAGGCGCAGGCTATATGATTAGGTAGCCCACTGGACCTGGGTGCTTCCCATGGGAGGTTGCCCTTAGTTTTGTCGGCGTACAGGTAGAACCCGGCATCACACATCATTTACATTCATGATACATTGGCTCTGACCGCAATCAGCCGACTCGACATTGTTAGTTGTCTTTAAAAATTCGCATTTGTCAATTACATTTTCGCATTTGTCAATATACATCTCTTTCCTGTGTACTATCGGCATCGCTGTACAAGGTTACATTTAGATACTTGCATTTGTTAATTACATCTTTTTCATTAGTGTCACCGGCATCGCTGTACAAAGAATGGAACTGCCCCTTTAATTGTGCTGGGTTGCCGGTCTCCTTTAAGAGGGCCTTGCAATCTTTACCCCAATCCGGTTCGCTGCTCGGCATCACGTGTTGTTCTCTCAACGCTGCCCCTCGTGGTCTGGTCATGGCCATCTTGATTTCAGGTGCTTCACCTCGTGATGCGGGTGCCATCTTCTTTCTCTCCACGAGGTAGACTGCGTGATCCTTTTCGCCCCAGGTTCTACCACAGAAGCCGGGAATCTACCTTCTGCACCAATCTTCTTCCTTCGGAGTCCTGCCACTGGAGCCCGGAAGGCGAGGTCTGGTCGTTTGGGTTGGATCATCCCACCGTTGGTTTGTGCAGTCTGTGTCGTCGCTGCGCAGTCAAGTCGGAAGGTAGGATCTTCAGGTGCTGTGATGGATCCAAATTTGGGCTGTGTAGGACGTCGATCACCGGGACATGGAGGCTTTCCCAGCTCCAACAGGTTTGGATTTGTTTCAACCATCATCTTCCCAGCAGCGTTGGACCATCACCAGCAACGATCCACAAAGGTAGCTTGTGCCTTGCGCCGCCATGGGACACCTGGACATCCACGCTGCCAACGACTGGGATGGTGTCATTTGTGTAAGTGAGCAGCTTCACCTGGATTGGGAGCACTTTAGGTCATTCGTCGGGATTGTCCCAGAGTTTCTCTAAAGCCGCATGATTCATCAGCGATTGGCTCGCATGTGTCGACCTCCATCGTGACTGGAACACCGTTGATTTCGACTTCCATTTTCAACGGAGAACTCTCAGTGGAGCAGGTAAATACACCGTACACCTCTTCCTGGGGCTGAGCTGCCTCCTGGACTCTCTCTTCGTCTTCATCAGCGCTGGAGCCCGGGTGATCGGCCAACTCTTCAGAGACTCGGTGAGTAAAACTTCTTCTACACATTCGCTGGAGATGACCTTTAGTGTTACAGCCTTTGCAAGTATAGTCTCTGTATTGGCACTGGTGGGCCCTGTGGTTTCTTCCACAGCGCCAACCTGGGGCTGGCCGTTTGGCCCCATGTGGTGGACTCAGGGTTGCGGGACTCGGGGTAGCAGCCTTGTCTCTGAAAGGCGCCATTCGGTTCACGGTACTTGCCGGGTTAGAGTCCTGGGGGTGAGTCAACATCCTCTTGGAATTATAGGCTGAGATCACGAACGCCTGGCTCACTTTAATTGCCTTCTGCAGGGTGAGCGTAGTGTCCGCAGAGAGCAGCTTGTGGAGGAGGCCTTCGTGGCTGATTCTAATAACAAAGATGTCCCTCAGTGCTTCGGTGAGGTGGTCACCAAAATCACATGGTGCAGCCAATCTTCTCAGGTCTGCAACATATTTTTCGATTTCTTGGCCTTCGGGCCGCCGGTGGGTGTAGAACCGGTATCTGGCTGTGAGGATGCTCTCTTTAGGTTTGAGCTGTTCCTGTATTATTGTTACGAGCTCCGCGTACGTTTTCGTTGTCGTCTTCCCTGGGGCTAGCACGTCCCTGACAAGGCCATAGACAGTGGGCCCACAACAGCTGAGCAGGATAGCTCTGCGCTTATCAGCCAGCGAGGTCGGGTCATCTCCTGCCAGGTCGTTTGCAATGAAAAAGTGTTCGAGCCTTTCCACAAAGGCATCCCAATCTTCCCCATCAGCGAATTGTTGAAAGTTGCTGAGATTAGCTATTTTTCACGTGGAAATTCGTAATCTCATCGCCAGTTGTTATGTGTTAATGACTCCACGAGGTAAGGTATTGTACTTGAACTGTTGTGACCTTAGTCCATTTATTGTAGCTCCTGAGTGAGGATACAGTGAGGTGAGCTCCCTTTTGTACTTGGTTACCTGCAGTGTGCAGGTGACCTTTAGGTTTCCACCAGTAGCACCCTCTGGTGGTACAGGTATAGTGCATACAGTGTGAAGATACATTCAGTGGTCTAATGTTACAGTACATACATTATACATACACAACAAAAACTACACAATATTCAAGGTGTGGCCTCACCAAGGCCCTGTACAACTGCAGTAAGACCTCCCTACTCCTATACTCAAATCCTCTCGCTATGAAGGCCAACATGCCATTTCCCTTCTTCACTGCCTGCTGTCCCTGCATGCCAACTTTCAATGACTGATATACCATGACATCCTGGTCTCGTTGCACCTCCCCTTTTCCTAATCTGTCACCATTCAGATAATATTCTGCCTTCCTGTTTTTGCCACCAAAGTGGGAGGACGTAATTGCACTAGAGAGGGTGGAGAGGAGATTTACTA
Source organism: Pristiophorus japonicus (assembly GCF_044704955.1). Classification (NCBI taxonomy): domain Eukaryota; kingdom Metazoa; phylum Chordata; class Chondrichthyes; family Pristiophoridae; genus Pristiophorus; species Pristiophorus japonicus. The sequence continues at coordinate 120,163,489 of NC_091987.1, read as the reverse complement.
GGATGCTGCCTGGAATGGAGAATGTTAGTTGTGAGGACAGATTGGATAGGCTGGGTTTGTTCTCATTGGAACAGAGGAGGTTGAGAGGGGACCTCATTGAGATGTACAAAATATTGAGGGGCCTGAACATAGTGGATAGTAAGGGCCTTTTTCCATTGGTGGCAGAGTCTATTACGAGGGGGCATAGGTTTAAGGTGGTTGGTGGAAGGTTTAGAGGGTATTGAGGGGGGGGGCTTCTTTACGCAGAGGGTTGTGAGGATCTGGAACTAGTTGCCTGGAAGAGTGGTGGATGCAGAAACCCTCACCACTTTTAAGAGATGGTTGGATGGGCACAAGTGCAGTAACCTGCAGGGTTACGGACCTAGAGCTGCTAATTGGGATTAGACTGGATGGCCTTTTGTTGGATGGCGCAGATATAATGGTAAGTACTGCAGGGAATAGAATACGGCCAGCGTGATCTCCTGTACTAGTTTCGATCGCCTGGATGGGTTGGAGAGGAATTTTCAAAGATTTTTTCTCCCTAAATTGGCCTGAGCTTTTATCTGGTTTTTGCCTCTCCCAGATCATCACATGGCTCCGGTTGGGGTGGAGTGTAGAATGTTTCAGTATAAGGGGTGTCGCAGTTGTGTGAGGCGGACTGGTTGGGCTGGGTGCTCTTTGCCTTTCCGTCATTGTTCATAGGTTTATATGTAACCTTTAGGGGCTGCTGACCAAGAGCCATGCGGCGCTTTGTCGGCCGGCACGGACATGATGGGCCGAACTGGCCGCCTTCTGCGCTGTAGATTTCTATGTTTCACCCAAAGTCCAGGCATTTGGGCTCCCACCAAATGTTGTTGAGCAGAGATCAGGCGCTGAAACCCGAGCCACCTTTCCCCACCCTAACCCAAGGATGCAACAGCAGTAGCTCCTCTGCTGCAGCCCAGATGAGATCAACGAACTCATCAGAGACCACGGAGTGAACTTGGAGCCTACCCTTTTCTGTATGGCTTTGCTCTTCTATCTAGCTGACCAATCATGAGACCTCTGAAACTGGCTGGGAGGAGTTACCGTATTGACAAAGTGAGGGAGCTGAAATTGAATATGGACACAAAAATCACATGATCACTGGTGCAAACAGCGTTCATAACTTAATCTCTCAAAGTTAATTCAATTTACTGTAACGTAACTTTTCTCAGTTAGTTTATGGGAAAAACTAACACACATTTTTTATATGGGCAGTCCAACACGATTAAAGTGAATTTTGGTGTTTTTAAAATTATTTTTCTTCCTTCCTTTCTTGAAGGTTTACTTTTTGCTGGCTAGGCCCACAGGAGCCAGCCCCCTATATTACCTCACCCAAGTGGCTATCCTTCATATTTTAACCGAGACAGTGAATGCCAATAAGTTATTTGATTGTAGAGGGCATCGCAGGTGAGGCCATTTGTGCCCACGCCTGAAATCCATGTGCATTTGATTTGCAGTGATCAAGAGTGGAAACTCAGATTGATTGGCGCGAAGTGGATAGGCTGGGCCAATGATCTGTTTAAGTGTTACAACTCTGATTTATTTTCTATTTCCTAACCTGGAGCTGATACATCGCATCAGCAACTGCTCTGCTTGAAATCAGCTAATTCAGTACAGACAAAAAGAGTGCAGCCTGCAATCTTCTGGAATGAGATAGTTGTTAGTTCTCCAAAGGGCATCATCAGCACTCACTGCTTGAACAAAAATAATTGAAAATTCAAGAGCTAAAAAATAAACATTAAAACTCATGATAATTCTTAATTTTTCCATAGGGGTGAAGAGAGCAGCCTACACTCCAACAATAATATCTGAACAGTAAAGAAAATGGCAAGATGCCAGATTCCATATTAAAACAACTGATGGCGGCATCAAACTGGCACTGCTTGGAAGTGGGGAGTGGTGCTCACACTCAGTGCGTAACCCAGATCAAGAGTGGCAGCACAACTACCTTTATCTGCAAATGCTGACATGTCCCCTGGCACTTTGAGCGTGGCAATATAAACCCAGGGGAATCAACACTACAAGATAAAAGATAAAACAGATGGGACTGGAGGTGTTGTGAAAGAGGGAAATCTAGTTCCACAGCAACTATGAAAATTGAATTCTGGTGATGTTGCCTTTCGGGCTGACTGTGGGTGTCTTACCTTGAACTGTTGCTGCAGCTCGCCATTCAACCTGACCAGAATCATATTGGTTTCCTTGTTTTTGCGGACCGCTGTCTGAATGGCTCTTTTCTGCTTGGATGACATTCTATAACAAGAAAAATAAAGGTGATCTTTTAAAATATAGCAAGAAATAATCTTCTGGTTAACATTTCAGTGACTGACAAAGAAAGTCAGTTACGAGAACCCGCAATCACTGACTTTTCAAAGGTGAGCTCTGCCAGATGCGGTTTAGTTTGCAATTTTAAAGTGTGTTGAAATCCAGGCTGATAGGAGGATGGATGGGATTTTTACTCCCATTCCGTCACCTCCACCCTCTCCACCCACTCATCCATGATTAGGTCGCAAGAGATATTTTCTTGCTGATCCAGGGTTATGTTTTTCCGGTGACACTGTGTGGCTAAGGATTAATATCCAACACACAATGCGACTGGCGGACTCTACTGATATTAATCTGAGGTCAAGCAGAGGTGAGAACCAGCACTAGCCTCTGAATGGTGGATTTATCCTGTACCGTTTTTGGTCAAGAATGAATCCATTTTTTTGTGTACTTTCACTACTAATAAAACAGGGCTTGAAAAGAGATTTCTTATCAATGCACAGAATGCAGACACAGCTGGTCTGAGGCCAAATAACTCCGCTCTCGCCACTGACCTTTGACCCCTGTAGGATGCGGGACCCTGTGCAACACACTGTCCATTTCTTTGGGATACACATTGTATGTAGGAATGTAATTGTTTTATGTTTAACCGGAGTACTACTACACTGAAAGAGTAGCATTGAGGCTGTAGCTAAAAATTATATAAAGAGTCATGCACTAACATTACATAAAAGTTCTGAATTATTGCAGATTAAAGGAAGCACAGTCATTACTTTTGTAGTTGCTGCTGTGGTTTAGCATCAGGTGCAGAAGCTGTGTTCTGTCGAGGTAACTGCTCCTGGCTTTCCACCTGGCATTCTGGTCGAAGTTTTCTACGAAGAGGTTTTAATGGAGGCTGGCGCGGTGACATGTCCTTTGGTGAAAAAAAAACATGGCTACTTTGTTGTTTATTTTCCCCTCGCGATTTTGCAAGCTATTTTATCCCCCTTAAAATCCTTCCTGCCTCGCCTAAAAACAGCACAAGGAAGAACAGAAGAAAGCATGGAATGAGAAAAGCTCATTTGGCCTGTCAGGGGTCAGCTGTGGCTCTGTGGCAGCACTCTTGCGACCACTGTCAGAAGGTTGTGGGTTCTTACTCCAGGGACACAAGCACATAATCTAGGCTGACACTTCAGTGCAGTACTGAGGGAGTGCTGCACAGTCGGACGTGTCGTCTTTCAGCTGAGACGTTAAACGGAGGCCCTCATCTGCCTTCTCAGGTGGATATAAAATATCCCATGGCATTATTTCAAAGAGCAAGGGAGTTCTTCCCAGTGTCCTGGGTCAATATTTAGCCCTCAACCAAGATCACTAAAACAGATTATCTGGTCATTATTACATTGCTGCTTGTGAGAGCTTGCTGCGCGCAAATTGGCTGCTGCGTTTCTTACATTACAACAGTGACTACAGTTAAAAAGTATTTAATTAGCTGTAAAGTGCTTTGGGATGTCCTGAGATTGTGAAATACACTATATAAATGAAAGTTGCTTCTTAGGTCTCTGTCCTCCATATACAACTTACACCATCACATCATCATCATCATCATCATCATCATCATCATCATCATCATAGGCAGTCCTTCAGAATCGAGGAAGACTTGCTTCCACTCAAAGTGAGTTCTCAAGTAACTGTACAGTCCAATGTGGGAATTACAGTCTCTGTAACAGGTGTGACAGACAGTGGTAGAAGGAAAGGACGGGTGGGAAGTCTGGTTTGACGCATGCCCCTTCTGCTCTCTGCGCTTGATTTCAACATACTCTTGGCGACGAGACTCGAGGTGCTCAACATCCTCCCGGATGCTCTTCCTCCACAATCTTTGGCCAGGGATTCCCAGGTATTGGTGGGGATGTTGCTCTTTATCAAGGAGGCTTTGAGGGTGCCCTTGAAACGTTTGCTCTGCCCACCTGGTGCTCGTTTGCCGTGTAGGAGTTCCGAGTAGAGCACTTGCTTTGGGAGTCTCGTGTCGGGCATGCGGACGATGTGGCCCACTCAACGGAGCTGGTCGAGCGAGGTCAGTGCTGCTTCAATGCTGGGGATGTTGGCCTGAGCAAGAAAACTGACATTGGTGTGTCTATCCTCCCAGTAGATTTGCAGGATCTTGCGGCACCATCACAGCCTGTCCCCAAACCCACTCATTTAATCTCCAGAGGGAATCAACTCGCTACCTCTGAAACAGAAGCCCATCATATAGCTGACATGGAAATTCTCAATCCTGAGACAACATCTCTTGGACGGTGTAACCTGGAGGCCAGGGATTCAGAGTTTGTTGGGCTCTTTGGCTGAGTTTCAGAGAGGCAAACAGCCGCTGGAATCATTATTAGATGGGCAAGGGCTGTGTCCATACTGTGGTCAGGAGGATGATGGCAATGCACTCAAAAGATTTTATGGTGAATTGTGCCTTAAATTAAGCTATTTGGGGTGGAGTTCTTGGTTCCTTCTCTTTTCCGAACAAAGGTTTAAACTTGTGGTCTTCAATAATCTAACAACAGAACTAACCTGAGGGGAGGGTGGTGTGAGTGAAGCGGTTTCTTTGGGTTGTTAGTTCCAAGATGACAATGACAGTACTCCAGCGTGCAGTTAATAATTGACCTGCAAGCCTGGCTGACTGGTGGGAGCTGAAGGAGCAAATCAATCGCTGAGGTCTGAGATTCCTTCCACTTGACTCCAGATTATCCTTCAAGTCAAAACCCCGATTAGCAAGGTGACCTGTGCGAGACCAGCAGCAGAAAGCTTGCCATTAGCCTGTGTTGGCAAGCTGTATCGCTTTAGCTGGTGGATCTCGAACAATACAACAAACTTGATGGTATTGTCTCTTTCCAATTTAAGTCTAAGTTCCCCAGCCATAGGTATTGACAGGAAGAAAATGTACACTCTATACCAGAAACAGAATCTTTACCTAAGTGAGTTGTTTAATTTGGAGGCTATTGCTAGGGAGCTAGGAGTTAAATTAAAAAGTAGGACCTCAAAAGGTAGTAATCTCAGGATTGCTACCAGTGCCTCGTGCTAGTCAGAGTAGGAATTGCAGGATAGCTCAAATGAATACGTGGCTTGAGGAGTGGTGCAGAAGGGAGGGTTTCAAATTCCTGGGACATTGGAACCAGTTCTGGGAGAGGTGGGACCAATACAAAATGGACGGTCTGCACCTGGGCTGAACCGGAACCAATGTCCTAGGGGGAGTGTTTGCTAGTGCTGTTGGAGAAGGGTTAAACTAATATGGCAGGGGATGGGAACTTATGCAGGGAGACAGAGAGAAGTAGAATGGGGGCAGAAGCAAAAGATAGAAGAAAAGTATAAGTGGAGGGCAGAGAAACCCAAGGCAAAAATCAAAAAAGGGCCACATTGCAGCAAAATTCTAAAAGGGCAAAGTATGTTAAAAAGACAAGCCTGAAGGCTCTGTGCTTCAATGCAAGGAGTATTCGTAATAAGGTGGACGAATTAACAGCACAGGCAGCAATGAATGAATATGAGATAATTGGCATCACAGAGACATGGCTCCAGGGTAACCAAGGCTGGGAACTCAACATCCAGGGGTATTCAATATTCAGGAAGGATAGACAGAAAGGAAAAGGAGGCGGGGTAGCGTTGCTGGTTAAAGAGGAAATTAACGCAATAGTAAGGAAGGACATTAGCTTGGATGATGTGGAATCTGTATGGGTGGAGCTGCGGAATTCCAAAAAGGCAGAAAACGCTAGTGGGAGTTGTGTACAGACCACCAAACAGTAGTAGTGAGGTTGGGGACAGCATCAAACAAGAAATTAGGGATACGTGCAATAAAGGTACAGCAGTTATCATGGGTGACTTTAATCTACATATAAATTGGGCTAACCAAACTGGTAGCAATACGGTGGAGGAGGATTTCCTGGAGTGTATTAGGGATGGTTTTCTGGACCAATATGCCGAGGAACCAACTAGAGGGCTGGCCATCCTAGACTGGGTGATGTGTAATGAGAAAGGACTAATTAACAATCTTGTTGTGCGAGGCCCCTTGGGGAAGAGTGACCATAATATGGTGGAATTCTTTATTAAGATGGAGAGTGACACAGCTAATTCAAGACTAGGTCCTGAACTTAAGGAAAGGTAACTTTGATGGTATGAGACATGAATTGGCTAGAATAGACTGGCGACTGATACTTAAAGGGTTGATGGTGGATAGACAATGGCAAACATTTAAAGATCACATGGATGAACTTCAACAATTGTACATCCCTGTCTGGAGTAAAAATAAAACGGGGAAGATGGCTCAAACTTGGCTAACAAGGGAAATTAAGGATAGTGTTAAATCCAAGGAAGAGACATATAAATTGGCCAGAAAAAGCAGCAAACCTAAGGACTGGGAGAAATTTAGAATTCAGCAGAGGAGGACAAAGGGTTTAATTAGGAGGGGGAAAATAGAGTGTGAGATTAAAGCTTGCCAGGAACATAAAAACTGACCACAAAAGCTTCTATAGATATGTGAAGAGAAAAAGATTAGTGAAGACAAACGTAGGTCCCTTGCAGTCAGATTCAGGTGAATTTAGAATGGGGAACAAAAAAATGGCAGACCAGTTGAACAAATACTTTGGTTCTGTCTTCACTAAGGAAGACACAAATAACCTTCCGGAAGTACTAGGAGACTGACGGCCTAGTGAGAAGGAGGAACTGAAGGATATCTTTATTAGGCGGGAAATTGTGTTAGGGATATTGATGGGATTGAAGGCCGATAAATCCCCGGGGCATGATAGTCTACATCCCAGAGTACTTAAGCAAGTGGCCCTAGAAATAGTGGATGCATTGGTGATTATTTTCCAACAGTCTATCGACTCTGGATCAGTTCCTATGGACTGGAGAGTAGCTAATGTAACACCACTTTTTAAAGAAGGAGGGAGAGAGAAAACGGGTAATTATAGCCTGACATCAGTAGTGGGGAAAATGTTGGAGTCAATTATTAAAGATGAAATAAGAGCGCATTTGGAAAGCAGGATCGGTCCAAGTCCATGGATTTATGAAAGGAAAATCATGCTTGACAAATCTTCTGGAATTTTTTTGAGGCTGTAACTAGTAGAGTGGACAAGGGAGAACCAGTAAATGTGGTGTATTTGGACTTTCAAAAGGCTTTTGTCAAGGTTCCACACAAGAGATTGGTGTGCAAAATTAAAGCACATGGTATTGGGGGTAATGTACTGACTTGGATAGAGAACTGGTTGGTAGACAGGAAACAGAGAGTCGGGATAAACGGGTCCTTTTCAGAATGGCAGGCAGTGACTAGTGGGGTGCCGCAGGGCTCAGTGCTGGGACCCGAGCTATTTACAATATACATTAATGATTTAGATGAAGGAATTGATTGTAATATCTCCAAGTTTGCAGATGACACTAAACTGGGTGGCGGTATGAGCTGTGAGGAGGACGCTAAGAGGCTGCAGAGTGACTTGGACAGGTTAGGTGAGTGGGCAAATGCATGGCAGATGCAGTATAATGTGGATAAATGTGAGGTTATCCACTTTGGGGGCAAAAACACTAAGGCAGAATATTATCTGAATGGCGGCAGATTAGGAAAAGGGAAGTTGCAACGAGACCTGGGTGTCATTGAAAGTTGGCATGCAGGTACAGCAGGCGGTGAAGAGGAGAAATGGTATGTTGGCCTTCATAGCTAGGTAATTTGAGTATAGGAGCAGGGAGGTCTTACTGCAGTTGTGCAGGCCTTGGTGAGGCCTCACCTGGAATATTGTGTTCAGTTTTGTCTCCTAATCTGAGGAAGGACGTTCTTGCTATTGAGGGAGTGCAGCGAAGGTTCACCAGACTGATTCCCGGGATGGATGGACTGACATATGAGAGACTGGATCGACTGGTCCTTTATTCACTGGAGTTTAGAAGGATGAGAGGGGATCTCATAGAAACATATACAATTCTGACGGGACTGGACAGGTTAGATGCAGGAAGAATGTTCCCGATGTTGGGGAAGTCCAGAAGCAGGGGACACAGTCTAATGATAAGGGGTAAGCCATTTAGGACCGAGATGAGGAGAAACTTCTTCACTCAGAGTGGTTAACCTGTGTAGTTCTCTACCGCAGAGTGTTGTTGATGCCAGTTCATTGGTTATATTCAAGAGGGAATTAGATATGGCCCTTACGGCTAAAGGGATCAAGGGGTTTGGAGAGAAAGCAGGAAAGGGGTACTGAGGTGAACGATCAGCCATGATCATATTGAATGGTGGTGCAGACTCGAAGTTCCGAATGGCCTACTCCGGCACCTATTTTCTATGTTTCTATGCACAGATCAGATTCACTTCCAGATTCACCAGTTGCTCTTGTAACTCCGTCTCCTAATTCAGCTATTGGTAACTCAGTGACCTTTCCTCAGTACCAGTGCTTGTACACTCAGGAAAACTCTTCTTTTCCTCCGGTGCCTTCCCCCTTTCAAAACTACCATTACCGTTTCATTTGAACAAAGATGAAGAGGAGATCAGACAGGCGTTTGAAATTATAATGGGTTTAGATACGGAAAATTCCAGTGTTTGATGAGTCATTAACTAGAGGACATAAACCCAGCAACTACAGGATAGTCAGATTAATATCGGTAGTGGGGGGAAACTTCTTGGAAACAATAATACAGGACAAAATTAATTGGCATCTGAAAAAGAATGGATTAATAAATGAAAGTCAGCATGAATTTGTTAAAGGCAAATCATGTTTGACTAACTTGATGAAGCAACGGAGAGGATTGATGAGGGTAGTGCAGTTGATGTTATGTATATGAACTTTCAGAAGGCATTTGACAAAGTATCACATAATTGACTGGTTAGTAAAATTTAAGCGCAAGGGATTAAACGGCAGCAGGGATACAAAATTGGCTAAGAGACAGAAAGCAGAGAGTAACAACCTTTTTTCAGACGAGGAGGAGGGATCAGTGGTGTTCCCCCGGGGTTGGTAATAGAACCTGGGTATACCAGGCATAACTTCAAAGTTTTCAGATGATATAAAACTCGGAAATGTAGTAAACAATGAGAAGGATTGCAACAGAGTTGAGGAGGACATAAATAGACCAGTAAAACTGGTAGACACATGACAGATGAAATTTAATGCAAAGGTGTGAAGTGATACATTTTGATAGTAAGAATGAGGAGAGGCAATATGAACTGAATGGTACCATTTTAAAGAGGGTGTAGGAGCAGAGGGACCTGATGGTATATGCACACAAATCTTTGAAAGTGGCATGACAGGTTGAGCAGGCTGTTAAAACAAACCTATGGGATCCTTGGTTTTATTAATAGAGGCATAGAATACAAAAACAAGGAAGTTATGCTAAACCTTTATAAAGCACTGGTTAGGTCTCAGTTCGAGTATTGTGTTCAAATCTGGGCACCACACTTTAGGAAGGATGTCAAGGCCTAAGAGAGGGTACAGAAAAGAATGGTACCAGGGATGAGGGACTTCAGTTATGTGGAGAGATTGGAAAAGCTGGTGTTGTTCTCCTTAGAGAAGGACAAGAGGAGATATAATAAAGGTGTTCAATATCCTGAATGGTTACCGAACCTTCTGCCACTGGAAACAGTTCTTGCTTACTCTATCAAAACCAGAGGACACAAATGTAAGGTGATTGACAAAAGAACCAGAGGCGACATGAGGAAACATTTTTTTTTTTACATAATGAGTTGTTGCAATCTGGAATGCACTTCCTGAAAGGATGATGGAAGCAGATTCAATAGTAACATTCAAAAGAGAATTTGATAAATACTTGAAGGGAAAATATTTAGAGTTTTGAGGAAAGAACAGGGGAGTGTGATTAATTGGATAGCTCTTACCAAAAAACTGACATAAGCACAATGGGCTGAATGGCCTCCTTCTGTGCTGCTTCATTCTATGATTCATTTGAGATCCTCATAAAAAGAACAAAGGGAAGGGTAAGGAAAACTTCCCCCCGACTCCCCATGGAGGGTTGTTAGGATATGGAATGACCCATCAAAAAACAGTGGTGGAAGAAGAATCTGCAACAGCTTCTACAATAGAAGAGAATACTAAAGAAGAAAAAACCAAACTTGATATAGGGAGATGGCAGAGGAATGCGACTAAGTGATTAACTCTTTGAGTGTCGACTCAGCCTCATATTTAATCAAACTGTTCACAACCTCGGTGTCCAGTTCAACTGTGAGCTAGGCTTTAAAGCCCCATTATGGAGTATAAGTTCATCTTGGGCAGTAGTACAAAACGTGCAGCTCACATTACACCCCGCCCACTTTATGCCCCGCCCACTTTACACCCCATCACTTTACGCCCCGCTCACTTTTTCCCACCTCACTGATTTAAAAAAAAAATTGGGAGGTGTAAAATGGGCTGCAATTTAGCTATTGCCTATTTGGAGCTACCAAAGCCCAATTTATACCCTATGTTTTTGGGTTTATATTCAGATATTTTCCTCATGCTTGGCACCAAAGATTTCTCCCATAGCCGTACCCTCACTCCTCATGAACCAGATTGTGCCTTTTTATATTCCAATAACAAAGTAATGTAGTGATCAAAGAGATTGAACATAAATTTTTACTCAATATGTCTTGAGCCATAAACTTTGGAAAATGGTAGAACAAACACATTGTGGCTTAGGCTATAAACTACAAAACATATTTAGTAATAATAGATAAGCAGCGACAAAGACAATACAGCAAACAGACACAATCCTGCCCTAATATGTTTGGCATACCTGGACCCAAGATAGGGTCCCTAGATAATAACTTTATATGGGAACATTCCCTCATATTCAAAATAACCTCCTACCTCTTTTTTTAATGGTCTGAAAACAAATGGTGAACCAGGCACATGAACCATGAAATGTATTCCTTTGAAGTTTAACCAGGAACAAAAGAAATAAAGAATCTATCCCACTAAAAGCAAATAAAGCTGCCAAACAAAAAGTACAAGAAAACTGGAGATATTCCAAACTAACCTTAACAGGAGAGCTGCTTTCTTCACCAAGACTGCTCTGTCTATTCACCTGAGAGTATAGTTCCGTTAATGATCCTTTGTTGGCCTGCAAAATCAACCGCTTACTGATTAAATAATCCACACAGCAACAGGCTCTGAATTAGTACCACATGTTGTCTAGTTTAACAAATAGACGGAAAAATTCTTCACCATTACACATACGGAAGAAGTTGAACATTTCCAAAATGAGCTATCCCATTCAGGATGTGCACGTGCCAAATAGAGCAGGGAAAAAAAAAAAAAATCAGATGAGCAAATCATTTCTGTGATTACTTGTCCGAAAGGGACATCTTCATTTCGAGGCCCCAGGAAAAGGAGGAAGGAAATAAATTGCATTTATATAGTACCCTTCACATCCGCAGATGTTCCATAGAATTTCACAACCAACAAATGACTAAGCTTAGTCACCGTTATTAGGCAAACATGCAGCCAGTTTGCGCACAGTAAGGTCCCACAAAGAGCAATGAGATGAAAGAACCTCCTGCTTCTTTTACGATGGCCTCAAAACAAATGGTGAACCAGGCACATGGCCCATGAGATATACTCGCTAGACGTTTAGCCAGGTACAAAGGAAATCAAAAATCTATCTCGGCAAAAGCAAATAAAGCTGCCAAAGAAAAGTGCAAGAAAATTGAAAAGAACAGTTTATCTGATTTGGTGGTGTTGGTTGAGGGATGAATGTTGGCCAGGACACCAGGAGAACTCCCTGCTTTTCTTTGAATGGTGTCATGGGATCTCTTATTTTCACTCGAACAAGTAGGTTTAACATCGCGCCTGAATGACAAGACCTTTGACAACACTGCACTCCCTCAGCATCAAAATAAAGTTATCAGTCTGAAATTTAACTGAAGATCTTCTGAGTAGGAGACGAGAGTGATAACAACTGAGCCATACTGGGATATCAGCCCTGCAGTTTCTGAATGCTGCAATCCATGTACTGTGGTTTGTAACCTCATAGGAGAGGGTTCCTCTATTTGAATCCGTGTTCTTGATGAGCTATTTTGTACTTTTCTATTTTCACAAGCCCCCCACACCGTGCACTTTTTGACTGAGAGGTTGGGCAGATGACCTGCTGCTGATGCTGCAGATGACCGACCGGTCTGTGCTGTTATTCTATAACTAAGCAATGCAATATTGTTTCAGGATTTCCATGCCCCGATCAGGGGAACTGCATAGCATCTGCCTGATGTTTCCCTCGGAGGCTATAGTTGAGATTAAAAGCTGAATAAGCGGGGCTGAGAGAATATGAACCCATATCCCACTTTCTCATGGCACAAAATAACCGAGTCCTAACACTGCCATATAATAGTTATTTCTGCAGCAAATAACCATTAAAAGGCACTTCTTTCAAACATCGAGTCAAATCCTATAATCAGACAGCTAGTACTGGACCTTTACTTCATTGGAAAATAAAAGTGCTCTCCCTTGCGATTTATTCATTTCTAATTCATACCCGTGTTGATTTTGAGTAATGCGTCACATCTTTCCTTTTTCCCTCCATTTCTTAAATTTCCTCCCTATCTATAGTTATCACAACAGTATTCCAATATGCTTTCTTTAATAAATAACAAATCAGTATGACAAAATAACAGCATTTAACTCAAAGATAGCAAAAAGAATGGGTTTAAAAAAACATTTTAAATAACCATTTAAATCTGTTTTTTTATTTGTAGTGTTACTTGACTATCTATGAATTTAGTTGTTTGAAAATTGTGCCATGTTTGCTAAGTGCACCATCTGGTGGTAAAGCCATTGATTACAAATCACTATTCCAAACTTACTCTTCTCAGAAATGCATCGAAATAGCAAATCACCCCTTCATCCCCCCAAAGCGACTGATCCTGAGGCTCGCCCTACTGGTGGAACAGACGCTCCAGGTCAAACTTCTGGACTCCCAGATTGATGAGTGGACGCAGCATGGGTCAGTGCTCCAGTTCAGATTATTCCAGATGCTCCCGTCTCCTAATCAAAACTTTGGAGATTGATGGCATAAGGCTTGGACAACACTGATTATCTTACTTGACCCTGCCCTTGACAACAGTGAATTTTACCCTAATGGGCATTTTGTATACTAAAACAACAGGACAATTAGAAGCCTGGACCGTGATTCTTTTTCCAGATGGAGTTACTTCAGGTGGCATGACGCAACCTTAAAAGATATTTAACCCAGACAGACCAAATCAATGAAATTGGGATGAGAGTTGGTTTTTGGACAATATTCAAATTAATCTCCACTTAGTAAATGTAAAATTAGGTGACACTAAAACACAGTGACGCAAACTAAACATGTAAAAGAGCTTTCACAGTTGGCACCACTTTAGTTTAGATAACAGGAGAGCAACCTCCATGTTCCAGCTCCCCGTGTTTATATCACTATAAATCTATCATCCCTTTGGCAGCATCATAGATCCACATGTTAGTGGATTTATGATTCTGCCGTCAGGATGTAGGAACAATGTAAATGCAGGGAGGTGATGCACCAATCTCACTCTCTTGCAACCCAAACTAAACCAATGCCAAATGTAAAAGCATCTGTACACTCACTCTACAAATATTGGGCTTATGGCTTTCCAAAAAGAACCCAGTCCTCCATAAGTGGAGCATGGCTTCCACAGTAAGTGACATAACTTTACCCCCTCAGTTTTCACTTCACATCTATTTACCTCATTTTATTTAAAAGTCTTGGCGATGTCTTACACCATAGGTTCTGGCCTTTCATCCATATCAGGGTGAGAGCAGGGCCAAAGGTACTGTGTCACATTTGTCACTGCCATGTTATGCAATGAAACACTTCAGTGTGATTTAAAATTCTGCGCCATGTGCTTGTAAAGAAATGGAATTAGAAAAAGGCTAGCCAAATGCTTTTCACGGAGGTGGCATTTCTTTGTATAAATATAATTAAAGCCATGTCACAGACTCACCGATGGCCTAATGGATACTGCCCAGTACAATACTAAACCATGTGGATCAGAGAGTCCCTGCTTCAATTCCTGATCTAAGCCAAACTGAACTGGACAAGTGACTTGCAGGCTGGGATCTCCTGCTCTGTGTCAGCCATCCTCAAGTTCTGCCCTTTAAAACTAATAAATGGAAAATGATGGGCTGGTGAGCACAGAACAGAAAATCCCAGCCTCGGTGTTTTGAGATAGCTGATCCAAGGGTCGTAGTCAGTTATTACAATTATCCTCAGTGCCCTGCTGCTAGAAAGAAGGGGAAAAAAATCCCGCTACCCAGTAAGTCCTTTTGGAAAAAATACATCCAGAGCAATAACATGAGGACAGAATCCAGGTTAGTTATGATGCTCTTATAATTGATTGGCCAGCCGGCACATTTTATTCCAGCTAGACGCAGGAATAATGGCTACTTGGTCAAGATACTGGAAAGCTGCAGGTGTTCACAGATCCCCATCTCATCATAAGTCTGCAACTTCAGAAGAGGGGAGGAAAAAAAAGGAACGAAACCAGGAAAAATAACCACAAAAGTGTCATGTATGAATAAAGAGTCTGACTGGATAATGTGAGCTCAAAGTAAAGTGTCTTTTATTGCAGGTCTCCAGAGTGCCTCTCCAGACTGTGAGTCCTCCTTAAATACCTGTGCTCCCAAGGGATTGTGGAATCCCTTTGGACTCCAGGGGATGAGCCCTCTGGTGGCTATACAAGATATAAACAGGTTTACATATATAACAAAAAGAACATAAGAAATAGTAGGTCATTTGGCCCCTCGAGCCTGCTCCGCCATTCAACAAGATCATGGCTGATCTAATCATGGCTGATCTAATCCTGGCCTCAACACCACTTCCCCGCCTGCTCCCCATAACCCTGGACTCCCTTATCATTCAAAAATCTGTCGATCTCCACCTTAAATATATTCAAAGACCCAGCCTCCACAACTCTCTGGGCTGGAGAATTCCAAAGATTCACGATCCTCAGAGAAGAAATTCCTCCTCATCTCCGTTTTAAATGGGTGACCCCTTATTCTGAAACTATGCCCCCTAATTCTAGATTAGAGTGGAAACATCCTCTCTGCATCGGATAATAACGCCCAGAGAGTGCAAGGCCCTCATAAATCACCCTTTATTACAATCTGACTTGTGGCTTTTACACATCCTCTCTGTTGTGTCTGATATAAGCGCAGAGTTGAGTGGTGGTGGAAAGAAAGACTTGCATTTATATAACGTCTTCCATGACTACCCGATGTCTCAAAGCAATTTACAGCTAATGAAGTACTTTTGGAGTAAAAACAGAATATGCTGGAAATACTTAGCGGGTCAGGCAGCATCTGTGGAGAGAAAAACAGAATTAACGTTTCAGGTCGAAGACCCTTGGTCAGAACACTGTCTGATCATTCTAAGGAGGGTCATCGACCTGAAACGTTAAATGTTTTTATTTCAGATTCCAGCATAAGAACATAAGAAATAGGAGCAGGAGTAGACCATATGGCCCCTCGAGCCTGCTCCGCCATTTAATACAATCATGGCTGATCTGATCATGGACTCAGCTCCACTTCCCTGCCCGCCCTCCATAACTGCTTATTCCCTTATCGTTTAAGAAACTGTTTATTTCTGTCTTAAATTTATTCAATGTCCCAGCTTCCACAGCTCTGAGGCAGCGAATTCCACAGATTCACAACCCTCAAAGAAATTTCTCATCTCAGTTTTAAATGGATGGCCCCTTATTCTAAGATCATGCGCTCTAGTTCTAGTCTCCCCTATCTGTGGAAACATCCTCTCTGCATCCACCTTGTCAAGCCCCCTCAGAATCTTATATGTTTCAATAAGATCACTCTCATTCTTCTAAACTCTAAGAAATATAGGCCCAACCTTTCTTCATATGACAACCCCTTCATCTCAGGAATCAACCTCATGAACCTTCTCTGAACTGCCTCCAATACAAGTATATCCTTCCTTAAATAAGGAGACCAAAACTGTACGCGGTATTCCAGGTGTGGTCTTACCAATACTCTGCAGTTGTAGCAGGACTTCCCTACTTTTATATTCCATCCACCTTGCAATAAAGGCTAACATTCCATTTGCCTTCCTGATTACTTGCTGTACCTGCATGCTAACCTTTTGCGTTTCATGTACAAGAACCCCCAGATCTCTCTGTACTACAGCATTTTGTAATCGCTCCCCATTTAAATAATAATTTGCTTTCTTATTTTTCCTACCAAAGTGGATAACCTCACAATTTTTCCACATTATAGTCCATCTGCCAAATTTTTGCCCACTCACTGAGCCTTTGTAGATTATGTGCGCCCTCCTCACAACTTGCTTTCCCACCTATCTTTGTATCATCAGCAAACTTGGCTACATTGCACTTGGTCCCTTCATCCAAGTCGTTTATATAGATTGTAAATAGTTGGGGTCCCAGCACTGATCTCTGCGGCACCCCACTAGTTAGTTTGCCAACCTGAAAATGACCCTTTTATCCCGACTCTGTTTTCTATTAGTTAGCCAACCCTCTATCCATGCCAATATATTACCCCCAACCCTATGAGCTTTTATCTTGTGCAGTAACCTATTGTGTGGCACCTTATCGAATGCTTTCTGGAAATCCAAATATATGACATCAACTGGTTCTCCTTTATCCACTCTGCTCATTACATCCTCAAAGAACGCCAGCAGATTTGTCAAACACGATTTCCCTTTCATAAAACCATGCTGATTCTGCTTCACCGCATTATGATTTTCTAAATGTCCTGCTACTGCTTCCTTAATGATGGACTCCAGCATTTTCCCAATGACAGATAGTTTCCTGCTTTCTGTCTCCCTCCTTTCTTAAATAGAGGCATTACATTTGCGGTTTTCCAGTCTGCTGGGACTTCTCCAGAATTCGGGGAATTTTGGTAGATTATAACCAATGCATCCACTATCTCTGCAGCCACTTCTTTTAAGACCCTAGGATGCAGGCCATCAGATCCAGGGGAATTGTCCACCTTTAGTCCCATTAGTTTGCCTAGTACTTTGTTTTAAGTTTCCCCCCCCCCCCCCCCCCCGCCCCCCAAAAGCACCTTGATTATCATCAATTATTGGGATGTTTTTAGTGTCCTCCACCGAGAGAGAAGCAAGCCAGGATTGGTTCAGCTAATTGTATGTACTTGCAGCTTTTTCAGTGCGACAGTGGATCATAAAAACAAATGAGGTGATCATTATCATAGGCAGTCGCTCGAAACGAGGATGACTTGCATCCACGCCAAAAAGGGATGAGTTCACAGGCGTTTCAATGATATTCCAGGTCCCGAACTACATCCTCAAGGGTGGAAGATGCCTATGCATGGATTGTTGTTAAACGTGTGGTGACCGTTGCACCCCAGGCACCACACAGGTTTGGCAGAGCTAGGTCTTGGTCCAGTGGTAAGGATTAACCAAGACGACTGGAGACCAGCACTGCTGCACGGACCTAGTGCGCACACATATCGCAGTGTGGGCTGGTGATGCTGCCCCTGGGCCCTCGTCTCTTCTGGGCCCCGATCACATCCCTCTACGAACTCTTGCCGCTCCTTCGCCCTGACCTCGCCGCTCCTGCTGTACCTGCCCGCACTGCCCTCCTTACCAACGAGCTCATTGCTTTTTTTTCCCCACAGGGAACTATTTTTGGAGTAAGGGAAGATGATTTCCAGGCCGAAAGGACTGCTCCTCACCCCCCGTTCTCCCTGCGAGTTGAAGTTCGGGAGTGGGAGGGCCATTCGGCCCGGGATTGCAGCGGGTCCAGCCAGAGAGGTGATATGGAAGAGGCAGTAACATGAAAGAATCGGCCAACCCATGGCTCGAATTGTCATGGGTGCACTTCTCAATCAGTCAGACTTTTCATTTAAAGACTACTGTCTGACTGTGTCAGCAGAGAAATTGTTCAGAAAATGATCAGGCAAAGGTTGGAGCTAAGACTCTGAGATCAGTTGACATTTCAGCCGAATGACATCCAATATTCAGGAATATAATTCAAAGGGTGAACGTGGAGGGCACACTGGTGTGGTAATGATGCTTTGCCTCAACACCCCTACAGCATATGATGTGCAGCACAATCCATGTACTGTATTCAATTTGGTAATTACTACAAATGAGCACTATATCTGACTGAAGAGTGGAGCCTAAGTGGGCCCAAGTCAGGTACTAAGTCACATGGGAATGGTCGCATAGTGGTTATGTTACTGGACTAGTAATCCAGAGGCCTGGACTAATCATATGGAGACGCAAGTACAAATCCCACCATACAGCTGTGGAATTTAAATTCAGTTAGTTAAATAAATCTGGAATAAAAAGCTATTATCAGTAATGGATTGTTGTAAAAACCCACTAAGGTCCTTTAGGGGAGGAATTCTGCCATCCTTATCGGGTCTGGCCTATATATGACTCTAGACCCACAGCAACGTGGTTGACTCTTAACTGCCCTCTGAAATGGTCTAGCATAACACTCAGTTGTAACAAACCGCAACAAGAGACCATAATAAGAATAAAACCAGACGGACCGCCCGGCATCAATCCAGGCACCAGCTTCGGACATGACAAAGGCACACCCAGACCAGTCAACCCTGCAAAGTCCTCCTCACGAACATCTGGGGACTTGTGCCAAAATTGGGAGAGCTCGACATAGTTATTCACACAGAATCATACTTTTCAACCAATGTCCCAGACTCCTCCATGACCATCCCTGGGTATGACCTGTCCCACCGGCAGGACAGACCCACCAGAGGTGGTGGTACAGTGGTATGCAGTCGGGAGGGAGTGGCCCTGGGAGTCCTCAACATTAACTCCTGACCCCATGAAGTTTCAAATCTTCAGGTCAAGCATGGGCAAGGAAACCTCCTGCTGATTTACCACCTACCGCACTCTCTCAGTACTCCTCCATTTTGAACACCACTTGGAAGAAGCACTGATGGCAGGAAGGGCACAGAATGTACTCTGGGTGGGGGGCAAGCGTGGCTCGGTAGCACTACTACTAACTGAGCTGACTTGGTCCTGAAGGACACAGCTACCAGACTGGGCCTGCAGCAGGTGGTGGTGAGAGCGCCAACACTACAGAAAAACCTTATTGACCTCATCCTCACGTATTGCAGATGCACCTATCCATGATAGGAGTGACTGCCGTACAGTCCTTGTGGAGACAAAGTCCCATTTTCACATTAAACATCAGAAGCAGCATGGTATAGACAGAACTAAGCAATCCCACAACCAACGAATCAGATCAAAGCTCTGCAGTCCTACCACATCCGTCATGAATGGTGGTGGACCATAAAAACAACTGACAGGAGGAGTAGGCTCCATGAACATCTCCATCCTCAATTATTGCTGAGCGAAGTGCAAAATACCAGGATGAAGCATTTGCAACCATCTTCAGCCAGAAGTGTTGAGTGGATGATCCATATCGGCCTCATCCTGAGGTCCCTACCATCACAGAAGCCAGTCTTCAGCCAATTCGATTCACCCCACATATCAAGCAGCAGCTGAGGGCAATGGATATAGCAAAGGCTATGGGGCCCGACAATATCCCAGCTGTCGTGCTGAAGACTTGCGCTCCAGAACGAGTTGTGCCTCTAGTCAAGCTATTCCAGTAAGCTACAACACTGGTATCTACCCGACAATGTGGAAAACTGCCCAAGTATGTCCTTATCCACAAAATGCAGGACAAATCCAATCTGGCCAATTACCACCCCATCGGTCTACTCTCAATCATCAGCAAATGATGAAAGATATTGTTTACAGTGCTATCAAGCGGCACATACTCACCAATGCTTAGTTTGGGTTCCGCCAGGACCACTCGGCTTCAGACCTCATTACAATCTTGGTCCAAACAGGTTTGTACCTGTTCGGAGTTTACAGTATTCAGTCTATTGAATTATTGCTACACAACATTTGGCGACGAGGTAACGAGAACCTTCGCATGCAAAAATGAGCACAACTGGAATTCTGGAGTGATTCGTGGAGGGAGAAGATTGGGCTAACTTTGTAGCCCACTTGAACCAGTACTTCGTGGCCAACAAAATGGAGAAAGAGACAGATGCAGTTCGGCGCTGGGCGGTCCTCCTCACGGTTTGTGGTCCGAAAACCTATGGACTCAAAGAATCTCCTCTCGCTCTTAAGTCCAACGGACAAGGACTATGAAACATTGTGTGCTCTGGTACATGACCATCTCAAACCAGATGAAGGCATCATCATCTCAAGATAGATTCTATACGCACGTTCGTCCTGAGGGCCAGGATGTATCGGAATTCGTTGCCGACCTAAGATCTCTAACTGGACCATGTAAGTTCGAAACTGCATTGGCAAACATACTGCGGGACTTCTTTGTAATCGGCATCAACCGCAAGATGATCCTGCATAATCTACTGGTGGCGGAGACGCTGGAGTTGAGCAAGGCCATTACGATTGCCCAATCATGCATGACGGTCAAAAGCTTAAAGCAGATATCATTGAAAAATTGGAACTCGGCAAGTACTGTAAACAAGATAGTATCGTCGTTTGGCAGAGCTGCATATGGCAGGGCCTACTCGACTGCGTATGTGAAACCTGTGACTGCTCAAAATCCGCCAACGGGAATGAATCCGATATCACCGTGTTGGCGTTGTGGGGGAAATCATCAGTGTCGGTTTAAACAGTAGATTTGTAAAGGCTGTTCGAAAGTGGGGTATCTCCAGCGCATGTGTCCTCAACTGAGCAAGCGTGTTGCGACACACCACGTGGAGGATGACGACCCAGTGAAGGATGATGATAGCGCAGACCCGGATATGCAATCCGAGATACCAGTGGAGGAATAGTATGGACTGTATTCGTTCCTAACAAAGAACCAACCGATAATGATTAATGTAAAACTTAATGGTGTGCCAGTATCGATGGAATTGGACACGGGTGCAAGTCAATCAATAAATAATGAGCCAGAGGACATTCGACAGGCTGTGGGATACTAAGGCTGTGAGGTCTAAGCTGAGTCCAGTCAATGCCAAGTTGCGTACGTACACTAAAGAAATCATAACAGTGTTTGGCAGTGCAGTAATCAAGGTGTCAAGTGATACTGCGGTTCACGATTTATCGTTATGGATTGTTCCAGGCAATGATCCAACGCTCTTCAGTAGGAACTGGTTAGAAAAAATCAAATGGACTGGAATGAGATCAAAGCATTATCGTCGGAGGAAGATACTCCATGTGCTGAAGTGCTGAGCAAGTTCCCCTCGCTGTTTGAACCAGGCATCGTCAATTTCACGGGAGCCAAGGTGCAGATCCACGTGGACACGGATGCAAGACCCATCCATCATAAAGCTCGGGCAGTTCCATTCTTGATGAGGGAGGTGGTCAAAATTGAACTGAACAGACTCCAGAGTGAAGGGATCATATCACCGGCCGAATTTAACGAATGGGCCAGCCCCATTGTTCCTGTGTTGAAAAGTGATGGCGCTGTCAGGATTTGTAGAGACTACAAGGTTACGATCAACCGAGTTTCGAAACAGGATCAATACCTGTTACCGAAGGGTGATGACCTGTTTGCAACGCTAGCCGGGGGCGGGGGGGGGGGGGAAGTCGTTCTCAAAACTGGATCTGACATCGGCCTACATAACACAGGAGCTAGTCGACACGTCGAAGAAACTTACGTGCATCAACACTCAAAGGACTGTTTATCTCCAACAGGTGCCCTTTTGGAATTTGCTCGGCTGCAGCCATATTTCAGAGGAACATGGAGAGTCTACTGAAGTCCGTCCTCAGAACCGTCGTGTTCCAAGATGCCATACTGGTCACAGATCATGAATCCGCCGAACATCTGAACAACCGGGAAGAGGTTCTACATCATCTGGACAAAGTGGGACTCAGACTGAAATGCTCGAAGTGTGTCTTCATTGCACCAGTAGTCAAATTCCTGGGAGGAAAATTGCTGCTGATGGTATCAGGCCTAAGGACTCGAAAACCAAGGCCATCCAAAATGCACCCAAGCCTCAGAATATGACAGAGTTGCGTTCGTTCCTTTGCCTCCTCAACTACTTTGGTAATTTCTTACCTAGATTGAGCAACTTATTAGAGCCACTGCACATGCTGTTAAGAAAAGATGACAACTGGGTTTGGGGTGCATCTCAAGATAGAGCTTTTGAGAAAGCTACTAATCTGTTTTGCTCTAACAAGCTGCTGGTACATTATGATCCATGTAAGCATCTAGTATTGGCCTGTGATGCTTCGTTATATGGAGTTGGTTGCGTGCTCTAAAAAGCTAATATGAGTCAGGCAAATTACAACCTGTTGCATATGCTTCAAAATGTTTGTCAAAGGCGGAAAGAGTCTGGTAGAGAAAGAAGTACTAGCCTGTGTGTATGGGGTTAAAAATATGCATCAGTACCTGTTTGGTCTTCGGTTTGAACTGGAAACAGATCACAAGCCACTCATTTCATTGTTTTCGGAAAACAAAGGTATCAATACCAATGCATCGTCCCGCATCCAGAGGTGGGCGCTGACATTATCTGCCTATGATTATGTCATTCGCCATAGACCTGGCACTGATAATTGTGCTGATGCATTGAGCCGTCTGCCGTTGCCCACACCGGAGGTGGAAACGCCACAACCGGCAGACCTACTGTTAGTCATGGATGCTTTTGAAAGTGAAGGAACCCCTGTCATGGCCCAACAAGTGAAGACCTGGATCATCCAGGACCTGATATTATCAGTTGTGAAACGTTGTATCCTTAGTGATGATTGGTCTGCCATACCCAAGCAAATGTGTGAGGAGATAAAACCTTACATGCGTCGCAAAGACGAACTATCCATTCAATCAGATTGTATACTGTGGGATAATCATGTTGTTATGCCCAAGAAAGGCAGAAAGAAATTTGTGCATGATTTACATAGCACGCATCCCGGTATTGTCATGATGAAAGCCATTGCCAGGTCTCATGTATGGTGGCCTGGAATGGACTCTGATCTGGAATCACGTGTGCATCAGTGCAACACTTGCATGCAGCTTAGTAAAGCACCAGCGGAATCACCGCTGAGTCTGTGGTCGTGGCCACCTAAACCATGGCCCAGGATCCACATCGACTTTGCAGGTCCCCTTCCTGGGAAAAATGTTCTTAGTTATGATGGATGCTTATTCCAAGTGGATAGAGTGTACAATCAGGTCATCCAGCACATCCATAGCTACCATTGAGAGCCTTCATGTCAT
This sequence comes from Pristiophorus japonicus, assembly GCF_044704955.1. Taxonomy (NCBI): domain Eukaryota; kingdom Metazoa; phylum Chordata; class Chondrichthyes; family Pristiophoridae; genus Pristiophorus; species Pristiophorus japonicus. The sequence goes on along the minus strand of NC_091987.1, from coordinate 120,140,103 downwards.
GTTTGCTACACATGGTCTGCCTGACATCGTTGTAAGCAACAACAGATCTTGCTTCATCAGTATGGAGTTTCAAGAGTTCATGAAACTCAAATGGTATCAAACATGCGAGGTCAGCACCATTCAAACCCGCATCCAATGAACAAGCAGAGCGTGCGGTCCAAACCATCAAGCAGAGTATGAAACGTGTAACTCAGGGTTCACTGCAAACTCGTTTGTCACGCACATTGCTTAGTTACAGGACAAGACCCCGCACGCTTACCGGGGTCTCCCCTGATGAATTATTGATGGAGAGGTCTCAAGATTAGGCTCTCTCTTGTCCACCCTGACTTGAATAATCGTGTCGAATACAGGTCAAAGTCAGAAAAGGTATCATGATCGCACTACTGTGTCACGCAACATTTCTATCAATGATCCTGTGCACATACTGAATTATGGTCAAGGTCCCAAATGGATTGCCGGTACTGTTACAGCCAAGGCGGGTAACAGAGTGTTTATCGTTAAGCTCAAGAATGGGCAAACATGCAGGAAACATGTCAATCAGATAAAGCTGCGGCACACGGATGAACCGGAACAGTCTGAGGAAGACACAATCAGTGACCAACCAACCTATCCTCAGTCATCAGAGGACTCCACTGTCATCAATGAATCTGGACTTTCAATCACTAACATGGTCAATGAATTTGGACTTTCAATCCCTGACGTAGTCATTGCCACTCCCATCAGATCGGCTACCCAATCCCCAGTCATAACTGTTATACATGTAAACTTGTATATACCTTGTACAGCCACCAGAGGGCTTATTCCCTGGAGTCCCAAGGGATCCATAATCCCTTGGGAGCACAGGTACTTAAGGAGGCCGCATAGGCTGGACAGGCACTCTGGAGACCTGTAATAAAAGACAAAGGTTACACTTTACTTTGAGCTCACAGTATCCAGTCAGACTCTTTATTCATTCATAACAATAACAGACTCAGAACACTCATCCAAGGCTGGAGTTGAACTGAGATGTTCAACTGGGGAGCGGAAAGCCCCGGACCGTCTCAATTTGTAAAAAGACCGTTACTAATATCTTAAAGGGGGATATTGTCATGTATGTATGCTTGGTATTTAGTAGCCACCAGGTGGCGCCACTGTCAGAGGTCATTGGGCTGTGCGCACGTGTGCGCGGCCCAGGTATAAACGGCCAGCCATCTTGTAATGTAAGCACTTTGGTCCCTAATAAAGAAGAGCTAGGTTTGTACCTGTTCGGAGTTTACAGTATTCAGTCTATTGAGTTATTGCATACACAACAAATGGGAATCAGGGGGAAAACTCTCCACTCGCTGGAATCATACCTAGCACAAAGGAAGATAGTTGCGGTTGTTGGAGGTGAATCATCTCAGCCCCAGGACATTGCTGCAGGAGTTCCCCAGGGCAGTGTCCTAGACCCAACCATCTTCAGCTGCTTCATCAATCACCTTCCCTCCATCATAAGGTCAGAAGTGGGGATGTTTGCTGATGATTGCACAGTGTTCAATTCCATTTGCAAATCCTCAGATAATGGGGCAGTCCATGACTGCATGCAGCAAGACTTGGATGACATTCAGGCTTGGGTTGATAAGTGGCAAGTAAAATTCACGCCACACAAATGCCAGACAATACTATCTCCAACAAGAGAGCATCTAACCACCGCTGCTTGACATTCAACGGCATTACCATCGTCGAATCCCCCAACATCAACATCCAAGTGGACTAGCCACATAAATACCGCGGCAACAAAAGCAGGTCAGAGGCTGGGTATTCTGCAACGAGTGTCTCATCTCCTGACTCCCCAAAGCCTTTCCATCATCTACAAGGCACACGTCAGGAGTGTAATGGAATACTCTCCACTTGCCTGGATGAGTGCAGTTCCAACAACACAAGTTGTTCGACACCATCCAGGACAAAGCAGCCCCCTTGATTGGCATCCCATCCACCACCGGCGCACCATGGCTGCAGTGTGTAACATCTACAAGATGCTCTGCAGCAAGTCGCCAAGGCTTCTTCGACAGTACCTCTCAAACCCACACCCTCTACCCCTTTACCTCCAAGTCCCCCTTCAAGTTACACAACTCCCTCCCTAACAGCACTGTGGGAGTACCTTCACCGTGCGACTGCAGCGGTTCAAAGCAGCGGCTCACCATCACCTTCGCAAGGGCAATAAGTGCTGGCCTTACCAGCGTCGCTCCCACCCCAGGAACGAAAATAAAAGGTCTATCAATTTTGTACCACTGAGATTGTAATGGCTATATTGTGTTGAAAAATGCTATTCAAGGAAGGCACTAAAGAGCAATTAGTAGGATTTAAATGCACATCCCAACATCCAGAGCCTCCTGTTATTATTGACATGTTCCTTCCAATGCTCCGCTCCTGGGCTGTAACTTAACTCAGTTGTCACGCTGATGTCCACAGAAGCTCTTGTTAACAAAGACACGCGTCTCCTCCAGCCAGTAAATAAAATTATAAAGGAAAAGCAGATTATAAAGGATCTAAGCTATACCGAACTCAAAAATCAACCTGTAAGTGAGCACTCAAGTAGATGTAAAACTATTGCGTTCAACACAATGTGCTTTTGACATTTTCAAATGGAGCACTACAGCTATTTAAAACGCCACTGACACATCTGAAGCATTTTTGTTAATGAAGTAAGATGTTGGGCTCAATTTTTCCCAATGCCGTTTTTTGGCGTACTTAAGAGTTATGGCCATTTTTTGGGGTCCCAACTACGCAAAAAAAATTATCCAACTTTCCTTGTTTGAATTGTTGATTTTGACGACGCCTAGCCTGTCCTTTAGCTTTGGGGGTGGAGCCTAAGATCTGCACCAAAAAGATTGAGTTTCCAGGGTAACGAGGGATACACTGTTGGCTGAGGCTGTAAAATGAAACATAACACATTCTGACCAGCTCACAGCACCTTGCACCAGCATTCCATCATTGCCAAAAAAGTCTCTCCCCCCAACCCCCTCCGTCCCCGTGCCGCTCCTAACCCTGGCCTAAAGTCAGTCAGTCCCTCCCTCCCGAAAAAGCTGTTGAGGCTGGGGTCAATTGAAAATTAAAAAACTAAGTTTGAAGGGCATTAAGGGTTATGAAACCAAGGCATGTAAATGGAGTTAAGATACGGATCAGCCATGATCTAATTGACTGGTGGAACAGACTCAAGGGGCTGAATGGCTTACATCTATTCTCATGTTTCTTCCTAAATAGAGTTAAAAACCAGATTAACTCAGAAAAAATGGCCAGCCTGTTTTGATGCATGATAGCTGAGAACAGACATTGTGTCATTCACAGGTATCAAGGGAAGAGCTGAATCAAATGCAAGCATCCTGTGGGCATTGTTTGAATAAGTATGCTCTTTTTGAGTTGAAAAGATACATTTTTAAGTTTCCTATATCCCAGTTATTTTTGAAGTATATCTCCAATTTGTTCCAATTGAGAAGTTTGTCTGAAGCCATCAGAGAGATGTAGATGTGCCATGGAGGCTCCATGGAAAGTCAGCAACAAATTGACACATAAAGGTCAACATTCAGGGGCCATGTGCTGTTTATTTTACCAGCTTCTGAAATGGAGGAAGATCACACAAGGGCACGATATAACCAGCCGGTCAAAATGCAGTAGTGAGGTTTTCTGTTGGACCCCCTAGGCTCACAACAAATGGCCTACATATTGGGAAGGTAAAGACACTGTTTTCAAATGGAATGTGGGCTCATCTAAGAGAGTTAGCACACTGAGCCAGGGAAAGATATCAGGAGTAAAATCCCTATTAGGAGCTGTGAACCCAACAAGTTCTATTGTGTATTCCTGTTGCAATGATTTATGGTCATAATGTTAAATGTCAACATTTAACATTAAAGCTGCCTAAACATTTGAAATGGAAATCCTGTGTGTAAACAGTTGCCACTAATGATGTATCTGCTGCCCTTAGCCAGTGGGTGGCACTGTGGGCGAGTTTCTGAAATCTCTCCCAACTCCATCATCATCTTCTATAATATAAAGATAATTCTATTCATTAATGGACAGTGAGCGATGTCTGGGGGGTAGAACATGGTTGCTACATGTTGTATATATAATATATATAAATGAAATACATTTTATAAAAATAATATAAATATATACAAAATGTCAGAAATATATCTATCTATATTCCACAATTTAAAAAAAAAATCAAATTCCTAAAAGTGCTATCTGTCAAAGCACCCTCACCAGTAACCTCATTCTTCCTGTAGAACTATGACAACGATAAACAGAAAGAGGTCTGAATAAATAATATACTCAGGATTGCCTTTCAAGTCCGTGACATATCCTGGGGTTGGCAATAATAAACCATTCTTCCTTACGTGACTCATCTCAGCTAATGTGCTAATGGCCTTATAATACACGTTTGCCAATGTGTTATTCTAAACATAAGTAAATGCTTTATCATCAAGAAAATTGAATTTTAAACCCACCACCAGTTCAAAGTTATCCTCTGTGTTTCCTTTGAAAGCTGTATTCCCACTGTGCATGGAAATAAATACACTTTAGGCATGAAATTGAGGAGTACTCATTGTAGTATATTATGCCTGACACAACTGAGTTTATTCCATTCTATTGCAGATATCAATGACTGGACTATACAGAAGAGGCTTAGATGATAAATGGACTTTTCTATCAAATTTTTGATATTAATAGGTTTACAGTGAAATGGGATTGTGATTTCAGGTTGACTTATTATAGAGAATATATAAGTGAACTCTGCATTCATAAAACCATTTACACGATTAACTAATTTAGTTGATGCAAGATTCACCATTATAGCTCCTCCTCCACTCCTCTTTCAACTCTATTCACTTGTTTGCCGATTATTCCACCCCACGTTTATCAATTTCTGCCAGATTGCACACCTTTAGTGCTCAAAACTTCTAATCTTCTAAGCGCAAGAGCTGAATCATTACATTTGCATCTCCTTCATGGCCTTCAATGCGGCAATGAAAAATTGAATTATTCCAATTTTTAAAAAGACAAAGCTTCCTCATATCTCCAACTAACAGCTGCCCCACTTACCTTTGCAGCTCCACCTTAAGTTCTTGGTATCACCATCACCTCTAATCTCAAGGGATAATAACACCTTTGAAATGCAAAAGGATCCTGTCAAAATGAAAAATGGAGCCCTCTAACAGTGTCACTCACCGGTGAATTTAAAGAGATCCCACTCATCTACAAAGTGAGATATTCAAGCCTTTTACTACTTTGGGGAGGCAGTGATAGTCATTGCTGGGATGCTTTAGTCAGGAGCCAGAATGAAGTTACCTATGGTGCTTTCACAAATTCCCCTGCCTGGCTTTTTGAACCCAAATGTGTAGGAGCCTTTACTGCAGCAAAATGAACCATGCCTCCCTTAGGCCAGTGGTGAGCGAAATACGCAATATCTTGTCCTCCAAATCATTCTATTCGGCCCGCTGGACAGGACAGAAATAGAACACGAACCAGAACTCAAGCTGCACAACAGTCTTATGCTTCACTTTCACTTCTTGTAGATCAGAGACAGACCCAAACTGCAGCCAGGGAACACACAATAATACATAATTCAATTTAGCAATTCGCAAAAACGATTCTCCCTGCCTGATCTTAAAAGAAATCATTCTGCAATTCTGGGCCCCAATGGCGGACATCAGTACCCAGAATGCACTTTGTACTGGAATATGCCCTATACATTTGAGAGTCGAGTCATGTCTGCTCATCTCCATGACTCTTTTACTGAAGAAAGAGACTGACGCTGCGTCTTTCCTCTCCCGGTACCCAGAGTATGATGGCAAGGGGGATTCACAATATCGTCCTGGACATGGGAGTGGATCCTGGAGCACAAGGACTGCAGGCAACGCGATTGTAGTTCAGGCCTTGAGAAGCCTCTGGCTCCCATAGTCAGCACATTAAAAAGAGAACACCTCTCACTTCGGAGACCCCGCAGACTCCAGCCGCTCTGCCAAACAGCCATCTTTCAGACTTTCAGCACCACATATAATCGATCGACTGATCAATCACTTAATTCATAGTAGTGAAAGATTTTACTATTTTACATGACATTTTGTGTATTTAAGATAATATTTGACTACTATCTGAATTTATGCTTATGTTTATGCAATGTTCCCTCAATCGTTTTCTGTGCGCAGACCCTTTAAATTTGCTGCATGGCTGTGCATGCTAGTATCTTTTTCAGTGACAGGAACTGATGAGCGGACTGTGCGGGACCTCGCGATTGGTGCACTACCGTGCACCTTAGGGGGAACATTGGTTTGCGACCCTTAACAGCTCACCACAACGTCCAGCCCAAATAATTGTCGACTCCTGCCGTAGGCACTGGGTACCTGGATTTCTTAAAGGTGCAGGCCATTGCCCTCTCTGAGGGGCTATACCTGGCATGGCTTCGAGATTCTGCTTGTATTTCTTAAAAATGCTTAATGATCCTCGTCCTGATGCACAGAGAGACTGTTCCATTGAAAAGTGCCTTAAAGGGACAGTGTGCTGTGATTTCCCCCAATTGGATGACAGACTGTTCGTCTGCATGTGGAGGGGGAATGCACAATGTAGAACAGCGCTGAGACATCCAAATTAAGGCAACAAGTCACCTTCATGAATAGAAATACAGCGATCCTTTTGCTGCTGCTCCATCTTCATTTCAATATTCCATAAACGGTGGTACCATCTGATCATGAGAGATTCAGTAAAGTGCTTGTTTAATCAGCCGCGAGCCTTCTCTAAACATACTCTAAACAATGTGTTTGCAAACATGCCAAAAATGTTTTAATGAAATGTTGTCTATTTAAACAATTCAATTTTATCATGTTGCAGTGATGTACCTCTTTCAGAAGCACGAACAATTTCTCACTAAGCAGATCTGTAATAGAAATGTGAAGTGTATTGGCACCCGGAAGAGCCCCATATTAGGGCAGGTGACCAAAAGCTTCGTCAAAGAGGTTGGTTTTAAGCAGCGTCTTAAAGGAGGAGGGACGGAGAGGTATAGGGAGGGAATTTCAGAGCTTAGGACCTAGGTAACTGAAGGCACGGCTGGCAGTGGTGGAATGATTAAAATTGGGGATTGGGGGGGGTGGGGGTGGGGGTGTAGGGCAGGAGGAAGTTACAGAGATAGGGAGAGGTGAGGCCATGGAGTTACTTAAAAACAAGGATGAGAATTTTCTAATTGAGGCGTTGCCGGACCGGGAACCAATGTAGGTCAGCGAGCACAGGGGTGCGTGTAACATCAGCATAATGTCCATGTTCAAAATAACACACTGATTTTCATAATGTGATATAGAATTTTAAATAACCTCCCAATAAGACTGAGTACGACTTGCAAAAACACGGTGCACTGTAGCCACAGGCTGGTTCATGGGTGCATCCTCTCAAAATACAGAATCCGAATCTCAGCGTGCCACTGCGTAGACGTGCCAAGCAGTGGCAGGATGTGTCTGGATGGGGTCGGAGGAATAGTCACCCCAAGCCACTCTCACGCACCTCCAACTAGCTGGTTTAAGAGAGGCACTGGCAGAAACCTCTTGAAGACGACTATATCATGGGGAAATGCAATGGGGAAGGGAAAGAAGGGGAGAGCTTATAGGAGGTAATAGAGTGGCTAAGTCGCCTGCAGATTTCTCACGCCAGTGCTGTAATGGAACTACAGATCTGCTGCACCGTTACAAATTGAGTTTGAATGAGAATAATTTCAATCAAATCCTGTGCTATTGAGAAAATGTATGCAATTTCTAAAACCCCATTTGCGAACTACTCAAGCGGCTAACTCTAGATGATTAAAATTCATCTGTAAAATGAGTAAATTAAATCAATTTGAGGGCACTAAAAATGGAGATTGAATTACAATGGTTCTGGATTCACTAAACTGTTACTAGGACTATTTGAGCTCCCTCCTCCCCAACCTGGAAAGGACAGGATGAATGAATTTTCATTTCTATAGAGCCTTTCACAATCTCTGTGTTGCAAAGTGCTTCACAGTCGAGAAGTACTTCTGACGTGTAGTCACTGTTGCAATGTATTCAAACTAGGCATCAAATTTATGCAGAACAGGGCCTCACAAGCAGCAATGAGATAAATAAACAGATAATCTGATTCAATGATGTTGGTTGAGGAATAACTGTTGGCTAGGGCAACCCCAGCTCTGCTTTGAATCGCACCATGGGATCTTTTATTTCCAGCTAAGACGAGGCCTTGATTTAATGTTTCATCTGAAAGGCAGCACCCTCCAACAGTGGAGCACCCCCTCCGTACTGCACTGAAGTACCAGTCTAAATGATGTGCTCAAGTCTCTGGCTTAAACCAATGACTTTCTGATTCAGAGGCGAGGCTAACATTTGTGTTTTTGCTTAGCCTACTTTCTGGCTGGAGCAGATTATTGCTGCCTTATCCCCATCCCCTCTCCCCCATAAATCACCTTTCCCCTCCACATAGTATAATGATGGATAAATATCTCCAGAATTAATCTGAATATAGCAAATGTGATTCACTTGATTGTTTTTACCTGCTCGCTAAACTTGCTGAAATCTGCAAAATTTGGCTGTTTAATTTTCTCTTGCTGTTTGGCGGGTACATTACTGCCCTCTGCTTTGGTAGGAAAGGGAGCAATCTGCAAAAGATAAGGGAGAACAGTTTGCGAATTGCAATCTATGACAGCCTTCCAGGGTTGCAGTTTTTAATTCTTGCAAAATTTCCCCAACTCTTCCTCCTCTGAAGGGATCGAGTCTTTGCTGGGGTCAATAATATGGGCACAGAATGCCCTCTACTTGCATTATAATGCTTTCAGAAAGCAATATTGTGTGTGTGAGAACATGAACTATCCCTCTCCAGCTCCAAACCCCGTGGTCTCTCTGACCACATACAGCCAAGAGGGGTCACGTGAATCTACTCTGAGCCTGATGCCAAGAGGCGTGCAAGAGCAGTCTCGGGACATCCATCCTGATGATCCCTCCCCAACATGGGGATTTGGCCGGCCTCCATTCAGCAGCAGGACAGCGAGGTCAGGGGTCAGCAGCGCATGGTGATACTCCAATAGGTCACTGCATCACTCTTCCACAGGACAGCAATTTGTAAACAAAATCTGAACAGTGTACTCTCACTTTTACTCTCTGAGCCTTTATATAACATGCACCGGGTACTATTCTTCCGATGAAGCTTCGCTCTCCTTAACAATTAAACATAAAATCTGAAAGTGCATCGGGGCGCATTCTCAGTTCTTTTAATCAGGTTTTTTTTTTCTTGGCTAAGCTGTGACAGCTTGAGACACATACTGTGCAAACATCACATAGCCTGCAGTGCTCTTCCTCCGGGATTGCTGAACAAATACATCCCCTTTCATTTATATCAGTTATAGCAATAACTCACTTTGCAATTCTAATTCTCCCCCGTCAATGTAATTATCACGGGTCGCTTTTTTGCACAGTGCACACCATCAGCATATAAATAACTTAATACACAATACCCTTGTGGTTGCACTGCCGATTGCATCTTACCTTGGCTGTTGGAGGTCGCGGTGGGACAGCAGGAGGCGGCTGTAACCAACCAGACTTTACTGCTAATATAAAATAAAAATGTAATAAAAGCAAATATTAGCACCAATCAGTCGATGAGCTGTGCAATAAATTACTAACATGGGAGTACAAATGGGTTATTTGGTACTTCCATTAACTGAGCGGTTAAAGTAACATTGATGATATCTAACTCCAAGGTTTACACAACGTACTTGCTGTTGTTACTTTATCAACCATGTCAGAGAATGGCGCATACACAGTTCTCCCACCAGCAGCATTATTAGTGCATCTGTAATTATGATCGTTTACAACCTTTACTCATAGTAATTTATCAAGAGGATTGTATATACATATAAGTCCTTAAGCTGGTGAGTAATTTCAGTAATTGTTTTAAACCAGCGCAAAAGATCGCTGAAACTCGATTTGCGCTGGATGTAATTTGTGCTTGAAATTCCTCGCTCTTTTGCCCTGGTTTAGACAACTTTGGAAATACCAGTTCAACCTAGCATAAACTCCAGGCCAAGATGGGAGTAAGACCAGAAGGAGCTAGTGCATCTGCCCAGAGCAGACTGACTTTACTAACTGAGCCTTCAGCTGAGCTACAGGTTATAGTTATATTGGCCCTGAGGCGTTTGACTAAAAATAGGAGAAAAGATGCGCACTTACCTTTTGGTCAAACGCTCACCAGAGATTCCAACTCGAGGCCTCCTCTTGTGCAACGGAGCACGTTTACTTTGGAATGTCTGTAGGAATGTGGGCCTGGACACCCAATCACGGTAAAGTATTTTCTCATTCATAGTAATAGGAGTTTTGGACTTACGAAACTCCTATTACTATCAATGAGAAACACCCCCAAACACTACACAAAAAATAAAAACACACTTCACATAAATACATTATAGAAATTAAAGTTGATAGAAATGTTTTTGAAAAAGAAATATGTGCCAATTTAAAAAAAAGTTTTAATTATGGTTTAAAATATAATTACCTGAGTGGGCAGGGTTTTTAACATAAATATGTATTATAAAATTTTATTTTTATATGTTTTTGATATATTTTAAAACTTTTACACTGGTAAAAGTAGGCTAAGCACCTGCTTTTACCAGGCACAAGAGTTTTAAGGACATTTGAAGGGCAGAAGATGGGCAAATAGCTCAATCTCTGCTGTGGGAATGTCCTGGCTGCCAAGATACGTGCAATTTGTCAAGCCAGACATTTGACAGATCGGAAAAGCCGGTTTACAGCGCAACCGCAT